>NC_069393.1:22643700-23248700 GCF_027475565.1 Acinonyx jubatus
GTGCCAGAGACCAGGAAGACTGGTAGTTGGCAGGTATTTTGGATGAGCCATATAAAGAAATGCAGACCAAGGGGATGTGAGGGATGGAGTGAAAAAACTGAGCACCCGTATCTGCTTGCAGTTATGTGTATGATCCGATGGAAGGAAGGGCACAGGGGGGCAGGGGTAAGAATTTGCTACCACCAGGATGCAGGGGTGACCTACTGAGAACTTCCACCAAGGGGTGAGAGAAAATTAGCAGAAAGCCCTACCTGTGTGCAGAAAAGCAGAGCTGTAAGACATATTTAGCAAGAGCAACAAAATAAAATTCTGTTTCATGAAAAGAAATGTTTTACTTTGCAGATTACCTCATGCTTTCTTTCTCAGTGCTTACAGTAAACTCAGGAAACCCCATTCAGTTCCTTTCTCTCCTCTTTCCAATGTCTAACTCAACTCCACTTCCCCCAAATTCCTATTCCTCACCTTCTGTTAGAGTCTATACTACTAAATAAATACCTCATCATCTGCCCTTGTCTCTGGATTCCCATGTGCAACTTATTTATTTTACCTGTAATGTTGCAAAGGACACTAAAATATATTTAGCTGTTTCATTTTCCTAGTTTGGGCAAATAAAAAGCAATGTAAGGTTTGGGAGGATGAAAAACAAGCATGATGAAAAAAGGTACAAATAATTTTGTGGGAAGATGAAAATGCTTGTACATCCCATTTGGGGGAAAAAATCACGTATAAACATGATGAGAGAAAAGAATTGCTCTGATTTTTTTTTGTATTCTATATTGATTAACCTTTAGTCAATTTGAGATGAAAATCTGGTGAACAACAATATAAGATGTCACCTAACAGAAGAGATTAAGCAATTGATAACATCAATAATTTCCAAGTATGGTGGCATGATGATGTGCATACTGAAAACCACATGGGCCAAGAAGTTGGCACAGTGGGTCTAAATCCCCGTCCTGTCACTAGTAATGAATTGACCATAAGACAATCATTTAATTGCTTGGTTTCTAAATTGCCTTGACTATAAAGTTTTAACACTTCTGTCCTTCTATATATCTATACAAACTAGCAACTTCCTATAAAATTGAATTAAAATTAATAATATGAATTCAATGCAAACATATGGGGATGGCTAGATAATAGCTTAGCTTCCGAGACCTTCCCAAACCTATCGTAATAAATAATAGTATTAATATTCAAATGATGAAATATTATAACACGTAAGTTATACATTATTACATTATTACATATTTAACAGGTAAGTTAACATGAACTATTGTGGAAAAGTCAGAAATTAATGTATGATGACTTCAGATTTTCCAGGTCCCATAGGATGGTGAATATTTGGTGATATTCTGCATTTCTAGAGTTTTGTCTTTAAACTTGTATGCTCAGGGTCTGAGTTTGTCAGCAGACAGTGGGTGACTTCACCTCAGGGCTTCAAAAATGAGCTCGTGAGAGCTTACTATACAAACTAGAACATCAATGTACTGATTTACAGTGAAGAATGTAATAGGCATGAAAATCAAAGCACTCAACTGAGCATGTCTTTACAGATCAATTGAGATGGGAAGTCAAATTGTGATCAAAACGTGGCTTGTCAAACATGGAATCAGAACAAAAGGAACTAATTAAATGATTCAGATGTTTGATCCCATCAGTACCTCATCTCTTTCTAACTTCCAAGTCAGGGTGGAATGGACACTGCCTAAGTTGACTTCTTTGACTCCTGTTTTTCATTTCTGCTGTTGACCACCCATCACCCTCCCTGAAATTTGCACATTTGCTACAGAATTATTCAATGCTCATGGTGAAGTCTTGTCTTGTCCCCAGTGTTTTTGGTTGATTTTGCAAATCCCCCTGATTTACAGTGTGCTGGCTTTTATACATTAACCTTTAGAGCCTTTATTGTCCTCATCACAAAGTTCTTGGTGGCCACTTTGTTATTGCCCCCAAGAACAGCCGCACTCTGCTGAGTAACATCAATCACCATTAGGCTGTCATTGGGTGTTTCAAGAACCCAACCTCTGCCAGAACTGGATAAGGCATGCAGAAGATCTAAAACATGGTTTCCTACAGAGAGCTTGTAGGCAGCAGGAAGGACACACTGACACATAAAACAGTTAAAGATCAAGGCAGTATAAAATAAAGTTCTAACCACATAGTATAGAAAGAGAATAAGACAGTGGGAAGAATAAAATGCTAATTATAAGATACAGAGATACAGAGACCAAAAAGCAATAGAGAACTAACAGGGCAGTGGTGTCAAGAATTCAGAGGAGATAGCACTTAAAATATAATAGAATTGGAACTATATAAATATATATTTAATATATAAATATTATATATTTATAAATATAAATATAAATATTATATATTATATGTGTAGTTATATTAATTATATATAATTATATATTAAATCTCATATACTTTTAATTAATTTGATTACCTATTATATATGTTATATAATATATGCTATGTATTATATATTCATTATAATATATAGAGAGAAATTAATGGATTGGCCGAAACTGTGGTTACTCACCAAAGGCTTTGTCATGATTCAGTTCTTTTCTTCCCCTCCAGCAAATGATAGAGGTTGTCAAGCCTTCAGGTGGTCTCCTCCCAGATCCTCTAGAAGAAGGAATCTCATTTGACATTTATTCAACATTCATAGAACCACCCCCAACATTGGATGCAGAAGTGAAGGTATGTTTCCTTTTGTCTCCTAATTCACCTTATCTCAGTGTTATATTCTCTAAGGGCAGGAGGAAAGAAAGCAAATGCTCTTCCATTTTCTTTCCCCTCTGATTTTTCCTAGCTCAATACAAATACTTCTTTTAGGGTTGCTTCACAGATGGGCCAGATGAGAACGGTTTAGCAATTTTAATCTCTCCTTCTCCAGCCTCCCCAGTCTCCACCTCCACTTTCCTAAGAGTAAGCACTGATTGCCACCGTGACTTGATCTGTCAAGATGCTCATGAATAATGAAAATGCAGGATAATAGCAAATCAAATTCTCCTTCGAGACTGGCATCATTCCTTGTAGAAAAGTACCCAAGAGAACTTGAGGTTACATATAGATCACTGAATGCTCCTGAAATCACTTGAGTGTTGTTCTCTTTTGATATTCCAGGGGTTGGATCAAGAACAAGTCCCTGAGGAATTCCAGTCAGAAGCCAACATTTCCGATGCAGATCCTTTAGTGGGTTTCACCATTGAAGATATAAAATCAGTGCTGGGTCAAGTCACAGATGATATTTTAATCGGCATTCAGGTACTCAGCCTTGATAGCGTGCTCACTTACTTTATTATTATTCGTTAATTAGGCAACCTCCACCTTAGGTCTGTAAATATTATCCACACTCTGCTAACAAGAGCGATGCTTAATGATGGAGGACCTCAGTTCAACATCTCCACATAATTCTCAGTTGAGTCATCGGAGATTCCAGAAGATCACAAAACAGATTCACTAACAGCACCTAGTGTGCTGTGTGTTGCCAGTTTACAAAATCATCTGGCACTGAAACTGAAAAAATAACATGGTAAAGACTTAGTGCCTGTCATACTGTAAACATTGCTCCTGCAAGAGTAAATGGAGTACATTGCTAACAGTAAACACTGATTCTTCAGGAAGTCTTCTCACCAAATTTCTAACGAGAGGTTTTCAAATCTTTCTCTCAGATACTCTCAGATACTCTCAGAGGTTACTCTCTGAGAGAGGTTTTCTCTCAGATACTTTGTTCCATTTTACATATCACTAATAAGCAATTTACACCAAAGGCTGCATGGAAATAGTGATGGAACAGCAGTCCTGGTAGCAACTGTCAATGATGTATCCGTCAGTTCAACTCTGTGCGTGGATATTTTTCCTGTCCAAGAAAACAAAGCAAACCAAGACAAAAACCACTTCTACCTCAACACAAAGGCTTGCATCATTTTCCAGGCAAAATGATTAACCAAGTGAATTGCAAATTTGAAGAAGATTTATAATTTCTTATAGAAATGACTATGAATCAATAGAACAATATACTACATGTTTCAAATATTAATGCATCTCAGGGAAAGATTTAATTGTTATCTGAACATGAGACTATATATAAAAAGCATACTGTATTAACAACTAATTTAGAAAGAGCAAAAGATTAGTTAGCTTGGCATAAGCATACCTTGTTACTTGTTAATCATCAAATGTTAATGCACTATTTATGTGAACGTTTAATGATTTGATATGAACAGAATCAGCCAAAGTCCTCGGCTTAATAAGGGGTGTTTAGTGTTTACCAGAAATAGTGGTAGAACACGTTTCACACAAAGCTTTATTGTTAACAACCCCATGAATGTAATAGCTGGTTACTGTGTGGAAGGGCAGAGTGCAGTTGAAATAAACTGAGTTCAGAACATATCTGCTTTATAGATTTGATAACGTTTCATCTAAATATAGTTTATGTATAATCATGGCCCTGGGCTCCTTTGCCATCCTACAGCTCTGAAATTATTGCTGAGGAACTACTAGACAGTAATAGAATTGTTTGCAGGCCCCCAAATTGAAAACATCTTTACCGAGGCCATGTTCCATGGAGTGAGCAGTGTATTTTTAACTATTCATTGACTCTTTTTTTTTTTTTTTTACTGTTAGTGTTTGTAGCATTTATATCACTCCTCTGTAACAGAGTATGATTGCTATATGTGCGTGTTATTGTCCCTTTGGCCTGAAGCCAACCTTGCCAGGCCTGGATGTTCATTAGCTGGTTCATCCCAGTGTGATTAGACATAGAAAGAACGTGGACGAGGGGTGGGAGGTGCGGATCCTTTAGGTGCCACAACCATTTCCATTTTCAGTGTATTCACGGACATTAGCCTGGGCCAATTACTGCCAATTTTTCAATAAAATGGCTTGGTGATGTGGATTTACACAATGTCTCAAGATAACAAACCTCTTTATGTATTTTTGCTTAATAATCCTCATAAACTACATGAGAATTAGCCAGGCACTTCCCTGATAAATAAATTGAAAAATGATAGACACAGGAAGACTAAATCATTTGTCCAGAGTTTCCAGGGTCAGAAACTGATGAAAGGCCCTAAGTGGAAGCTATGACCTGGATTCTAGTTCTAATTCCAGTGTTACCCACAAAAACCACATAACCCCTAATATCATGACCAAGCTACTTTGGATACTTTAATACGACCGTGGTGTGGCACTATTTCAGTGTTTACCCTTGTGTCTTGGTCAGGTTCCAAGTTTAATTATTTCTCTGCCTACCTAAATGTCTTCCCCTGTTTTAGATGGGTAAGTTATTCTCGCCTTCTAAACCCTGCCTTCCAGCGTCAATGGCCCTTAAAACTGCAGCATGCCTGTTCAAAGGTAGCCCCCTGTCAGTGGTTAGGGTATGAATACACTGAATTGCTGTGGGAACATTTAATGAATGAGTATTTGTAAGATGTTTTAAATTTTCCAATATTTTTCCCTCCTTTATTTAAGAGCCATACTGTTATTATGATTTTTAGAGGAAAAGGCAGTTAGAAAATTCATGTTTTGGGTTCAGTTTTTTTTAGAGCTCCTTCTCCAGTGTGGTTTCAGGCATTTTCCACTTTCTATAGCTCAGAAATTTCAGAGAATGTAGTGTGAATCTTTACATTTTGTATATTAATCCACTTACTTTCCCATCGACTCACTTTATAGTTCTAGAGATTTATTAAGAATGAAGTTATCTTGGCCCTGAGATGTTAATTAAAATTATTACTGAAGAGAGCAAACATTTTAAGCTTATATAGTTTAGGTATTTTAATTTTAAAGATACATTCAAGATGAAATTATTTTGGCCCTGAGTTGTATAATAAAAATTATACCCAATGGAGCAAACTTTAATATATTTAAAGAATTACATTTCAGAGAAATATGAATACTAACACTAAATTCTTACATTAAATGTTGGCTCTTGGCCCTGTCTAAGCAATAGGGTAAAATAATGTGAAAACCTTGAAGGAAGTTTGCCATCTTGGGACATTAGGTATTTTTAGGTAAATTTGAATTTCCAGGTTAGAAAAGCTGAATTTGACATCACCTCAAGGTAGTGGTCATTGAGAGGCTGTTGAGCCCAGATCATGGATTTTCCATTCTTCCCTTAAAATAAATAGAAACTTTCACTCGCTAGTGGTCTTAGGGCAGCTTATCTGTTCAGCAGTGTTCTGAGGAATAACAAGGAGACATGGTAGACTGACAATCTCATTCTTGACCAGACAGGGAGTCTTTTCATCCAGGCTCTGCTGGTTGTGCCTGAACTGAAGTACTGATCACCACAGTCCAGAGCTGTGAAACGTAGCTCCCCTCTGTCAGTGCACTGTGCTGCTGGGTACACATCTTACCCACATGAACCTTCTCCCCAAAGGTTTTTTGTCCGTGAATTTTGTTTCAGTGAAATAACAGAAAGATCTCCAGGTTAATGTGAAAATACTGGTTACACAGGGAAACTGAGGCTGATCAATGCTAGTACATATCTGTAGTCAAAAGAAATGAAATTATTAGTGGACATAGAACACATGAATTGAAAGTGGAAAGAATTAACTGTTTAGTGAGAGTAGTGCTTCCCAATCCTCTGGAATTGAGACAAGATTATTTCTTCAAACCTATATGGTCTAATATGTTGCATGCCAGAAAGAAACAAGAGAAACACATTTTAAAAATATTTCTCAAGGGGTCCCTGGGTAAGTCAGTTGAGCGTTAGACTCTTGATTTCGGCTCAGGTCATAATCCCAAGGTTGAGGGATTGAGCCCCGCATCGGGCTCCTGCTTAGGATTCTTTCTCTTTCCCTCTGCCCCTCTCCCCCAGTTGCATTCGATCGCTCTCTCTAAAAAAATTTTTAAAAATTCACAAAGTCATACTAATGAAATATAACACTGGTGAATATATCATAAAATCAAGAGTTGGAATTAAGAATTTAAAAATTAGCATGTAATGTTAACATACTTAATTATCAATCACTTAATTTTTCAGGTAAAAACTAATACCCAAGGTAGCCAAGTGACTTGTCCAAGATTATGTAACTAAATTAATCCCTTGGTCTCCAGCTCCTAGACCAGTGCTCTTTCCAGATCTACCAAAATCATGCCCAAGGGGATCAGTGACTCCTAAACAATGACAGAGTTCCTTTGTAACCCTGAGGACCAAGTTCATTCTTCCTTGCCTCCTCCACCTAAACACCAGGAAACAAAAAAGGAATACAATGGGAAACCAGAGGCCAGAGTTTGATAAAACTTGTAGGGCTTGATAAAACTTGAACCAAAGAAGGATACTTTCATGAGGATCCAGAATTGTTGACACCAATGCCATCTTCTCAGAAATACTGATTCTTACCAGTGAAGGTGAAACAAAATCTCATCAGGTAAGGTAACCAGGGTATACATTTCAAAACTACCTGTTATGGTTACACTTATAAATAAATAAATAAATAAATAAGAATGAAAATTTATATGTGGACCAAAACAGTATTTGATTTTTTAAATTTATTCTGTATAAATTGAAATAATAGATGTTTTCTCAAAATACAGTTACCCTGAGGACATCAAATTACGTTGCAGATGTTCACATTCTAAACTTCGAATTGCTTATTAGTACTTATGTGTATAAACTACTCCTCATACACGCGTAAACTTTTTTAAAATCCCCTAAACAAAACACTAGATTTACCACATTGCTTACCACTGGTTTCTCTATACCTAATTTTATTATCTATCATGAAAAAGGGAAGACATTTCCGGGACTACTAATGTTCAGATAATGTAAAAGGATTTCTGGAATTGTGCAGGTAGCAATGTCAGCCCACAGAATATCACTGCCAGAGGCTAAATGCTATCACAGCTGCAGCAAACACTAAAACCTGTCAGCAATCGCTTTACTTTTTTATACCAAAACTATACCACAAAGTGGCATAATTCCAAGAGTTATAATGTATGATGAATATTCTTAATCATCAGGATTGTTCTAATTGTGAGATTATTTGAGTTGTTATACCACAACAGAGGCTTTCCGGGATCCCATTTAGAATGTATTACACAGGAGACAAAAACATCATTGAACAGGGGTGGGGGTACCAACAAGAGCGCATTAACTGAGCCCAGAGCAGTTATTCTGATTCGGTGCTTATTGGTAAAGTCTGTCTGAAAATACAGATAAATTAGCCTATCTGCCAACACGAGGCTGTGTGAAAAATGGCTGTCCAAATACCACTTCCTGTTCGCAGCAGCCACGCTATACATGGGGAGTGTGCGGAGAAATATGATAGAGTGTTATCACATCACTACAGGCCGAAACACGGCTCTGTCTGCAAAACAGGAAGGTGTGTGAGGGATAATGTCTGTCTTTAGGCACTATAGTATGTCAAAACCGCAAAGACAATGTGCAGCAAAAGATAGCTTCATCATAACCACTTTTTTATGATTGTCTTCACAGACCGAGATAAACGAAAAGCTGCAAATACAGGAAGAGGCCTTCAATGCACGAATAGAAAAACTGAAAAAGGCCTGAGGACTTAGTGCAAGGAGAGTGATGCTAAACTTGAGAGAAACAAATAAAACCAGCCAGAATAATAGACTCTCCAGAGCAGCAGATATCCTTCCTTTCGTTGGGAGAGGGAAACCAAGCCCCACTTTTTATTATCCTAAGTAATTAGAAAAGTATTGGCCCCCATTTTGCTATCTCCTGTCCCATAACAGCCTCTGAATTTATTGCACTAAGTGTAATAAGAACATTCTGTATACAAGAGTTTGGAGAATTATATATAAAAATACAATTACTTTTACGATACTCCTTTGACATTTTGACTAATAAATGCTATTCATCTTCAGGGAGAATGAAGCCCACTTTTTTTAAATAAGGAAAAATAATAATAATTTTATCCATATTGACCCAATGAACTGCCACATTACTGGAGCCCTGTGAACAGATAACCACATGGCCAAGGATAAAACTTGCTAAACAATAGCAATTAAAATGCATATACTATGGGTTTTTTTCCCCTTAAATCGCTTGGTTTTCTTATTTAAATGTTTCAGTGTGAAACCAATTTTCTGAAATTATATAATGCAGTTTGAAACACTTTAATTTATTCTGTACTGTATTTGTTATTTCTAATCTTGTTACTCTCCCAGGAGAATACATGACCTATATAAAAAGAAGCAATGTATAAATGGTTATTAAAGACCAACCTATATATAGATTGTAAAAATCTTAAATACAAATCAAACTCACAGAGCTCTTAAAATTAACCATTATATTGCAGTAGAATGATTGAAAACATCTCAAGCCTTTAAATACCTTTATGAAAATATAATTTTAGAAGAAAAATATCCATTTGCCAATTGATTGTTTCAGGTTGGATAAATTAAATTAATTATGAGCTATATCCTTTCCAAATTTCTTAGACTTCAGAGTATCCTAGAATGGAGAACATTACTAGGAAGGGGAGAGTTCCTTTAAGAAATTCCCAGTTTATACCGGAACCAGAGGTACTTGGTTGAATATGTTCTATCTGCATCCTAACTTTGGGCCAGACCTTACCTTCTCTATCAGTATCAGAGGGATTGCCCAAAATGTATTCATCTGAGGTAGAGACAGACCTGACAGCATTTGATAGTTTTCTAACTGTGCTGATCAGTAAAGCCAAGAGTGGTCCTTAAGATAAAGCCATGTTTATTGTTCATCGGTTCCTAGTCTGGAAGGCCTGGAGATACGCTGTGCTTCTTCCTTGAGCTGTCCTTCCCAGCTGAAAACATTGATGGCCACAGGAGATCAGTAGGAGGGCTTGTGAGGCTTGATTTTGCCAAGCAGTCTTTTCTCCAGGGAAAACAGAGGTGAAACTAGAGAAACCACAAATGGAATAAAGGAGCTCCTGGAAATCACCAAGCACAGCTTCAAATACAATCATTGGCACAGAGTGGACCCGCATTTCTAATAAAGTCCTTATTTTGAACAAGAGTACCAGCAGTCTAAAAGTGAATAAAAAAGTAGGAGTAACATCCCTTAAAACTACATAGATACTAATAAGCACACCTAAGGCATGGCTTTGGAAAAGACTGGCTTCACCACTGGCTAGTATGTGACTTTGAACAAACTACACAACCTCTATTTCCTCATCTATTCAATGAGGATGATACTTATTTTTGAGGTAGTTATAAGGATCCAATAAATTCATATTAAAGGACACTTGCTGTCAGGTTTGGCTTCTGTTCGCCTCTTAGGATACCCGAAAAGGCACAGGCCATCTCTCATACCCACTGCCCAGATGTTTGATCAGCCTCTTTGCCAGAATTCCTGGCCTTCTCTGTCTCTCTATTGGCACCTGTAGACCAGTGTGTCCTCCCCTGGTAACCACTTTGCCACTGTGCCGCCTACATCTTTCATGCTGGAGGACCCCGGAGGTCTCTGTTGTCACCTAACCCTACCCTCTAATAACAGGAGGAAGAGCAGCCATGGTAGTAGCAGCTCATTTCAATTAATTTTGAATTTATAAAGGAATATATGCACTCAGTTAAAGACAACAAAACGAAGGGCAGACAATGAAAAATAAATTTCGCCCAAGCTGGGCACCCTCATTTCTCACTCCACAAGCCAACTGCAGCTTCCAGTAAATTCTTAGAGAAGTATTTTTAACCCATTTAAACACTGGATGCTTGTAGAGAGTGATCTTTTTTAAAAAACATAATTTGCACTGTTGTTCACTTTGGTCTTTTCATCAAATAATATATTTTGGAGATAATTCTACATTTTAATGACCATATAATATTTCATTTTATCAATTTCATAACTTTTAAACTAGTCCTATTGATGAACTTTTTATTGTTTCCGGTAATTTATTATCACAATGCTACATTGCCATTTTTATAAACACATGTGATTGTATGGTTCCTAGGAAGGGAAGTTTCTAGGTCAAATTTAGTGCCTTTAAAAGATATTTCACCAACAGTGTATGAGAATGCCTATCTCTCTCTGCATTGTTACTGACAACATGCATTGGCCAATTTCTTATCTTTGGTATTCTGATAGGTAGCACATAATGTCACACTGTTGTGTTAATTTGCTTTTATCTTTTTACTCTACACAAATTGAGCAACATTGGTATGTTTATAGGCAAATGTGTGTGTGTGTGCCTTTGCGTGTGTCTGTGTGTGTGTCTGTGTGTTTATCCTCCTAATAAGCCTAGGACAGAGAAAGATAGGTATTATTGGCCTCATTATATAGTTATAGAGTCTGAAGCTTAAAGAGATTATTAACTTGAACCAACTTGTACAATTACTACTTGATGGATGAGGGCTTCAAACCCAGGCCTGATCTATTTTATAGATGAGGAAGCTGAAACTCAGAAAATTTTTAAGTACTGTTCCCATGATCACACGACCAGTAAGTGGTAGAAACAGGTTTTGAACTTAGGCCTGTATGATCACAAACCCCACATTCTTCACCTTTATCTTCATTGAGCTCTCATTGCCAACATGAAACTGTGAAAAGTAAACACTGGACTTTCTTTTATTAGTTATTAGTTATAATAAAAGAACAAACTTGGGGTGCCTGGTTGACTCAGTCGGTTAAGCAACTGACTGGCTCAGGTCATGATTTCATGGTCTGTGGGTTCGAGCCCCACATCAGGCTCTGTGGCTGACAGCTGGGAGTCTGGAACCTGTTTTGGATTCTGGGTCTCCCTCTCTCTCTCTGCCCCTCCCCCATTCACACTCTGTCTCTCTCAAAAATAAACATTAAAATTTTTTTAAAAAAGAACAAACTCATCTTATCGTTAGCATATTAAGTATTTAGAAAAGTTATGCAAGAATGAAATGTACAACTCAGCTGTGTTCATTCATTCATTCATTATCATTCACTCATTCATTCATTATCCAGTATATAGCCACTGAGTACCTACTATATCCCTGGGCATTTAGTAGTGAGCCAAACAGACTTGGTCTCTGCCCTGATAATCTATAGGGGAAACAGATACTAACTGTGATAAAGACAAACTTTGGGGAATTATGAGAGTATTGAACAAAGGAGTTTATCTAGTCTGGGAGGTCGGGAATGTGTCCCATGGGTTTTTACATTTGGGGACTGAGCAGTACATAGAATTAACTAGACAGAAGAAGGTGAAGGAAGAGGAATTTCAGGCAGAGAAGTATGTACAAAGTCCCTGGGACACAAGAAGAGACTGAACAATTTAGCCACAGTCAGAGCTCTCCCAGGGTCCCGTAGACCACGTTACAGAATTTCATTTTTAAACTAATAGCAATGGAAACTTGTTGGTAAGTTTTAAGTAGAAATTGACACCAGATTAGTATTTTTTAGAAAGGTCATCTCCCTGGTGCTAGGACTTCTATCCATGGAGACAAGGAAAATAGTATTTTCATAGAAGGATTCCTACTGCTAATGATGCTAACCTCCACTTCTTAGCAATTCCTATGAGTGGGAGAAGTGAAGAAAAATTTTAACTTTTTTAAGTCTCAGGGTTCACTGACTCTAAGCAGTCTTTGGCACAGAGGCAGCCTTTTGAAGAGCCAATTAAAAACCAATACCAACCTATTACTTAGACAAGCAGCAACCTTTCTCTTACCATCCACAGGAAGATAACTTTCTTCCATCTGCAGGAATAATTTGAGGCACTTTTTTCCTCACCCCCATGATAAGTTTCAAAGAGAAAATATATTCATTATGTTATGAACAGCCACAGACTGCCACAATTTCAGGTATTTGCAGGCACTGTTGCGCCTAAATATAGCTGTGGAGTCATTTTTCCAAAATCCGAATATAAAGCCCCTATTTCTATCCTCCATTTGATTGGAACCATTCAACCATCCTGGTAGATAATAAGTTTGCATGTTCTTAGATTGCATTTCATTATGCTTCAGTTCCCCTAGAGAATAAACGTGCTCCTTTTCCCAACAATTGTAGAGGAGAAATACTTCTGACATCTCAAATTTCAGAGAGCCTCAGGAAGACGTCCCTCTTCTGGACATCAAAGTCTTTTTTTTTTCCCCTTGGACATTGATTTGTTAAATAAGAGAAGTCAGTACTCCTTCGTGGCAGCCAAAATACCTATTAATTTAAGTTTCCCAAGCAAAAAGGAATCTAAATCAAAATAATACCATCTTGTTGGAATTCAAATTCCAAAACAAAGAAAGAATACTAAAAATCTCTTGTTTTTAGGATCACTCCCTTTTTCATGGAAGCACCAGCTGTGGAGATTGGCTTATCTCGTTTCTTGGTCAGAGCCACCAAAGAGTTTTGTGTTATTTTACTTAATTTTTAGCTTCAGAGAATGTTCACTGCAGATGTCTCCAATGGTCATTTGATGTTTATTTCTTCTTTTTTTTTTTAAGTTTATTTATTTATTTTCAGAGAGAGACAGAGACAGAAACAGAGAGAAGGAAATAGAGAAAATCCCAAGGAGGCTCTACACTGTCAGCGTGGAAACCGACACAGGTCTTGAACCTGCAAACTATGAGATTATGACCTGAGCTGAAACCAACAACCAGATACTTACGCAACTGAGCCACGCAGGTGCCCCAGCGTCTTCCTTTTAATATATTCAAGGCACTTTCTAGGTAGGACAAATGTAGTAAGATAGATAAGGTCCTTGACTTCCAGGAGTTCATAGAATTGATAAAGTTTATAATCTAGAAGCAGATGATACACAAGTGAACAAATAAGAGGATCTTAGATAACAATAAATGATGGTAATGATTAATACAAAGCCATGGGATAGAAGGTTCTGGGATATGGGAGAGGTACCTTACCTGGGGTGCTCTGAGAACTCTGATTGGATGGGGTGACCTTCAAGCTGAAACCAGGGTAGGAAAAGAAACCAGCGATGGGCCACGCCATGGAACATTTGTTCCAGACAGCGAAGATGGCAAGTAAGGTGATATTGCCAAGTAGAACTTCTGATCACACAAAGCAGCTCTCAGAGGAGATGTGTATACCCAGGTCACACTTTTGATAAGTAACCTGGCTGGTTTGCAACCTTAGACCTCACATTCCTAATCCAGTACCTTCTCCACCCCATCATGTTGCCATGGTCATATTGCCTTATCTAAAAATATATATGCATAATCATAGCCACAAAATGCTTATTAGAATATCCCCAAATCCAAAGGTAAGCCCACCTACTTAAAAGAATCTTGGTCCAGATCTCCCTTGCAGAAGAATTACAAATAAATTATGTAGATACTCTACTCCAAAAGAGGAGGACCGTAACTGCCATCATTATATGTGGGCTGTACATAGTGACTTCTTTCCAAAGAATACAATATGGAAAGAGTACCTTACAGTTAAGAAACCTGGCAAATGCTACTTCTTCAGTATGATTAATATCAACATCAGTAGTCATAAATCATGTTGATGGCATATATACTTCTCCCCAAAATGCATAACCCTAGACTAATCATGAGAAGAACATCAGACAAAGTCCAATAGAAGAGCATCCTACAACATACCTTATCAGTACCACACAAAACCATCAAGGTCATCAAAAATGAGGAAAGTGTGAGAAAATGTCAATAGCCAAAGGGAGCTTAAAGACACATGACAAGTAATGAAATGTAGAATCATGGATGCGATTCTGGAACAGAAAAAGGAAATGCAAAGACATATGAAGATGAACTTTACTTAATAAAATATATCAATATCGGTTCATTACTGTACCAAATGTACCATACTAATGTAAGACAAGTAATAACAGTAATAATTAGTAATAATAGGAGAAACTGTGGGGAGGCAGGGGAACAGTATGTGGGAAGTGTCTCTCCTGTCTACTCAGTTTTTCTGTATATCTAAAACTGTTCTTAAAAATTATTAATTTAGAAGAATCTATGTCAAAACAAAACAAAATTAATTAGAAGGAAAGATGCCCCCAGTCAGATTTCACCACTCGTGTAGTGACATCCCCTTTCTAGTGACACATGAAAAATCAGATAGAGCCATCTTGCAAACTAGGAGGAAAAAGAAATGCTCATAAAGGTCCCATTTTTAAGAGAAACTACAAGCATCATCAGTCTTGCCTCACCTTACCTTCTCAGTTCCATGGTAGATGTTGAAACTTTCTAAAGACGTGCATGACTTATAAAAGCAAGGGTATATTGGTTCCTTTTAAGTACCCAACTCCACAATATAACATGATAATATGGTCTATCAGCCAACCTTAAATAAAGAGATCAACCATTAATAAGATGGCTCCAGTCTCTCAAGCTGTTCTCAGGCAAATTTCCTCTAGATCCTACTAAGACTTCTCTCAATGAGCATTCCTTGTCTTATATAATGTGGGTTTAATATGGAAATTGCTATTTTTAAATAGATAAAAGGAGAGAAGATAGATGATAGATAGATGATATAGGTAAGTGATAACCAACAACTTGAAATCAGGCATGGAAAATGATCTTCTGCCATTCTATCACCAAAAAAAAAAAAAAAAAAAAAAAGGAAGGGGGGTAAAATAGCTTGGATATTCATCCTTTTTATTGAATATCAATCTCAAAATCAAAAAAGTGGAAAAAAACCTGTTCTTACACCAATGAAATATTCATTCATTGTCAATACATGACCTTCATAAAACCAAGTTTTAAATTCAACCAAAATGAAAGTAACAGTGCTCATCTTCCAACCCCCTACAGAAGCTAATCTTACAACTATCAACAAAATGTTTGTGGATTTTATTTACTTACCTTTTTCTGTATAATAACTAATACTATTATTTTTCATTAACCCTCTCCAATCTTCTTTTCAGTTGTTATTGGACTTTATGGATTAGCATAAAGTTTGCACTGAAACTCAAAATGAAACAATTAGTGTTCTCGCTCTACCTTGCCAGACCCAGAACTTGCTACATCTGCTTAGGAAATGTAACTGAGTGATTGAACAAACTTCATGACCCACAGGATTCAATTATCAAATTGTAGGACCATAGGATCATGGTGCTGAAGGTCTTAAACATCATCTAATTCAACCCTTTCACAATGAAGAAACTGAGGCCCTGAAAAGGGAAGACTTTGTGATCACACAGTTAATTTGTGGCAGGGCCAAAAGTAGAATACAGATCTTCATTCATTCATTCATTCATTTATTCAAACATACTTATGTTCAACACATGTTTATTAAGTATCTTCTGTGGGTAAGAATCTATGCTAAAAGAGACATAATTGCTGACCTCGTGCAGTTTATAGTCTATTGGGAGAAGACTAGATTTTAATCAGTCACACAGGCAAAAAGCAAAAGAGTAATGGTTGCTTGGGGAAAAAAAAAAAGATACACTCTTCTACAGTGAGAACTTATTTAGAGGATTTTGACCAAATCTAGAAAGGTTCCACTGGGAGAGTCACATTTAAAGGATCAATAGGCACTAATGAGGCAAAGAGGGGAGAAAAGGGTTTTCAGGCCAAGGAGACAGCCAGTGTGAAAGTCCCTGAGAAAAGGGAACACGGGAAGCAGAGAATGTGAAAAGGGGACCATGTGGCAGGAGCCTCATAGTGAGAAGGAATATCTTGCAAAATTGAAAATGCTTAGGTAAGAGGAGATTAGATTATGCAAAGCCTTGTATGTCAGGATAGTTTTGTCTTTTTCGGAAATACAATGAGGAGTTATTGAAAGGTCTTAAGAGATATGGGGCTTGTTGATAAAGGACAAGCACATTTGCACTGCACACAGATGATTCTAATCGCAGTGGGAAGAGTGGAAAAGAGCCTAGAGAGGGTGGGATCACTCAGGAGACTCTTCCAGCCTACTGCTCTGTCTGTAACATCACATGCATGTCAGAAGCTGTCCATCAAAAACTGTTCTCCTAGAATGATGGGACTCCATTTCCCAGGTCACATGGCAGTTGGGTGTGGCCATGTAATTAAACTCCAGCCGGTGAAATGTGAACAGAAGGGAAAGGCGCTACCTGAAGGGTATTGCTCAAGACCAGACAACTCCTCCCCCTGCTCTCTCTTCCGCCTTTCTGCTGGATGGCAGTGAGGAGAGTGACAATTTGAAGGTGATAGAGCAACTATCTGCCTAGGTGACCTAAGTGACCATGCGGCAGTAGACACTTTCCCACCTGGATCACAAGTCCAGACTGTCTTATGAGGGAGAAATAAACTTCCATTCCTTAGAGTGACTTCATTCCTGGGTCTATCTGCTACAGCAATTTAGCGTGCCCAAATTAACTCCATGAATATGTCTGTGTTTATGCATATGTGATATGTCTCACATGGGTCAATGTCTATAAACTGGGAAAACAACTAGCAAATTCATTAACTAGGGACCTACTTATAGTTTTATTACATAAGGTAATTATTTCTTAGTTTATATAAGCCCACGGCCCCTTCCTAGACTGACAGTCTATGAAATAATTGACTAAGCCTCACAAGTGTGATGAATTGCACACTCAGGAATTTCCCATGAGAGGACACACCTTAAATACTTTCTACTTTAAGAGAGGCCTGTGAAGTTTTAAATGTCTATGGTTAGCTGGGGATTACTCTAATATAATAAGAAAAGTATAAATAAGACTCTAAATTATTAATTTGCCAGTAGTTTTTCCTTTCAACCCAGGTTATTTCCGGAGCTGAAGTACTCTTTAATTCACTAAAAATTATTTACTAAATACCTCTACAGGAACTTGGCTAAGTCCCTTATTAGAGGAAGTATTGATATGTTGGGTGCTGTCGATATTAACCATATTTATTTCTAAAAATGAACATGTGTTTCTGAAATATTCTGGTTTGGATAGTAGATGGGTTAAAATAAAAGACACACGCAGATCGTAGACAAAGTTGAGATTATAAAATTGAGATTCTGGGGCACCTGGGTGGCTCAGTCGGTTAAGTGTCCAACTTCGACTCAGGTCATGATCTTGCAGGTTGTGAGTTCGAGCCCTGCATTGGGCTCTGTGCTGAGAGCTCAGAGCCTGGAACCTGTTTCGGATTCTGTGTCTAACCTCTCTCTCTGCCCCTCCCCCACTCACACTGCCTCTCTCTTTCTGTCTCTCTCTCTCTCTCTCTCTCTCAAAACTAAATGAACATTATTTTTTTTTTTTTTAATTGAGCGTCTGTCAGAGAGAAAAGCAAGAATGGCCATCGGGTAGGCAACCACACATCTGCCCCATCCACAACATTTCATGCTTCGGAATATCCTACTGTTCTCATAATTCTCAAATTCCAAATTTAGAGAGAGCAATAGATGGATGACAGGGAGAGAGAGAGAGAGAGAGAGAAAGAGAGAGAGAGAGAGGCGGGGGGGGGGGGGAGAAAGAAATCTTGTCCTTTCCAAAGATTACGCTACTGGTGCTGATTGTTATCTCTTATGGGTAGGTGTGGTTTTTTAAATGTTTGCCATGGAAGAAGCTACCTGCATTCAAACATGTCTATGAATAATAGCTAGAAATTTTTGAAACCAAACCTTTTCAGCTCTTAAGGTGCTAGATTCATATTGAATTATTATTACCATTTCCTTTCTGCTGAAATTTTGATGACATGGCCATCATTCATTCAACCAAGTGTGGCTATTTTAGATTCAGTTAAGTGTCTTTATTCAAGGTGTCCTCATAGGCTCCTTTATTTGTTAGAACTATTTCAAAATGAATAGCCAGATGAATCATGAGAACATTGCAAAGCAAAACTCATGTGTCAGGGCTAAACTGAGGAAACAAAACAAACAAAAAGATGAGGCAATTACAGACTTGGGGAATTCTTTATGATACAATATTGAATGAAAAAAAAGGAAAAATCTATCATTTAATATGAAATGTGTTTTCTGCAGAAAATTTGATAGGCAAAGAAAAAGCATTCAAACAAAATGGAGGTTATCTCTTGGTGGTGAGAGTACTGGTGATGATTAAAATGTTTGCTGTATTTCCTATACACTTTAATTAACATGTTTTTAACTAATGAGAAATAAACACTGCTTCTAACAGGTTGATGCTATACACTAGCCTGCATTGTCACTGCCCTTTTGCCAGCTTCTGGACCAAGCTGTTGGAAGCTTGGGTATCTTCCCTGTGCTATCTGGGAAACCATTAGAAAGCAGCAGGTACCGTTTGGACAAGGGGAAGCACAAAGAGCCACCCAAAATGGCTACTGTTCTCAAAAAGCAATAGACACATTGCCCTTCTAGTCCTGAGACCACTTCTAGAGCTGGATTCCACAGAGGGTTCTGTCAGGAGAAACCGCATAATGGTGGGTATGTCACATTACCCCGCTGTGCCTCGGGTTTATTGTTTATAAAATGATTGACAGTTGGTAAAAGGAGGTGACACGGAAAAGCCTTTTCCTAAAACTTTCAGATTTTCAAAACCTAGAAACTAGTCTTAAAGGAACACAGCATGTTAAAGAAAGTCTCAAATTGGCTTAAAATTGAAAGACCAGATGTATTCTCATTTAAGCCAAGAATGAGACAAGGGGAGTAAGTAATGGAGTAACTGTGTGAATACCTGTCTAATATCTGTCTCCCAGTCCAGGCTATAGCTCTAGGAGGGCAGGGACTGTGCTCTGTCTCCAACGTCTAGCATAGTGCCTGGCAAAGTAGGTACTTCATAAATATTTTGCAGAAAGGAGAGCAGAAAGCAAGCAGACTGACTGGCTGGCTGGCTCTTTTCACCACTGGCACTGGAGCTTTTCCTACCATTACAATAAAACATCATATAGAAACTAAAAGTGTAATTAACACAAAGCTAAAATTACTATTGTTTTCAGATCATAAGATTATCTACATTGAAAGCCCATGAAACCCCATTCTAAAAAAAAAAAAAAAAGAAATCAGCTAAAAATAAATATTATTGATTTTTCCATAAATTAACAATGATTACAAAATATAATGGGAAAAAAAAGTCTCTTACAGTAGTGACGCACATACCAAATACTTACGGTGAAAATAGGACATGTAAAGGACCTGTCTGAAGAAAAATATAAAACTCCCCTACAGGGCCTTTTTGCTAGATGCAATGTTTAAATATAGTAAAGATGTCTTTTCAAATGTAATTCCAGTGAAAAATCTCAGGGTTTGTAATTGCCAATGCTAGTCTGAGATCAACATGAATGCTGAAAGAATAGAAAGGGCAAGGGCTTTCCAACTTAAAAACATTACAAAGGTAAAATATTTTAAAGTATGGTGTTAGTGAAAAAATAGCCGCCAAATTAGTGAAACAGAATAGAGAACCCTAAAATGGCCTTCATACCAAGAATTTGTTTTACAGCAAAATTTACTTGGGTGGCTGAGATGATGAATCTGGAGTCCCTCAGTCCTGAGATCCATTCCTAGACCTGTGCCCCCTGCAGATAAAATCAGTGTCAACTGTCTAAGTCTCTGTTCACTCATCTATACAATAGGGATAAAAATAACTCTAGTTTCAGGAGAGATGGGAAAATAAAGAAATCTACAAGAAATGATGCTGGGACGATAAACTGAGAAAAAAATGTTTATTTGTTACATACCCACGTTCTATTTGTTACATTTTACCAAGCATATCAATAGGTTAAAGCATTCAATGCAAATGCAAATGTTAAAACTACAGAACAGCTAGAAGAAAGAGTAAATGATTCTTTTCCTAATCTTGTGATGGGAAAAGCTTTAACAAATAAAAGCAATGAAACAACATCACAAAGAAAGGCAAAAAGGATAATTTTAACTACAGAAAAATTTTGAAGTGCTCCATGTGAAAGAAAATTCACCATAAGTTAATAGAAAAAGAAAAAGAAAAAGAAAAAAAATAAAAGAGAAAAACGCTTTCAGCAAGATGTATGACAGATCTGGAATTAATAACTTTAATATATAAATAGCTCTTTAAAATCAATACAAAGAATGCTAACAATTCAATAGAAAAATTTCAAAGGATCTGAACAACAGATTCACAAATGAAAGAATTAAATAATAAATACAAATCGTCAGAATAATGAAAAAGTGTGTAACTTCATCAATTCTAGAATTTCCAAGGGCTATATATTTGATGTATTTAAAGTCAAAGAAATCAATAAAGGGAAATGCAGAAATGAAAGTATTTTGTGTGCTTTATGCCACAAATTGTCTAAAAGTGACTCAAATAGCACTGTGCAACTCCCATTTAACCCTGACGTGTTAAGATGTACTTCAAAAATTTTGCTGAGATATTAGAACTCCTTTTTGGTAACATGCAGTATGCCGTTGACTCACTCTCTCTGCCATATCATGTTGTTCTCTACTTTTTGAACACGGCACACATAGCTGTCACACCTGATCATTTCCACGTCATAAATATCAATGTGGATGAGCAAGAACTAAGTGGGTGATGAAAGATCTCTGAGGATACCTTGAAGAGATCTTGTTCTGAGTCTTGTGCTCTTACCACTAACTGTGAGCTAGGTCATGGAAGAGGCACATCAGTTCACCAAATGAAAGATGATTAAATCAGTGTTTTCCCTAGTGAGTTCTCAAATTCCTGTACCCAACTCCATCCCTTCTAAATCAGAAGGCAGGACCTAGAAATTGGCATTTTTAACAAGCACCCCAATCAATGCTTTCAAGTCCCTTCTAATGCTCCAAATTAAATATTCTGAAGGAAAAAAAAAATATGCACGCTGAATAACAGTTCCACTCTGTATGTCCAAGAGTGACACCCACCTCAATTCTCAGATCCTTGTTATTTTTGAGTTGGTGTCTCTTTAGGTTTGTTCTCTCAATCCCATGCATCATATTACACTCATCGAAGCTGCCAGTCTTCGAAAGTGCTTTCAGAAGGCACATAAATTCAACCCCGACTCCTTATGATTCAGACATTTAATCACGTCATAAACTTAATGGAATCCAATTTGAATGTAGACACCTCAACAGCTACATTGCATTGAATTCACAGCCTTCATAAAATGTGGGTCTCAAAATGAATCACCAGCCTAATGAAAAGTTCAGGAAAAAATGCTGCCCTCTCATTGGTCACTGTCCTGGGTCTTCAGCCGCCAGGAAAAGGACCGGAGCTGTCAACACAACATTGTAGCCCAGGCAACCAGCCATGCTACTGGGAACTTTTCAACACTTTAAAAAAAATAAATACAAGTTACTATAGAAACTTTCAGATGCTTTCTAGATTGTTTGGACAGCCCATGGCTTATAACAGTAATGATGCAGGGTTAGACTTCACCTGTCAGTTTAGGACCTCCCATCATTAACAGTCCAGAAATGGGTTGCTTTGGAGGTTCTCCAGACCCTTGCTTGATTGCCACCATAAAGGGTGTCCCTTCAGTGGTGAATGTTCTCTGGGTAAGAAGAAATAGGAGCCCCGGGGTGGCTCAGTTGGTTAAGCGTTGGACTCTTGGTCTTGGCTCAGGTTTTGATCTCAGGGTCATGAGTTCAAGCCCCACACTGGGCTCCATGCTGAGTGTGGATCCTCCTTTAAAAAAAAGAAATAAAGATGTGCCTGGGTGGCACAGTTGAGCATCCAACTCTTGATTTCAGCTCAGGTCATGATCCCAGGGCCATGGGATCAGGCCCCATGTCAGGCTCTGTGCTGAGCATGGAGCCGGGTTAAGATTCTTTCCCTCTCCCTCTGCCCCTCTCCCCCACTTGTGTGCTCTCTCTCTCTCTCTCTCTCTCTGTCACTAAAATAAGAATAAAAACTAAATTTTTTAAAAGAAGAAAGAGATACTATGTTTCCAAGACTCCAACAATTCATGACTTAAACAGGAAATAAAAATACAGCTGGCCCTACAAACACCCAGAAATGGTCTCAATGATTTTTGGCATCCACTAGGTGAAGACATCTGGGTGACCACTTCTGAGCTTTTGATCCAGATGTTTAACCATAGTGGCAACTCAACTTTGCACTGAAGCTGAGTAACGTTTATAGTTACTACAGAGGTATCTGTGGGCACTCCTTTTATTGGGAATGTCTTGTCACATTAGCTTTTCTACCGTGGGTAGGGTGGCTTTGCCTGAAAGAACCTCAGGATCTGCAGAATCACTGAGACCAACCTTCTCAATTTTCTCTTCTTTCTCTTCTTTAAGCTTTTGTTGTCATCACTAAGTGGAAGGGAGACAAAATCCTTTCTTATTTTTTTTTTTGAGGACAGCTGATGGAATCTACCCATTCTTAAAAAGTTATAGTTATTTACCTGAAGTAGGAACCTTATACATAAGGGAAGGAGGCAGGACTCTCAAATGTCTTGTATACTTTTTGAGTCTAATATGCTGAACTGCAAATTTAATCCACTGAAGTGGTTTCATGCAAACACTCCTCTCAAATTCCTTTTGTACAAAATCTTGATGCATAATGTATAGAGTCTGAAAATGGATTAAGCTACATTTGGAGATGGTTTGAATTTTTTTTTAAGCAAGCAAAAACAAGCAGCTTTTTGTTGTTGCCTCATTTAACCCTTCCTGCTCAAGCAATCACACATGGATTGTGCCTTCTACACAATGTTTCTTGTCTTTTTTTTTCTGTCAAAAAGTTTGAAATGTAAGAAGTTTTAATTAGAAATTTGAAGAGTGAATTAGACTCATTTCCCTCAGATTTTCCAACTAAAGCAAGCAAATAGAATGGTAAAACCTTCTGATTTACTTCTGGAAGATAATTTAGCAACTGAATAAGCAAATGAGTGGAATCTTACTGAATAAAATGTTTCCTGGTACTCCAGATCTTAATTACCCTGAGGACTGTGGCCATAGATGGAATGCTCAGTCTGCATGTTGTTGGAAGAAGGTGTGGTAAACACTCAGAGACACATTTCTGCCAGTGCCGATCAGGGCCAAAATGATGGAAAAGGAGACAGCCAGGGGGAATTGCCAAAGCTTTTAAACGAATCACAGATACTTGGCTACAATCCCACAACTTACGTACCAATGAGTCAATACGTTTGTAATGCTCTGCTTCATCATTTGCTTATTTTTACATATCATTTGAATATTATGTAAATTGTACTGAAAAGAGAGTTGCCGCTGGAATGAGGAGATTTTGGCTGAAGCCCTAAGTTGACCCAATATAGTTATGTGACCTTAAACTCACTTGCTCCTTCCAGGTTGTGTTTCATCATCTGTCAAGGAAGGAGAATTACGCTCCCCTAGCTACCCACCTGCATCTGGTCCATGGGGAGAGATGGGTGGGAAAGTACTTTGTCAAGTCTCAAGCCTCATAGACATGGCTGAATTCTCTGTTTTGCATTATCTTCTGAGAAAATGGTAGCATCCTTGGCTCTTCTGCCTCATCCTTCTTCATCCAGGCTTCTCCAAAGGGTGAAGAGAACAGGCTGTTCTGAGGGAGACTTGCAGCTGGCACAGCTGGCCATTTCTGGGAGGCCCCACATACTGAGTCCCAACAGGAGCTTTCTCGCTGGCAAGGCTCCACCCACAACATACAAAAAGTGGCTTCGGATCAATACAGAGAACCAACACTCCCTGGGGCCCAACATTACCTACGGCCCCCATTCTGAATCCTCACCTGGACCCACCTTGTTTCTGACCTCATGACTAGCCTTTCTGCTATTATTTGCCTCACCTCTCCTGTTTCCTAGATCATTCTAGTTATCTGGTTTGGACCTTTTGATTCTCTTCTCCATCATGATTCAAATGAGTCACTCACATTCCCTTTACCTTGGTCCCAGAACCTTACAACCCCAGCCCCATGAACAGACAAAGAGCAGGTTTTAGGGGCAGGTGTAAAAGCTAGATGTGCCTCCCAAGACAGACAACCTAAGGGTTTCTTCCAGCACTACAGACATTTCCTCTTTTGGAGGTATAGACTTAGAACAATTGGACAATTTCAAATTCTATACAACAGGTACCTTAGGGGAAGGTGACAGAGGAAAAGGGAGAGTTTTTCCCCCAATTCACCTCATCTTCCTACTTTAAATGCTACCACACAGTAGCATATGTGAAAATACAGAGGAATCATATCCTATTTGTGCCTCTCCATATAGAACTTGATTTGTTGGTTGCAGTGTTGATTGGGAAGGGAAGACTAATTTAAATTCAAATTTATTCTCCATGACTTCACAATAATATGAACTTTACTAAACATTTTTTTTGTTAATTTCTACAATGTAGTAAGAGCAAGACCATGCCTGTCTTGTTCATTGGAATATCTCAAGGACCTAGCACACAGAAGGTGTTTAAAAAATATTTGTTGCCTGAATGAATACATAAGAAGAAAAAACAAAGTAATATTTGAAAGATTTCTTATTACCTGATGCTGATAGAGAGTAAAGTTAATGATTTAGAGAACAAGTATGCAGCAGTACTGCTCACTAATACCTTTTAAAATGTGTTGATACTCATAAATCCAAAATAAACGACCTGTAAAATCACTTAAGAAGAAATAATACGCATTTAATCAGGCTTCCAGAGGAAAGTCTCAGGAAAAAGCTGAGAATTTCAAGAATTATTAAATCCCTTCAAATTCAATCACTGGCCGATCACAGACACGCCACATGTCCCTCTGCCTGCAGGGCTGTCCCGTTAGGCAGTCCTGCTCAGACCTTCGTTATAAAACTCCTAAATTACAGTCACCTCCTGGAGCCAGAGGGAAAGTCTTTGGATCAGCTGCAAAGGGTAAGTCCCCTTACAGGTCTACCCAGCACGTGTTTCCACCTTCCACAGAGGGATCTGAAGTAAAGGGGGAGAAATTGAACACATCACCCACCCCCTAAAGCCAGCATCTTCAAAGTCTTACACACGGCTTTAGCTTCAAGTCAAAGGGCTCTTCCTCTGGCAAATAAAATTCAAAATACTGTGAAATGCCAGTCTGTGCCTCTGCTTTATAATCCTGTTGAAGTTTTTGGAATTTAACAGTGTTCTGGTACCTTCCGTTCCATCCTGGATTTTACCTCTTAGTCTGCTAATGAGAGTTACTTTACCTTTCCCAGAGTTTGATTAAGGTCCTGAGGGTGGTAGTAAAATGGATCCATCTTTTTGTTACAAACTCAATTAGCAGAAGTTGGAATTGCTCTCTTCAACAAAGTTAAATAAATTGTTAATGAGAAATTTACCTTCACTTGATTCGTTAGTTGCCTTATTAGCTTGGAGTCAACACTATTAAAGGAGAAGATGTTTATTAAAGCTTAAGGTGTTTGCTGGATTGAATGTTAAAAAGAAGATGGCGGGCTAGCACTACTGACTGCCTGCTTCCAAAACCCGGAGGGATTTCCATGATCCATTCAAAATGAGTAACTCTGAGCTTTCATTTGGGATCTCCTCATCAGGGAAACAGATTTACCTGGTAGGTAAAAAAGTGCCACACACTCCTGGGTAACATCCAAAGCTTCTCTTTTCAGCCACTGTGGTGGTTTTCTTTTTTTTTTAAATATGAAATTTATTGTCGAATTGGTTTCTGTGGTGGTTTTCTAAGTCAAATAGACATAGACCTGAAGGGAGGCCACTCAGCTGCAGGTGAATCTGAATACCTTGCCTCCCCTGGTAAGGAAGGAACCAAAACATATTGGAGGAGGTCCTTGAGGGGACTTGACCACCAGCCTACCTGTGAACTGGACCCCGACAATCAGGGGCTCCCCACCACCTCCCCTGTCCTTGGAACAAAGATTCTACCCATTGTTCCCACACTGGGAGCCAGTTTCAGGGAAGTAGCCTTGAGAGAACAATATGTTGTTGAGACCATCTGGACAGTATACATGACTGAGCCCAGTTAAGACCTCTATTTTAACTTTTAAAGATTCTGGCAGGAGGGTACAGACATCTACTCATTTTGCAGTTTCCCAAGACAAGCCTCATATGGAAGTTCCCTTGTTTACTAAATATTCCACCTATCCATCTGGAGTGGTTTGCCTCCTTCTTGGGTCTCTCCTTGCCCTCCTTATATGGGAACCAGTTTTCAAGCCAACACCCCACCGTAAATGTCAAGGGCATAGGAGAAGGAAGCTATTTACTCAAATAAGTTTATAAGCAGATCTTAAAACCACCTATCCAAAGAAAACCATAATGTCTCCCCGATACTGCATTTACTGATAACTGGGACTAGGTCTAGGCATAGTTGTGAGGTCAGTCAAAATTGTTTCCAGTCCTGGGGTGCCTGGGTGGCTCAGTCAGTTAAGCATCTGACTCTTGATTTTGGCTCAGGTCATGATCTCACAGGGCTCTGCACGTTGACCATGTGGAGCCTGGTTGAGATTCTCCCTCTCCTCTCTCTCTCTCTCTCTCTCTCTCTCTCTCTCTCTACCCCTCCTCCACTTGTGCTCTCTCTTTCTCAAAATAAATAAATAAATAAATAAATAGGAAAAAAACTTCTCCATTTCTCTCTCAAAAAAGCTTCCCTGCATTCCCACCATATAGCTCCTGTGGTAGAATCTCCAGGCTGGTTCACTCTAGTCCATCTGTACCCCTTCATTGACATTGTATGGCCCTGCAGAGGCTGACAGGCTAAGTGGTATCATTTCCCAGAGTGCTCTACAGTTTGGGTTCCACATGGGACCTAGCTTCAGCCAACGAGACACTCCTCCAGGAAATGTGGAAGTAGACTTTGAGGTGGGAGCTACACTAGCCAGCAAGTGTAGAGACAGGTGGGAACTCTAACAGATTCTCCAGGCTCCAACCCCTAGCACTGTGGCTACTGAGAGGCCAGCAAAGGGCATGTGTTTTGCTGGTGTGGGCTGGAATAGACACAGTGAGGTACAGTAGTCAGCAGTTGTGGGGATGACTTTCTAGATCGTGGCAGAGAGAGCAGCTCCTCTCTGGGCAGGTTCTGGGGTGTTGATCTAGGGTGTGATTCCTGGACGTCTGGCTGAAAGATTTCTCCTCCAGCTCTTCTAGGGGTTTTTGTAAACTCTTGATTCTGTCCATTAACTCCATTTCTGCTAAAAATAGCTAGACTCGATTCTGTTACTGCAACTAAACTCTGACAAAGACACCTCCTTCCTACACAGACAACCAAGTGCCTTATGTTCTCAGATGAAATGAGTTGACAAATTAATTCACAATAAGGTAGTTAATAACTAAAAAAGTAATTTCTCATGGGTACTTGCCTCAACCCAAGCAAAAGGATTCTAATGGTAAATTTCCAAACATGAATGGTTTACAATGCTGATGAGAATGTTTTGTTCCTAGACAGGGAAGCAAAGGGTTTTTAAACTGCAAAGTAGTTGTTGCTAGTTGTTAATGATGATGGGGATGACAATGGTGATGGTGATGTTTAAAAACGAACCCAATTTGTAAGGTTTACTGGGCTGACGTCCCCAACCCTCCCCACTCCCACTCAATCCTCTAACCAGGGCAGGAAACACCCTGGTCACCACCCAGCTTCTCATCCCTCGCTGCAGATATGTCAGAGAGAGAGCTCTATGAAGTCATGACCATCCCTGGAAAGAGAAAACTTGCATCATAAGGGGATGAACAAGAATCTCTCTGAAAGTCAATAACATACTCTCAGAGAGAAGACAAAGAAATGGGCAGGTGAAGAACGGGCAGTTGGAGGGAAAGATGATCAATGAAGTTCATCTGCACAGCCAGAGATGCTCTTGGAGCAGCCACTCTGTGGAGGCGCTACCCCAATAGTTGTGGAGCTCACAATTGGGAAAATAGGAATTGCCATTTCCCAATCACCTTCTGTGTGACGGACTTTTCTCCATTAATTTCATTCACTCGACAAACACTTAGTGGTTTTCCTTTTATTGTAGACACTGATGAACAAACTCCATTTCCTAATCCTTTACAGGGGGAACCAGATAGGACACCAGTACTCACACAGAATTTTCTCAACTGTAATTGGGGCAAGTGCTACAAAGGAAAAACCATAGCACCCTATCTGATGGGGGAAGGGGGTTAGCATAACTAGGTCTCAGGTTTTGTGGAATACTTCCCAGAAGAAAAGCCAGTCCAGTTGAATCTTGGGGGCTGCACACAAGTTAGTCAAGTTGAAGGAACAGCACCAGCAAAGGCCCTCAGGTTGGAGGAAACTTAAGTCAGAGAGGTACATATTATTATCCCCAGTTTACACACGGAGCAATAGGGACGTAGAGATTAGGTAACTCTCTAAGGTTATGTGGGCCGTAGGGCAGTATGACCTCAAAGAGAGCCTCCTTACATATAATCCAGCATCCGTGAGAGGTAGAGACAAAAATACCACGCAGGCTTTAAAAACAATTTTCAGGGGACCCTCTCAAGCCTTTCAAGGCCACCCCTCCTCCTGAAGGAGATGAGGACAGATTTTCATTTTCTCACTCTATTGGGCTCAAGATTAAATTAAATGAAAAACCTGCTATTTCAGACGCAAAAGTCCTGGGTGCTTTTCGGGAATGCAACCATCTTCCCGCCTCCCCAGGGCCTTTCATACCATTATGGTGCAGTCCCAAGCTATCAATGATCGTAAAAAAATGGGGCTTTGCGGTAGAGGAAAGAAGCTATTCACGTTGTTCCTGAATTCTATAAAAGAGAGATCTTTTGATCTTTGAAACAGCCAAAAGGGCAGTTTGATCTTCCTCAAACTCATTTATTTTAGATTCTTGCAAATTTCTTTTCTTTAGGTTTACTTCCTTAGAAAACTCAATATTCAATTGAACAGTGACTTTTATATATTGAAATGCAATATTGAATAGCTGAAGCCTAATAAATGCCATCCTGGCTATACAGGATATTTTAAAAGTCATAAAAGGGCCGATTGAGCCTGATCCAGGCAAAGATGACAAAGCGAATTCAATGCTTCTTTTGAAAATGAGTCATGGTCAGAAATACTCACTTTGACCAAAAGCATTTCTTTGAATGCCAGAGGTAAATTTGCTCACTTTCATTTTCTGCCTGGATTTCAAGTCAGCCCTGCAGAACTGAACAAAATCAACTCCGAGAGGCCCTGGCAGCTGTTCCAGATGTAAACGTGAACAGGATCGTGAGGTTGGGCCTATTCCCTTCAATGTCTTATTTTCAAATTATGCAGATGATATTCAGATATGGATGGATCACGCTTTGTATATTTTTTTCAGAGAGGAGTAAATCATTGCTATTTTCTGCTGCTTTAACATTCCCCAGGACCACCCTTCCTTTTACGTAGAAAAAGGATGTTTTATTATCACAAGCCTCCAAATTACTGGCAAAGGGAGAATCTGACATATGTTCCCAGTCGTGGGGGACTCGGGGGAGGACAGACACAACATACTCAATCGATTAGCCAAAAGGAACAGCCTTTGATGTCAGGGAACCTTTCCAAATTTCATTTAAGACTCAAACAATCTGTGGGAAATCAAAGTTCTCAATCAGAACCTCTGCCCCACTCCTCTGGGTGCAGCAGTGGCTGGAGTAACTTTTGTTTTAACTGTTTGTAGATGATGACCCAGTCTGAGGTTGTGTTTGCCCCACGGCCCTTTCAACACTAGGCTCTTTCAGAAGACAGATAGCTTCATTCTCCATTTTCTTCTTGTCACATGCCCCTTTTGCCTCTTACATGTGTGTTTCAGGAAAACCCAGGTTAGCACTGCCAAAGAGCCGTTGTCTTGCAGGACTCCCTCCTAGGTGTGACCTTCAAAGAAGTCTGATTGTATAAAGTATTACAGGAATGTCTATGTTTTCTCCATTCCCAGTATCAGTAGAAAGGCAGATCTGAATAATCGGGAAAGCAACTGGGACTAGGAGAAGCAGGATGCCCCACGGAGGAGGAATGACAGCCATTTGGAAGGAAGGGAAAGAGAAAAAGGAGGAACCACAGATGCATGGAAGAATCTGTGTCTCACTCTCAGAAATAGCAAAGTCAGGAGGAGGAGCTGAATGTGGTGTCAGTTTAGAGATCACGGTTTAGATTTCGAATAAATTTGATTTTACGTGGTTCTTTGGGTATCAGAGCAGAAATATCAAATCTCAGGCACTGCCTACGAGCCTGGATTACTTCGGTATTTGGAGGCAGATGTTTCTCCTATAAACAAGAACATGAGAAGATTCCAGAAAGAGATTCCTGAACCTTTGCCTGCTCTGCACTGGTTAGATCACATCCAGGATACCGCACCACCTTCAGTGTTGATATTACAATTCTGTTCACCTAAGCACCGCCAGCTCCTCATGCTGTCTTCTAAATATAGACCCTAAGTAGCTGGAGTTTCCACAGGAGTGGTCAAGATGATAAAACACCTGGACAGCAGTTAATACCATAGAGATGTTTAGCCCAATGAAGAATGACTCAGAGAAGTTAAGACAACACTGAAGATCTGTCATGTGAGGAAGGATTTGATGGGCCCTTTTTGTTCTAGAAGAGAGGTTCCGTGGAAGCAATAGGGGGTAGGGAGATAAATCTTCACAATGACAGAAATCCCAAACAATACCTGGCTAAAGTAATGGGTTTCCTATCATCCTTCCTATCCTTTGACACTCCGTCAAAAGCTGGATGTCCTTCACTTGGAAAGAAAGTTGTTGAAGAAAGAACTTTCACATTCCTGGATAATATTGGCACTGTAAGGCACCCTCAGTGTCACATAGTCCAAGTGTCCATGGGGTATAAGAAAATCCTGACAATCCCCCTTAGTATATACTTTCAAGTATACCAACAAGTGTATACTTTCCTTATGGTGTCAGGATTTTAAGAACAGAGCTCCTGGGTGGCTCAGTCAGTTAAGCGTCCAACTTCAGCTCAGGCCATGATCTCACAGTCTGTGAGTTTGAGCCCCTTGTTGGGCTCTGTGCTGACAGCTCAGAGCCTGGAGCCTGCTTCGCATTCTGTGTCTCCCTCTCTCTGTCCCTCCCCCACTTGGGCTCTGTCTTTCTCTCAAAAATAAACATTAAAAAAAAATTTAATTTAAAAAAAAGGGATTTTAAGAACATTCTTTGGGAGCCAGTTATAAAAGCGGCTTCAGTATCTCAGAGTCTTTTGATTTGAGTTGTTTTCCATCTTGAGACAATCAAAAACAATTCCTGCAAAAGAAAGTCTCTCTTGATCCAACAATCCCATTCTGGGTATATATCCAAAGGAAATAAAGTCAGGATCTTTAAGAGGTATCTACTGTCCCATGTTCACTTCAACATTATTCACAATAGCCAAGATATGGAAACAATCTAGCTTCTGTTGACAGATGAATGGATAAAGAAAATGTGATATAGATAAAAGATAGATAGATAGATAGAGATATATATACAACAAAAGATTATTCAACCATAAAAAAAAAAAGGAAAACCTGTCATTTGTGATAACATGGATGAACCTACAGGACATTATGCTAAGTGACATAGGCCAGACACAGAATGACAAATATGACCTCACTTATATGTGCAATAAAATAGTTGAACTCATAGAACTCAAGAATCGAATGGTGCAGGGGCTCAGGGGTGGGGGAAATAGGAAAACGTTGATCAAAAGGTACAACTTTCATTTATAAGATGAGTAGGTTCTGGCCATTTAATGTGTACTATGGTGACTAGAGTAAATGATGCTGTATTGAGGGGCACCTAAGTGGCTCAGTCAGTTAAACATCTGACTCTTGATTTCAGCTTAGGTCGTGATCTCATGATTCATGGGATTGAGCCCCACGTTGGGCTCCATGCTGTCAGTGCAGAGTCTGCCTGAGATTCTGTCTCTCTTTCTCCCTTAGCCTCTCCCCCACTCATGCTCTCTCTCCCTCAAAATAAATAAACTAAAAAAAAAAAAAAAGATGCTGTATAGAATACTTGAAATTTGGTAACAGAGTACATCTTAAGTATTCTCACCACCAAAAAAAAAAAAAAATGTAACTGAGGTGACAGACGTGTTGATTAGCTTGATTGTGGTAATCATTTCCCAATGCATACACCTATCAAGCTACCACATTGTACACCTTAAATATATACACTTTTATTTGTCAATGATACCTCAGTAAAGCTGGAAAGATATACAAAAAAGTTTCTCTTGGGGATGGGAACTATCCACAGCTTAAAAAACAATGGTGGATAATTAATGTCCACAACAGAACTTGAATTAGAGGCTACCAAGCAGCTCAAAGACAAAATTCGGCACTGAGCTAACTGAATATACATAGACATGCCCACACCTGTTTCTAGGGCTGTTAGTTCTCCAATAGGCATTTGGGGAAAGGAACTGTGTTTGTTTGTTGTTGTTGTTGTTTTCCTTAGAAGCAAATGGGGGCTTCCCTTCATTTCCTTAGAGAATTTTAAAACAAATTAACAACAACAACAAAACAATACCTAGATATCTAGTCACTCAGAAATAGGTGTCTTACAATCCAAGGCCTAGAACATAAGGTAACATGTTTCAAGAGAAACATAAGATATAAAACAGGTAATTTCATTCAAGGCACGGTAATAAAAATCAAAGACAAAACGGCACCGCCGGCGTCTGAGAACAGGCACGTGCTCGGCATCCAGGCTAACATTGGTTTGAATAACAGTAGTGTGACAAGATTGCCTTTGTCACTCAGTTAGCGCCTCCTGTCTCCTTTTATTCACTTTGCTGCTTTCCGGTTGTAATTTTATCAGGAGATTGAATCAAGCTGTAGACTTCTTATGGAATAACACCCACAGACACTCACCCAAGAGTAGTTTGGACAAAGTTTCCTGTGCCAGGAATAAAAATGTTGGAATTGAAAGAGAAGTAGAACCAAACAGAAATATAGAAATGGCAGAGAGGCTGCCCACTTAATTTGAGGGGGGGAAAATGATCAGGCAAGATACTCGATAGCGCAAGAAAAATGGAGGAACCTGGCCTCAAATAAGTAGGACCCACCTTCGTAACGGCATTTTCCCCATTCCGCTGCGAACCTCTGCAAGACGGACCATCTGCCATCTGCTCCAGTGAGAGTGTGTCACCCAATAGAATGGGTTTATTGGCCCAGCTGTTTGTTGTACTCATTAATTCGAGGACAAAAGAAAAGAAAAAACCTTCCAACGTAGAAGTCAACACTAATCTCGGTGGCTGCCACCCTTAAATATCCAAAGAACCTGTAGGAAAGCAGGAGAGAAAGCAGCAACGAACTTCCAAAGCAAGAACATAATTTTGCCAAGCACCGTTTGTAAACTAAGCAACAGGGTACAGACTGGGGAAAACGTTCACTGATGATACACCAAAAGTGAGATATTTGCCCCCTGACACCTTTCTCCCCAAACCTTCTATCAGTAAAATGCTATCAAAACAAGCAAGGAAAAATACATTGCTATTTCAATTCCTATTCCAATGCAAAACACAGCTCTCCAAATGTCAGTTTCATCTAGTCTGGCCTTTCCAAGGACGTGCATAGTTAAACCTCAGTGACCTGGAGTGTTTGGAGGAGGGCTATTTAATTGAATTTTCAGGTTAACTGGGGGTGAGGCAGAAAATTTTCTCTTTTGGTTCTGTTAGGAATCAATAGAAGATACTGATGGAATGAAGATGGTTTTGTCTTAGAGTTCTAGAAGCCTCGATCTGTAGACAATTTCTTGGGAAGTCATATGCAAGAAACTCTCACAAAAGAAAATGCCTAATGCCTCCTCGTCAGTTGTCCTTGTGTCCTGAGCTAGCAGGCAGACTTCTCTGATGGGGTCAACTATAGCTCAGGACTTCTGGGTCCTCTCCCTGCCCATCTGTCTAACCCCAAGTCTTATCATTAGGACATCACAGGAAAAAAGGATCTCACCAAGTCCCACATAGAAGTGAGCCCTAAACTTTGCTATTTCTGCCTCAAGAAGGGAGGAAGCTGAACTTTGCTTCTTACTTATAAATATGGTGCACAGAAAAACTGAACTTCACTTAATGGACAGTTTTATATCTTTTTCTAATTGAAATTTTGTTATATGCAGGGGACAGTTTGCATGTCACTGCTCCATGTCTTTACCAGCTTCAGGGAGTGTAACACTGCCACCATCACTATGATTACCATCATCATAAATGAGACTTTTCTAACACAGTTGGTTACACAATAGACTAGCACATCCATGCTGACTGTAGGGAAATGTAAAAGAAATGGCCAGTTCAAAGGTGAGTGGGAAATGGGGCACAGATCTAAATCAACCAAAACATCCTCCTAAAAACCCTTCAAGGTTCTAAGAAGACAAGCAGAATTAATTTCATTCTAAAGTAAGTATACTTTTAAAAATTAACAGATAGCTAAAAAACTAATGCATTTTTGTTTACATTATAGTGGTCAAATAGAATTTTATGTGATGTATGAATATTTCACATATAATTGCACTTATATACACAATGGATTAGGAATATATATTTCATTTAAAACTTGCGAGTTTAGATTTTTTTTAATTTAATAGCAATTAGATCCCAACCTCATTATTTTAAGAGTTTGCAGTTTGTATCTTGAATTTGGTGACAATGAAAGGTCATTTCTAACATATTTGAAACTGCAGCCTTGTTCAGGAGCACAACTCCCGAACATAACACTTTGAATGGAAAATATGATCGATTATGCAGTAATGGACTCAGTGATCCAGTTTTCAGGAATATGTGTTGGCAAAGAACCAGGACTGAGTCTGTGCCTCCCTGCTTTAGTTACTTATATACCCGTGAATCAGGAATAGAGAGCAGTCAATGAGTATATTGACTAATATGGTAAACACCATAGGGATCTTCACTGGTGCTTTATCAAAGGCTTCTAGGGAAGAGATGTTTCTATCCTTCCATCCACTGGACCCATTCTATGGGTGGAGTGACCAGAGCACTTAGAGACCAGCGTCCACCGACCATGAAGTCCAAATAGCCTGCAATTCCTTTTGATTCTCTAGCCCCCTAAGGGGACAGAAAGTGGTCTCCAACCTTGTCTGCCCATAGATGGACATGAAACTCTTTCAGATTCAGTTCTGAGACCCTGATTCTATAGGCTCAGAAGCTTTGTGTTACTTTGAAATCACAGAACACCCTCCCAGACCCCCGTGCACTCACTGTCCCACAGTTAAGCCCAGAAGACCAACAGGTAAGGTTTGGGCATGTAGTCAAATCTGTGTAAAACTATTACCATTCCTGGAAGAATAATCCCAGATGTGTACTCAGCTCCAATATGAACCAGGGCACATCAAGCAAGCCTCGAGCTTGACATTAGACTTGGGGAAAATAAGTCCAAACATGCCTGCTTTCTTGGTTCCCAATGAAACACCTAAGACAAATTACACAGATGCAAAACATATATGAAGAAGTGAAAGCATAAGGCAAAAACCACAAAGGAACAAAAAGCACTGATGTCAGTAATAAAAATACCATGGTATTTTTTTTCCGCTGAATCAGTCAGAACTCTATCAGTTGTTGGTGACCTAAATGCAACTCAAATTAGTTGCAACCAAAAAGGGAGTTAATCCATCAGTTCATACATTTAGAAATTCAAGGGATCATGTGTGATGGCTTCATCGATCTCTCCACAGTGATGCACTCAATGATCCCAAAGAACCAGCTGTTCCATGCTTGTTTCTATTGCTTGTAACCTTCAAAGGAAAAAGAGACCTTCTCTCACCTAAGAGTTTCAGCAGAAGTCCCAGGGTTACCAGCTGGAGCTGAGTGCCCATCCCTAAACTTGTCACCTGCACGTGGGGGATGCCATATGCTTATGAGGCCCCACTCCTGGTCCCAAGATGTGGGCAGCCCTACCTGCACAACACTAATAAAAAGTGGGAATTGGGACAGCACCCCAAGGGAAAAGCAGGAAGGTGCACACAGAGTAAGGGGAAAAGGATTTTTTTGTTTCATTTTGTTTTATTTTGACAAACAACAAATAGCCACATTAGCTACCAAGACTCAGATGGTATTATGAAGAATGAACTTGGAAATAGCTAAAAGTCTCTGGACCCTTTGTGGGCCCCCTGTGGCATTTGTTCTTGAGCTCAAGGATCCAAGACTATATCAATGAGAAGACACAATGTGCATCCTTCATTTATTTAACAACTGTTTATTGAGTGCCATCCCAGAGTGAGGTACTGGGGGTACAACGGCCAGCAAGAAATACACATGTGGTAGGAGATGGGGTGGGGAATGATAATAACAGTGCATGGTCAGGAAGTGTCATTAGGTGACAGACACTATGATAAACTTATGTATTTTTAAGGGTGTCATGGGAGCACAAAAGAAGAAATCCTAGCATAGAGTTGGGGGATCATGGAATGCTTCTAGAGGAAGTGAAATCAAAGCTGACATTTGAAAACCGGGTAGGAGTTTGGCTAGTCTGAGGGGGAAGTCGGGTAGTTCAAGCAAAGGAAACAGCACGTGCAACATCACCAAAACAAGAAAAAGTACAGTGTTGTAAAGGAATAGAAAGACTTACATAAAGCCAAATCATTTATTAATATAAATATCCTCAAGGGCGAAAACTGTATCTTACTTAACTCGCTTTGTGATCTCAGACAGGTCATTTGAGTCTCTGGGTCTCCCTCACAAAGTTGTTATAAGGATCGAAAGTAATAATGCATGTGAAATACTTCGTAAATTTTAAATCCTCTACAACGTAAGGCACATGTAGAGAACTAAAAGAAACACACAGAATCATAAAATCCTGAGTAATTAAGAAAAATGGCTCTATATCAGTGGGCTTCTGAAGAAAAACATGCTATAGCTTTATGATGTTGTCTGGTCACTAAGGCTTCCTTTTACTCACTGGAGGGTTTAAACTTTAGTCTATACTGTAGTTATTAGACTTATATCCTATAGTCTGTATACAGTGAAGACTGGGCCACATGTTCTCCTCATCAGCAGCCAGAAATTTAACGAGAGGAAATGGGCAACACGGAAGACTGTACACCCTAAACAAACAATGGAAGTGCTCAAAAAATGTGGGTCCTACACAGTGTTGTAAAAGCATCTTTGGCAGGATAGAGGGATCCTGGGATTTTGAAAGGAAAGGAAGAGAAATTTCGCTTGCTAATGTTCTAAGAGTATAATCAATGAAAAAGATGTACTTGGAAGATATCTGAAAGGGAAAAGAGAAATACGAGGCATGAAATGACTACAGCAGGTCACAGACTATGAATCTATGAGAAGAAGTACAGGAAATGGTTTGGGGACTCGTACTCTCAAAATGTCAACATAAGGTATGTTTAAATTGTAACTTAGGCCAGAGAGTCATGAATAATCAGTTTGTCTTGGAGAATTCTGGAATTATAAACAAAAGGATACAAAGCATGGCCCAAGGTAAATATTGACATGACTGAAGAGGAACTAGAAAAACTTTTAATGAAGCCAAAAATACTGCATCTGGGGAAGATGTTTCACATTCTTATAATAAACACTCGGATACAAGAAGTTTAAGGACGATGGGGAGGAATTATTGTCCAGTAGGTTGAAAAATTGAGTTAGAACAAAGGCTTTTTCCAATTTAAAACAGTAATACTATGAAAACATAAATATTAATTTTTAAAACCGTGTTATTTCTTAAAATAAAGATAATTGTCTCTGCCAAACACCTATTTGCCCAAAATATGAGAGGATTAGTATTCACATCCTGAGAGAGACACCCAATTTATATTGTGGCAGATGATGTGCTGGGGATTCTTCCTCAACTCCCAGCTGCCCAGGGGCGAGGCGGTCTGGGAAGTCCCTCCTGCCTAGGCACAGGTCCCCCGCCCCCACAGTGACAAACCTCCCCATCAGCTGAAACACATCCCCCATCAAGGAGACTGAGGGAAGGACTGCTCTTATTCCCCCAGGTTCACACCTTGCTTCCTTCCAGAGGATGTTCAGGTAGGGTAACCTGAAACTCAGAATAAACAGAAGCCCATTATTGCTGCTTAGTGGGAGCCAGTGTAGGATCTTGTCAGCAGAACAGCACCATGGCAACCAGTTCTTCAAAGCGTTTTTTAAAAATACAAGTCAAATTTCATCTGGAAACATCCCAATTACCCAATTAGACTAAGCTGCGAAGTCTTTTTAGAATAATCTCAGATCATAAGTGAGTGAATAGCTCAAACCCAAACCATTGCTTTCTGATACCCAGAAAATGCAAGTGGTGGGTATTGTATTCTGGTAGAAAGACTGTTCTCTGTTAGCAGGAGGAAGGGGACCAGTCTGCATTTCCACAGGGTTCTCAATGCTAACATAATATATGACTATATCCCATTGGGAGCCATGAGATTCTGGTTTTATTTTTCCCACCTTACAGAATGGAAAACTAAGGAACTGTAAGTAGTCTCATCCCCAACAGGACACAGAAAGTCTGGGGTGGGGTGAATCTGGCTTTCTCCTGCTGTGTGTGTGTGTGTGCGTGTGTGTGTGTGCACACGTGTGCACACACGTAGCTCCAAAGAGTTGGCAAATTCAGGCTCCAAGCCCTGTAGATTCCACCTCTGAGATGACTCTACCTTCCACCTCTTCTCTCCACCCTTTCTTGGTACTGGTCAGAAACGTTCAGTGTTGACCACCTGGGCCACTGTAGTCTTTTCGTGTTGTTGCTGGGAATGCCTCCAAATGCACAGGTCAGATCATGGGCTCCCCAATGCTCAGAGGACCAAAGCTACGCTGTAGCCTGTAAAAAAAAAAAAAGTTCACTGTGCTAAGGATGGCAGTCAATGTCTCCTTGATGCTGCATATTAATAGAATGAAAAGAATTGTCCACTCTACCCTCATCCACCAACCCAGCACACCATGAGCCATCAACATTCTATTCATTTCCTGAGATGTTCTGTCAACCTAGAATTAACCTATCTACCTGGGCTTCTTATCACTCACTCCTCAAGGCCCAGGCCGAGATCATGAGTATTTCCCTAATGCCTTACAACTGTATCTCTAAGACCTGAGAGACATTTGTCATATGCCAGGCTCTGTGCAAAAGCCTTTTCCATGCACTGTCCCATTTCATCCTCACAGCTATCCTATGGGGTGGGTACCCCCACTGGCCACATTTCACAGATGAGGAAACAGAAGCATGGAGCACAGAGGCGACATGGCCATCATCACAGATGGTAGGTGGCAATCCTCACTCCAGAGCACCGAGAGTCCCTTGGCTGTGCTATCCCTCTTTGGAGGTGATGTTTGCTCTGCACCCCCACTCTACTTTGACCCTCAAAGGGAGTGCATTTATTTCCCGCTCCTCTCCGATATGTATAGTGGTAAGCCTCTCTGGGCCCAGCTTCCTCATCTGCAAGCTGGAGATAATAACTGATTATACAGTTTTGTTTTCTAAGGACCACATGAGCTACTCTGTTAAAAGGAAACACTTGGAACTATGCCTGGCACACAGCAGGCACTGGATGAATATCAGATATTAATTGATTAGACTAGTGCTTCTCCAACAAGAATTGGAGCTCCCCTGTCCAGCTTATATTGGTATTCCCCAGACCTCCGAGCCTAAAGTAGTACTCTGCACAAGTTGAGCACGAGGTAAATGGATATTCAAATATTAGTTGAATGTGTCATTATGAATGGATGCAATGTATTTATCACTCCTCTTCCTGTCACAGTTAAAATAAAACCTATGGTCTCCACCCCACCCTACCAGGCACTCTCTTCCCTGGCATCTGACTACTGGCTCATTTCTTCCTTACTCCCTCTCCCCCCATCCACTTCCTGTGACCACCCTGCCATTCCTCAAATGCACCCAACACGTTCCTTCTCAGAGGCTCTGCTATAACCTCTCCCTCACTCTGCTATGTTTTTCTTAGAACTTGACAGTTTCTTCCATATCTATTTATGCATTTATTATCTACCCTCCCCAGTTAGAATGGGAGCTCCATGAGAGCAATAAGCGGTCTGGCGCACAGCTATATTCCCTGTGCCCAGACAGTGAGTGGCACAGAGCAGATGTTCATTGATGATCAAATGAATACATGAATGAACAAATCAATTTTCAAACCCCATAACAATGTGGAAAGGTACATGACATTTTACAGATTAAAAAATAAAAAAAAAAACTGGGGCTCCTAGGGGGCTCAGTCGGTTAAGTGTCCAATTCTTGACTTCGGCTCAGGTCATGTTCTCATGGTTCATGAGTTCAAGCCCCGCATCGGGCTCTCTGTTGAGAGTTCAGAGCCGGCTTGGAATTCTGTCTCCTCCCTCTCTGCTCCTCCCCTTACTCGTGCTGACTTGCTCTCTCTCTCCATCTCTCTCTCTCTCAAATAAATAAACTTAAAAAAATAAAAAATAAAAATAAATAAAAATTAAAAACTAGGATGCAGAGATATTAAGCAATTTTCCCAGAGGCACACATTTAGGAAAGGCAGAGCCTGAATTTTATCCATGTCTCTCTGATCCCAAAATTCATTCCAGAGTCTCCTAATCTTAAGGCATTCAGGTGCCACCTTTAAGAGCTTTGCCATGTTCCACAAAACATCTGAGCTAATATTTACCTCACATTTTTATTTAAGTCACTCATACCTTATGCAAATAATTTTATTTTAAAAGAAAAGCAATGATTTCCATGGAATAAATCACACTGAAATAGATGTGTATCCATTAAAATTCAAAATATTCACCGGTGTATTCTGAAGCAAGGCCACGCCTGCTGCATTTGAAAACATGCACCCTGCCTCTCTCTGCATAACCCTGGTGGGGGGCTGGTCCTGAAACCCTCAGCCCAGGGTCAGAATCCTCTACACCTCACAGTCTGTATTCTCAGTCCTTCTCCTTCACTCAGCCTCCTGCTCACAAATCATTCTGCTTTTTCGTGGAACATTCCTCATTGAGAGAAAGCCAGAAAGAAGCCTTTAAAATACACACACACACACACACACACACACATCCCGCGTGGGAAATTCAGGCAAGCCTATGAACACTCTAGCTCCCCAAATGAAAGCAAAAGCAGGATGCAGGAGGTGGGGAGAGAGACATTAATTGAAAACTTGAGGTTGTCAAGCCACACTGAAGAAAATCTCTCCGAGTTAAAGATCGGGGACATTTTTTTTTTTAATAGAAAGTGGCTTCTATCAAATCTTGATTGGTTGGTCAAAATCGCTAGTCATCCTGAAAATAATTGCCTGGAAGAAAGCACTGAGTGACCTGTCTGCTTGGAAAGGAGCAGCTCGCGCCGACAGCGAAGGCACCCCTCCAGCCGTCCTCCCCTTCTGCCCATTGGGGCCCTGGCCAGGATGCACTGAATCTGCTTAAGGAAGCATATTGCCTCATTATTTTCTGCTCCGACATGCATGCATATTTCTCATGGATGTTAACTCTCAACAACATAGAGGACGTGTTTGTGCTCTTTGTTTCCGCAGCCTTTTCATCTCGATGTCAGCGTTTTAAAAATATTCAGCCTATACTCCTCCTGGTGCAGCATGAGAAACAAGGAAGAGGGCCATGGGCCTGTTGAGGGCGAAGCTACTGCAAACAGGCCTGTGCCTGGCTCTCCCCTCAGTCTGCAGAGGGTCTTCTTCTGCCTGCATCTGCTCCTGTCCCATCTCCTTCCTGGCACCACAGTGCCATCGAAAACGCAGATATGACCACAGCTCCTCTTGGACAAGAAGTCTTCAACATTCCCTACTGCCAACGTGAGAAAACTCGTCTTCCTTGATGTGATGTGCGAGGCCTCCCACCATCTAGCCCTGGCCTACCTCTTCTAAGCTCTTCTCACAGATCATTCCTGCATCCGCTAGAAGCACTTCCTGTCCCTTCCTACCCCTGGGCCTGCCCATGTTGCTCCTACAGGGCCACCTACAAGGCCCACTTACCTCCTCTCCTCACGTCCTCTGTCGGCCTTCGAAACTCCTTTTCCTCCTGTAAGACTCTGCTCCGTGAAGCCTTCTCTCACCAACCCCCTGCCCAAGTCAACTGACTTAGGGAAGAGAAATGCCCAGAGCCTTAGAGAAATATCGGCTCATTAGGCTTCAGCCTTGTGTCAAAGGCCGACTCGTACTTCCAGCAGCCCACACAGATCCCCAGCTTTCCTGAGTTTTTATGTTATTTAAATCTGTGACACATATCTGAACACTTCTTTTCCACCACAGATTTGAAATAATGCCAAGAATTCTGACCAAGTCATTCTCTTCCAGGAATCTGTCCTGAGGAAATAATCAAAAAGCTGGTTAAACATTTATGAACACAGACTCTTATTGCAGCATTTTTTATAATTACAAGAAGAAAATTTTAAAAAGGGAACAATCTAAGTGTGTAACAGCAGGAGGTGGTTATATAAGATATATCCATACGGCCATTAAAAATATTTTAAAGAAGGGGCGCCTGGGTGGTTCAGTCAGTTGAGCTTCTGACTTTAGCTCAGGTCGTGATCTAAGGGTTTGTGAGTTTGAGTCCCGTGTCAGGCTCTTGCTTACAGCTCTGAGCCTGGAGCCTGCTTCAGATTCTGTGTCTCCCTGTCTCTCTGCCTCTTTCCAACTCATTCCCTCTCTCTCTCCCTCTCTCTCTCCCTCTCTCTCTCTCTCTCTCTTAAAAATAAATAAAAATTTAAAAATTTTTAAAAATATTTTGAAGAATATTTAAGGACATGGAAAAATGCGTATGAAATAATATCAACTTAAAAAGTAGAATCTAAAATTGCTTGTAAAATATGATCCCAGGTTTATAAAAGATTATATATATATATATAGAGAGAGAGAGAGAGAGAGAGAAAGAGAGACAGAGAATATATACATATAATTCTATATATATTTTCTCTCTCTCTCTCTCTCTCTCTATATATATATATATATATGTATATATACACCCATATATATCAAAATATCAAAATAATGAGTAGCATGGACTCCAGAACCAGGCTTCCTGGGTAAGTGTCATCTTCTGCTCTTGGGAATATTACTTAACCATTCTTCACTTTACTTTCCATATCCATAATATGGGATAATAATAGAACATTTCATGTAGGGGTATCATGTTGATTAAAGTAGTAAAGAGTATGAAATTATACCTGGCAAACCATAGTTGTTATATACATGTCAGTCATCTCTTATATATTGAAAAAATACTGCCCTTTCTGGATGGTGAAGCTGCAAGTGATTTTTATTCTTGCTTTTATATTACTCTATCCCTTTTTTCCCCAAATCACCTATTACTTTATAATCAGTCTTTAATCTGAAATATATATGACATTTTTAAAGAAGTACAGCTCCGTTCGAATTCTGTTTTTCTTGACTTCTAGGGTTCAGGTATGGATTCCTTCTTTCCTTCCTTCCTTCTTTTCCTTCCTCCCTTCCTCCCTTCCTTCCTCCCTTCCTCCCTTCCTTCCTTCTTTCCTTCCTCCCTTCCTTCTCTTCCTTCCTTCCTTCCTTACTTCCTTCTTTTCCTTCCTTCTTTTCTTTCTTTCTTCTTTCTTTCTTCTTTAAAAGATAGAGACAAACCGTGCTATCAACCACATTGCCTAAACCTCTGTTCCCAAAGAGAACACAACCCCGTAGGCTCTGGGAAAAAAGGTTGACTGTAGAATCTAGCTGCTAGGAACAAGAGCATTGGGGACCAAAGAGAAAATGGTACTGCATCACCTGGCCAATTTGCAAATTTAATTCTCAGATTTAAGTCGCAGATTTTTTTATCTGCAAAATGGGGAAAATAATTTCTGCTTCAGAAGGTAGCTGGAGAAACACATAAAATTGAATAGGGCCTGGCATATACTAGGGACTCCGGAAACATTCGCCATCATAGTCATGACCAAAACTCAGAATAGAGTTGCACAGTTGAGACAAGTGTAGTGGAAGGAACAGCTTTGGGGACAGACTAACTTGGGTCTAAATCAAGGCTTTAGTCCCTACTTGCATTGTGTATTCAAGATCAAGGTCTAAGTCAAGGTTCCTCTCACTCTGCACCCCCAATTATGCTCTATATTAACACACTATTTGAAGCCTTTGGAGCACTTACCACCATTTATTTCCCACTGATTTATCCTTTGTTTAGTTATATTTTATCTGTCCTCCCAATTCGATTGCAAGCCCCATATAGCAGGGATCAAGTGTATCACATTCAGCATGCCATCCTCAGAGCCTAGAACAATGCCTAGAACAGGACAGCACTCATTAAATAATTGTGTGGTAAAAGAATAGAGGGTCAAATGAATGAATGAACTTGGACAAGTTACTTTAGTTGCCTTTGCCATTATGAAAACTACATAATAGAAGGCAAATGTGGTGCCTGACATATACTAGGTGCTCTTCCAATACGAATTTATTCTTTCTGGGTATTCATAAGGTTAACTTTTATCAGACCCACACATTTTCTAAAATTACTTTGACTGTCTGGACAAATGCTGTTCAGATACATCTTAAACTATTATCCCTTGTGCCTGAACAATTGCTATCTGATAAAGGGAATTTTTTTGCCACAGAACAGAGCAAAAGAAGCTTTGAAACTAGAATTTTTATAGTTCACACCCCATGCATGCCAGACGCAAAAATCACTTTGAGGTGCTAATTGGTGACGTAAAAAAATGAAAAATAAAAATGTAAAAATGCAACAGTGGGTTTTGGCAGCAAGGAGAAGAGGTTCTTTTTAATCTAAAAATGGTTGTCATCTCAGTTTTTACTGCCTTAATTCATTTCTTAAGCAGAGGGCAAAAAAAAAAAAAATTTGATGATTAAGATGTGTAATGGAAAATTTTCAGAGCAGAGTAAGGAGGTGACTAGAGACCATATGTTGCCCAAGAACGGAGCCTTCAGCAAACGTTGGAGAAGAACGAATGTGCTGATTTGCATACTATTAGTGATTATGTCCCGATGAAAGAATACATCCCATTAGTACTAATGGGCATTATATACACATACGATTAAAACACCATATAACCTTTCCTGAGACCAAAAGCAAAGGAAAAGCTGATAATACATTGCGAGGAAAAAAAGGAAGAACAAAATGAACTGCTAGATAAGAATACTTCACACATGTCAATGTTAGAAAAAAACCAAAGTCTTAATGTTAGCAAAACAATGGGTCTCCGAGAATCTTATGTGAAATCATCCCCCTCTGTCAGGAATGCAGAATGTGTTGTGGCTGTAGCAATGAACAAACCTACAAAATAAGGTATAATGGGCCTTGTCATTTACCTTGATCCTTGGAGGCCAACTCAAACCGTTAAAACTTAGTTAAATCATGCAGTAAACATAAGCACAACACACACTACAGTATTTAGCAAGCAATACTGGCACAATCTGCCAGGAAAAGTTCAGTACAATTCACCCAAGAGTGGTTTGGGCAAAGTCTTCTATGTCAGAATTAAAAAGGTGGCCATGTGCTTCCATCAGCCAGCGGCATAGACTCAAAGAGTCCTGAATCATAAATTCCACCCAAGCTGATGCTCAAGGTTCTTGGCATTCAGAAGTCCAGAAGTCAAACCCAAAGTGGGTCAGGTCAAGGGTTACTGGGAGGCTACCCTCAGCTATTTCTCAGGCAAGGAGGGCAAATTCAGTGACACAAGTCAACATGAAGTTGCAGTCAATACCTGAGGAAGGTGTCTCAAGATTTCTATAGATGTTTCCATGCATCTGGATTGAGGGAATACAAAAACAGCGTGGCAGCAGATGTGACAAAGCTATGGCTATCCTTGGTCCTGGAGAAAGGCACTTCTTGCCTCAGCACTGTCACCAATGACCTGGCTCAATGATGTAACTATAAACATTTTAAAACACTGTGTCCTAAGGCAAGACCTGCATGAGGACACAGACCATATTGTAGTCTTGAATTTCCGACAGTGCTCACCACTGTGCTTTGTATACAGTAGGCACTCAATGAACAAAGACTAGGGAGATTATGAAACTAACTGTACGTCAAACATTTACTTTTTCCTCATCCACTGCTACTCCCCCTACAAGTTCCCAGTGCTCTTAAAAATGCACTTAGGGTCTCCACCAGAGCTTAAGACCCAGTCAGATCCAAGTTTAAATCTCGTTCCACTACTTCATAATAGTTAACACTTCTACCCTGCCAAAAATATATCAGGAACTATTCTAAATACATGTACATACAAACTCCTTTTATCCTCACAATAACCCAGAGGTAGATACTATTGTAATCCCCATGCATAGATGAAGAAACTAAGTCATAAAGACTGATGTTAAGTATCTGGCCAAAGTCACAAAACTAGCACCCTGGAGCCTGGGTTGGAACCCCTGCTGTAACACTAATTAACGATGTGACCTTGGGCAAGTTACTTAACCTTGTTGAGCCCTATTCTTTTATTCAACAAATTGTATTGAATGAATACTGTGTGTCAGGAATTGTTCTCAGCATGAGGGATAAAGTGGTGAATAAGACAAAGATGTCTTTTTTCTATCAGTTGAAGACTAATCAAAGACACAGGCAACATATGGTACATAGGATTATTTAACATAAGACCATTGAAAAAAATAACCAAGGTGACAAGATAAATTAGAGGGGGAAGGCCCTTAGTTAAAGTGGTTGAGGAAGTTCTCTCTGAAGCAAATAACCTGAATTCCAACTGAGAAGCTAGCCAACCTATTGGCCAAAGCTCAAGATTCCATAGTGGTTGTTAGTGTTGGTTTTAGGGTGGATGCTCTCAGGTGGAGGTTAACATACCATACAAAGATCTTCACTCTTCATGTCTGCTTTCCTAAGTCCATCCGCATGCCTGTTGCCCAAATCTAGTCCTCTGTCTTGTAATCTTATTCATTCCAGTCTCCTATTTCTAACCACGCCAACCAATTGCCATGACTCTGTTTGTGTATATTCTTCCCATGCATATTCTTACCTTGGGTCACCTGTCCTTTCACACAATGTGGCATTCCAGTGTACCCCGTGATGCTCTGCCCATTGAAAGCATCTCCTCTGCCTGCTGTCTTTCACTGAGCAAGACTATAGGGCAGTAACAGCCCATTCTTGGCTCCTACCCGCATATTCTACAGACCCACCTGTGAACCAACCTCTGCTCTTTCCTCCTCTGACAGTTAGTCATAAGGAACCTTCCACATGACCATAGGTGTGTACTTAGGGAGAAGGACTAGGGAAAAAGTGAGGATGGCACAAGGGTGTGGCCACTCACCTGTGAAGCTTTCTTGTGCCTTCTGACACTGCCATGCTCAATGCCAGTTGATGATGGTGGCAATGACAACGATGATGACAAGGATGGATTCCTGATATGTCCACCATAACTTGGTGAAGAGAACCCACTTTATGATGGGCAACTCTGGCTACAGGGCCTCTTGATAGCACAGGGTCAGAGGTTCTGTTCTCCCAAGGACAAATAGCATTGAAAGGGCCGCTTTCTAAATGCTATGTAATTCTCTACTGTGAATGGAATGTTCCTGCTCTAGAACCCTAGAGGTCTACATTGTGATTCTCCTATTGGGGCTTGCCATAAACTCCACATGGAGACTTTCAGTACCACACAGACTTATATTTTAGCACCACACAGACATAGGGTCTGTCAGGTCTTATGGTGTAAGTGGCAGGGCAGTTTGCAGTGTAGCCTGGATCTGCTACAAAGCCCTTTTCTGCTGTTGGCCCACTCAAAGCTGGCTGCATTCTATGTCACATAGTAAAGAGACTGAAGCAGTATTCCCAAGTGTGGAATGTGCTTCCCCAGAACCCAGCAATGCCTACCAAACATGGTTCTTCTTTCTTAGTGGTGGGAGAGGAAATAATTTCTTCTTGTCTCTAGAAGTGATGCTTTGGTGTGACCTAGACTGTCTGACCTCTAAAAACACCACCAATTTAGTGTTTTACCTTCATAAAGTTTATCTCTCACCCTGTGGAGCACATATATCTTATCCAAATCTCCACTTATTTGCTGCTTTTGCTTATCTGATCCAATAAATATAATGCCATCAGTAAAGGACCAAGGTGATGTTCTACAGTACATACAGATAGTCCAGATCCCTTCAGATTATATGGTGACTGTGAGGAGAAATAACAAAGCCCTAGGGCAAAAATGTCCATTCTCCATAAATGGGAAGTATTTCTAATCTTTTTTTATTTATGGGGATGGAAAAAAATACATTCATCAGGCCAATGACCACACACTGGTCTACACATCTGAAGCCACGTTAACCCATTCTAGCAATCATATATCCAGCATCACAACTGCAATTGGGACTACTACTTGCTTGTGACTGTGTGGTCCACTGTTGACCACCAGAATCCATCCAGTTTTTGTTGGGCTCAGACTGGTAAATTAGGTGGAGATACACCAACAATTTTGTATCCTTTAATTATTTAAGGCTAGACCTAATCTCTATAATTCCTTCAGCATACAATATTTTGAAAGGGAGTAAGAAGGCAGTTCCAGAAGCTTCCATTTGAACTTATGATCCTTAGATCATTATATCTCACAGACAAAAACAAACAAGCAAACAAACAAACAAACAAAAACTGATGTGATGATTCTGCCCACCACCAATTACGTCTGTTCCAATTATGTATTTGAGGTCCCCAGAAATGACTACTGGGTGCAACTAATGGACCCACGATGGGCCAGACAAAGATAAGATTCCATTTATTACCTGCACCCTAAACTCAGGCTAATCCATGAAGTTACTCTTTTCTCTTGAGCCTAGATAAGAAACTTAGAATCTTTCTCAACAAAGTGCTCTGGGAAATCACTAGTAATTAATTAATGTTGATACTGAACATGAAACCTACAGGCCACCTCTGGATTAAGAGTTCCCTTTTTGTGGCCATAAACTATGACTGCATGCTCAGAGCCATGTATGGAGAATCACAAGCCAACACAGCCCCAGTAACTCTTAGTTTAGATGTCCTAGGTGCACATGGCATTAGCAGGGCCATGAGGACAACTGCTGAGACAGAAGTCCCTGACTACGTCCCACTTTTTCCAATGCCCTTCATCCTCTCAGCCTCTAGGTAGGGTTAGGGCCAGGGTCCCTTCCATAAGCTTAGGCTTCAGCCCCATTTATACCTAACCTGGCCCAGTAAGGAGCTCTTCCGTAGAAGTGGCCCTAGGGCATGTCAAACAATCACACAGAGTGAAGCTATCACAAGGAAAACCAATTTTAGCAGGAGTCATCACTTCAGTGCAAATTAGCTCTGATCTTTACTTGTCCTTAATAGGCCTTTTGTTTTACCAGAATTAAACCTTTTATTTCCACAAGCAACCTGAAGACCAACCACCCCCAACCTCTCTTACCGCACAATTTCATGATCACTTTCCTCTCTTCCCAACAAACAGACACTACTAAGAAATCAACCGACCTATTAAGAGCAAGAGAAATAGTCCTCCTGCCCAGCCCATTTGAGCCCTGTCCCTCCCAAAGCTATCCCCTCCTAACCCTTCCCCCCTCATACTATCACCCTCTGTCTTTAAGTAGCTCATTCTACATAATGAGGGTTTTGCAAGATAAACCCTGTGGTTCTTAAAATAATCCACTGTCCTCATTAGGGTCCATCTTTTAAGGCCTTTTAACTATTTTGAAATTCTTAACACTGTCCTTGTTTCCTGATTTGTCAGTAATGCTGCCAGATACAATGTATCATTCAATAAATCCAACTGCTTGTCAAAAATAGCAACTGAATTCCCCATATTGCCAACTCAAAGCTTGATCTCCTGAAGCCCAGATTCAAAAATACATTAAGCTCCACTGGGTTCAAATTGCATTTGGAGATCTTTTGCTGATAGCTGCCAGCTCCTAGGACCCTAAGGCCTAAAATCAAGCATTAGGTAAAAAGTATGGCAGAATATAGAATGTCAGGGCTAGAGGGGACTTCAAAGATCATGTAGTCCAACCTCCTTGTTTTACAAACAGAGAAAATATGTCCAGGAAGGTTAAGTGATTTACTCAGGGTTACCCAGCAACTGAGTGACGAGTCAAGAATTGGAACCCTTGCCTGATGGGCACCCTACACACATACGATTGCACATGCCCATCAACTTTTGTTATTCCAGATATTAATAATGCACCATCTTTTGGGGGCGTAGAGAATGAATGGAGCCAAATTTCCAATACTCTCTTCTGACAATGTTATAGATTGTATTTTAATATCCCACCCAATAGCCATTTCCACTTCACCTTATTTTCCCTTATCCTGAGAGAACAAGAAAATCCAGAGGGGGAATTTTTTTTTTTTTTATATCTAAGTATCAAGTTCTGTCAAGGTCATAAGCAGTGTAGAACTTATAAGAAGAAGGTAAAGGCTGCTGAATTAATGTGGCTTGGGGAACCTACTGAAATGTCTCCTTGGCTCAAAATGCTTCCATTTGCTGGCTGTGGTGGCTATAGGATAGGTGCTTCAGGAGCTAACAGGTGTTAAGACAGAACCTCACTGACAAAGTGATGGTTGAATAGAGACCCAAAGGAGGTGAAGGAGAAAGTCAGGTGGGTATCTCGAGGAAGCATGTTTGTTCTATGCAGAAGGAGCAAAAAGGAACATAGCAGGTAAGGAAGTGGGGTTGGGAAGGGTGGGGAGCAAATCATATAGGGCCTGAAAAACCATTGCAAGGACTTTGGATTTCATTATGAGTGATGAGCCATCAGGGTACTTAGAAAAGAGGGTGTGTGTGACACGATTTGACTTATAAGTTTAAGGAACATCTAAATAATGAGAGATGACTTCACACTCAATAGGATGGCTATAAACAAAAAGTCAGATAAAAACAAATGTTGACAAGGATGTGGAGGAATTGTAACCCTCATACATTGCTGGTAGAAATGTGAAATGAGGCAGTCACTTTAGAAAACAATCTGGCGGTTTCTCAAAAGGTTAAACTTAGAGTTACCATATGACCCAGCAACTCCACTCCTAGGTATATACCTATGAGAAATGAAAACATATTGTCCATGTAAACACTTGGGCATAAATACTCATAACAGCCTTATTCATAATAGCCAAAAGTGGGAACAACAAAAATGTCTATTAACCAATAAACAGATGAATAAAATACAATATATCTATATATAGAATATTATTTGGTAATTTAAAAAAATGAAATACTGATACATGCTGTAACATAGGTGAACCTCAAACACATTATGCTAAGTGAAGAAAGCCAGTCACAAAGGATCATGTACTGTATGATTCTGTTTATATGATATGTTCAAAATAGACAAATCTATAGGAAAAGAACTAGATTTGTAGTTGCCTAGGGATGGGGGAGTGGTGACAGGGGAAGTTGGAATGAAATAGGGATTGACTACTAAATGGTTATGGGGCTTCTTTGGGGGGCAATGAAAATGTTCTAAAATTTACTGTGCCAACAGCAACACAACTCTATAAATATACTAAAACCCATAAAATTGTACATTTTTAATAGGTGAATTATATATAGTATGTGAACAATGTCTCAATTAGGCTGTTCTAAAAAATCAAGTCAGTCTATGATCAGGCTGCTTGGATAAAACATAGAGTGCCAAGGGCAGAAGCACAGAAAACAATTGGGAAGCTATTGCAAAACAAGATATGAGATGATGGTGGGACCAGGGTGAGAAGCGAAAGTGAGAGAAATCACTAAGTGTTATATACCTTTTGAAAGATGAATCAATATCCTTCATTCTGATCTATTAAGTATGAAATATGAGTTAGAGGTAAATGTCATTTTGGGGGTCTAGGCAGTGGTACTGTGTACTCTGAAGGGGCCACTGCTGGAGGATAAACCTGAAGGGCAGCCACAAGACCTGGAACTTACGTTGGGTTACGTTAACCTTGAGATCCTATTGGACATCTAAGCAGAAGTGTTGAGTGGGCACCTGAATCTGGCATCCAGGGGAGAGGTAAATACTGAATAATAAAATAGGGACTATATTTTGAACCTGAGATGGAATATCACCTAGAGCATGGGATAGATACAGAAGATAAGAATTCTAAGGACTGAGTCCTGGCATGTGCCAACATTTAGCAGTTGGAAAATGAGGAGAAAGCACCAAAGGATATGGAGAAAGAGTGACTATTGAGAGAGGAGGAAAAACAGGTAAATAAGGAGTCTTGGAGCCAAAGAAAGAGAATATTTCAATGAGGAGGAATTGATCATCATGTCAAGTACTTTTGGTAAGTCAACAAACTTGAGGACTGAGAACTGACTAATGAACATAGCAGTTGGAGATCACTGGTGTGACCTTCACAGGATTGTTTTTGTGGCGTTAATCTGGAGGCAAAGGATGGGTTGGCATGACTTCAAGAGAGGGTGAAAGGGGAGAAATTGGAGACGAGCAGAGACAATTTGTTCACCTAGTGTTTCTGTAGAGAAGTTCTGAGAAATGGAGTGGCAGCTGGAAGACATGTGTGTCAGGAAAGAGTCTTATCTTAAAATGTGAAAACTTACAGCATGTGCGTATGCTGATGGCAAGTGTCTGGTGGTTGAGTAAACGGGGAATATTGGTGGTTCGGGAAAGAAAGAGGCAATGGCGAGTGAGAAGAGCTGAAGTCTGCACCCAGGAGCGTGGGCAGCCCATCCACAGTGACAGGAGGCCAGAGAGGACAACAGCACGAATCCAGGTAGATGGGGAAATTGGAGTGTGTAGACATCTTCTTTTGATTGCTTCTCCATGAAACAGGAAGCAAGGTCATTAGAGGAGTGTGAAGAGGGAAGTGGGGAGGTAGGAATGACAGAATTTTGAGGAGGGAGATGAGGTAAAATAATCCCCTGTAAAGGGAGAGAATGATCAGACCAGGTAGTTCAGGTCAATGGCTATTAATTAAACTGCTACTGTTCACAATGTGTGTTTTCTCCAGGCACATTTAATTGTATGGGTACAGGCAGAGAGTGGAATTTAATCAAGCCTTAGGTTTTCCAGAAGAGAATAATGAAGAGGGAGAGGGTGGAGTAGCTGATGGAATGCAAAAAATGAATATAATGTTGGCCCAGGGAGTCTAAGCTAATATAGTGAACTGAGGACATGGAGGGGATTGAAGGACAGTGAAAGGATCATGGGAAAAATGGAGCAGGAGGTCTCAGTGGGGAAGAAGAGATTTGGAAGCTTGAGGAAGGAGCACATTAAGCCATCATCAGATATCACCACCTCTGCCTGAATTCATCTACAGGCACTTGTTAAATTGAATTAAATTTTAATACATTATTACCATCAGCAAAGTTATATGGTGTATGAGTTTCCTGGGGCTGCTGTAACTGGGTGGCAGAAACAATAGAAATTTGCTATAAGTTCTAAATCAAGGTGTTGTCAGAGCTGATTCCTTCTTAGGGATGTAAGGGAGAATCTGTTCCATGGCTTTCTTCTGGCTTCTGGTAACCTCAGGAATTCCTTGACTTACAGATGGTGTACTCTCTATGTCTTCAATAGTCTTCCCTTTGTGCACGTCTGTCTCTGTGTTCAAACATCTCCTTTGTATATCAGTCTTATTGAATTAGAGCCCATCCTAATGACCTCATTTTAACCATATTACCTCTGTAAAGACCCCAACTCCAAATAAGATCACATTCTGAGGTACAGGGAAGTTAGGACTTCATTATATTTGTTTTGGAGGACACAATTCAACCCATAACACAGGTATCCTAATAGTAATACACGTGCTGAAGGAATACACAAGCAGGTATACCAGCAGGATATTTTGATCTGAGAAGGATCAAACTTGAACTAAAAAAAAACAAAAAAAACAAAAAACTCTGTCTTCAGTTGTTGGATGTTCATGTGAACAGGAATCAAGTCATCCATTAGCCTTTACCTCTACTTGGGGACAATAGGAAGTTGGGCATACAAAAGTGGGGAGTGAGGAGATGGGGAAGCCAGAAAAATTACCTGGATAATGGTCCAAGCAGAGGCCCTGGAGGAGTCACAAAGAGGCTTATAATCAGGCTGCCCCAGCTAGGGATCCAGAAAAACCTTTCTCCACCTGGATCTGAAGCTCCCTTTCCTTCTTCAGCACTGTATCTATGAAACTGGTTGGCCATTCTATGCTGTTGGCCCATGAATGGACTGGCATTCTCCCAGTCTTAGGAAATAATGGTGCTAACCACTGGGTCAGGGCAAACCATGCAAGCCCTGGACACAAGGCACTTCTCTCTCAGTACTAAAACACCTGGCCAAATGAATGCATTCTCAGAAGTGATCAATAGATCCCCAAGACCTTTTTGAAAATATGATGCCCAGTGCCTGGACCCTCAGTTGTGAGGTATTTGCCAGAAACTCTGTCTAAATAGGGGCTTAATTAGAAAAAGTCAGGCAAGCTGGTTTGCCAGACTTCTGGAACTGTGATTATCAAACCAACCCATTGATAAACTGCCATTTAAATGGATGTAAAGTGATCTTGATTTAATTCATAGACATAAGGAGTATTTACTACTACGTGGGCAATTAGAGGTCACTAAATTTTAGTCTTCATAAATTAAAGTTATCACATTATGAGTTGATTGAGGATGCTAATTCACTGCTCTGCTAACAAGTCTGGCAACAATGCTTGGCAACATTGTAAGCTCCAGCGTAAGCTCAAGTGCACACAGCTGGAATTCATACAGGTTTCAGGAAGGATCCTTTGTTATCAGTGTATTAGCAGTGTTGTCCTGGGTTGGTTGGTTGTGGTTTTGGAATTATTGCTATTCTTGTTTTCTTTACTATCAATTACTGTGGTTTTATTATATTATTATTAATTGTGTTTGTTTTCAGTTGCTTGGTAAATCTTACTGTGTCTAATGCTGCATATTTGCACCAAGAATGTTTTTGGTCTAATATATATGTATGTGTATATAGTCGTTCAAATATGAATCATCCAGAACATTATTTCTAAGCAGATTTTATATATTATACTACATACTATATATTATATATAATATATATTTATATATAAATATATACATATGTGTGTATAAAATATGTAATTTTATAAGCATAAATATGTAGTTTTTATATATTTTTTACCATTTTATTTAATTTATTTTTTTAATTTACATCCAAGTTAGTTAGCATATAGTGCAACAATGATTTCAGGATTCCTTAATGCCCCTTACCCATTTAGACCATCCTCCCTCCCACAACCCCTCCAGTAACCCTCTGTTTGTTCTCCATATTTAAGAGTCTCTTATGTTTTGTCCCCCTCCCTATTTTTATATGATTTTTGCTTCTCTTCCCTTATATTCATCTGCTTTGTCTCTTAAAGTCCTCATATGAGTGAAGTCATATAATGTTTGTCTTTCTCTGACTGACTAATTTCACTTAGCATAATACCCTCCAGTTCCATCGATGTAGTTGCAAATGGCAAGATTTCATTCCTTTTGATTGCCGGGTAATACTCCATTGTATATATATATACCACATCTTCTTTATCCATTCATCCATCGATGGACATTTGGGCTCTTACCATACTTTGGCTATTGTTGATAGTGCTGCTATAAACATTGGGGTGAATGTGCCCCTTCAAAACAGCATACCTATATCCCTTGGATAAATACCTAATAGTACAATTGATGGGTTGTAGGGTAGTTCTATTTTTAATTTTTTGAGAAACCTCCATACTATCTTCCAGAGTGGCTGCACCAGCTTGCATTCCCACCAGCTGTGCAGAGAGATCCTCTTTCTCCACAGCCTTGCCAACATCTGTTGTTTCCTGAGTTGCTAATTTTAGCCACTCTGACCAGCGTGAGGTGGTATCTCAGTGTGTCATTGATTTGTATTTCCCTGAAGATGAGTGATGTTGAGCATTTTTTCATGTGTCAGTTGGCCATCTGGATTTCTTCTTTGGAGAAGCGTCTATTCATGTCTTTTGCCCATTTCTTCACTGGATTATTTGTTTTTTGGGTGTTGAGTTTGATAAGTTCTTTATAGATTTGGATACTAACCCTTTATCTGATATGTCGTTTGCAAATATTTTCTCCCATTCCATAGGTTGTCTTTTAGTTTTGCTGTTTGTTTCCATCGCTGTGCAGAAGCTTTTTATTTTGATGAGGTCCCATTAGTTCATTTCTGCTTTTGTTTCCCTTGTCTCTGGAAACGTTATTTAGTAAAAAGTTGCTGTGGACAAGGCCAAAGAGGTTTTTGCCTGCTTTCTCCTCAAGGATTTTGATGGCTTCCTGTCTTACATTGAGGTCTTTCATCCATTTTGAGTTTATTTTTGTGTATGGTGTAAGAAAGTGGTCCAGGTTCATTTTTCTGCCTGTCATCGTGTCCAGTTTTCCCAGTACCATTTGCTGAAAAGACTGTCTTTATTCCACTGGATATTCTTTCCTGCTTTGTCAAAGATTAGTTGGCCATATATTTGTCGGTCCATTTCTGGGTTCTCTATTCTGTTCCATTGATCTGAGTGTCTATTTTTGTGCCAATACCATACTGTCTTGATGATCACAGCTTTGTAATACAGCTTGAAGTCCACATATGTAATATTTTTATATATTAAATATTCCCCCCAAATTTGCTTGTGCGGTGGCATTTTGTTGGTGATAAGTATTTGTGCTTTTTATTTATATAACTTCCAGCATACTATTAAGTTAGTAGTTTAATACAATTTTTGGGTTATTTTTGTAGGTGTGGGGCATTAATTTATAATTAGAAATCATGTGTTTATGGCTCCTGTCTTCTCTTATATGATAAATAACAGGCTTTTTTTTAAGTTGTAAGCAACAAATTAGGTATACTTTCTTATTTTGTTCCCCAGATAATGAGAGATCATGCCTTTCTTTTTTGTTCCCTGGAAGGATCCATATCCGAGAGATCTGAGACTCTGAAGTCTTGGCACTAATGTGGGATGACAGCTTGACAAAGTTATTGGGATGGGGGGGTGTACAATAAAGTGAAACAGTTAAAGAGAAAGGACCAGTTCAAATCCTGACCATACAGTCTAGTGATGTGGCCACAAGAAACTCTTTCACGGGCGCCTGGGTGGCTCAGTCAGTTAAGCGTCCAACTTCGGCTCAGGTCTTGATCTCATGGTCCAGGGTTTGGGCCCTGCATCGAGCTTTGTGCTGACAGCTCGGACCCTGGAGCCTGCTTCAGATTCTGTGTCTCCCTCTCTCTCTGCCCCTGCCTTACTCTCTCTCTCTCTCCCTCTCTCTCAAAATATAAGTAAACATTAAAAAAATAAATAACGTTTTCAACCTTTTTGAGTTTCAACTTCCTCGTCTGCAAACTGAGGAAATATCTCTACCTCGCAAGATTGTTACCAAATTAAATGAGATGGGGCACGTAAAATCCTTAGCACAGGGTATGTGCTCCCCCAAATGGCAATATTCTTATTGCTGAGGTTATTACCATTACTAATCATCAGCCAGGATGGCTAAACTATACGGCCCCAGCAAAGAGCACCCAGATTAAAACCCGGTGGTTTACAGCAACAAAGATTTATCTCTGGAATTCACTACCTGTTCATTTCAGGCTTGTGGCAGCTTTGCTCCAAGTCATCTGTGCTCCGGGACCCAAGCTGGAACATTGCTAGCTATTGTGGCAGAGGAAAAAGAGAGAAAAACGTTGCTGGCTCTTAGAGCTTTTGCCTGGGAGCCATGTATCCCTTTGCCCTGTATTTCATTGGCTAAAGCAAATCATATGGCCCCTTGTACATTTAACAAGGTGGAAATGTGTAACTGCCCTGAAGAAAAGGTATCACAAGGAGAATGGAATATCTGGGGTGCACAGATACCATCAACCATGCTATTACTAACTCAGAGACAAGGGGAGGCAGTTAACTTACAAAACGATTCATCTGAGGTTTATTCACAGAACCACAAGTGAAAAGGAATGACGTTGAGGCTTGCTTACTGAGGGTGCGATCCTCAGCCACACTGTCTTCAGTCTGAGAGTTGACTCAGCTTACCTAATAGGGTCAAATCCCCTGAGAATGCAATGTAAGCTATATTTAAGAATAGTCTGAAACAGGGGCACCTGGGTGGCTCAGTCAGTTAAGCGTCTGTCTTGGACTCAGGTCATGATCTCGCAGTTTCTGGGTTCGAGCCCTGCATCTGTCTGTGTGCTGACAACTCAGAGCCTGGAGCCTGCTTTGGATTCTGTGTCTCCCTCTCCCTCTCCCTCTGCCCCTGCCCTGCTCACACTATCTCTCTCAAAAACAAATAAACATTATCAGAAAAATTAAAAAAGAAAAAAAAAGAATAGTCTGAAAACAAATCTTACAATGATGGCACCTATCCAAATTTCTCTCTTCTATATAGATCCAAGTAGGAGACAGCTTCTGCTACCGTTTCGCAAATGCTCAGGGCAGTGAGTTGAGGCTGTCCTCACTGCTATGACTTCCTTTGCAGCCAGATTCTCCCCATACCAGAGCTACTCCAACATCTTAACAAATGCAAAGTGCTCTGCAGTACGCACCACATTGTTGTTTCTCCCTCCGTTTCTTTCTTCCCTTGTTTCCTGAAGTAGCAGGTCTTGCTGAACCATAAATGTCCCCAAGGAATAAGTAACTAAATTATTTGTGGGGAAGAGGGGGGAGACATATAAAAAGGTAATACGATTTCCTGAGAACTGAACTTACATAAGCAGAACAATGTCCACTCTCAGGGGCTTTGTTTCTACACTCATTATGGGCCTACCAATGACCCAGACTGGGAGCTAGACTCTGGGCATGCTCACGTCTCTGTCAGTTCACAATCTCAGAGTGAGTGGCCGGTAACTCAAAGGAAGGATTTATGGGTGGGAAAGTCAGAGGATGCCATACTGAGCCAGGAAGCAAACCCATATCTAGCACTAATCAAAATTTGAGCTTAAATCATTTAGCAAATGCAAAAACACACCCAACCATGATGGCCCCTTCCCCAAAAGCCACTCAGATGCAGACCCATATTTAAAGACTGATACTTGGGGGTCTGACACTTCCCAGACTTGGCTAAATGATGAGGATGATAGATGAAATTCCCCCAAATTCACAAGCAGTCTCAGCATGGATGGCAAACTGACTGATGGGTCTCCTGGACACCACAAGAGGTCTAGTCTAGACCCTGGCTTCAGGAAGTCAAGATAGTATTGTTCACTCCTTTAAAGTAAGAGGTTCAGGCCCATTGAGATAAAGATACAAAGGTAATGACTGAAGTTCTGGCCTCCTGCCTTTATGCAGGAGCTTTCCAGAACTCTAACCATTCTTCTGCTACCTCTGGAAACCATGCCATAGCTATGTGCCACCTGCTGTATTACTTACTTAAGTCTTTTAATGTTGAGTGATTCCTTTTAAACTGAGCTTAAACTTAACCTTTTCCTAAGCCGGAGTAGATGTGAACTCACAGTTTGATGTGCTAATTATTTTGTCTGATATACTTCAAAATAAATAACTATTAAAATATTTGTAAACTGTGTTCATAAACCCTTAAAATCACTTGGGCCCCACCAGTGACGCACACACTGAGCTCAGAAGATGAACTCGGCAACCTGCTGCCCCCACACAGTCCTGCACTCCTGAGTCTCCATGAGGATGGCCATTCCTTTACTCTTTCTCCTATTCTTTCTTTACACATAATGCATACCCATGCCAAGGACATTTTTTTTTCTTTTTTTACTCAGAGGTGCCTCAGGTACTGATTCTACAACTGGTGGACTCCTGAATTTCTTTTTGAATATTTGACTAACCTGAACACCAACATGTACTTTGGGAGATTCCCCACCTAATTGAACCATCTCATCACAGAGCTGATACCAGACTCACCTTACCAGGCTTCCCTGCAACTAGTACACAATTATTTAGTTCAGATTCAGCCCACCCCACGTGAGAATCTGAATTCAAAATGTGGTTACACAAGGAAGTGCCACCAAGAGCCCATCTACAGAAGGTGGCAGATATATCCATCCCCCTCTTCATCAGGTTCATGATCTAGTGTGTTTCGAATAAATGTCATTGGATAAGTGCACTATAATGAAATAACTATTCTAATTAGGGCATACACAGAACAGTCAATGCAGAGATTATAGGAAAAATCACCAGGGAGGTGATATTGGTGTTGGCTCATAAAGGATGGGTTTTCCCAAGAGGATAAGGAAAAAAAGCAGCTCAATTAATGTTAACTATTATTATTATCATTCTTAGCAGATTTGAGTCAGACAGACATGGATTCAAGTCCCAACTCCACTGGGTAGATCAGTTTCCTCATCTGTAGTCTTGCCCTATTTGGTTTTGCCAAGAATAAATAAGACGACTTGAACAAGATACAAACTAAAATACTTGACACAGAGTTAGTTTCTTCATAACTGCTATTTCTCTTCTCAGCTCTAGTTTTTTTTTTTTTAAATTGGAATGCCCTTCTCCTCTCCATTTGCATTCTAGAAAAAAAAATATCCCCACTATTCCAATTGTACTTGAAATACTGCCTCTTCTGTGAAGCTACTATTTACTAGAAAGACACAATCTTCACTCTTTTGAAAATCCATTGAAGTTCATCTTGACCTCCATAATGCTTGGCTCATGGTTGGTACATGTTTGCTGAAATAAATTAAATTGCCAATCCACCCCCCACAATTCTGACTCCTATTCATAGTCTTAATGTCTGCTTGTTGTTTGTTGTTGTGGTTTTTAATTCTTTCTATGTGTCTAGCTAGCATTATGACCATACCAAGGCAAAGCTCTTATTTTTTTTAAAGGTTTGCCCAATGGTCAGGATAGTTAAACTACAAAATGCCTTTGATCCCAGGATTCTGCATGTTCTTCCACTGTTGGCCAGTCTTGTTCCAGACTTGTCTTCCTGTCTCCACATGATACATAGCTACTGAGCTCCTTCTATATATCAGACAGGGTCATAGGCACTTGGCATATGTCAGTGAATAACACAGACCTTGTTCCTTGTCCATTCTCTCAGGGAACTTATACTCCATTCTGGGTAGACAGTCAGTAAGTAAATAATACAATAACAATTACAATGATGTTACAATGGAAAAATACAGACAGACTTGCCCTAGACCCAGTCTGTCTCTTGTCTTGCTTCAGCTATTCTCTCCTCCCACCTTTTCTTCCTCTCCACTCTCACCCCAGTGTTTGTAGGTCTGAAGTCTTATCCTTTAAGGCCGCTTCCAATGTCAACTTCTTCATGAACACAGAGAAAGAAGTGCGCACCACGTAAGCATACAGATAGATTTGTATGCGCACCTTCTCCCCCATACTCCAAGCTTCTGAAGGCAAGGTCTGGATGCCAAGGGCTCCCAACACAAAGCCAGGAAAGAAACACTCAGTATCTCTTTGCTTTGAGCAAAGGGTCCTCTCCCTTGTTCTGCCACACAGTACCTAAGGAACCCACATCCATGTTCTCCAGATGAAATCCTGTTCTGTTACTGCCGCCATTCAGGAATATATTCTTTACAAAAGGTATATAAGCACTTGCAATCCAGAGATGCCAAGAACGTAGAACATTCTACATCATAATTTCCATGGTAACTAAGGTTGTGCACGAAAAACTCGACCGTGCTAGTATCTTATTCCAGAAAGGCTGAGCATTTTTCAAATTGTTGATGCTGTTATTTTGGCCATAATAAATGGTTACCTGGATTCCAAGATGCTGAATTTCTTTAAAAAAAAATTTTTTTTAATGTTTATTCACTTTTGAGAGAGAGACTCACACAGAGCATGAGTTGGGGAGGAGCAGAGAGAGAGGGAGACACAGAATCCGAAGCAGACTCCAGGCTCCAAGCTGTCAGCACAGAGCTCGACGCGGGGCTCAAACCCATAGACCGTGAGAACATGACCTGGGCCGAAGTCGGATGCCCAACCAACTGAGCCACCCAGGCACCCCTGGTAGTCTGCATTTCTAAGCCCACCGTTCCACTGTACAGCCACCATGAATGTAAAGTACTATTTACCAACAGAACATCTGAGGTTGTTTATGGGAGCCCTGGATCAAGTCAACACTTACTGCCCTCAGTAAATAAGCAGAAACTTCCAGAACATTAGGCTGGGATATATACACACTATTCCTGTGTTCATACAGAGCCTGCTACTTTCCACCATATATTTTTTATCTTAGGTGCTATGCATAAACAAAGCCATGGGCACTGCTGTGAGGGCTGGTGAATGTGCACGCCTCTGTTTATTTGGGAAATGTAAGAGCTGTGGGGTTTTAATTACCCTGAGCTGGTAGAGATCAATTTGAAAAACAAACATATTAGTTAAAATCCAAGCACTCTTTTGCTGCCAGAGGATTATAACTTGAAGTCATATCATCCTAGAGCTTTACAGCTAGAAGAAACAGCAGAGATGAGAGGGGACAAGCCCCTCATTTTACAGATTGGAAAACTGAGCCCCAAAAGGTGAAGGAGCATGAAGTGTGTTTAAGAGCTTGGGTTCTGCTATGACACAGATGTTGCTCAAATCCCAGGCCCACGACTTACCAAATGACCTGGAAAGTCACTTGACTTTTCTGGGCCTCAGTGGTGTCATCTGAAAAATGGGGACAGTGATAGAGTTGGGAGGATTAAATGGAGTAATGGATGTAAAGTGCTCAGCATGGCACCTGACATGGCAAATAGTCAATAATATGAACTATCATCGTTATTATTATCATCACATCATTGTCTAACATCACGTGGCTTATTAGTAACATTGCTTTTGCCTACACTAATAGTTCCTTACATATACCTGGGTTTGTGTCTATAGATAGCAAGAAATAAATATTTTATAAGTCTTGTCTCAGTAATCGTATGGTCCAAATTCATTTCCGAATCAAATTTTACAGTGATTCAGTGTTCTCCAGTGCTCACTGAATCTTCCAGTAATTGTAATTTCTACATTGTCGCAGTTCAGGAAACACAGTTCACTTAGCATGAATATATTCTTGTCCTGAATGTGTAGCCATCAAGAACCAGTAATGATTTACCAAGATGTATTTCTTTGACGCACACAGAAATCTCAGTAGATTTGGCTAGAATTCTTTTACTCTTTCCAAAGGCCCCAGCTTCACAAAACACGATGCTCTTTGTGGCTTGATCTAAATGGATAATCTGTGACTCAGAAAAAGATGATTTCTGAGCATGACACGTAAATGCAGAATTCATGGCTGTTTGTTTAAAATCTGGGCCCTTTTCCTTGACTGTATTTACTATAATTAGAAGACTGTTCATTCTCACAAGGGGTCACAAAACACACCATTGGCAATGTTATATGTGTGATGCCAGACAAAAAGATTCATACTTTTTTTTCTTTTTTTAAAAAAATTCATACTTTTATGCTGAAGCTGTCGGCCCCCAACATAACTTGCTATCTAAAAAAACAGAGAGACAGAGAGAGGGAGAGAGAGAGAGAGAGGGAATCCAGAGAAGGAAAACACTGGGAAAGTGGATGACGATTCATAGCCAGCCAAGAGAAGAGAAATTTCTACTAGATTCCCCATGGGATGGTGGGAGATAAGAATGGAAGGACTGGACTATGTGATGATCCAATCTGGAATAATATGGTGCTTTCAGTGTCAGAGTCAAGTTGTATGGAATCCAAAGCTTCCTAAGGAGACCCTCTTTGAGTAAAAGAATACAAAGTTGTAAGTAAAAACTACTGGGACCTCTCCCAGAGTCTTACAAAGAACCTGGCAAGTGGGGAATCCCTGAAACTTAAGTTTCACTAGCTTCATAATAAGTTTGGATTTTGGTGTTTTATAGTTTATGCCATTTTCACATAGGTCAGATTTAGAAAATTGATTAAGAGCCTTAGAAGGTGAAGATGATGGCGTGACTCCTGGCTTGACCATTTACAGCTGTTTCTGTCAGCTTAGGCAAATGTCTTTTCTTTTCTTTTTTTTAATGTTTATTTCTGAGAGAGAAAGAGAGACAGAATGTGGGGAAGAGAGGGGCAAAGAGAGAGGGAGACACAGAATCTGAAGCAGGCTCCAGGCTGTCAGCACAGAGCCTGACGCCAGACTCGAACTCACAAACATGAGATCATCACCTGAACTGAAGTTGGACACTTAACCAACTCAGCCACCGAGGAGCCCCATCATAGGTAAGTGTCTTAACTTCTCTGATCTTCATTTCCCCCAAAAATGAAAGAGAAAAAAAATAATATCAATTTTTATGTTTATGCAAGTTTTTATTTTTTAATGTTTATTTTTATTTATTTTGAGAGAAAGAAAGCGTGATCAGGAGAGAGGCAGAGAGAGAGAGAGAGAGAGAGAGGTAAAGATAGACAATTCCAAGCAGTCTATGTGCTGTCAGCACAGAGCCCAGTGCAGGGCTCGATCTCACAAACCATGAGATCGTGACCTGAGCCAAACTCAAGAATCAGATGCTTAAGCTTAACCGACTGAGCCACTTAGGTGCCCCTGGTTATACAATTTTTTAAATTCATGTAATGCACTTAAATAAGCATCTAGCATCCAGAAGGAGTGGCACAAACAGAAGATAGTAGTGTTTTTATTTCGTATACTTCTCATTCAACTTGCATCTTAGTCCTGTCAATATTCATTTAGAAAATAAGGTTTTCCCCTTCAGAGCCAACCTTTGATCATTTGATAATCATGATTCTCTAAGTCCGTATCTTTTACTTCTCTTTGCTGATGCCTACCTTGTCCTCTTGACTGTTTTACCCAGAAATGAGTATGGGTTAGGATGAGAAATGGAATTCAAATCAGCTAGTTAATACCTCTGGAAAAAGAAAAAAGAAAAAGATACTCGTGTTGCAAGCATTTAATCCCTGTCCCCCAGCTCAGCTGTTCTGTATCAGCTGTTGCCTCCCTGTAATGGTCACAGACATCCGCGAGCAAGGGTGGGATGCAGGCACACACACACCTGGGCTTCGGCATCTTGTTTCCTCCTCTGCCTGATTAAGAAGAGGGAACATGAGGTTATCCTTTCTCCTGAACATACAGATGATGCCTTTAAGTTTAGAAATAAGGGCGTGAATTTTTCATCGAAAAGAACAGCCCGACTTCCGGGGGGTGACGGCCTCACTTTTCGGACTCCGCAGGCAGGGACAAGCTTCAGCTCTGGGATCAGACACATGGCGTAGATTGGAAGTCCGGTTCCACTACTTACTGCTGGTTGACCTCGGGCAAGTTAGTTTCAGGAGATGTAATAATGGCACCCACCTCACGGGATTACTGTGAGGATTAGATAAAATATGTAGGTAAAGCGCATAGTATATTCCAGGGGCAGAGGGAAGTTGGAAAAGGAAGAGAGAGAGGTGGGGGGAGAGAGAGGAAAAGAGAGAAAGAGAGACAGAGAGAGAGAACAGGAAAAAGCCCCAAAGAAACTCAAAACAGTTGTTTCTCACAGTATGAAGAACTGGGGCATGTCCCAAGGGCTAAAGGGCCTTCAGAGGCAAAAAGACTTCATCCTTATGCGCCAAGACAAGCCCTGGATACTTAACACACTGAAATAAGAAGGTCTTGAGGCCACATCCAGGCATAGCTGTGATCCATTAATAATGTCTGCCATAGACAGGGGACAGAGGGTGTTGTAGCACACAGTACCCACCTGCTATCTCTGCCTTCTCTTCTCCTGGGGATTCAGATCATTTTCCCAGGTCTGCTACTAGTTCAATATATGAGGTCACTATTTTAGGTACAGCCTCGATCTTCAGAACTAAGAAAAACCTATCATTTGTGTAAAATTAAATAGCTGTTCACAATAAATATACCACAAAATAGCCTAAGCAAAAGGAGTCTCCATTTTTCTTCCTATTGATTTATCATGTATCTACTTGGACCCTCTAATTCCATTTAGTCTCTACAGTTCTCAGCAAAGTGTCAATTCTCTGTTGAGACAGAAAAAAAAAAACCCTAAGCACCTCCCGATTTACAGATTTCTAAAGATTTCAAAACAGATGGTGTTCATTTTAGTTCTGGGCTGTATATCTCAGCTGACACTTGTTTTGGTATGTAATAGGTGCTCAATAAATACTTGTAATGAATTTAATAAGATTTCTTTTATGCCAGCTCCCTCATTACGATACATGCTTCTGAAAGACAGATATGATGTATTACTCATTATCTGCTCCCTTACCCCCTTTTCCTCAAGTGATTGACATAGTGTCTAGTACATGGTAAGGGCTCTATAAATATTTGTTAAATGAATGAAGTATTAACGGCAAGACTGCCAACCTTCATAGCTTCACAGTTCTTCTGCTATCTGTTCAGGCCTCTTGCTACATAAATCTTTCATATCAGCACATTACAGTATTTGAGAATTTTCCATTTGAAGAGCTCACCAGAGAATACTCCCCATAAAGAGGAATGGGCCCCTATATTAGCTTATTACTTACTAATTTCCTAAGAAGTGCTGTTTGCTGCATTCTCCCAACCTTCTTCTTTTCTGTTACATTCCCTGCCACTGCTTGGCTCCTGGAGAGGCTCCTTATTCTGTGGGTGCCACCGGAGCCAAAACTGCTTTCGGTCCCTCCTGTAGCAAATCTCCCAAGCTTCCACACTGCACCTTTGGGCTGGAGGAATTTCCATCTGCCATATCCGGCAGGCACCTTTATAGATCAAGCGACTGACTTTTAACACTCAGTCAGTACATGCTGTGTTTCCATCACGTGTTGCGTAAATTTAAGACAAAGAGATTTCTTCGCACTAGTCTTCCATTTGGCTTGAGTTCCCAAGGCTATTTGTGTATGTGCAGAAACTGAGTGTGCTTCCTGCAGGCAGGTGGATGCTGGTGTCTACCTACTACCTACCTACTTATCTTCACATCTTTCTAGTCTTGTTTTTTCTCCCCGCAGAAACCTGTTTTTATTTCACTTAAACCCGTTTCATCTTATTTTATTGCATTCATCTTTGTAAGCTACTTAAATCCCTTTGAAATAATGTGGTTTATATAACTCAATGAATGTGTATATATATGTGTGTGTATATATATATATATATATATATATATATATATATATATGAATGTACACACACAGGCACACACACACACAGACTCACTAGAGGAACAATGAAAGATAGTCAGTGGCAGACAGCAAGTATGCAATAGGTTCCTGGAAGGTTAATTCAAAGGGACATTCGAAATCATCATGCCAAGGTTCTGGGACTTGACTGAAGTCACCTGAGTGTTTCAGCAGAATTGAAACAAGTCTGCAGATCTTCTAACACCAAACCTTGTTCTTGTTCCAGCTCCTCAGTACCTTACCCAGTGCTTAGTGTTAAGGCAAATATATGTAGTAATCCATTTAGGCAGGTCATTCAACAGATGTGAAATAATTTGTCATCATAGGGCAAACACCGTGTATCCTCTAAGAGCTATACAAGCAATGTCTGCTCTTAGTCATAAAGTCTTTTTCAATATATTTTTTTAGTCTAATGGAACCTAGGTTACTATTTGACTGGCTGAAAAACTCTCCTTGAATTCTGAATCAATTCAATTTAAATTTCTTTTTTTAAACACTCATTTCTCTTCAAGAAGTATTCAAAGCAGCTCAGAGTAGGAAAAAGAAAATTAATAAAATGGAAACCAAATTGGAGATTCAGTCTTGTAAAAAGTTTGGTAGTAAGTGACACTAGTTGTTATTTTTGCACTTTAAATATGGCTCTGAGCTTCCTGGAAGCCCAGTCAAAAAGGGAAACAAAATTAGTTGCATGGTTCCCTTTAGCTGAAAGAAGCAGAATAATTTTCTCACAGGGAGAAATGTACAGGGGAATGGGAGTGTAATAAGTGGTATTTTCAATAACAACTCTCAGCTAAATCAGGACTGAAATCCACACAACTTTTCTATAGCAAAGAGACCAAGGTGTTGCCTTAATTATATGAAAAAGATTCTGTGAGGGACCAGCAGTCAACTTGATCAAAGGAAAAAATATAGGTAATCTAGAAAAAAGGGCAAATTACATGAGCCTTAAATTATTTTTCCTCAGTTTTTCTCTCTTCCAGGCTCTGGACAGGTTTTAGATCTTACACAATTTCAAGGCCTTCCTCTCTAGCAAGAACACAGAGTGAAGTTACCCTGAAGATTGCTAATTGAGGGCAAAGTTAAAATTTTGAAAACATGTAAGCCGATGTTAAATTTGATATTGCCTTAGGCAAACTATCAAGCCCAGGCAATGTTCCCACCAGAAAGGAAGACCTCCACCCAGAGACTGGGCAAACTTCCTAGTCAGGAAGAAAGTTAACAACTCCATGTTGCCTTCCTGAAGGCTTCCTCAGTTTCCTCGGCTGTAAAATGGGAATAAGAGTGGGCCAACTCACCAAGCTGCCAGTGGAGAGTGACTGTGATAACATGTGAATGTACTTGGCACCTAGTGGATTCCCAGTAAAATGCTACAGGCATGAATAAATAAGTTTCAATTGATACTGTAGATTTCCACTGAATATGGAACATTCATCTTTCCAAACGACATCTCAAAATCAACTTGAAAAGACATGTATGTTCTCTCTCCTTTCAACCTAAGGTTGTATCACAACTCCAATTATCTAGAGCAGAAGTCAGCAAACTACTGCCCTTGAACCAAATCCAGCCTGCTACTTGTCTTTGTAAATAGTCTTATTGAAGTCCAGCCACACCCATTTACTTACATATTGCCTATGGCTCCTTTTGAGCAGTTGAGTGGTTACAACAGACACCAGCTGCCCCACAAAGCCTAACATATTTGCTATCTGGCCCTTTAAAAAAAAAAGTGTGCTGACCTCTGAATGGAGCACATGTCCTCAAACACAAAACATTCCAAACTAAGGTTTTCATATGAGCATGCACATTGATGCACACACGTGCATATGGCACCCATATCCCCGACTTGCCCTTCTCAATGTTACTGTACACTCTGGTTCCTGTCATGAATGGTCCCATCTCCTGAATCCAGTTACTTAGTCACATCCTACCGTCTTCTTTTCCCTTTAAAAATTCTCACATCCTTTGCATTCCACTCCCATTGTATCCCGGACTGCGATCAGCCCCCTGCCTCTGCTGACACCCTCTGTAATTCATCCTCCACACAACTTCCCGAGCCACTGGCCTAACATGCCATTTTTACACTATTACAATCTAGCTCAAGAGTCTGCAGTGGCTCCCACCTGCCTTTTACACCCAGTCTGACTTTACTCTATTGGCTTTTAAAACAGTTTACAGCCCGGCTGCACAGAATGTGTGAAAGTCTAAGCCCCATTTCTACCTGGACCACACGGAACACTGCAGTCTGGCCCAACTCCCTCAGCACCCACCTTGCGAAATCTCACCTCTGTTCTTCATTCCCACCATGGTGTCTGCTCGGGATTGAATCGAGGCCTCCAAAAATTCAGATGTTGAAGTCTGGACCCCTCATACCTCAGAATATGGCCTTATTTGGAAAAAATAGGGTCATTGCAAATGTAATTAGTTAATACTGGAGTAGGGTGGGCCTTATAAATGTTTTTATAGAAAAAAAAAGGAGAAATTTGGAACCAGAGACACAGAGAAAACACCGTATGAACATCAAGGCATAGATCAGGGGGATGTATCTATGAGTCAAGAAATGCCAGAGCCAGCAAGCCACCAGAAACTAGGAAGGAGGCCTGGAACAGATTCTCCCTCGTGGCTCTCAAAAGGATCTGCGAACACCTTGCTCCTGGACTTCTGGCCTCCAGAAGCGTGGGACAATAAATTCCTACTGTTTAAGCCCCCTCAGTCTCTGGTACTTTGTAAGGGCAGCCCTGGCAAGCTAAGACAGCCTCCTACCTGCCCCAGGCTCAGAGGCTTTCTGGAATAGGATGGCCCTGAAGGCCCTGTAAGATGTGGCCATACAGAGGTGACAAGTAGGAAGAGCTGGGAACGGCAAGAGAGCATTTAGAGGACCCAGTCCTCCCTTCCAAAAGGAAGCCCAACCTGCTTCCTCACAAGCCAGCAAGCTTTTCTGTGACTTCACCCTATCCCTGCTGGGTCAGAAGGAGAGAGGGACTGAGGAAAGCCCAGACAGCAAAATGTGCTCCAGGGATCTGCCTTCCTTGTTTTGCTTCTAAAGGTCTACTCTTCCCCTCCCTTCCTTTTCTCGCTGAAGACTTAAGCCACAACTTTTGTAAAAAGCAACTTCTGAGCCAAGCAAATCCACTTCAGGAGTCCAGTGCCCGCCTTCCCCCTGCTTCTGTCCTGGAAGTCTGGACATCTATCTGGAGAGACCGCAGTCCTTGAACAAAGGCTGGCTGCGTGAGGCTGCCAAGACTCGAGCCTTGTCCAGGAACTTCAAAGAGCTAAACTGGGACCTATCAAATCATTAAGGAGATTTCTTGCAGGGAATGTGACTCCGGGGAATCTAGAGAGGCAGAGTGGAGCTCTGTGGCCCTGGTTTGCTCTTATATGCAAGCCTTCATGACCCTGGCTGGTTGTCGGTGGGAAAACGAAAACCCCTCCAAGTCACTCGACTCCAAGAGGCCAAGGCCAAACCAACCCTTCAGCCATGAAGTCATCACAGACTGTGTGTCTGTAAGTGTATGACCCTCTTCCCCAGAGACATCTGGTAACTCCAGGAGGCTTGATAGACTTCTTACCTCAAATGATGTAGAATGAACAGTAATCAGATTTTCTTTGTCCCAGAGAAGAAGGAAGGAAACACACTGAAGTGAGGACATGTCTGATTAGGTGGAGGAAGAAGCAGGGCCAGCTTCATGTGTGTGCAGTGTGTGCACAGGACCTTGCATGTAACCAGTTCTGGAGAGCAGTATGTGCACCTTCATGCATATGTGTGTGTGTGTTTAGCCAGGGGGTGTGGTTTGATGATGAGTGATGATTAGAGAAAGAATGGCCCAATTTCTACCTGGGAGTAAAGAATAATGAGAAGTACAGGCTTTTTTCAGTATTCATAGCACCTAGGTTCGATAAAGTTGTTGTAAACTCTGAATTTGTAAACACTGAACAATGCTCCTAGGGGAAGTACACGGTTAGGTTCCTATCAGCCTCTGCTCCCAACATTTTCATCAGCTTAACAACATGCAACCTACTTTTATATGTGTTTCTGTTTATTTTACGTTCGTTTATTTACCTTGAGAGAGAGAGAAAGAGAAAATGAGAGGGGCAGGGGCAGAGAGAGAAAGGGAGACAGAGAATCCTAAGCAGGCTCTGTGCTGTCAGCCGAAACCAAGAGTCAGACACTTAACTGACTGAGCCACCCAGTCACCTCTATATGTGTTTCTGTTCAAACACACCTTATTAAACATGTTGTTGATTCGTTCACATCAAACTTACGGCCACTATGACTCAAGTGAGAACAAATCTTATCGAATGCATTTTCTCCACAAAACACATCTCAGCCTTTTGCATCTAGGAACACCAGACGGCACTTCAGCACTGTGCTTGGGGAGCATTATGAACAATGGAATCACCAGCAGAAAGCCAAAAATGTGAAAACACGACACTAAACACACTGTGAAAAGGACACATGTTTATAGTAGGAGAGAGGAAACAAGGGAGATGTTGCCTTGTTTGACCTCCGATGGAAAGAGGCCCATCCAGTGACACAATTCACCACTCTGCACAGGTCCACAAATAAAGGCAAAAATGCCCAAGTTTTGGTTCAGAATTACAAATAACTTGCAAATATGGAACCCACAAATAAGGAGGATTGAGGGTATATTCCACTAGGATAAGGAGCCTACCATACAATTTCTGTTCCATCACTGCTGTAGGACATTTTGCAAGTTATTTATCCTCTCTGTTGGCTTCCTTCTCTCCATCTACTAAATTTCTATTCAACATTTAAGACACAATAACCACCATTTCCTCCATAAGGATTTTCCAATAGCCTCCGTAGAAAATGAAATGGTTTCTGTTTTGGAGGGTGGGGGGGGGTCTGAGTCACTACTTTTCTATGGACATCTGTCCTTCATCTGTCACTGTGCCCCCAAATAACAGCCATGTTGTTGGGGCATGTGACAACTTTATCTACACACACTGCAATGCTCAGTCTTCCTCTTTATCTCCTTTGGTTCCACGGACTGCTACCTCCTGGCCCTCGTGGCCTATGACCACTGTGTGGCTGTGTGCCAATCCCTGCTTTATGTCACCATCATGACACAGAAGGCCCATTTGGGGTTTGTAGCTGAGGTTTATGTTTTCAGTATCTTCTGTGCCTTTGTGATGAATTGTTTCTTTCTCTCCAATGTTCCTTATTTTTGCCTGTTCTGCTCTTATAAAGCTTATTTAATTATGCTTTACTGCAATTCATTGTTGATCTTCTATTATTCCAATAAGTAGATTGTAAAAGCTGTTAGGAGAGGGATTATATCATATTCACCTTTATATCCACACCACTGGTGAGCTGTTTTTTGTAATACAGGTGGTAAATAGGGATTTATTAACCTGAAATGGGAATAATAAGCCTGGCCTTATCTATCATCATTTTTTTTTATTGTGATAAAACACACAGAGCACAAAATTTATCATTAGTAACATTTAGTACACTTACAATGATGCACAACCATCACAGAATATTTCAACACTAAAAAAACAAACTAAAAAAAAACCCAAACCACAAAACACCCTGTACCTATTCAAAACAGTCATTCCCCAATCTCTCCTTCCCTTGGTCTCTGGCAAGTACTAATCTGCTTTCTGTCTCTATGAGTTTGCCTCTTGTGGACATTTCATATAAATGGAATCATATAATATGTAGGCTTTGTGTGTGGCTTCTTTCCAAAACATGATGTTTTGGGGTTCCATCCATGTTGTAGCATATATCAGTACTTTATTCCTTCTTATGGCTGAATAATATTCCATTGGGTGGACATACCACATTTTGTTTATTTCACTCATCAATTGATGGGCACTTGGGTTGTTTCTAACTTGTGGCTTTTATGAGGAGTCCACCATATATTTTAATAATATGACTCACCATAGAAATGTTAGTGACAATTAATATTTCTGTTACACAAATGGACTGCCTGTTTATGAGTACCTTCCTCCATCCCCACTAGACTATAAAGTCCTGAGGGCAGGGATGTTATCTTGCTCCTCGTGGATTCCCTAGGGCCTTGGCTAGTCTGGCACAGAGTACATGCCTCAATAAATCTGTTGTCTGATGAATGATTTCTGCTTAGAGGACAGACTGCCCTATCACAATAGATACAAGACATAGCAAAAGTCACTCTCATAAAATCATAGAATACTGGATCTTGAAGAAGAAACCATCTGATCCAAAACTGTCATTTAATATTCTTGGCACATCACTTTGTAGCTGTGTGACCTTGCATAAGTTTTTTAATCTGTTATTCCGATCCCTTATTTATAAAATAAAGGTAATAATTTCATCTACCTCATAAAACTATTTTGATGATTAAGTGAATTAATGCATATTCAATGCCGATTACTAGGAATGAGGAATGAAAATCAAAAAAGGTGAGCAAATTACCCAAGATTGCACTGCTAGTTAGAGGCAAAGCTGGGACCAGAACCCATATCTCTTAGCTTTCCCTTCTTCTCTGTGGTTGTTTGAAGGCTACTCAGAGCCTTACCGGGAACAGAGCTTTCCCTATAATGAGATCAGTGTTGCTGCCACAGTCACATTCTCTGGGGCAAAAAGCCCCCTCCTTGAGCAGGTGGCCTCCAAGCCCTATTGGGGTTTTTTTGTTTTCTTTTGGGGGTGGGTTTTGTTCTGTTTTGTTTGCCTCTCCACATTCCAAATCCAAGTATGCTTACCTCAGGAAAATAGGACATCTCTTGGAAAGGAATAATGCAAATGAGCACATAGAGGCTACTAAGATATTCTAGATCCCTGCTCATGCAGTCGTTCCAAAGCATGAGGAAATATGAAATCTTTTCCCAGCAGAGAATCCCTACCACCATACTTGGAATGCCATGAAACAGTGTTTTGACAAACACTGGCCTCAGTTGTTATCCTTGACATCCAATGAAAGGGTTTTGTCTAGTTTTTCACTGCTAAAACAGTACCTGGCAACAAATGATTATTTGTTGTAGGAATGAATAAGTCTTTTTTTTTAATGTTTATTTATTATGAGAGAGAGAGAAAGCACACGCAAACGAGGAAAGGCTGGAGAGAGAATCCTAAGCAGGCTCTGTGCTGTCAACACAGAGCCCAACATGGGGCTCAATCTCATGAACCTTGGGATTATGACCTGAGCCAAAATCAGAACCCAGATACTTAACCAAATGAGCCACCCAAGAACCCCAAAGAAATGAAAAAATCTTCATGAAAATCACTACTTGGAATCTGAGGTATCAACCACCGGTAGAGAAGAAGCCAACGCATCAGCTGCTGGGTCTTCACTCTAATTGTCCCCATACAGAAGATCTCCCCACTGAGTTGGCTATCCCACAAGACAAAGGCTCCCATCCACCCAGTACTGGCTTCTTGCTTTCCAACATGGTGAGTCCTTGTCAGAGTAGACCAAGAATGTAAATCCCAGTCACTGCTGCCTGATTCACTAGACTCCTTCCCCAACACACCAGTGTTTCCAGGAGCACCAGTCTTCACGAATTCCACACAAAAATCAGGTTCCCTTACATATCTGACATGAGCCAATGGGTTCTAACCTGCACACTCATCGAAGAATGAACTCCCTTCCAATAGCCCCTGCCAGTCTTTCTGGGTTATCTAGGCATTAGCCAAGAACAGTAGGGAAAGGGAAGTCTGCTTCAACTTTTCCTGGCAAAGTGGCCTTCCTTTTCAGAAACTTTAGCTCAGCTAAGTGGAGACACCTGGTGTTTGTTGTTGCAACTTCAAGACAATACATCAAAGCCTCCAGGCAGAAAGTCAGGCTCCCCGTAAAAATTGCATCATCTCAAAGACAGAAAGGGGAAATGTAAATGGTAGGCCATCTCATGCCTAGGAGACTTTCTCCCCTCTCATATTTTCTACTGTGTATACTTTTCTCCATGCTCTTGCCTTTAAAACATGGGGGAAAACACAATGAAAAGGCACCCAAAATTTGTGAGTAGCCAGGAGGAGTGAGAAATCTTCTTTCCTGATTGCTTCATTTTGTCAGGTGTTTAGAGTGCTAACTTCTGAGTTATAACGTTTGGTAATACTTAATAAGTAGCTGGTGTACCATAGTCCTCCCCCTCCCCCCGCCCCAACACACACACACACACACACACACACACACACACACACACAAATATTTTAAGTCTATACAAGGCCAAAGGAATATTAAAGTTTCACTGCGGAAGAAATATGGCCACTGCCAAGAACTGATTAGTCATAAAATCCACAGATTATCATCATCCATCATGCCTTTCTTTTAATGACTGAATAAAAAGAGAGACATCAAAGTTTTCAAAATAAGGTTATAAAAACGCTGTACACAGATGAGGCCTCCAAATATTTTGATAGAACCTGAACAAAAAAAATATAGAAAAATCATTGAAACAAATCACAAAACATATGTTGTTATGTTTTGCTCTAAAAACCATGAAGTTTATCCAGAACCCTATTATGGTAACTGCTTAGCTTTTCATGCATTCCTAAATTACCATGTAATCTAAAACCTTGTTTTCAGCTGCCCTATATTGGAAAGTCCCTTAAAATAATCAGGATGATTACAGGCTAGTACTCAGAAAGAAACTTGCTTGTATTATAGTAAATGAAAGTGTTATTTATCAGGCAGTCTCCTTTAAAAAAAAAAAAAAAAAAAACTACCTCAGAAACACAATGTATTCAGGAAATACCGAAACCAAGGATTGCATTTTGGGCTCTCTACATTTTCAAACACATGGATAGTTGGTGTAAAAATATGTTCTTTTCCTGCAGGGACTTGACTGTAATTAGTGTATGCCAAAACTCTCTCACAGAGATTTCATTGTCTTATCTACTTACATCATCTTAATGCGATTTTATTTTACTTTGTCAAAGTCATATTAATGTAAATGTGTTCTTGATAGCAAACAGAGTTCTTTTTTATGCAAAACAGGATTCAGCTGACTCTAATAAAACAGCTTGCAGTCTATTAGACTATAACAGTAATGTGCTTATTTTGTTTCTCAAATCAAGACTGTGTCAGAAAGCTATAGACGGAGATTTGTCTTGTTTTTCACAATAATTGCTAGGGTGGGGTTACATTATGATCTTTAAATGAATAGTATCGCTTAGAACAAACACTTCATATATCTTTTATCTTCCCTGCACACAGTTCTGAGTTTTCTTTGAAAATGCTGCGCTACTTTTCCACATAAGTCATCAGAATGTTTCCAAAGAATTTTAACTGCCAGATTAATTATATCTTGCAAACAAAGATAGATTGCTTACATTCTTTATTCAGAATTCCTGCCAGTATGGAGCAACTGGCAACAAATTAATTTCTTTTGCAACCATGCAAAATGTTTTGCTATGAAGAGCTCTGGAAGGTAAATGAATCCTTTAAAAAAAAAATCAGGTTGCTCATTCTGAAAGGCTAATCTGTAAGCAAAGAACAGAGGATTAAATGAACTTCATGCTCTCCCCCCCACCCCCATCCTTTTTTAGCGTCTATGTTATAGCCTTCCATGAATGTATTCAGTTAATTAAGTATTGCTGTGACCTGGTGGCAATTTTTGAAATCCGGGGAATTTTTCCCCCTCTAAATTCTGCCTCCCCCACAGAGCAGAATATAATCTGTTTCCAGTCAGTCTGTTTATGTCAGCTGTGCCTCTACTACAAGCCTCTAAAATGTTTTAATAAATTTATCAACCAAAAAATATTACAAACATTTCATTTCCTTTGATTCAGACACACACACACACACACACACAGGCCTCTGCCTTCATTGCAAATTCTTGCTGGTATGAATCATTCTAAGTAATATTTGCTTTAACTTTCGTGTGGTTCTACAAACAACCTTTATATGGCTGGACTTCAAAGCTAGGAGAAATAAAGGTTAGAAATGTGATAGGAGTAATCTATTATTAGGCATGAAACATTAAACCACTTTTAGCTATAAGTCTTAAAACCTGAATAATCTAGGTTTTTAATGTAGTGCATATTTATTGTGCTTTCACTAACACAGGCATTTATCACAGAGAAGTGTTTGGAAGAGAAATATTTTCCATTGCACTCTGCACCACAATTTGGTTTAATTTTTCCTAATATTTAATTTAGAAAAACGGTAATATTATAACAGGGTTCTCATGTTTCCTGGCCAAAATGCTTGGTGTTCCTCACAGAGTAAAATTAATCTGTTACCAGCCTGCTGACCTGTAAGTCAGGTTTCAGTAAAGTAGGCACGGGGAGGGGAGGGGAGGGGAAGGGGGTGAGTTAGGGTGGGTAGGGTGATAAGATCTCTTTCTTTGACTAGAAGGGGAAAAGAAAAGACTTAGAGGAATGTCTCAACCCACCCATGCCATCAGATGACAGAAAATAAGCTGAACGTGTATTTGAGCTGAGGAGTGTTTGAAAACATTTATTAGCTCCATCCAGAACGACTTCCACTGCAAGAATGTTAATTGTTAAAATCTGTACTGCAGTTATTTCTTTAAGCTGGGGGCTGCATGGGGTGGAAATTCAGCTCCTTGTTTCTCTTTTTTCTCCACATATATTTGCAGTTAAAAAAACAACAACAACAAAACTAATGTTATGAAATAGTTCAGATGTCAGATGGAGAGCTTCCTAGCACAAGGGAATGCAAAACAGTGTTAAGGATATATGCATATGCAGGAACAAAAAAACAACATTGGTAACATTTTGTTCTTGATTTAATTTGTGCTTCTAATACAGTAGATTAAAAATAAGTCCAACTGTTAAACACATTAGTGTTCAGCCACTGCCCATGTACCAGGAAAGCAGCTATCACTCCAGACCTGGCCTGACTCTTTCTGTAGTCTCGAGAAGACAGAGGAAATCTGACCCCTGGGAAATCTGAGCCCCCCAAGTCCATCAATGACCCTACAGTTTGAGGAGACCTCATTTTCATCTGCTGATTAAATCCCAGAACGTTCTTAATATCTTCTCACACCGTGTCAAAAACCAGTGTCTCTCAACAAAGCTGAAAGAGAATATTGGCTTGGAAAGATGGAGAAAAAAATGCTAATAGCCACAAGCAAGACACTCTGAGAAAAGTTCAAGTTAAGCTGTAGTGTATTGGGCGATGATTTGTGAGACTTGTGCCTTTTAAGAAGATTGGTGTGAGCCCCACCTTCCACACTCCCAGAATTTTATGACTGGGGCTAAAGACAGGATTGGATCCCCATATACCTGAACTTGAAGACATTCCAGAGATCATAGCACCCTCTTATTCCACAGGCGATGCCCAGTGAGGTTATAGACAGGGCATGGCCAACATACTACCAGGAAGTCTGCCCTCACTGGTCATGAAACCCAAACTTTGGTTCCTCCCTTGGTCTGTTGTGTGATACCACACTCCCCTTTTGGTTTGTTGAAGGAAGGAAGGAAGGAAGGAAGGAAGGAAGGAAGGAAGGAAGGAAGGAAGAAGGGAGAGAAAAGAAAAAAGAGAGAAGAGAAGAGAAGAGGAAAGGGAAAAAAAAAGAAACTGAAATTAAACCCATGGGTAAGAAAAATAATATACTTCTTCAGGTAATTACAGTAATGGCTCTTTACATAATCTGTGGGTTTTTTTTTTTTTAGAATATGAGTATGTTTTTAAACAAAAATACCAACTTGTCAATTCTTACTCCCTCCTTCCCTCACACAAATCCTCCACTCCCAGTTTCCCCTGTTCCCTCTCCAGTGTACTTTTTTGTGGTCTTTGGTCAATCTGGTTTAATAGGTTACCTGTTGCTGACACTCTCACTTCACACAGAAGTGAAGCTCTCTGCTGTGACATGCTTTCTGGAAGCAGAAGGGTATGAGGCTGTGACATTTGTAAATCTAGGAAGTAATAGCTCCCCAAAAGCAATGCAGAGAGCTGCATTGCCAGGAAAGGAGAGCAGTTAATTGAAACTATTTGGGGCATGCAGTATTGAACAAGGAGATGGTTTCTGAGCAACACATATCTAAACGTGGCTTGCCAAAGACCTGCACACTTTTAATTTACTCTACAAATTTGGTTAGCCCAATAAAGTGTAAATATCAAACACTGGTCATGGAGAGCATTAAACATTAACCAACAGAGACCTTAAAGACTTGAGTAGAACATTAAAATTCGAGGAGAGAGACCAGGCGACTCTGGGAAATTAGGTTAAAATTCCAGAAAAGAATGTTTGTTTGCTGAGTAAAAATAAAGTAAAAAACTATTTTGAGATTGGTAACCATTTGTCTCTGTAGACAAGGCATTTCCTCCGCGGAGATTATATTTTTAAAATTAAGCGAACTTAACAAAATCAATTTGACTTTCTGATTATTCTTCAATATGCAATGTATTACCACCCAAATGAACCCTGGAAAGGGATATTTCAATTGCTGTTCCCAGCCCATAAACCCTTACCTAGAACTGTGTCTTTTATCCATTTTGTGTGTTTGTGTGTATTCCACGTTGCTTAGTCTGGGGTTCAAATCCCATAATGGTTCGATAAACTTCTGTCGAGCAGCAGAATAAAAATGCCCTCTAAGGCACTTAGGATGGCTGCCAGGTTCACCCATTCAGACTTGTCAGATAAAGCCCAACACAAAAAACTGCTTGAGTCCAGGATGTACTACCTTCTCAATGAGGGCAATAAGTGCTTCCTTTGAAATAGTAGGATTCAGAAAAAGGAGAATAATACCACACTCAAGTACTTTGTTCTCTGGGCATCTTTTGCCCCAGCAGGCCTCACAAAATAAATTCCTATAAGGTAAGAACAGTTTTCTCTCAGGAAAAAGTTTGTTACATTATTTCTTTGATAAGAGTCTAGGATATAGAAGGTGACAGCTCTCAAATAGCCCCACATAAGACATGGAGTGGCTGAAGTAAAAATAAGTTAAACCACTGCTAAACCAAGAATGAACTCCTAAGATAATTTGAATGTGGCTGCTTACCTTCAAAATATCTACCCATGAGAGAACAAAAGAACCCTTAGGGACCCTGCCTTAATTTGGGTTGCCTTAAAAGTAGACCCTGAGACAAGGGTTTGAGTGAAGAAATTAATTGGAGAGACAAAAGAAAAACCAGTCAAGGAGAAAGAAAATGAGACCAGATAAGGAGGGTAGCCAATATGAGACGTATTGATACACAGACTACCACTCTGGACAATGGGAGCTTCATCTTAGTGGAAAAACTCCGAGAGGCAGTGTAGAATACACACCTCAGTGTTATCCCATCAGAGAGATGGGAGCTGGGGTATTTATATACCAGCTGCCATCAGTCTTCAGATGAGGTTATTCCTGAGAGGTATTCACTCTGGGGCACTTACAGCTGGCCACCCAGGTAGACAAAGTAGGTTTTGGTGACCAAGGGAAGTTCTCAAGCAAAGAAATGCTTAAGATTGCAAGGCAATTACAGTTATTAAGCAAGGCAGAATGCTCTCAAGTCACCAGGGTGAGACACTATGGGCAGGGCCCAACAGGCCCCTTTGGTGGAGTCTAAATATCATCAGTAACTTCCAAGAAGTTCAACTGCAGTTTTTTGTTGTATCTAGTATAGTGGCTAACACACTGCAGGGGCTTAATCAATATTTGTCAAATAAAGGAAGGACAATAAAACATTAGTTAATGTTTTTTTTTTAATACTTCACATATACACTTTATTCTCTGTTCAATGTTGAATAGTTTTTTTCTTGGGAAGCTATATAATATGAGCCCAGGCTTAGTATCAGACACACCAAAACTTAAACCCCACTTCTATCACTTTCTAGCCATGAGAACTTGAGCAAACTACTTCCCTTCTCCTAGTCTGGGTTACTCCATTGTAAGATGCATATTTCATAGTATCAGATGATAAAAGACTGGAAAAGTAAGTGTAGGATTGGTATAGTAACCAACACATAGTGAGTACTCAATGCCACTATAACAACCCAAGAGTTCTCTGACTTCAAATCCCACTTCTGCCACCAATTATCTGTATATCTTCAAGCAAGTCATTTCGCCTTCTGGTGCAAACTTCCCATATGGAAAGTGGAGATGAAAGTTGCCTGCTGCTCATTCCCCAGAGAGTTAGGCTCTAAGTGAATATTATGAGAGAGATAAGTCACACTGATTAAGCACTTTACAGGTTGCACAATCCTTACATATGTGTCATATCATTTCTCAACAGGAAAGGATTCTGAACTTACATATAATTCTTCCAATGTAAGGAAGCATGTCTCCATTTCCCCAAATACTCCCAAGTCTGATTTGGGCTTAAATTGTGTTGTAGACCACGAAATGATCCAGAGATCTATAAGAAATGCACATAGGAACCCTGAGGAAATGGGATTTGACCCTGAGGAAATGGTGAGGCAGTCAGAGTGGGCATGAGAGTCATTGTCCAGCAGGGGCATGCCCAAGTGGATCTTATAAGCTTATGTCAGGATGGAGTGTTAATAAAGATCCCAAATGATCCAAGAATAGAATTTATACCAAAAACCATTGAATCAATGAAGTCATGTAGCCAAGGATCTGAGCTGGCCCATATGAAGAGGGCAGGAAAGGTAGGCCTCATGCACACCAAACCAGGAGACAGAAGCTTAAAACTTAGCCCAAAGATTATCCCATCAGAATGTCTGAGCACTAATTTTGTGTCAGGCATGGTAAAGGACACAAAAATGAATCTCCTTTTACCATCCCTACTTCCCAGTTGATACAACTGAGGCTTAGAAAAGAGAAGTTATCTGCCCAGGTTATGCAAAACTATAGCCCAGTTTGGCCTAATGCCAAGGAGAGAGTTTTTTTTTTTTTGTTTTTTGTTTTAAGTTTATTTATTTTGAGGAGAGGGCAGAGAGAGACACAGAGAGAGAGAGAATGCCAAGCAGGTTCTGGGTGCACAGAGCCTGATGTGGGGCTCAATTACAGGAACAGAGAGATCATGATCTGAGCTGCAGTCAAGAGTCAGATGCTTAACCAACTCAGCCACCCAGATGCTCCTAACGAGAGGGTTTTAAACCACTACATAACACTGGCTTTCTACAACACCATAACATTTTGATGCCATTCAAAATGAAACTATAATAGATAAACACAAAATAAAGAAAATCTAATTGATAATATATAAATTTTTAACTTTCAACATCCTGAGGGAAAAGTACAACAAGGCATTGGCAGCCACCGTAATGAGCATTTGAACCATCAGTAAACTCTACAAGGGAAAACAGTCTTGGCCACAGCTCTCCAAATGCCCTTATTCTAAGGTATTGTTAAGTTTTCTACAAGAATTCAGCCAGGTTAATATGAATAAAGTTAAGTAATTAGTCCTATTTATGATCAGTTTTCTTCATTGCATCTAAGTGAACTCACTTTAATTTAAGGGATTGAAGAATCAAACAATAATTGCTAATTTACTATTCATTTACTGAGCACTTACTCTGTTTCAGGCACTGGCTCAATGCCCTACCTACGTTGTCTCCTGTACTCCTCAACACGTCCTTCTGGGTTAGGTGCTATGAGTCCCCCCTTTTATAGATGTAAAGCTGAAGCTTAGAGAGATTGAAGAACTTCTCCAAGGTCCAGTTAAACCCAACAAATGGAGGGCACCTGGGTGGCTCAGTTGGTTAGGTGTCCAACCAACTTCAGCTTAGGTCATGATCCACCAGTTCATGGGTCCGAGCCCCCCATCAGGCTCTGGGCTGACAGCTCAAAGCCTGGAGCTTATTTTGGATTCTGTGTCTCCCTCTGTGTCTCTGCCCCTCCCCCACTCACACTCTGTCTCTTTCTCAAAAATAAATAAACATTAAAAAATTAAAAAAATAAAAGAAAGAAAGCTAACAAATGGAAGAAATGAGATACAAATCCTGACTCCTGGTTACAGGACTGATGCATTCATCCACAGTGCTTTGCTATCTCTGGAGTCTTGAATCCTAGTGATGGAAAAGTACTCATTTTTATTTAGGCATTTTCTATTACATGGGACAAATATGGGCTTTAAAGTATTATAAACAACTTTTTTTTTCAATATACTTAAGCAAACTCAGTTCCTAGGAATTCTTGAGAACAGACTTTAAGTTCCAAAACAAAACAAAACTTCCTAAAATGAGACTGTTCATGACATAATTGCATAAAAAAATAGAATATACAATTGCATACAATATATGATCCCAGTTTCATACGCATTTTTAAAACTTTTAATAAATGTATGTCTGTAAAAATATACCTTCAGAAAACACCATATTTTATTTTCAAGTTTATAATCCGGACACTCAGCCTTACTTTATGAGTATACCATCTCCATGATATTCAGCATGGACAAACTCTAGAAAGAAATACATTAAAAGTCAAAACATGATTCCTTTTTTTTTTCTTATCTACAAGAACAAATGTTATATTATTATCAGGAAAAAATGAACATTAATATTTTTCATTCGCCATGTATCAGTGACAGAGCTGAGCTTTTTACATTTGTTATCTCAACTAATATACACAACAAGGATTTCAACTCTTTCTTATTCTAGGTTGAGAGTTCTTTGGGCTGTACAATATAGCCCATCGTACAAATTATTTATGCTGGTATCTGTACATGTCTCTGTGACAAAATTATTTTCTGAGATACTAATTTATGGTATGTTCCTGATTTTATAGGAGACTGGAAGAAAAAAGGCATTTTCCCCACCCTAAATCCAAACTGGAGAGACGTATTCCCAAGACAGGAGAGATTCATAGGGCAGAGGTGACCTACAAGTGGAAAGGTATGAATGGGGTGCTGTGTTTTCTGAAGGTATGGATGGGGTTCTGGCTTCCTAGGAAGACTGCCCATGAGGCCTCCCACCCAGGCATTTTGCCCAAAGATCCCATGCTTCAGCTTAGCACATGCTAAGTAAGGCTGTCTATCTTTGAAATAAGAAATCCTAGCATTGCTCAGAGTATAACTTGAAAACCTCCAACCTGAAGAATTCCATGAATGGAACTTTTCCCTTCTATGTCAGGTCAGGGCTCAGACTTAGTAGCAAGGAGGTTACTCAAACATAGGCACAAATCCCATTTTACCAAGACTTCTGAGGGGTTGAACTCACTGGCACCATGCCAGGGAATTCATCCTCGTTGGCAGGGACGGAAAGAGAAGCAAAATGTGGTGAGCATTCCAACAGTCCACTGCTTGTGTTTCTTTCAAAAGCTTCTCCCAGGGCAATATGGCTGCCCTTTGGAATGGCAAGAGTTGACTACCCACCACAAAGGAGCCCAATTCCAAGCAGCCCGTGGGCCATGTTGGACACACCCTCCCACATCCTAACAAAAGCCAGGTTTCAGTCCCATCAGCCACTCCTCTAGCTGTGGCCTCTATCATGGGTTCCACTTCAATCATTAGCAATAAATAGAAAATGCATGAAAAATCCCCACTTCCCGCCCCCCCCCCCCCCAGCCCCAGAAGTCTCCTTTTCATTTAAAACATTGAGATTTCATTGCTTGAGCTGTGGCTAATATCAGGCCACAAAGTGGCAAGACAGTTCCCTAAGTCCATTCTGTTTGCAGGCTCATTAAACTTTGGAGCAGGGTTTGTCCTTTGTGCGTGCATGTGTTTTCAGGCTGTTTTATGACACATTGTCAGGAACTCAGGTGCTGGGCCTCCTTAACTCCAGCTTTCAGCAGCTGCCTTTGCACTTCCCTTTCACATAATTAAACACCCGATGGTACTTAACAGAGTAATAAGTGGCCCATCAATAAAGCAATAAATAATTGTGTTCAGGAAAACTCCAGAGCCATCATTCATTAATCGGCAGCTGTGAGCAATAGTTTTGATTAATCAATAAAGTTATATAATAGGAAAGCGAAAGTCAGTCAAGGCCCGGGGAAGAATCAGACTCGGCAGCCATGAAGGAGTCTTATCTCTGAGGTAACTTGCAGGCAGAATATCAATTGGAAGCACTAGCCCAGGGAGTAACTGCAGCAGCAGGAAGCCCCACCTCCAGAAACTAGTTAAAAATGCTAGTTAAAAACAAAGAAGCGGGACCATTCAGCTCGAAGGCAGGAGGGCTGCCTACTGAGAATATGGAGTGAGGGCCCCATAAAAGCGAAATGTTGCAACTTCCGAAAACAAATAGTGGTAGCTGAGCTGAGGAGCAAGTAGAAGGATGACGATGAGCCTGCATCTCCATCAAGGTGTCCACAGTGAACTTGCTCAGGTCCGGGTGAGGAGAAGTCGATCAGCCTCTCCCGCCAACACTGTAGGAGTGTTATGAGACCACAGCTCTACGGGCCAAGGCCAGGACAGGGCTGGGGAAGTCTTATGGCCCTCAGAATCACCTGTGCAGTTCTGTGTTCCAACAGCTTGCCTGGGCCCCAGGCCTGAAAATGGTGGTCTGAGTCTCTGCAAGCAGGGCCCAGGCGACTGTGTTTTGTTTTTTGTTTTTTAATTTTTTGTTTAACGTTTATTTATTTTGAGACAGAGAGAGACAGAGCATGAATGGGGGAGGGGCAGAGAGAGAGGGAGACACAGAATCTGAAACAGGCTCCAGGCTCTGAGCTGTCAGCACAGAGCCCAACGCGGGGCTCGAACTCACAGACTGCGAGATCATGATCTGAGCCGAAGTCGTACGCTTAACCGACTGAGCCACCCAGGCGCCGGCGACTGTGTTTTTAACACACTCGCAGGTGGTTCCGCGGCACAGTGGATGCGGAGACCCTCCGGCTGTCAAAGTTCTTCCCTTGTAAAGCAAAACAGATTTCTGACATGCCAGTTTTGTGAATGAGCCATGAGCTTATTTGTTTGGCACCAGCAGTCTGGGGCCCATGGTGTGCACGGTCCCAAGGGCTTGTGTCCAAGCCTGTGCCATGTAAGATGCTCCCCCAGTGATTCTAGCCCAGTATCACTATGTTGAGAAGCCTACACTGATTCCACAGAATATTGAGGACTACTATGTGCCGGGCACTGTCCTAAACATTGGGGATTCTTTGAGGATGAAAAGTAACCAAAATCCCTCTCTAGGGGAGCTTCGTTCTAGTGGTGCCCCAGAGCTTGTCCAAGGGTCTTGGTGCCTGAGAGGGTGGGGACTGAGCCCTTGAAGCTTTGCACACCCCAACCTCCATTTTAGCAAGACAGCCAGGCTTTTATTATAGTAATGTTAAAGCACATATAAAAGTAGATGGAGTGGTGTAGGGAACCCCCATATACCTCCTACCTGTTTCCACAGCTATTAGCTCATGGACAGTCTTCTTCCACACTCCCTGTCACTCCCATCAGCCAGGTATTTCTGAAGCAATCCCAGACAGGACATCACTTCATCTCTAAATGATTGCCAGCATGCATCTCTAAGACACAGATAACCTTTTAAAAAATAATACTCACTTATTATCTTACCTAAAAAGTTAACACTAATTTTGTAATATCATTAAATTTACAGTCAGTATTACCATTCCCCCAACCATTTCATATTTTTTTGATCAGGATGAAAATTAGGTCCATGCTTGAAAATTAGTTGATATGTCTCTCAAGTCTCTTTTGCTCTAAGACATTCTTTTGTCTCTCTCTTTCTCTTTCTCCCCCACTCCCTTGAAATTTGCTGGAGTAACTATGTCCACTATCCTGTATAGTCTGGATTCTGCTGATTACATCCCATAGTCTCATTTAACATATTCCTCCCCTGTCTTGTGAACTTCCTATAAGTTAATGTCCTTCTGAGCCTGACATTTTCACATCTTTGTCCAGTGGAGCAGACTTAGTTTGGCTTCTGTGTCCTTGCCATATGACTCTTACAGTCTTTGATAACTTTTTGTCTAGATGTCTAGATGTTCTAGGTGCTTCTTGTACCTTTCCTGCCTCAGGTCTGGAATTAGCCACTTGTCCAAAGAGCCCTGTTTTATTTTTAATGAGCAGTGGTATTTATGTTTTTATTTTTTATTTTTTTAACGTTTATTTATTTGTGAGATAGGGAGATACAGTACATGAACGGGGGAGGGTCAGAGAGAGGGAGACACAGAATCCGAAACAGGCTCCAGGCTCTGAGCTGTCAGCACAGAGCCCGACACGGGGCTTTAACTCACAGACCCCGAGATCATGACCTGAGCCCAAGTCGGCCGCTTAACTGAGCCACCCAGGCGCCCCGAGCGATGGTATTTAAAGACCATATGCTGCAGCCCCACTTTTATCAATTGTATTTACTGAGCTTTGGCAGGAGATCCCACAAGGTTTTGCTACTTAAGCATTTCTTTGATGGTTACTTGTCTTGGGAAAAAAGCTTAATAAAAAGGTTAATATAGAATATATGAGTTCCTAAAACTTAACTTAAAATACAAATAACTCAATAGAAGTATAGGCAAAATATTTCAATGGGCAATCAAGAAAAAAGAAAATACAGGTAGCTCAGTCAGTTGAGCGTCTGACTCTAGATTTGGCTCAGGTCATGATCTCATAGTTGTGAGATCCAGCCCTGCATCGGGCTCTGCACTGAGTGGAGAGATTCTCAATCTCTCAATCTCTCTCTCTCTCTCTCTCTCTCTCTCCATTTGCCCCTCCCCCACTCGTGTGTACACATGCTCTCTCACTCTCTCTCAAGTTAAAAAATATATATACTTAAAGAAAAAGTAAAATATAAGTATACAGTAAACACAGAAAAATGTTCAAGCTTCTAGTTGTCAGGGAATTACAAACTAAAATACTAATGAGACACTAGTTTTCAGCCTTCAATTTGGAAGAATGTGAGAGTTACACTTTAAGTAGTGCCAGAGGTAACAGACATAGACACTCTCATACACCAGTGTTGGGAATATTAATTGACCCAACTTTTTCTAGAGAGTAAAAATGTTAATATGTAGAGACTTTGACCTTGTAATCTCATTTCTAGGAATCAATCCTACAGAAACGAAATCACATGTATCATATATATGGATTTTGTTGCAGCATTGTTTACAACAAAACTGAAGGAAAAAAATACGTACAAGTCCACCAGGAGGGCACTGGTTGAAATTATGACATATGCTATAGGAAGCTAAACAGCTATTTTTTTAATGTTATACATTTATATTTACCTATATGTAAACAGAGCCACAATATATCCATAGTTCCAAACTAATATGTGTAGAATGATCCTATCTATGTATATATGTATGTGTGTGTATATATATATATATATATATATATATATACATATGTACACATATGTACATATGATAGATAATAAATAGATGTAAAAATGACTCAGAAAAGATGCACAGTAAAACGTTGAGTGGTTACCTTTGGTAGGTAAAATGGAATGAGAATGCCATTTTTAATTTTTGATGCTTAATTTGATATTATTGTTAAAAAGTGGTGGCAATATTAGTTTTAACTCGTTTTTTGGTTTCCAGTATAACACCCCTAACCAAAAACAAAACAAAACAAAACAAACAAAACGAAACAAAACAAAACAACACCTCACCACATTAGAACCAGTTAAGATAATATCATTTATTAAAGAGCTTGACATGGACCAAGCAAATTCCTCCTCCAGAAATCCATGACAGATACTTATGAAAGAGTGTAGTGCTCAAAGGTAATCACTTCATCCTTGGTGTTTGCATCACTACTTCTATGCCCTCAAAGGTTTTGTGATATGGTAAAATGCGATGTTCTTCGAGGCAACCCTTTTTTTGTACTGAGGTAGCTTTCTGTGCTGGTGCTTCTTTCTTTCAGGTGTCGGGGAAACTGTTCCCAATACAACTGTTGCCTCCCACAACTGTGGGAGTTACAGAGGGTGGGATGCTGTTGCTAAACTGAAAATCTAGAAATCGTTACAGGTTACCTGGGACTCTCCCCATGACACATTGCCACTGATCCCCATGGACTAGTCCAATGAGGTTTTTCCAAGGTGTTGCAGAAATTAAGAATATAAAATGTAATCAAAAGAATTAAAAGGGCTAGCGGCTGGCATTAAGTTTAATGTTCTCCATTGGGTGCATGATAGCCTGTTCCGGCTTCGTCCCTAAGCCCCATAAATTTTCTGCAGGACAATGTGGATATGTAGCTCATCATCTTGCTTGAATGTTTACAGAGTCCTTGATCATCATATATGAGGTTAATCTAACCTGACATCCCAAGGACATAGACATGGCCACAATCTCAATATAGAAACCTAAACATTATATTGCAGGTTAATATATTGCAGGACTTCCCTGAATCCCACAGCATTCCCAAGTGCCAATACTCCTACCAATATTTGATCTCTTCTTGACATCTCCAGGTCAGCAAGTCCTTAGACAATCCTCTTTTGCCTCATCTTTAGGTCATAATCTCATTACCAGTCACCTCTCTATGAGTTCCAACTCAAAGAGATTTACATTTATAAAAAACCATTTACAAAACACCAGCCATTTGCAAAATCAGACACCATCCCAATGCCATCCAATTCCTATTTCATAGGACACCACAAGTTGCCTCCCATTCTTAAAGGGAAAGGCCATGAATGTATCCCTTTGATTCCCACTATGTTCCAGATGCTGTCTCTGTCCAAGCTCTCTACTCATGCAGGATGTTGGGGCATTTTGGATCTAGAAGGAAACTTGATTACAAACTTGTTCAGTCCCTTATTAAACACCTCAGCAAGTAGTTAGGTGGCCATGACTTACAACCTATCATAAAGATCATATCATAGCAGTCAGGGCTAGCAACCCACAAAAATGTGGCTCTCCTGGCTTGGTCTAAGCACATATTTTCCTCCACTATGTAAATTCAATGTCTTCTCTAACCTTTCCTTTTATTTAAATGTTTTCAGGTTTTCTCCATCCTTTGGATTCAGACTTAGCTCCAATATTTCCTTCCTTCCTACAAGTATTCTCAAAATCCAATTTTCTTCCCAGAAAAAGTCTTTTTGGGCTCATCATTTCTTCTATGATGATATGACTGAGGGTGATTCTAAATAACAGGAAAAGTGAATTCTCAGGATGCCTTCCATTTTGCATATCTGGAAAATAGCAAATTCCTAATTACCCTTCAATACCTTCCCCAAGTAGTATGCCTCCTCTTAGCTTTCTCTGCCACTTCCTTTATCCTTTGCTGGGCAGAATTATTGTCTTCCATTTGTGCCGAAGTGATTTACAACATGTTGGTCTCTCTTGCTAGACTATGAACTCCCTGAGCAAGTGACCACATTCCTTCAATACCCCTGAGACTCAGTACAGTGTCTGGCACGTGAAACGTACTCGGTAAATGCTTGTAGAAACAAAATAGAATAGATATCTACCATCTCTCCTAATGAACTCCTCATTCCTCCCAAGTATTTATTTTTTTAATCTATTTAATTTATAGGCTCTCTGTAGCCTATAGTTTCTGCTTTTAAATGCTACATGCCACCCAAGTGTGGTTGGGGTTGAAAACATTTATAATTATGCAATATCATCAAAGAATGGGGTGTTTCACCTAATAAAATTTTCGGTCTTTTCGGAATCAATATTTCCTTATTTTAATTAATTAATGATAACCTTTGTGAAAAGTATTACAAACTTCCCTGCTTTCTTAAACAGAGTGCAATGATTACAACATTGTTTTCCTGATGAGTTAAGCAAGTTTAGGCACACCAATTGTTGTACTCTGATATCATATAATGAAGCCCTTGGGGGCTATTAAGGAAAGTAGATTTGTTTTCCCCCACCCCCAAAGACCCTAAGGTTCTGTGTTATTAGTGCTTGAGTCTCATTTCAGAGCTTTATGTTTCCTTATTCAAAGTGTAATTGTCACTGTTAGCATCAAAAGTGAGACTTGCCTCTCATTCATATTGTGTTTTCAATAAGCCATTGTTGAATCTGATGAATTGGTTAAAAAGCAAGGACTTTTTGACAGCTACCCAGTGCTTGTTCCTGCTCTTCAAGTAAGAGGGGCATTAGTGATGTGAGGACAACCAGTCAGCAGCAGAACTGGAAAAATATTATGTAAGTACTGGGAGCAGGGCTCATGCAATGAGAAGAATTAGGGAGACATGAGAGAACAGCAGTCTATAGGATTCTAAGGGGAAAATAGGCAGAACTAGCAAATGAACTGCACAAATGTTTTCATTCACTGAATTCCTTTGTCCCCCACCTCCAGTTTCCCAATTCTTACACCATGGCAGACATCACTAAGTCAGCTTTCTTTCCTATTGGAGAAGGCCTTATAATGTTTCTGAGCATTGGTCTCCAGAAAGCCACTGGCAGTCAAGTCTTCAACTATAGAAGGGAACATTTTCTAAAAGTCAATATAGTGAGTAGTTCCGCCTCAAAAGGCAAAAGAACTACCATTTATTGGGTGTTTGCCATGTGCCAAGCAATGTCACAACCATTTTATATCACATTTAAAATCCACAATCACTCTATGACATAAGCAACATTATTTTCCCACTTCACAGATAAGGAAACTACGGCCCATAAAAGTTATACAACTTCCCCAAAACACAGAACACATAAGTAGTGGCACTGAGATTTGAACCTAGGGTCTGGCTTACCCCAAAGTCCATGGTCTCAAACCTTATCCTATACCTCTGGATAGGAAATAGGGGGGTGTATTTCCTATCACTGAAGACAATATTCAAACACATACTGAATGCCCATTTGGCAGGGATATTGTAGACGGGATTTAAGTATCATATAAGGTTAAACTAAGTGACCATTTAAATCCCTTGTAATTCTGACAGCTTTACATTTCCATTTGTCCCTTGATAATAGAAATACTTACATGAGACAAGTCTCATAAATCCCAAATATCAGTAGATAATTTCAAAGGTTTCTGTGTTTGAGGTTTTAAGATAATACACAGGTCATTTATTAATGACGTTTATCTAAGAGAAGCCCATATTTATTGAATTCTTTTACCAGTGAAATATGATAAGTTAAAATAAGTAATTAACCAAGAGCTAGGGTTGAATATTCTCTAAAGCTGGCTAGGTTGGAGTAGAATCACAGAAATGTAAGGTTGGGCTGCAAAAGAGCTTAGAATCATTGAGTGGTTGACCAGCATCTGTTTCTCTCCTTTATGAGACAAATACTTATTCAATGCCTATTATGACTGGGCTCAATGCTGGACCAGGGTGGGTAATATAGGTTCAGAGGTTCAGAGAGAAGCAGTCAGCTGGATGCAGCCTACTCTGTAGCAGGACAGCTCAAGTAACTTATGAGTCCTGGCCTCCCCTTTGAAAGAGCCCCCAGGATACCTCTGCTGTCTCATTTGCATGGTCACACATCATCTACCAGAAGTCATCTGTAATGTCTCCTTCATGTCTTATTTAAGGGGACTAAGCACTCTCAATGTGCCAACCACCTCTCATACAATGCAGTTTCTGGCCTGCCTGCCTGCCTGCCATCCAGAAGGCCTTGCTCTGGATCCATGATAACAAGTGGATTTATGACTATCATATTCCAATTGTACTCTGATTAATAAAAATGATAGGCTTGCCTTCTCCCTCATTAGTTTTCTACTAATTGAACCAAGAAGAAAACAGTCAAGATAGCAGGTTACATCCTAGTAATAAAAACTACTGCCTGTTAAGTGCCTACCATGTGCCAGGCACTATGTTAAGAATTTTCCTTGCATTAACTGATTCATTCTCAAATATTTTCTCCTTTAAACATGAAGAAACTGAGGTTCTGAGAGATTGTAACTTGTTCAAAGTTACATTGCTAGTAAATACTGAAACTGGGATTCAGAATGGAAAATCAAAGTTTGCTATCTACCAAGGTCAAGACCTTATGGTGTGCACCAAGGGCATCAGTCAGAGATCACACCTTCTCTGTCCTGACATTTGGGTGTTGGAAAACTTCTGTGAATAACTGTTAAGGGGGAAGTGCCTTAAACTCCCTGCAATACACAATTTCCTTTCCCAAACCTCCATTTACCCAAGTGGCAAATGGGGCTTATTCTCTCACTAATTTATTTCCCAAATATTTACTAAGTGAATACTATGGAGAATACCATTCTAGGTTCTGGGCCATCAAAGGATTAACAGAACAGGCTACATTCCTACTCTCAAGGACATACATACATATGTACATACATACATGATAAATATATAGTAAGGCTTTAGGGTAGTGATAAGCATTCTAAAGAAAAGTAAAGCAAAGTAAAGAAATAAAGGACAAGGATTGGTGGTTTAAAATATACTCAGGATTTCAGTTTTATTCAAGTATGCTGAGGCCAACAGATGAGGAGACAGTTGCCACTGAAAAGATAGTTACCCATAGTTCCCAATTGGAAGGGGCCCATGGTGCCCTGCAGGGCCACAGAGGGAAGCACCAGGATCAGTCAGAAGGCACAAGGAATAAGAGAAAAAGTGGGCAAAAAGCCTCTGTTGTGGTTTTCGTGGAAGGGAATGGGAAAGGCGGGGCAAGCAGTTGAGCTGTGGGGTCTGGGTTCCAGGAGTAGACACTGGTACCTGGCCCTGGGTGATTTAGTGTCTGGGACTATAGGAGATTGATCAAAGGAGATGGGTGGGAGTGTGGCTCAGGATTGGTTGGTTTACATATCAAAATCAGGCTTCTACCCCAAGGCAAGTTGTTTGCACTCTCTAGGAATTAGCCAACCTCCAGAGAGGCAGTCTTTCCCCAGCCCTGAGTAGTCAAAGCCTCTTAAAGTATGGGGGGGGGGGGGGGGGGACATGGTTAGTACACCAAGGAGTTGGGGAAAGACATCATTTTGTAGACTAGTCAGGGAAAAAGCAGGATCAGAGCAGAAGCCTACAGGAGGAGAGGTCTGGGGAGGAGCCTCAGACAAAGAGCAAAGCAAACCCCAAAGCCCTAGGGAGAGCAGGGCTGGTACTTCAAGAGCAGCAAGAGGGCCAGTGTAAGGGCAAAGGAATGCAGTAGGAGAGGACAGTAGGAGCCAAACCTCTCAGAGCTCTGGAGTCCATGTTCCAGAACTGTCTCCTAAGTAGGAAATTAAGGGAAGACATTGGAGGGTATCTGGGGAATGTTTGTTTGTAAGTTGACTTATTATAAAAAATTTCAAACTTTTACCAAACTAGAGAAAAATAGTATAACAAATCCCCATATTCTCACCATCCTGCCACAATTGTCAATTCAGATGACCTCATTCCATCTAAGCCCACAATATTATATAGAAAGAAATCCTCGGCATCAATGTCATTTTATATTTCAGCATATATATAAAGTGTTTTTAAAGCATGACCAAAATATCATAATCAGACCTAAAAAATAACTAAATAAAAATAATTCCTTGATATCATCAAACATTCAGTCATGTTTCCCCACACACATACAATTATTTAAGATCCAAATAAGGTCCAAATGTCTGTGTCTTAAGTCTCTCTTCATCTGTGAGATCCTCTTCCCTACCCACCCTCCACACCCTCCACACTGCTGAAGATGACCATAATCCAGGTCTTTGCCTGGGACTGAGGGTGTTTCCATGATGCTGGACTTTCAGTACTGAAACCAAGAATGTACAAGTTGGTTCCCCTCTTGCTCTACCCCCTTACTACTTATTTGTTGAAGTGGCTGCAGAAGTGGCTTTTAGGCAAACAGACTTGAGCAATGGAATGCAGAAAGGGCCCACAGTGACCCCCTGGCTGAATGCAGTCAGGCTCATCAGGCCACCCAGTTCAAAATATCCATAGGCCCTAACTGACCAGTGGGCTACTTATAACCAGGCACAGTACCAAAAAAGAGGAAATTCCATATGTCACCATACCTCCTCATCTTCCTTCTTTAAAAACAACCCCACCCACTGCCTCGTTGCAGACAGCCTCCCCTTTACTGTCCTGTCTGCTGCTCCCTTGAAATGTATTCAATAAATTTCTATCTCCTTTGTTCTGCTTCAGGTGAATCCTTTCTCCACCCAGGATACTGGTGTCCACCCTGTATCACCCCACATTTGGAGGCCCCCATCAGATCAGGAAAGATACCACATTTAGACACCACAGTGGCCAAGTTATTTGTCATGTAGCATTCCCTGCATTCTAGATTTTGCTAAGTATGTTCCATTGTGTCATTTATTATATACCTCTATTCCTTGTACTGCCTGTAAGTTGACAATTAGATGTGGAAGGTATGGCAGATTTGGGTTTAATATTTCAGCAAGAAAACTTTGTAGATGGTAGTATGTTCATCCACACATTATGTCAGTTTCTCTCTCACTCTCTCTCTCTCTCTCTCTCTCTCTCTCTCTGTCTGTCTAATCTTAGTAGCCATTACTGGTACCTAGGTACATTTTTTTCACTAGAGAGTTTTCAAATGGTGATTTTCTAAGTCTAACATTGCTCTTTTATTTATTGGCAGAAAATTTTTTTATAAAGAGAAACTTTTTGTCATCCATTATTGCTTACCCTGATATACAGTCACTGAAGGATTCTGAAAGGGTGATGGCAAACATCTCTGGATGCTTTTCTAAACATCATGATGCTGCTATGTGAACAACAGATTGTGGGAGCTTAAGAATAGAATCAAGGAGACTCTATGGTGGCTAACCCAATGCTGTATGAAAAAGATGATAATGGTTTGAACTTGGGTAGAGGCAGTGGAGATGAGAAGAAGTGGTCAGATTTGGGATAGAGACCTGGTGCTGGTGGGTTGGAGATGAAGTATGAAGGAAGAGAGAGGAGACAAGAATGACTCCAATGTTCTGAGTAACTGAGTAGGTAGTGAGACATTTACTGAGATGGAAAGAAGTTGGGGAGAAACAGATTTGAGCTTAGGGAAGATAAAAAATGGTACAGTGAAACAAAATCTTGATGCCTGAATTGCATCAAGATATTTGAAACCATTCCAGATGATCTTAATAATATCAAATTCAAGAGATGCCTGGTCCACTAAAAATGAGACTTTTTCTTTTAAATTTGTAGTTTCTGCATCCAATAAGTTGACTCTTCTAAATATTTAGAAGTTGCTCTATTTCCAGTCCAGCACTAAGGATATACCACCAATGCCATTTATTAGAGCTATGATGCCCATGTAAACCCATGAGAGTAAGACATGAGGTCCAAATTATTACAAGTGTCACATTTACACATCAATGTATAGCAGCCAAAACTGTTACAGCAAATCAACTTAGTCTAGAGTCTAAATATTTCATGAAAGCCAAGAGCAGCCACTTTTCTCCCTGCTGATGTAGGCTTCTTTTCCAGGGCCACTGTGGATGGTTATACAGATACAACTCTAGGGAATGCCCTTCACACTGCCGTCTTTGTTCTTCCTTCCTGATGAAATCTCACCTCCTCAGGAAAATCCTGAAGAGAAATTGAAAGGCAACTCACCTCCGTGGAGATGGTGGCTGTTCTCCAGGCTGCCAGAGAAGCCCTGAGCAGCTACCCTTCCTGACCGCCCTGCCTGCATCACCTGCCTTTAGTCATGCTTTGAGGGCATGCTTTTCAAAATGAAATACCCCCACTGATACATTAATACATTTTAAAAATGCCATTCACCTAGAGCTAATCTAAAGGTTTCACTTGTCCAACATTTTGAACAACATCACGTGACATTTTGAATTTTATAATCTCTGGTGCGTTAAACTAAACGTGAGTTGTAAGCCAGCAGATATCATTGGGGGAAAAGAAGAAAAAGCAAACACACTTTTCCATGTCTCTCAGTAGGAATATGTGACACACTATCAATGGTGTAGGGAGTGAGGGAGCGATGTGAGTGAGTACATGCATAGATTTATTAGTAAACATATTCACACTGAATAAACCTTCAAGTTTCCCATATGAGGTGGGAGGCCATCTTGGGGAGAGGAAGTGGGACTGAGCTATGAACTATTACAAGACAAAGGTAATAATTTTACCCATAAGGAAGCCCATTCACATCATCTCTTAAATCCTGCATCAACCTCGTGAGTTAGGCAAGGCATGTTGGAATCACCCCATTCTAGAAATGAGAAAAATTAGGTCTGGGAAAGATAAGTAAATTTCCCATGATCCCATTGCTTATAAAACACAGAACAAATCTTCACATTCACATTCTGACTTTAAAGCCTTCGGCTTTGAGGGAGCCTCTGGCTTAACCAAGAGCAAGTAGGGGACTTGAGGCTTCAGTGGGGTAGATACTTCAAGTGTTAGTCTTTCCGAGAACCCCTCTTCAAAATCCATAGAATGAATGACCATTCTTACCCACCAATGCATTAAGCCAAAGTGGACACTCCTTCCCCAAGCTCTGGACTTACACCCCAAACTCAGTTGCCCCTCTTCACTGAGAACCTTTTTCCTGGAAGGTCAATGGCTATCAAAAATGGCCATTTTGGTTTTCTTTCATTATATGTCATTTATTTTCTAATTTTAAGAAGTACTACAAATTCGTTGTTTTTAAAAGTGGAAAATGTAGAAATGCTCCCTTGTGTTGGGGATAAAAGTAATTATCATTATTCTGTAAGTCAACTGCAATTGTATAATACAAATGTTTCTATAACTATATGCACTGCATTCGTAATACTATTCTATTTTATAGCCTGCTTTTTTTCACTTTCTATATCATGGGCATATTCCCAACCATTAAATATTTTACTAAAATATTATTTTTGACTTCTGCAGAGTAATTTTAGTCTACCCTATGGAAGTACCATTACATATTCAACCATTTCTTTTTTTGATGGACTTGTTTGTCCGTTTCAGTTTTCTTGTCCTTTTACCTTTTATCAGAAAGGAACGGGTTCATATGTACCCCATTATTTGTCATGCACTTGACTTGACTCCTCTCTGTCCCTAATTTCATACATCTGACCAGTCCCTGGGTCCCTCTGCCTTAACTCTTCTGTTCTTGCCCTCTGTCTTTCCTCCTCCATGTTACTACCAGTGCTCCAGTCCAGGCCCTCCCACATCTCTCTCCCAGACTGGGCTCCCTAAAGTCCATCTGGGCCCATCCCTTTCCATTCACCCACTTCAGCCTGAAGAGTCTAAAATTTCCAGCTGGACTATATCACTCTTTTACTTATAAGCCATTCAGTGGTCTCCCATAAGCTAAAGCCAATGCCCAGTGTCCATTACATGGAATATGAGGCCCTCGATGGTCAGACCTCTAGAAGCACGTTTTCAGTATCATCTGCCACTCTCAGCATCCAACTCCCAACCCCACATATAGCAAGTAGCCCTCCAGCAACCACTCCTGCTCTCTCAGGAGTCACATTGTGCATTTTCTAGCTCTGCCATCTCTGCCCATGCCATTCTGCTGCTCCTGAAAAGCTTTCTCACTTGCATAGCTCTTTTTAGTTGTTAAAAACTCTAATCAGGACCTTTTTTCCTCAGGAAAGAAGCTCCCCCTTCATGCCTCTCCTCATCACTGCACCTCCCCCACAAGTCTGTGCTAGGAGCCCCTCCCTGTGAGCGTTCCCACAGGCCCCATGCACATATCCATCAAACACTGCACATTGTCTGAAATGACATGCACGCCTGTATCCCTTGCTACACCATAACATAATCCAGTGCCAAGACCAACTCTTTTTTAAATTTCAATACCTGTAGGCCTATACACAACACTTGGCACAGCATAGATGCTGAAGAAATGTTTAGTGGATTCAATCAATTTATTCCAAATCAGTGAGGCTCCTGGTGTGCTTAATCTCAGACTTGTCCTACCTACTTTGCTTCTGAGTCTCATTTCTTGAGATTGACCTAATCTGATTGTCTACTTTTGGTCATTTACTGATTGTCTACATGCTGTGCATTTTCACATACATGACCTAAATTTAATCTCACCACAAACTGGCCAAGGTAGACAGCTGGTATTTCTGCTTCCTTCCAGCATTCACTCTCTTTCACCTTATAAACTTACTCCAAATTTTCTCTGCAGAACAATCCATCTCCTAGTCCAGAAGCAAGTGATTTTGGTGGAGTGGGGGATGCTAACAGCACACAGCAGCAAATGGGCAGATGGCCAAGACTAAATAAAGCCAAATAGCATAGCATATTGTGCTGGCCACAGCAATTGTTTCAGGGCTGAGCACATGACCAAACGAGCCAATGAGAGGCAAGAAACGCAGATGAGCAGCTGAGACAAATGTACATTCTCTTTCTCAGAAATGATGCCAGAACTGCTATAGCCGTCTTGCCCCACCTGAGCCTCCAAATGACACTAACAAAGAGAAAGGGGCAGCCAAGAAAGGGGAGATGAAGTTGTGATGATGTTGGATAAGCTCTAGAGTGAAGTGTGCTTAAAGCCTATGATCTGGACTTGTCACTTGCACGAGCAAATCAACTCCTTTTATCTACATAAGTCAACTGGCATTAGATTTTCTATCATTTACAAACCAAAATAGTCTTAATCCATATGCCTAAAGAGGAAGTATTATTAGATATAATTATTATAAACTAAGATTCCAGAACATCACTACAGGCAAACTATAGCTAACAAACAGCACAGCTAAGATTTCAATCTGGGATTTTGTAACTGTACTTTGCTGTTTTCAGTCATGTGATTAAAATCTGGCACAGTGTGGATGAGGGAAAGCACACACTTACACACGTGCACACACACACACAATCTCTGTACCTCACCATGAGATTTTCAATGACCTCTGTGGGTCATTCCGCTCCTCTCTCCACTGAAGACATATTAGTACATTAAACAGCTCTTAAGTTCTGCCTCACACGACACAGAAGAGTATTCCTAAAAATGTGAGTACGTAAGACTTTTTATTAGGCAAACTTTATAGTATAGAAAAATCCTTTTTTTAAAGGCATCTTATAAGGGGTCCCTGGGTGATGCAGTCAGTTAAGCATCTGACTCTTGATCTCAGCTCAGATCATGATCTCACAGCTCGTGAGTTGGAGCCCCATGTCAGGCTCTGCACCACTAGTGCAGAGCCTGCTTAGGATTCTGTCTCCTCTTCTCTCTGCCTCTCCCCTGCTTGTTCTCTCTCTCTCTCTCTCCTCTCTCTCTCTCAAAATAAATAAATAAACTTTAAAAAGTAAAAAAATAAAGGGGTTTTATGAGAATCCTTCTGCAAAGTGAAGAATCTTAATGTTGAGAAGAAACATTAAGAATCATTGGGAAGTGAGTACCTTAATTTAAATCTGGGCATTGATTAATCATGATTGCTTAAAAATAAGTTTGATCTACAATTTAAAAAGCAAAGGAATCCTGACAGCATGTAGGTCACATGTAAAAGACAGCACATGTCCTACCCTCTGTTTAGAAGGTTTGGACAAAGAGATCATTCAAAATGTCCAAAATACTTCCAAAGATCTTCCTGGATAAAGATCCTCAATTATGTAAGGAAACTTTGATAAAAGCAAACAAAGTCCCTTCTTTTTTTTTTTTTTTTGGTTTATTTATTTGTTTTGAGAGAGAGAGCACGCGCACACACAAACAGGGGAGGGGCAGAGAGATAGGAAGAAAGAGAATCCTAAGCAGGCCCTGTGCTGTCAGTGCAGAGCCTGACCTGGAGCTCAAAGTCACAAACTATGAGATCATGACCTGAGCCAAATCAAGAGTTGGACCCTTAACTGACTGAGCCACCCAGGTGCCTCACAAACAAAACCCTTCTACTGGAACAATTGGGTTATCTAGTAGTCATTAATTTAAAAAAAATTTTTTTTGAGCACCTCCTAAATTCCAAGGACTGTGCTAGGTACCTGGGATATGATATTAAGCAAAACCAAGAGAGTCTGTTCTCTTGGAGGTTATAGTATAAAAAGTGCTTTCTGCGTGCTGTGCTAGAAACAGGGCATACAGAGATAAATAAAAGTGGCATCAGCCCTGCCCTCACAGAGCTTCATCAAGTACAATATCTCTAAACTATTTTGATCGTTTTATTCCATTGTTACACTCTTGAGAAAGCATCCCTCAGAAATGTATATATACTTGTTCATAAATGTTATCCTTGCTCTACTTTTAAATATGTGTAGTATGGTGTATATACATTGAAACCAATGTTTTCCTTGGATGAGACCAAAATTTAATATAAAGAGTCCCAATATTTCCTTCCCAAACCCCTCATTAGAGACCAGTGGGCTAGTGGACTGGGCTTCCAATGGCCAACAATTGCCCTAACTGAATCACAGCTCCCTTCAGGCATAATCAATGATTGACCTCCACTCCGGGGCTAGCACTGAGCTGAGTAGTTCTTATTCTTTCCTAGAAAGCCACCAATCAGTGCCTGGTCACTGTCAGTGATCCTGTCTGGTATTTGCTCTTGAAATCAGGGCAACCATGGTCAAATCAGCTGAGTTTTCACTTTTCAACCCTTGGCTTTGGTATTGGGGAGACATGCTGCTTGAATATTCCTCACAAAATAGCTCACATACACACCAAGACAAGCTGGTTTATTGGCCAATGCTGGAAAACTCAAGAACTACAAAGAGTCTCCAGTGCATTCTCTCTGGAAAGACATTACCTGGACACAGCTGGCTACACACTCCAGCCAGGCTTTTAGTTAAGAAGCACCAGTATTCTTGGCATTCTCTATTTCTAAGGCCAAACTGTACAGGCCAGTGTTTCCTTACACCAATTTCTACTCATATTCCTGTAAATTAATTCAATCAGCATTTATGGAGTGTCTACCTTGAACAAGACACAACAAATAAAAACTTAGTTTTGCCAAATGATTTGAGCCGACACAGATATGTGGACTGAGAGACTCACTTATATGCAGAGCTCCCACTTTAAGAAAATTATTTCACAAAAAATGATTGCTAAGTAGAGTTTGCATGCCCATCCCCTGGCATCATTGTGAGCACACATTAGCAACCAACAGCATGCTTCCTTCCCTCATACGCTAATGAAAAATGATTGCTTGTCTTTCTAAAACCAAACCAATTACTCTTGTTTTTGTTGAATGGAAATTTAGCTTGTGTTTAGTGACAGAATAACTAAATCAGTCTTATTTGGAACCCAAGCATCAACGTGGATCCTGTCACTTTGCTGACAGGAAATGTAACCCAGAGAGCTTATTTGATAAAACAGGGCTGTTTTGGCTTTGAAACAAAAAATTCCACTCTTTTGACTTCAGAACGAGTGAACCATATGCCCTCACCTCCATCTCTCTCTTTCCTGGGCGCCTGTCCTCACGCAGCACATAACGAGGCAACATTTTACATAACCAGCAGTATCTGTTCCGAGCTGGTATACAAACGCCCACCTGATTGAATAGCACCATTTCAGAAGTGCTGCCTAATCACATTTTTTCAGGCTGTGTGAACAAAATAATGTTTCTTTAATTACGTGAACTCTTTATTTTTGATATTTTAATGACATTTTAGAAGATGGAACGGCCACTTCTCTTAGATCGGGTGGTATTAATCAGGTGTGACAGCTAGTTATTTGATACATTTTTAAATCCCACTTGTATTTTCACACGAGTAATCTGGGGCTTGATTTCTCAGTCCTGGGCCTGTACTGGCAACTTGTGTTTCTGCCCACAATGAGCAAAATAATTGAACCAAATTAGCACTATCTATAATTCAGTGGTAGCTTAGAGGCCTTGCTTTATTTTACTTTTTAAATGAAATGAAAAAGCATTCTCCCCCCAGGATGAATGTTAATAAATAAAGGTCTGTGAGAGCTACATTCTTCACCGTGTTGGTCCAACATACGTTTTCCCCTAGGGCTGCACCCAGCTGCTGGCCTATAAACATGGCAGGCCCATTTCTTCATTGAGCGTGTTTTGTGCTAGAGAGCTGCTCAGACACACATGGGGGCTCCTTTACCTGGGTCAGGACACTGGGGACCATTTAGTGCATCCTAGATGCTGTTTGGGGATCACAGAGTATTAGCATGAGGTACGACCTGGGCACATGTTTGTCATAAGTACAATAATTGTTAATTTGTTTGTCTCTCTGGTATTACACTACACTGGGAGCCCCCAGAGGGCAGGCACAAGTTGCCTATGTTTCATTGGACTTTGTAACCTCAGCACCCAGCACGGCATTAGAAGCATTTGCCTAGAGGCCATGCTCCTAGTAAATGAGTGTTTTTGTAGAATGCAAAGTATAAATATCGCTTGGTCCTCTCATTTTACAAAGATGATGAGGCCCAGAGTAGACTTGGTCAAAGTCACACAGCACATATACTTGAATTCCATTCTCAAGTCCTAGGCCAGTCTCCCATTTACTTTACTGGCCTACTCCATAAAGCTGAGGGTCTAAACAACCAGTTAATAATAAAAGCAATGGAACAGTGTTTCTCAAACTCTCATGGGCATATGAGTCACCTAGGGAGCTTGTTAAGGTGCAGATTCTGATTTAGTAGGCCTAGGGCGGGGCCCAAGGTTCTGCCTAACAAAATCCAGGTGACACTAGGACCCCGGTCTGTGGACTGCACTTGGAGTAGTGAGGCCAGAGAATAGAGTGATGAATCTTGCTGGCTCTGGAATCAGACTGGCAGGTACTTTCTGCACATTACTCTACGCTAAACACAACACTGCTACCGTGTGCCAGTCTCTCCACTGCAAGGTCTACAGAAACCAGATAAACAAAGCAGACAGAAGGGAGTAGAGGGGACTGAGGCAAACTGGGACATACGTGCTCTTTCTGAAGTAGTAGCTGCTGTTTACCTTGATTTGATTGTTACATCATGGGAACCAAAGTCCTTTGCTACCAGATCTTCTGAATTTTTAGAGAAAATCTGTATCATGGATTTTATATTTGAGGAAGAAAAAGATGAAAATGATAGATAGATAGATAGATAGATAGATAGATGATAGATAGATAGATACTGCAGTGATATCTCATAGTTTTTAAAAGTTGGCAACTACTTAAAATATTTCAAAGCACCTTGCAGGCCACCAATGGGCTGGATCCTGCCTCTATCTTGCTACTTCTATACAAACATATTCTCATTTAATCATCAAAACAACCCCACAAGGTGAGTACTATTATGCTTACCATTTTTCATAAAGGAAACTGGCCTACAGCCATTCGGGAGCTCCCTCCCTGTGTGTGGTTAGACAGAGTGATGCCAGAACTCAAGCTGGGAATGAAAATTCCCAAGCCCGATCACTACCCATCAGTAGCGATTGTCACAAAGTTCTGCCCAAATCTGTTTCTCAAATGTCTCCTGGACCATGGCTTATGTGCCATGTTCTAGCAAAAGGGAGAAAACACCGATAACCATTAAAAGGAATTTGCAGGGGTGCCTGGGTGGCTCCAACTCTTGATTTCAGCTCAGGTCATGATCTCAACAGTTCGTGAGCTTGAGCCCCACATCAGGCTCTGTGCTGACAGCGCAGAGCTTGCTTGGGATTCTCTCTCTCCCTCTCTCTCTCTTTCTATCCACCCCCGCCTTCTCTCTCTCTCTCAAAATGAGGAAATAAACATTAAAAAGAAAAAGGAGTTTGCAAATCCAACTGGCCCAAAAGATCAAACTTGTGACATAGGCCTCCTGAGTGCTGTGCTATCTCGTTCCCTCCACAGGGTCTCTCTGTACATTGTTTGAAGATAACGGAAAAAAATAACTAAATACCACCTTGAATCCTGGACTGGAAGCCACCTAATGTCTGTAGGCCTCTATTTGCTATGATGACCACCTCCCATCTTGGGCTGGTGGGAGAGTTAAGTGGGAGCTGTACTCATAAAGCATCTAAACCAGGCTCAGTGTGGTGCTCAGTAAACAGCCACCCCATGTGTACACAGTCCCCGCAATCTCCAGGCATCCACCCCCGGACCCGAGCACAGAATCTGAATGTTCCTTGTATGTCAAGGGATCTGATTCATGATGCGCCTTTCTCAGGAGCTAATCAAGAGGAAATCTCATAACACCAGAGCAGTGTCTGTTGTCCCAGGGTAATGACTTCTAGTGTCCCTCTAATGTCTTCTCTCCCCACCACCAGCAACAGCACCACCCTACCACTGCAGCTAATCCCCTGTAAGTAACAAAGTCTATGCTCGGAAGACAGGACAACCTGGTCTGGAACCTATCGTGTCCCTGGTTGTGCCACCTCGGTTATATCACATGAGCTGCTGGAGGCTCAATGTCCCCAACTGAGAGTGAGAACAATAATCTCTGTCTTCTAAATTTTCTTTTTGTTTTTATAGGAATTAGATGAGATGTTGTACATAAAATACCCAACACATAGTAGGCATTTTGCACATTTTAGTCCCTATAAAACCTCTGGCCAACCTTGTCCCAGAATATCACTGGGTAAAGAATGAGGAGATTATACCAAACTTATACATATTCCTACACATCCACACTGCGAAAAAAGCTTATAAAGAAGACAAAATTATACCACATTGAGCCCTGGACTGGGAATAGAGAACTTAGATGTTTGTTTATAAACAAACATGGAAATGCAAACTGTAATTAACCCCATTTTAAAGGTGGGAAGACAGAGGTTTAGAGAGGCTAGATCATTCGTTCAAGATCACTCTGCTATCAACAAGGAATCGGCACCTCATTCCTCAGTAGGTTCACACCAAGATAAGTCATTTTGCTTCATCCATCAAATACAGATCTCGGTAATATCCAACCATATAAGAAATTCATATTTTTGTCCTGGCTCTTGGGGGTCTTCCCCATGAAATTCTTTACTGAGACTACAGCAGGATGCAGCCACTGTTGGAAAGGAGCCTAAGGGCAGAGGCTCGCCCTCAAACACGCTGTTCTCAGGCCATCGTATTAGAGACGAGTCCTGTTTGGTGATCTGCCCCAGTCTCCTTTCAAGCTGGCCTGTGTGGACAGTTGGGTAGTCTCTCTCTTGGATCTAAACTATTTTCAAGTGGCTCAGATGTCCAGGATGGAAAGGATCCTTTTGATACAGATCAAGTTCAGCTTTGATCATTAAACCATTCCCTACTTCCCTGTGAATTTTCACCAAAGCGGGAAACTGAGCCAATACATGCCCATCACCTCAGAGGGGGGGTGCTATGGATCAAGGCCGGAGAGAGGTAGGGGCACAGCTATCTCCTCTAAGCCGTGTGAAGACACCCTGTTAGGACCAAAATCCGGGGCGAAAAGAGGTACTTTAAATAGAAATCAAATACTGCTACCTACCCTCTCTTTCTCCCTTGCTACTCCCTTGCAAATAAACACATAAGGTTTATGATTGGATAAAGGTTTGGTTTCATTCCAAGCATAGAAATGGGTTTAGAAGACTTCAGTTTCCTGTCTCCTAACTTTCCTGACCACAAATATTTTTTATTGTAAGCCATGAAAGCAAAGGGTTATTTAATAAATTAACACTTCAAATGCCTTTGGTTCAACCCTCAGTTAGTCCTAAACTCAATTCTAAGTGCTCAGGCACTTAGTCCTGCCTCATCTGTCTCCTAATTCCTTCATCTAGAAAGCTTTAATTCCTATCGTTGCTAGATTTTATGGTTTTTACAATACTTTATTGAATTGCTATATTGTAATATTTCTGCCCTCCACCCCCACCCCAAATAATCCTTTATGAGGAAGCATAGACACAGCCTGGAATGCAGTGAGGGAAGCACAGTGGTCTTTACAGCATTTCACAAATTTCTCTTGGCCTCAGAAATCACAAAATAATCACATTAAGAAAAACAAAACAAAACAAAACAAAAAAAAACACAAAAATCTAGCCTTTTGCCTGCAGGACAATGCATGGTTTTTTATTAAAAGAGGAATTTAAATTCCTTCTGTGCACAGACTGTTTTAACTATAAAGGCTTAGAAAATTAATTTTTGCCTATAATCTCTTATAGATAATGCTATAAAAATATTTCCTCTTTAAGAAGCATATTTCATGCAAATATCAAAAAGCCTTTTATCTGTGTTCAAGATTTCTTGTTCTATTTCTGTCCCTTGTTTCCTTCTCTTCGTAGAAGATCAGACTTCAGGGACCCTGGAGCCCAGAACTGGCTGCCAGGAGGCAGAGCCCAAGAGAGGCCATAGGTTGACCCATATGCCATCTCAGGGCCCAGACGTTGAGCATCCCTGCTGAGCTTCTTACCCTGTGCTGGGCACTGCGCCACGCACTGGGGGCCGAGAAGAGGTGTGCTCGAAGGGTGAGAGAGGCAGAGTTCCAGTCGGAAGGATCACGAAAGCCTGGTGCTGTTGCAACAGACCGGGCAGCAGTGCAGAAAGAGAGGCAAGGGCAAGAAACAGCATCTTCCAAGCAGTGTTGCCCAAACCTCCCTCTCTCACAAACCGCCTTCAGGATTTCTGCACATCCTAATACCACCTGTCTTATTTATTTCATATGTTCTTGAGACGATTCACTTTTTTCCTTTAATTCAGCCTCATCCCAAGCAAACACTTTGGTGAAAGGCACTGTTTATTGAGCTGCTCTATGTTTGTTTCTAATATACATTAAAATAAGTGCAACCATTAAAATAAAATGTTTATCTGGGTGCCCCTAAAAATTATCTCAACCATACCACCAGGCATCCCCCCCAACCCACTTTGGGAAACCCTGCTGTTATGGACTGAATGTTTGTGTCCTCCCCCACCCCACCCCAAATCCATATGTTGAAATCCTGCCCTCTAATGTGATGGCATTAGGAGGTGAGGGCTTTGGGAGACAATTAGGTATTGAGGGTGGAGCGCTTATGAATGGGATTAGTGCCTTTAATAAAAAGAGACCCAAGAGCTGGCTCTGAGTCTCTGCCTTCCACTCCATTTATGTGATGGCACAGTGAAAAGGAGGCTGTCTGTGAACCAAGAGTCAGGCCCTCAGCAGGCCTGATTGAATCTTCTGACACCTTGATCTTGGACTTCCCAGCCTCTAGAACTATAAAAAATAAATAAATAAATAAATAAATAAATAAAATAATAATAATAATTATTATTATTATATATATATGTATATTGCTTAAACCACCCAGTCTATTTTATTGTAACAGCCTGAACAGATGAAGACACCTTTCTTAAGATATAGAAGACACCAGGAAATGGCAGGAATGAGAAAAAATTAGCTGGGAAAAAATTAGCTGAGTTTCCAAACTATGTCAGGTGGTGGGGGTGGGGGGCTCCCCATCTGTGTACATACTCCCCAAACGAAGCACTAAAGTTGAATGCTCAAGACACCTTCAGCCCCATCTGATTCCCTTCTGTCCCAGAGCCCCAGGAGACATCAGTCCCCGACCCTGCAGACTCCTGCTGTTTGACAGAGAGTGGGACCTGGATAAATCTGACCAAATCTATACTAATCACTGGAATGCCCACTGAAGTGCACCTCCCCACATTGTGGTCCACACGATAAGCTCTCATTCGGCAGAGACTGTGCTCATTGTGACATTCATCTGCCCTCAACACAGTGCATTTATGGCCCACAAAAAGGTATGATACCTTTCCATGCCCCAAGTATTGGACCTTGTGGTTTACTAAGCTCCTGAAGGCAGCTGTGGGATAGTAGAAAGATTGAGGTTATGGAGTCAAGTCTCTCCTGGCTTTTCTTCCCAGACATTGACCAGATGTGCAATCTTGGGTCAGTTCCATAAATCCTGTGACTCCCAACCTCCACATCTGTAAAATGGAGATAATGATCCAAACTTGTAACAATTTTTTTGGTCAGGGAGGTGGGGACAGGGCTGGACAAAATGCCTAGTGTATATTTAAAAATGCCTAGCACATAATTTGAAAGTACACAGTAAATATATTTTTAATATGAACTATGCAGCCGTTAGAAATGACCAAATCATAGGGGCTTCTGGGTGGCTCAGTCCGTTGAGAATCCAACTCTTGGTTTCAGCTCAGGTCATATTCCCAGGGTCGTGGAATTGAGCCCTACATCAGTCTCTCTGTGCTGAGCGTGGAGCCTGATTAAGATCTTCTCTCTGCCCCCTTCCCCCATTCTCTCTCTCTTAAAAAAAAAAAAAAAGACAAAATTATAGTAGAGAAGACTATAAAAATAATATCAAAAACTCTTAAGGTAATTTTTAAAATATCCCAAGTATTCTAATTTTAATATATTATAGTCCGTTTGTATATTAACTCTAATTTCACATGAAAAAAACTGCATATTTATGGACAAAGACAAATAAAAACACAGCCAAGTAAATAAACACAAAAAAATAAAACTTGTGCATTAGGGCTGAGAGATAGTTTGGCATGGAACTGAAGTCCTGAGTCCATTAAACTGAGCTTTAATCCCAGTTAGGCCTCCTCCTGAATGTTATCTTCACTAAATTACATAGTCTCTCTAAACCTTGGGTTCCATTTCAGAAAAACAGGGATATTAATAATAGTACCAACCTCACAAGTTGGCTTAGCTGGTATTCGTAAATTCTGATACCGAATAAATTTGCAATAAACAGTCCTGATATTCAGGTCATAGGATTATGTGTGATACTTTTACCTTTTAAGAAAGGATTTTTGTTCACTATAGAAAATGTAAGTAGCCAAATTACCACGACATTCACTGTGTTTCTATTGTTCAACCCCAAAGTCGTACGGTGGGTTAAGAGCAAAGGCCCCACTGCCACTAGGCTGCCCAATCAAGGCTAAACCACACCTGGGCAGCTTGTGACCAAACCAGAGGGACAAAGGTTCACTTCCCACCTGGCACAGTCGAATAGGACGTAATGATCCAAGTGCCTTTTTGTCACACAGAACAAATGCATCTGAACTGTCCCTGGGCTGTGTGTCTACCACTGCCACGTCCAATTTTATTTCACAGCTCCATTGGAAAAATTTAAAGCCTCTTCAATTTAAGCTGCTTTTATTTGTATTCAGACTAAGATAGAGTGTGGGTGCCAGGGGATAACTTGACCATTTTTAAAAAATTCCGTTTGACTACATATATTTTTATCAATTTGGGAAAGCTATCAAAGCAAGCATTTCCACTTAAAAGCTTGGAAATAAAGCTGATATCATCTAGTTGGGGGAGGGCTGGGGAAATCACTACAGCAAAAAAAGACCCTTTTGTGTATCCAATTTCACATTGCTGTTGTCATGTACAGGATGTATATTTAAATGTGTTTGCATATTTCTAAACTGATCATACATCAAAATTAGAGCCATATTGTTCCTTTTACAGTGAAACTGTTTATATAGGAAATATTGTACCAAACATTCCCTGCCTCCACCCTGGGTTGTGACTGATTGCAGGGTGAGATAAAAGCACTTATGTCCACAAACAGGAGAAAAGCCTATATGCATGCAAGAAATCAAAAGAAGGTGTGATTTTAACACAAACACTATTATCAACCAAGAAAAAAAAGATTACCGGAGTTTATGCAAATTCAGAGAGAGCAAAAAGCATATACTTACACACTGACAATCTGAAAATTAAAGGCTGGGTTAGATTACAGAATTCAGTTTGGTACAGTTCAAAATAGCTCCTGGATGTCACTTTATTTCTACGTAGCCAACTGAATTAGAGTCATTTACAAGGGACAGATATGGCCCACCAAGGGGAATCCATTTCCTACTACACTATAGGAAACAGTGACATAAAGCTGGCCCTTTGATTCTTTAGCATATTCTCCAGAAGAATTGAGTTGGTTTCAGTAAATTTTCCCTCCTCCACACTCAGCCATTTTTTCCTTCTTCTTGCTCAAAAGCTTGCTCCAACCACAAAGTGAAGTGGGAAGTTGGCAATTATCCTATAAATCCAGGTTATGTTGTTTGGTCAACAGAATTACAGATTTGATGGAGCTTAAAGGAATTTTTAGAAATTACCTTATCTTGCAACTTTCAGACTTTAATATTTTGTCAATGAAATCATATGTAGAACCCCAACATATAAATTCAATTTTAACAGTATTTTGCCATAAATTTACTTAAAAAGCAAACAAGAAAAAGTCCTGATTTTAACATTTAACCTCTTTTATTTTTTTAATGTTCATTTATTTGTTTTGAGAGAGGGAGAGCCAACCAACATGGGGAGGGGCAGAGAGAGAGAATCCTAGGCAGGCTCTCTCCTGTCAGCGCAGATCCCGATGTAGGGCTTGATCCCAATGAACTGTGAGATCATGACGTTGGCCAAAATCAAGAGTCGGACTCTGAACCTACTGAGCCACCCAGGTGCCCCTTAACATTTAACCTCTTATACAATTGACAAATAAAGATGATAAGACTGATTTGATAAATATAAAATATTGATATTTGGAATTATGAATGACAATTCTTATATCTGCCTCAGCATCTAGTTCATTGCTTTTGAGAACACTCTCACACAAATAAGTAGTGTAGAATAGCAAGTTTTATATTTTAAAAATATAAACTGAACACTTTATTTAAAAAATTTCAGATGTCAGAGGACACTTTATGCCAAGGCCTTCACAAAAGCAAGGCAATGTGGCCACACAAGTAAAAGGATAGACAGGCTGTAATATTTAGAATTGGGGGGAATACGGTTTTTGTTATTATAATTCTTAAAATTGAGTAGAAATCTACTTTAAAATTAGATTCCAACTAACTGTCTACAAAACTCCTGAATATGGTTTGAAAACTACTGATCTGGTTCAATATCCAAGGAAACCAAGACCCATGATTGAAATGGCTCACTCCAGGATGCAGAGCAAAGCAAGTGACAAATCTACTTCTGTCACTCCTCTTCTTGCATGGGAGCATTTTTACTTCTCTGCAGATTGTTCCCTGAGCACAAAGTATATTTTATTATCTCCCAATAAAATAAAGTAACGAAAGTCTCAATGACCCAACACCCCAATCTCATCATATTATCACCTGCCATTCTACTCCCACTTTTTAAGTTTCTTGAAGAATGTCTACCAATGCCATCTGTTCTGCAGTCAGTTCCAACGTGACCACCCCTCCTACCCTGCCACCAAATCCCAGAGTCCACTGTCTTTTTACTAAACTTTATTGTCTGTCACCTACACCAGACTACAGACTTTACAACAGAAATTTTTGCACATTTTGTTCATTGACACATCCTGATTACCTGGCACGATGCCTCACTCACAGTAGGTGCTTAATAAATATTTGTTGAATAAAGTAGTAAGTCATGTTAGGGTCCCTATCATTTGTGAATAAAACTGATTATCAAAAATCTCTAAGGGCAGAGTTCTATTTTAAAATAACACTTGATAGGGGCACCTGGTTAAGTGTCTGACTCTTGATCTGGGCTCAGGTCATGATCTCATAGTTCATGAGTTCAAGTCTTGAGTTGGGCTCTGCACTGACAGTGTGGAGCCTGCTTGGAGTTCTCTCTTTCTCTCCCTGCCCTTACCCAACTCGTGCTCTCTCTCTCTCTCTCAAAATAAATAAATAAACCTAAAAAAAATTCCAATGAAGTAAAATGATACTTGGTAAAGGACTAAAAAGGAAGCAATTGCCCAGGAAGCATCATTACAAACGGCTCTAGAAACACTTGTATTGTTATAAGAGACCAAGTTTTTTTTTTTCTTTTCCTTTTCAGAGAGAGAAAGTGCAAGCAGGGGAGCAGCAGAGGGAGAGGGAGAGGGAGAGGGAGAAGGAGAGGGAGAGAGACAATCTCAGGCAGGCTTCACGCCCAGCGAGGAGCCTGACTCAGGGTTCAGACTCAGGGCTATGAAAACATGACCTGAGCTGAAATCAAGAGTCAGAAGCTTAACTGATTGAGCCACCCAGGCACCCCTCTAAGAGACCAAGTTTTAACTCCACTATGACAATCAGAGACTTTCTCAGTTTTGTGTTTTATCAGATGTGTTTTGTATAGATGACTAATGCTTCTGTTTTCCATAAGGCTTGCAATTTGGAGCTTATATATGCCCTTTTAATTTTACCTGTCAACCTGCCAGTTCATTGTCAAGCTCCTCTCCTTCTTGTCAAATGCAGCTAACAGAACCAAGGCATACTAGTGATGTTCTGTTTCCCAAACTCCCATACTTGCAAGTAATTGCAAATGGCATTTCTTACCTCTGTATACCTTGTTACCTCACCTTCTATAATGTGGGTTGCCACCTTTCCATCCTCCAGGAACAGTTGCTTGCTCATTACCTAGCCCCAAATAGCACATAATCTGGCTATGCTTCAATAAGAAATGACCAATCAACAGCTTATGATGATAAAGGTTTATTTCCCACTCATCTCGCATGCCAGCTGTAGGACAGCTGCAGCTCTGCCCCATGAGTCTTCTCTATCCTAGGACTCTTGCTCAGGGATCAGCCCCTCTTGGAGACATTGCATTCTCGTGGCAGGCAAAAGGAAAGCAATGGTTCTTAAAGCTTCTGCTCAGACAGAGAATATGACACATTGCTGCTCATATTTCATTGGGTAAAGCAACTCACATGGCAAAGCCTGATGCCAATATTTGGAATATATTCTTGCCATGGAGAGGGAGGTCTTGTAGAGGAAGACATCCTGTAAAGATGGAAGTAGCAAGAGGGGTAGTAAATATTTTGGGAAAGAAAAAGTAATAATACTGTCCTCTACAGTTACAGTTTGGATATTGAGAATGAGAAAAAGACCCAAGTCTGGAGGGACTCGCCTATTTCTAGCCTGGGGAATAGAGCAGATGATGATGCCATCCCTCCAAGTTTGGAAATATAGGTGGAGGAGCAAGTGGTGAAGACAAAGATTATGGGTTACATTTTGAATATGTTGAGATGTTGATGGCCATGCAATTGCTGGAATAGAAATGGTGGTTTGACACCTGGTTACACTACACCAACTTAGATTTGAAAGACAGCAACTGTGCCAACATATGGTTCTAGAGTCATCTACATGTAGCTTGTGGATGGAGGCACATGAGTGAATGAGATCTCCTCAGGATTGTGAAGGAAGAAAGACAATACATTTATGACGTATTGATGTATGAGAAAAGTACATTCTTGGCACTCCCAATTCAGTTGTGAGCAATGCAATGAGAACCTACAAACGAGACTGAGAAGAAGGAGGAAAAGATCCAAGAGAGGCCCATGGAAATCAAGGGAAAGAAGATTTCAGGAACTTGTAGACAGCATCAAAATACTAAAACTGACAACTAGTGAATGCTTACTAGGTACCAGTTGCCATTTTAAGCCCTTCACACATATTTTTTCAATTAATATCCACAGTCTCTAGGAAGTAGGTTCTATTTTATAGTGAAAGAAACTGAGATAGAGACAAGCTAGATGACTTGCCCATGGTCACACAATAAGTAAAGGAAGAGTGATGTGGAACCAAATTGTATAGTTCCAGAAATCACTCTATACTTCAAAGTTGATGGAGGGAAGAAAAGGGTGAAAGCTTGATTGCCAAAAGCTGTTAAGTGCAGGGAAGGTGAGGAAATGGAGTGGTATGGCAATCCAAAAGAGGAAACAATTACCTGTAGTTGAGCTGACCAGGAGAAACTTCATAATATCATTACTAAAGGATGAACATACATTGGACATTCTTTCCTTCCTCCCTTCTCTCCCCTCACCCTTCCTTGGCAAACCTATCGTTCAGAATTGTGATCTTCTAAGAACGCCATCTAAAGGGCAGATACATAGGAATATTTTCAACTTGAGTAGGTTGTCCATTCACTGTAATGACCATCCTGCCATTGGATATTGTGGCAGAGAATGTTGGCTGGTCACCACTATCTCTTCTTTTCCTGTAGACAACTACATTTCCCTGTGTCCTTTGCATCCTACATGGTTATGTGACTGAGTTCAAACAATTATATGTGGAAAGTAATGCTGTGTTCCAGGCCTGGCCCATAAATAACACCTCCACGCAACCCCCCCCCCACTCCTCCCTCCTTTGCCTGCTTCCTCTGATGCCCAACATGACCTGTGCTGAGAAGCCACATGTTGAAGATGGCAGAGCCTCCCTTCACCTGGATATCTGAATGACTGCAAAGGGAAAACACCTCAATGTTACCAATGAGCAGCATCTGGATGAGATTGTTAAATGGTAAATTTTCATGGTGTTAAACCTCTAATATTTTAGAATTTGTTGCAGCTGTTATTACACCCTTAACCAATACAAGTATCTTTCTCTATTCCAGACACCTTGCATTTTCATTTCTTGAATACCTGCATGTTTCCCTGAGAACTTTTTGTACATTTTTAAACTTTTCTTTTAAATTTGTTTGTATGTTTGTCTATTTATTTATTTATTTTGAGGGGAGGGGAAGCGGGGTAGAGAGAGAGGGAGAGAGAGAGAATCCCAAGCAGGCTATGCACTGTCAGTACAGAGCCCAATGAGGGGCTCAATCTGAGGAACTATGAAATCATGACCTGAGCCGAACCAAAAGTCAGATGCTTAACTGACTGAGCCACCCAGGCGTCTCTATCTCTAAATTTTTATACATCATAAATTGTACAGTCTCAGGAGACCAGATAACAAGAAGAGAAAATTCAAGTCTCTTTGGAAGAAGAGATCATAAGTCCACATCAATGTTTGACTCTAAACTCCCCTGGGCCACCTTTTCTTTATAGACAAAGAAGAGCATAGAGTAGACATGGCCTAAACCTGTTTGTAACATAAAACGTCTGTTTCTATGATGTAGTGACAAGGGTGTCAGCAAGAGCATACAGTGGTGCGATGATAAGGTGTCAATGAGACCAGACACTGGTGTAATGGAAAGATTGCCAGATTCAGAGTCAGATAACCTTATTCCAATTGCATGACCTCGGGCATATCACCTAATCTCTTAGTTCCCTCCTTTCTAAAATAGACATAAAAATACCTACTTTGCAGACAATTTTGTTTATTCAACCAACATTGATGAGGTTGCACTGCCACATGAAATGAGCAGGTACATATATCTGTGTAATGCTTTGTAAGCATAAAGCACTCAACAATTGTTGATGACTATGTTTCTGTATCTCTCTAATGAGCTAAGTTTCTGCTAAAGTGTGTCTGTTCTCAAAACCAGTAAGAGAGATAAGAATATGCCACAGTGACATAAAAACCATATATGAACGACCCAATCCTAATATCATCCTCAAGGGGGAAAAACTGAGAGCTTTCCCCCTAAGGTCAGGAACAAGAAGGGATGTCCACTCTCACCACTATTATTCAACATAGTAATGGAAGTCTTAGCCTCTGCAATCGGACAACACAAAGAAATTATAAGGCATCCAAATTGGCCAGGAGGTGGTCACACTTTCACTTTTCACAGATGACATGATACTCTATATGGAAAACCCAAAAGATTCCACCAAAAAACTGCTAGAACTGATTCATGAATTCAGTAAAGTTGCAAGATATAAAATCCATGCACAGAAATTGGTTGCATTCCTATTCACCAACAATGAAGCAACAGAAAGAGAAATAAAGGAATCAATCCCATTTACAATTGCACCAAAAATCATAAAATATCTACGAATAAATCTAACCAAAGAGGTGAAAAATCTATACACTGAAAACGATAGAAAGCTTATGAAAGAAATTGAAGAAGACACAAAAAAATGAAAAAAGATTCCATGCTCCTGTATAGGAAGAACAAATATTGTTAAAATGTCGATACTACCCAAAGCAATCTACATATTCAATGCAATCCTTATCAAAATAACACCAGCATTTTTCAGAGAGCTAGAACAAATAATCCTAAAATTTGTATGGAACCAGAAAAGACCCCGAATAGCCAAAGCAATCTTGAAAAAGAAAACCAAAACAGGAGGCATCACAATCCCGGACTTCAAGCTGTATTGCAAAGCTGTAATCATCAAGACAGTATGATACTGGTGCAAGAACAGACACTCAGATCAATGGAACAGAATAGAGAACCCAGAAATGGATCCACAAACGTATGGTGATGATGATGATGTTGAGCATTTTTCATGTGTCAGTTGGCCATCTGGATGTCTTCTTTGGAGAAGTAGAAGAACTAATCTTCGACAAAGCAGGAAAGCATATCCAATGAAATAAAGACAGTCTCTTCAGCAAGTGGTGCTGGGAAAACTGAACAGCGACATGCAGAAGAATGAACCTGGACCACTTTCTTACACCATGCACAAAAATAAACCCAAAATGGATGAAAGACCTAAATGTAAGACAGGAAGCCATCAAAATCCTCGAGGAGAAAGCAGGCAAAACCCTCTTTGATTTTGGTCGCAGCAACTTCTTACTCAACACGTTTCCAGAAGCAAAGGAAACAAAAGCAAAAATGAACTACTGGGACCTCATCAAGATAAAAAGCTTCTCCACAGCAAAGCGAACAATCAGCAAAACTAAAAGTCAACCGACAGAATGGAAGAAGATATTTGCAAACGACATATCAGATGAAGGGTTAGTATCCAAAATCTATAAAGAACTTATGAAACTCCACACCCAAAAATCAAATAATCCAGTGAAGAAATGGTCAAAAGACATGAATAGACACTTCTCCAAAGAAGACATCCAGATGGCCAACCGACACATGAAAAAATGCTCAACATCACTCATCATCATCAGGGAAATACAAATCAAAACCACAATGAGATACCACCTCACACCTGTCAGAATGGTTAACATTAACAACTTAGACAATAACAGATGCTGGCAAGGATGTGGAGAAAGAGTATCTCATTTGCATTGTTGGTGGAAATGCAAGCTGGTGCAGGCACTCTGGAAAACAGTATGGAGGTTCCTCAAAAAATTAAAAACAGAACTACCCTATGACCCGGCAATTGCACTACTAAGTATTTATCCAAGGGATACAGATGTGCTGTTTCATAGGGACACATGCACCCCCATGTTTATAGCAGCACTATCAACAATAGCCAAAGTATGGAAAGAGCCCAAATGTCTATTGATGGATGAATGGATAAGAAGATGTGGCATATATATAAATATATATTTATTTATATTTATTTATTTATATAAACACACACACACACACACACACACACACACACACACACAATGGAGTATTACTTGGCAATGAAAAAGAATGAAATCTTGCCATTTGCAACTACGTGGATGGAACTGGAGGGTATTATGCTAAGCGAAATTAGTCAGAGAAAGACAAATATCATATGACTTCACTAATATGAGGACTTTAAGAGACAAAACAGATGAACATAAGGGAAGGGAAACAAAAATTGTATAAAACCAGGGAGGGGGACAAAACATAAGAGACTCTTAAATATGGAGAACAAACAGAGGGTTATTGGAGGGGTTGTGGGAGGGGGGATAGGCTAAATGGGTAAGGGACATTAAGGAATCTATTCCTGAAGTCATTGTTGTACTATATGCTAATTTGGATGTAAATTTTAAAAAAATTAAATTAAAAAAAAAGAATATGCCATAGCATTATAGCCAAAGGATTATAATCTGTCTCGGAGACTGCAAAAAAGGGTTTTATAAAATTGGCCCCCATGTCCCTCTGGCCACTTTGCTATTTCCTCAACTCAGAAACACGGGTTTCATTCATTGCTTCCTCTGTGTGTGCCAGCATCACAACACTAGGTCTCTTCCTCTTTTATAGACTCTACAAGTCCCCGTGTACATCTCATAGGCAAGAAACAGGATTTCAGCCAATGGTGAGCAGGGAGCATAGCCCATCAGGCTGCAGCACCATGTCAATTCACCTTTAAGGTCCGTGCTTTACTGGCCCCACCAGTGCTTTACATGCTCCACCAGCATCAGGCAGGCAGATCTCATTTCTAATTCTTACTAGATGTCAAGGTCCTTTAGGAACCTGGAACCAAAGAGCTTTAGTCTCTCATGACCACCTGCCATTGCTACCATGTTCTTTGTCAGAGAAGGCTGCCTCAGATTAGGGATCACTGAATGTCAAGACAGGACAAAAAAGTGAGGTTGGTAGGCTATTCTCTGATTCATTTTTTTCTCTTCCAGAAAACATTTCAGGTTCTGAAAGAGTACTGCAACTAAATAGCTACCTAAAGGTTTGTAAACCAGAGAGGTAAGTGTCACGAGATGAGTGACTGACTCTCCAATCCTCAATGTTCTCAACTGTAAAATCTGAGAAATAGCATGTGTTTTGTTCTGCCACACAGGATTGTTGTAAAGCACAAATAAGATCACTTCCACAGATGTAGGAGGTATTATCATTATTATCTTTATCACTATCTAACTGAAGACCAACACCAAGACCTATGCCTCAAAATCATGTCATCAATAGGGCATATTCTAGGTCAACAATACTGGATGTGGGACTACAATATTTCATATTCTACACAGTGAGGATCTCTCTGAGATTAAGGCCTTGAATAATAGTAAAGTCTCGGGAATCCAGACACTGCAAATTCAGAATATATCACCCCACAGGGGCAGCTAAACTGAACGTGCCTTTGCACCAACTACAGGATAAGGACTTAATGTGTAAACAAGGCTTCAAGGGGAGTATTGACCCTACTCTTGAGTTGATCTTCAAAGCATTTTGCTCAGAACTTTAAGAAATATTTTCAAAGCAATGTCTTCCTATAAATAAGTAATACAGCAATTCAGAAATATTTTTACTGCTTTGTTATGGCAAGTCCTATAAGGGCCTACTCATGAAGACTCTGTTCACTGAGATTTCTTAATTAAAAATGTTTTTGCTGAAAATATTCTATAATTTATACTTTATAACAAGAATAAAAATTACCTTTTATTGAGTGCCTTTTGGGGTACCCATAATATCATTTAACCCTTAGGATAACGTGATAACTTCAAGATATATTGTAGAAGCCATTCTTTTCTTTGTACCAGCAGGAAAGCTTGGTTTGAAGAGTCTAAGTAACTCATCCAGTGTCCTTAAGCTAAAAAATAATAAAGCAAAGATACAAACCAAGGATTAAATGATTCTAAAGCCCTTTCTCCTAACCATTTTTCTATTTTATCTTTTAATTAAGATTCTTTAATCCAGTTAAGTCAACTTGGTAGAGACTTTGTTGCAATGAAATATGCCAAAAGGGTCAGCATGTTTCTAGAAAACAGTAGCCACACTTGATCAGATCTTTATTAAGTCCATTCAGCCAGGCTGGGTGTCTTCATCTGTGGATGCCACAGGAGGTTTCGCAATCATTGATCATGACTTCCAAGTTCCCCTTGTAGTCAGGGAATTGATAAGCTTAAGAAATGACCTGTGTAAGGTCATAAAATCACCTTGCAGTTGGGAAGTGGGATCACTGGCTAATTCAGGGGCTACCAGGCTCATTTACCATCTTCTCCCTGACCCTCCGCTGACATTGGTCCCTGAAGCAGCTCTGGCACTTAGAGGGAAGGTGAAGGACAAGAAACATTAGTCTTTCCTGATCCCTCCCAAGAAAGAAAAGAGAACCAGCTGGAAAGGGCAGTGCAGTTGTTTCACGGTAATACAGGCTTTAGAGAGAGCTGGCCCCAACATAAGGAATGTGCAACTCTATCCGCTGCTGGTTTTCTCCCTGAAGAGAGACCTTGTGGAACATAAACTTCAACCAAGAATTGGATTTTTCTTACAATGTCAACAATTACTTTGTTATTAAAGAAAAAATCTGGGAGGGAGACAGCAGATGGGCACATCTGACAAGAGACAGGGAGGAGGGAGCAGTGTTCCAGGTAGTGGAGAAATTGTTCAAGGACAATTTGTGTGTGAAAATATAACCCCTATAAATCTGCCAGAGCCAACAGGGCTGAAGACGAATCACTTACAGAAACGTGTCTGTCCCTCCCCAGCAAAGCTGACCACGGGCTTAATTTAGGTGCACGCCCTGTTTGTACTGGGTTTCAGGTATTTTTTTTAAAGAGAGGCATGGGAAACAAAGAAGTAAATTGATATCAGTCCTCTTGCTTTGTCCCGTTAGTAGCATCTTTTGCCTCCTGGTATTTTTAGAGCTTTGATTCAAAATATAAAAGTGTACGCCATAATCCAGACCAGCGAGCATATCATTGCCTTGGCAATAGAATATTGGCCTAAGAGCAAGAGAGCCAACTTTTTGTCCCCAATGCCATCATCAACTTTCTTGTTCTTGTCGGCATGACTAAAAAGGATGGCAGAGCTGATCCATTATTTAACCAGTTGAGAATTGCCTAAGCAGCTTATTCAACCCGTTAGGATATAAGTCACATTAGGGCAGGGGTTCTTTTTTTTCCTTTGCTCATGTCGCATCCCCAGTGCCTGAACCATGACTAGTTCATAGTCAGAGGTCAGTCATTATTTGTCACATTAATAAATGAATCATCCATCCATTTATCCATCCTTGAAGACCAATGCAAAGTATGCATGGGTTTTCTTTCCATGGAACTGTAAATGACACTCATTATCTCACTCAACTTTCTCTCTGAGACCATGGGTAAACATATTTCCACATTACTTTAACTGCTGGTCCACAATTTTGGAATAGGAGCTCACCTCTGGGACTGTCTTACACCAACAAATACTTCCACTTAATTTTCAAACCACCCCTACCAACTCTTCAATAGTGACCTACTTTCTTAACTTCATGTGTTCAACAGCTTGGATAAAATAGGTTACAGACAATTAAACAAAGATTGGGACTCAGAATTATTGCTGTTTTAGATTATCAGGTTACTGTTTTATTCCATCATAGTTTTTAAAATGATCTATCAGCTTGTCATAGGAGATTTTAGAAGAGAGACTTCCGATGTGCCCTTGACTAAGTCATTCTTTCTTAGCCTACATCTTCTCATTTGGGTAGAAACACTTGGACTAAATCAGATGCACCAAGATGGCAATACTCAGAGTGGTTGAAAACCATGGACACTTCCTATTTGACCTACACAGAAGTTGTGTGTGTGTGTGTGTGTGTGTGTGTGTGTGTGTGTGTGGCAAAGGTGAGGGTGGGGGTGGGAGAAGAGGTAGGGGAGTTTAGTTGCTTAGTTGCCAAGAGATAAAGACATCTTCATATAAAAACCCAGAAGTCTAAATACCTGTCTTCTCTTTAGAAGTCACACCTGGCAACATTGGGTCCAAAGTCTTGCATAGGAACAGTTAGGAGAGATTCCCTTTCTAGTTAGATCCCTCTGGTTCTCCCAGTGTCCTCTGACCCACATCACTCCTTAATGCTGACCTCTGAATTAGGTGATCTTTGAAATTCCTTCCATATTGAGCATTCTCTTATTATAGAATTGTACACAATGCTGTCAATTGCTAATCAGCATTTAATGAGACTCTACAAGGGGTAAAATTCCGTTGTCACTATATATGACTTATGTATTTCTTAAGAACATGGGGACACTTGATGCTCTGAGTCTGTTTCTTCAACATTCATGAGGGGCACTGCTGCTAAACAAAGAGCTGTGAGGCCCCCATGTCCAACCCCCTGCCCTCACTTTGAATGTAAAGCTAAGGGATTAAAATGCTACCTTACTGCTGCTTCTCAAATATGCCCAGATATTAACTTTGAATGACTATAAACTGTAACAATTTGCTCACTGACTTTTTTCTAGTCAATGAAGCAGATAGTATATGTCATAAGCCAGTACGTTTTTCCTATGGGACTCAGTAAAGCTATATTTATTTTGAATGTAAAATAAAAACAGCCCATAAATTTTGTTTATTTTTATTCTGAATAATCCCTTCCATTTCTCAAATTCTGTGATTCTGTGTTGTTGTTGTTGTTATTGTTGTTGTTGTTGTTGTTGTTTTAATGTCTTTCTCCACCTAGAACAAAATACGTCAAAACTGGAGATATTCTACAAATATTGTATTGGAAGAAAGAAATAAAATTGGAGTTGCCTAAATATGCTCTACATGCTTTTTAATATGTTACCTCTGGCCTCACAGGAGCCCTTTGAAGTGGATATTATCATCTTACTTTTACTGTGAGAGACCAGTAAGAGCTCGAACTTGGTGTGGTCTGATTAGAAATCAAGCTTTTCCTACCATCCATCATGGCTCCCTAGAAAAGTCTGTTTCCTAAACTGTACATGGTTTTAGATTGAAGTAGGCTGAATACCCCTCCGTTACTGACTATTAATAAGTAGATACATTCTTCTCAATGAGGGACTTACTTCAGAAAATTAGTAACTAGCAGAAAATTGTAAATTTCTCAGGTTTAGAGATAATTACATTTCATCTTTGAGTTTTATTTCCAAAAAAAATTTTTAACAACGTTTTTGTTTCCATTTTATTTATTTGTTTGTTTGTTTGTTTTTGGGTACCTTCTATTTACCACAAGTGACACTGATTTTTCTTTTAGTCGTAAAAAGTTGTAAAAGTGAGTCAATACAAATAAATAGCAATGAAGGAGAAACAATACAGGTAGCAAATTGATAAAGCAAACATCAGAAAGAAAACATGTCAATGTCTGAAATTGGAGAAAGACTAGTCTGAAGGAGGAGATGACTTACTCTAGTTACAAGTTAATGAAAGTCCCTCCCCAGGGAGCAGTCATCTTATTGGCTGAAAGTGGAAAAGGACCAGAAATAATAAAGGGTAAAAAAAAAGAGAGATGTTAATCAAAGAAGAGACCTCTTTTGGTCTTCTCAGTGTTTCTTATTTCCTCCTCCGTACACTACTGTCCTGTCCCTTAATTCCACCCCACCCAGGGCCTATTATTTTTCTATTAGAAAGTGCATGCATTTTTTTAAAAAACATATAATTTATGGTCAAGTTAGCTAACGCACAGTGTATACAGTGTGCTCTTGGTTTCCGGGGTAGATTCCCTTGATTCATCACTTACATACAACACCTAGTGCTCATCCCAACAAGTGCCCTCCTCAATGCCCATCACCCATTTTCCCCGCCACCCCCATCCCCATCAATCCTCAGTTTGTTCTCTGTATTTAAGGCCCGCTTATGATTTGCCTCCCTCTCTGTTTGAACTATTTTTTTTCCTTCCCTTCTCCCATGGTCTTCTGTTAAGTGCATGCATTTTTTAAATCCCACTTAATTGGTCACTGACAAATCTGACTCTTCTCTTGAATATTGAATATTGAAGGCACTCAACTCCAGTAAAAAATTTTCTTCTCTCCTCAGTAGAACAAATGGAAATTATCTAAATAAAGATAATAAAATAGATAAATAAAAATTCCTTCTGCAAGAAAGAACATTAACAAGAACACAAAGGAGAAAGCACCAAGTATTTAGAAAGACATCAGCATCATTTTATTTAAATGCTCCACTGTTTGTAAAAAATTCTTAATAGCTTGCAAATCCAATTTTTCCACTACCAATTTTACCCTTGGCCACTTGGCAAGCATTGGCTTTTTTTCTTTTCCACTTCTGTTACCCCTGTGCAGAATTTGAAGATTTGGATATGTGAGTCCTGAATTATGAACCATTGCAATGAAAATATCATCTCTGTGCTGGGAATAGCATGAAGAAGCATGAGGACCTAGACTATTACAAATTACTGGGACCAGATTATTCCTCCACCCTACTCTACAACAGAGATTCAGAACACACAGAGAATAGAGACATAAAGTCTCTAAGCGTAGTTGATCTGTATTGAAACTCTTTTATAATTTAGTAGACACAATTGCATCTAACTTTTATACTAACCACATATCACTCATTGCATAATTATCGAAGGATTGAAAATGTATGACAGATGTGCCATAACTCCCCCCACCCACACCATGGCAGACATTACTAATCAATCATGGAACTATTTCCTGTTAGAATGGGGCTGAGGAAGGAAGGCCAGAAAAGGTGTGCCTGATTAACCCTTTCCCTCATAACAGAATCCAGCTTTCCAAGGACTAATACTCCCATGACTGCCAAAATGAAAACCTCCCCTTTTTAATGCTGGATAAACATCATTCAAATCTTCCTCTTTTGATTCTTACTTCAGCAACCCCAGGCAATTCACAAACACATTCTTTCTTCTGTCAGATCTTAAGGCAATGGGTCAAGTTTCAGCTTCGGCCAGGTTACTGCCATGGAGAAAATTAAAGCTGCCTGCGTATGTTCTCTTAATGAGTCATGTCTGTATTCTAAAGGCTGTGGGTAAAAATCCTAACTCAAACTTATTTGACACATTTTTCTTCCTGAAAAACCCATTTCACAGATCAAGATTTAGGCAGTTACTTTAGGAAAAGTTGCCAGAGTACTATTTTTCAGCATATTAATATTCCGCCTTGTTTGGGTACGAGCTGCCCTCATCTCCCTATGACCACTTCAGCCACTCAGACTTTTCCTTAGTGGATGTCAGTTCCAGGTAGTTCGTCTCACTGATCATACATGAATTCTAGGTGTTGACCACGCATCCTTATAACAGCAATCTCCTCTGTGACATAGGATTTGGCTTATGGTTTAAAATAATGCCCAATCATGCCTTGGATAAAGCTTTTCCACATCCCTTATTTTACCTTGTTCTCACAATACTTCTATTAGGTATGACCTCTTCATGTCATTTGTCCCATTGGCAGATGAGGGAACTGAGGCTCCAGGAAGTAACTGAGAATATGTCTTAGTGATGACCAAAGTCTATAAAGTACCTCCTACCTCTCAGTATTGAGCTAGAAGCCAATTAAACCCTTGCACAGAATAGGTTTTCAACACAATGAACTTTTGAAGCCCCGTGCATTGAAGGCTTAGTCTGGTAGATTGTGTCTAACTTTAAATCACCAGGTTTCTCTCTACTGAAATAAATACGTTTGCCACACCTTAGTCATTGCTGTTGTTTCCCCCTTGTTGTTATTTAGTAGAGTTCCTGTCTCTCAAGGGAAGAGCAATATAACTATACAACTTATTCAAAGAGTCGCAGCCAAGGAAACACTGCCTATGGAGTTCCAGGAAGGGTGAGATGGTTCTCAGCTGATAACATCAGAGAATTCTCCATAGAAGAGGGGCCCTTGGGCTGGATTTCAATGAATGATAGGGATGGGAATGATGAGTAGAAGCATTTCTTGGAATTATATTCCAAGGAACATAAATGCCATGAACAAAACTTCATGACAATCATGAAGGTTTTACTGTCTTTTCAAGATTCTGTTTCCCACTATTTGACATAGAATATTAAGGATCATCAATGGCTTTTTAGGAAAACAGTTCTTCTGTGTCTGAGGTTAGAAGGTGCCTTGAGGTTAGACAGAGACCCAAGGGCACTAGGCACATTTACTTTGCAACTGGTCATTGATTCAGTACTTGTCCTTAGGACTAAATCACTTATCAGTGGCCCATTCTTTGATGTACACAATTAACGTTGTCTCATTCTCATGCGAAGTGCTATGCAAACACAACCTGAAAGAGTTCCAGGTCACCTCCTTCCAACAGTACTGCCACCCTTAGGGCCCTCCTATTTAGAAGTTCTAAAGTTACTATAACATTTAGTACTTCTGTATTTCCCAGCTGGTAGTTAGGTAAGAGAAACAGCAAGATATCAAAGGAGGAGACTCTTCAGGAGGTAGAGGAGAACAACAAATGTTCATACAGAGAGACTGGGAAGGGAGAAATAGGTGCCAAGCCAAGCAAAATCCCCAAATTACCAAAATGAATTGAATTGACTTGCTCTAGGCTCCTCCTCAGATCAGATACCCTTTGTATCACATCCAATTAAAAAAAAATCTACCAGTAAACCACTTTCTATGTGGTAGAAAAGTTAACTGCCCCACCAAAAAAATTCACACAATACAGTTACTTACCCATCCTGGATTCCCTCAGGTCTCAATTTCTAATAATGGATGGTTTAATTTTTAACCAGATAAACTTATCCTCTTTTGGGGGTTAACCAGCTAATGTTCCATTCCCCAGGAGATGATTCCTTAACACCATAGGGTCAACTTTATTATTTTTTTTTTATTTCTGAATCCTACAAATTATTCACATCTCCCTTAGAAGCTTCCTCCTTAGTGAATTTGAGCAAGTTATTTAATCTCTCCATGCTTCAACTGCTAAAAAGGACTGCTGAGAGAGCTTCATGTCATACAATTTGTAAAGATTAAAAGAAATAATTCATTCAAAGTATTTAGTGGAGCTCCTAGCCCATAATGAGTGGTCAATAAATGTTAGCTGTTAATTTCACTTTGAACCTTCTCTGGTTACAGTCACTGCCTGTTTTGCACAGCTGCACAAGGTTTTCAAGTGGCAAGGAAGGTTGAGCACTTTCTAGTGTATATATGTGAGATATATAAAAATACATATATAAATACATATACATTACATTGTAGAAATTTTGAAACTACCAAAAAAATACAAAGAAACATAATTGTCTTAAATCTCCTATTGACATAAACTTGTATGTTTTAAGTTAAAGAGATTTCCTTATTAAAACAACACTATTTTTAATATCTTCCCATGTCAATAAACATGTTTCTATTACATTCTTAATGTGTGCATATTTTTCCTTCCTGGGATTGTGCCATCATTTTTATAGTCAATCCACTATTTCAGTTACTCATGCTGCTTCCAAATTTTTGTTACTTTAAACAATGTTCTGGTGTAAATTTTATATTCTTTTTTGTGAACTTGTCCAAACTTTTCCTTAGCATAAATTCATAGATGGAGAATTTCTGAGTTTGAGGGTAGGCTGTATCTAAAGGATGTATTATATACTGCCCCGTTGTCTTTCAGAAGGACTATACAAATTGGCACTCCCCTCTGTAAAGCAAATTCTGTTCTCTTACTTCCAACTGAACATTGGCTACTCTTTAAAATCTTTGCCAGGTTGATAGGTTGTAAATCTAATTTCATTTTTTAATTTAGTTTTTTTAATCAAAAGTAATGAAGACAACTGTTTAATACATTCATCAAATATTTGAATTTTTTCTTCTGTGTCATCCCTGACAGTGTCATCAGAGATGTGGTAGAATGTGTATTAAGAGTGCAAACTCTAGACTGATTGCCTGAGTTTGAATCCATGCTCTATGTCTTTCTAGCTGTGTGATCTGAGGCAAGTTACTTATCCTTATCAGGCACATCAGTGCCTTCATCTAAAATGTGAATAATACTGGGGTGCCTGGATGGCTCAGTCAGTTGAACATCTGACTTTGGCTCAGGTCATGATCTCACAGTTCGTGGGTTCAATCCCTGCATCCAACTCCATGCTGACAGCTCAGAGCCTGGAACCTGCTTCGGACTTGGTGACTCTCTCTCTCTCTCTCTCTCTCTCTCTGCCCCTTCCCCGCTTGTGTTTGCTCTCTTTCTCAAAAATAAATAAATAAACTTAAAAAAAAGAAAATGTGGAGACAACTAGTACTTACTGAGTACATGCAGGCAGTTAGGACATTGTTTGCCTGTTTTTCATTGGTGTGTTGGACTTCTTTCAGTGGACTGATGAAGAAGATGAAGGATATCCCAAACAAGTAACAGCATAAACAATGCATAAAAGAACATGAAGTGTCATGCTAGCTCCTACATTTGAACCTTTCCAATATTTTCATGTGATTTAAAGAATGAAAAACAAACATGGTTTCATGCATTGTTTTTCACTTCACGAAATCCAATTTAAACCAAATGGAAAAAAAATCTTGACAGCTCATCAACATGAAATTTCCTTGGTCTAAGCATGACACTGTCCTCCTGGGTCTGGCAGCTCTGTGCTGTCTTTTACCTGTAATGACCCTTGTTGAGCAGGTGCGGTGAAGTATGGCTACTCTTGTTTTAGAATTCTACGGGCCCCAGGCTCTGGATATCAGAATGGAAGTTATACAGGAATATCTCTCTTGTCCTTGTTGTGCAGCACAAAGGGGGATGCATAGAACCCAACTTTGTGTTCTAATATTGTCCTCATGTTTGGGTAACTCTACCTAAAAATTCAGTACCAAAATTTCATGAAGCATCAAAAGAAACCTCAGACTTCATGTGGTTCAACCTTTTCTTTCATAGTGAAGGTTCTAGACCCCTATAGTCACAACAGACCTAAGAATGGGAGAGCAGAGAGCTCAGCTTTCTAACTTTTGGAGTTTAGGGGTGTTCTATGTAATTTGTCTAAAAATGGTTTTTTGGGGTTTTTTTTGGGGGGGGTTGGGGTTTTTTACATTCACAGATTCACAGAGTATATTTATTTTATTTTATTTTATTTTATTTTATTTTATTTTATTTTATGTATGTCTGTCTAAAAATGTTTAAACCCAGCTCTTCAGTGGCTCAGTTAGTTAATAGTCAGACTCTTGATTTTGGCTTGGGTCATGATCCCAGGGTCTTAAGATAGAGCCCCATGTTGGGCTCCATGCTGGTTGTGGAGCCTGCTTAAGATTCTCTCTCTCCCTTTTCCTCTGCCTCTCCCCCATGCATGTTCTCCCTTCCTCCTCAAAAAAAAAAAAAATGTTTTAACCCAACCCCAATGTTAACAGGATCAGCTAAACATGGAAGAGCCACAATTACCTTATACCTTTTCTGCTTGTACATCCCATCCCAGAATGGCTTGAGGCATTTTATGAAGATGGAATTCAACAGCACATATTTGAGAACTATTTGTGTAATGTGCTAAACCTTCCTTTTCAGAGTTTTGCCTTACAGAAGTCATCCAACACCACTTAACATCTCTGGGTCTCAGTTTCCCTCATATGTAAAACAAGGGTTCAGTTTTAAAATGCCTTCCATAACAAACATTTCATGATTCCATTTACAGGCCAGTATAATAGCTCAAAGAATAGACTATCCCAAGATACAATACTTCATAACAACAGAAAATCCCCACCCTCAAAATTACTATTATTGAAAAATAGCCCAAGGGGTAAGCATAAATTAATAGGCAGGCATAGGATAAAATTCAGGACTCCTCAATTCTAGACCATGACAAGCCAGTACACTCAAAATGGGTATTGCTCCCCCTCCCCCACCAAAAAAAAACCTTAAGAAAGAAGACATTTTAAAGATCATCTCACTCAACTTCACAAATAGGACTTTTCAATACTTCCAAGTAAAAATTTCAAAAGCTGCTTTTAATATCATCTTCTCCATGGTGTTTTCCCAAGCTGCAGTCCCTGATTTTTGTCTAGTATCACAGTCTGGGATTCACACCTCTGGTTGTACATTAAAATTCCCGGCTTGGGGGAGGAGGGTAAAAAATCTCTATGATTTGTGTACCTACCCTCAGAGACTCTGATTTAATGGACCTGGGGGTGAGACACCAGCATCTTATCTTATAAACTCTCCAGATGACCCTAGTGTGCAGCCAAAGTTGACTGCCACTAGTCTAGATGAACTGACTCCAAAGTGAGGTGCGTAATTCATTAGCACACTGAACGAAATTTTAGAATGTCTTTTTATATGTATTTTATCTAATTCTTTTAAATTTCTTTATAATTTAAATCTTTGACTATATTAGTATATTTTATTACATTTGTAACATATAGGGTAATGGTAAATATACAATTTATAAACAAATACACTTTTATCTGGTGTGCATTCCAAAACAAAGGCTTCCTGAAAAAAGTGTGTCCTCTAAACGTTTGAATCTAAATAATTCATTGGGTAAGTAGCCATTTCTAGTAAGTGGGCCTTTCTTTAATTATAGTTTTCAAGGCCTGTTTTTAGCTTACTTGTATATTGTTATTTGTCTTTCATTTGTGCATTATGTCTTGTCTCCCAAAGTAGATTGTAAATGCCTTTAAGGCAGAGACTGTTTCTTGCTTTTTACTACCCTCCACATTTCTTGGCATGGTGACACATGGTTGTTCAGTTTTGGACAAGCCTCAGTTTCCTCACTCAAAAATATTGATAATAATAGTACCAACTGCATAGCATTTTTATGAGGATTAAATTTGAGACATAGTTCCTAAAATATATTGTGGATTCAATGAATGGAATGATTTTATTAGTTTGTTGAGTTGAACTCTTACATCCCATACATATGGACTACATAGACTAACAACTAGACTCATAGTCTAACATAGTCTAACATAGTGTAACAACAACAACAACAACAACAACAACTCCAAACACTTAAACAAACATAAGGACACATAATAGATGTTCAGATTGGCACATGTATAAAATGCTATGAGACTATAGCTCAGGGAACAATTTTTCCTAGAGCCTTGAAGCATGAATAGGAGTTTTCCTATAGACAAAGAAGAGGCATATGCTTGGAAAGATAGCATAAGAAAATATACAGAGCACTGATTCTCAAAGTACCATGGGACACCCGCAGACCATTCTGGATCATCCACAGGGTTAAAATAATGATCATAATAATGCTAAGATATTATTTGCTTTTTTTCACTTACATTCTTTCAAAAAAGTATAGTGGCATTTTCCAGAAGCTATATGACTTGAGATATTCAACAGATTGAATGTAGAAACAACTATGAGAATCCAGCTGTCTTCCATTAAAGAGATTTGTAAATGTAAAACAATGCTTCTCTTTTCACTAAGTTTCTTTGTTTTGGAAAATATAGTTATTATTTATAAAAAAAATGTCATGCCAGTATGTAATGAGTTTATTATTGTTATTTTAAAATTAATATTTAATTTTTTTAATATTTCAATTATAATTTATATGATAAATATCAAGATATATATATTTATATTTAATATATCTACCATAAACAAAAACTTTTTGAGGTCCTCAACAATTTTTAAAAGTGAAAAGGGTCCTTAGACCACTAGCATAAAGGCATAAAATTTCATGGTCTGTCTAAGGAATAAATGAATAAATGAATACATGCAGTTAGCTGCCTCCAGTTCTTTTTGGAAGTAGACAGAGTATAAATTATAAATATATACATCACACATTCATACACAATGAATCTGATTATCATATCCTCTCAGCCCATGAATAACAGATAAAATACACCAGAATGCTGAAAGAGTTAACCTGAATTTATTGTGATTTTTGGAAAAGAGGGGGAAGCAGATTTAGTTAATCCAGTGAAAGTCATCACATGTAAATTTGCAAACTAAAATACTCCTTGGGCTGAGGTCATGTGTTTAATTTTAGCAAGCAGGGTGAATATGTTTGGATAGGTATTTATACTAAGTGGTGGACTGAGCTGGAGATAGGTTTGGCAGTGGAAACAGTGATACAATCTTTATTATTTTCAATGCAAAAAAAAAATGAACTATTAATGTGATGTTCTGGTTGAGAATTTAAACTCTCAAAAAATCTGGAAATTCAAAGTCATGGTACCCATAGCAACCATAACTCTGCCCCCTTGCATGCCCAGTGTGGAGTATTTTGTATTGCAGTACATGCTGTGAAATCTATGCCTAAATGTGCTATATAGCAGAGTTACAGTTGCTGTGGGAACTGTAACTTTGAATTGCCTGCCTTTTGTGTCATTAAACTTTCAGCTGAAGTATTGCATTAAAGGAATTTTTTTTTCCTCCACTGCGTTCCCTCATTTAAAAAAATTGATTGGGTATTTTTTTTTAAAAGGATGTAAATGATGTTAGACTCAAATGGAAGGATAATGCATTCTTGTTTCCCAGATATATGCACTGATATAGCATTAGTGAATTACCACATTTACATATTTCAACCTGCAATAACGAGTCATAAAATAATCCTCTATTTATATAGCACCTTTAATCCTGAAGGGTCCCATCACACACACAGACACACAGTAACCAAACTACATTGGATGAGAAAATTCAATAAATATTTAACAGCGCCCAACAAAATTATACAGTGCTTTAGGACAAGCAGTAAGGAAGAAAGGCACTGTCATCCAGTGGTTGGAACACAAGCCAAGGAGTGGGAAATCTCACACTTCAGTCCTACTTTTGCGATGGCATTGGCTCTCTCCTTGAGTCAATGATTTGAATCTCTCACAACGCTGGGTGTTTCATTTTCTCTGTTGACTGAGGAAGGATTTCCGGGACCAATGGCAAGGAAAGACTCCAGAAGGTCATTTGGTTGTGTCTACTATTCCCAGCCAAGGAATGTACCTACGTATTCTAGAACGGACAACTTCTACTACAAAATTCTGCTACAAAGGGCACAATAGTAAATATTTTAGGTTTTAAGGGCCATACGGTCCCTGTCACAACTACTCAACTCTGCTATTTTAGCGTGGTAAAAGCCATAGACAATACATAAATGAATGAGCATGGCTGAGTTCCAGTAAAATATATTTATGGGTGCTGAAATTTGAATTTCATATGATTTTTATATGTCACAAAATATTATTCTTCTAGTGATTTTTTTTCAACCATTTAAAAATGTAAAACACATTCTTTGCTCATGTACAAAACAGGTGGTAGGCTATAATTTGCCAATCCTTGCTCTAGAAGTTTGGGTTGCATGTCAGGCTCAAGGCTACCTTTAGACAGAGATGTGCTTCTAAATATTTAACTAGCTTCCCATCCTTAAAAAAAAAAAAGTATGTGTTTGCCTGTTTATATCTAGATCTAGATATGTACATATGTATATATCCAGATTTGGATATATACAAATATGTGGGTGTATTATACATTATACATTTTGCTGATATACAGGAATTGTAGCACAAATACACAAATAATAATAAAATATACAACACTTTTCACTGTCAATTCCATGTAGCCAACCTATTTGCATAGAATGATTGTTAACTATTTGCTGAACTCTTGTATAACTATTTTGCTTACCTATGATTGCATTAACAAATGAGTATAGTTCCAACATGAATGTCAGTTGATCTTTTCATTTATATTAAGGAGTAAGACAGAAATGAAAAAACAAAGATGTATCTCAGAACTTCACTCTTTCATTAATGACATGAGCAACTTCTTTGCTGAATCACATAGTAACTTCCAAGTATTTTCTCATTGTTTTTTGCACTATTCACAATATAATTGGTATAGACTTGACACACTTCTAATTTGTGTATCAGTCAGGGTTCTCTAAAGAAGCAGAACCAATAGGATGACTGTATGTATATTGGCTCACATGATTTATGGAGGCTTGGAAGTCTCAAGATCTGCAACTGGCAAGCTGGAGAACCAGGAGGGCTGATGTGAGACTCAGGAGAGCCAATGGTGAAAGTTCCAGTCCAGAAGTCAGCAGGCTTGAGATTCACAGAGCCAATGTTTCAGTCGGAGTTCAAAGACTGGAAAAGAACTATGTCCCATCTCCAGAAGCCAGGCAAGAGTCTTCTCTTACTCAGACTTTTTGTTTTATTCAGGCCTTCAACTGATTGGATGAAGCCCATCCACACTGGGGGACGGGGGCAATCCACTTTACTTAGTCCACTGATTCAAATGTTAATCTCATCCAAAAAAATCCTCACGGACATATCTGGAATAACATTTGAGCAGATATCTGAGCACCCCGTGACCCAGACTGATATCTAAACAGAACTATCACAATCTTCAATATTAACATTTTCTCTATCATTTTCGTAAGTCTAAACAATCAACAAAACAATAAATTAAGCCCTGATTTGTAATGTTTGCTGAGTTCCATGGTTTAAATACTCCCAACACTATCAATTTCAAGCTACCAACATACCAATGGCCATGGACTGAGAAGAGATGCTCACTAGCACACCATCTTACAGTATTGCAACCATAAAAACACAAAAGGTAAAAATAGCCTGAAGAGTATAGATAATAGTAAAATCTAGGAAAATAATTAGAAAGCAATGAGTTTTGAGTATGTACTACCTTTGTTTTTAATACAATATTTAATTATAAGTTTATATAATTTAATGTTTAATAATAGATATGTTTAATAGCCAGCTTGCAAAATTCCTGAAAACGTAACAATCAGATCTAGAGAGCCCATAATTGTTGGTTCTAGCACACCTTGAGAATGGAATTGTGTACGTCCTAAGTAAGGTTCATCTGGCCCCTACCTTCTCTGTGAAAAGACTGAGCAACTTCATTTCAGCCAAAGCTTACTGAAGAGAAGAACAGGAACAATCTCACTACTCTTCTTGGTATTATTTTTCCTCTGAAGTACTCAGATCTCTTTACACCCTTAGTGAATTACTACATTTACATATTTCAACCTGTAATAACAAGTCATAAAATTATCAGTCTGTGGCATGGCAAAATGTAGGTGGAGGCAGCCAAGGGACTTGCTGGCGCTTCCGTGGGTTTGGTTGATGGCCTAGCACAGGGGGCTGCGACTACACAGATGACCAGTCTGGATAATTCTGCCACAATTATCTGAGAAATCCTGACAAAGCCAGAATTAGGGTTTGAGTCCTACAGATAATTATAGCCATGGACAGGGAGACAGAAAATCAGTGAAGAATGGTCCCCTTGACTTTCAGTGTAGTGATTTACCTACCATACCCACTCTGCTTCTAAGTAACGAGTTACTTAATGCCTGTCAAGTAATTTTAAGTCATAAATCACCAAATACAAGGCATCATTAACGTTCATTTGAAATGGCCCAGAGAAATCTTTAGTAGGCACTATATGAGTCCCCCAGTAGAGCAAAGGCTCCATGTCTGTCCATTTTCCCGCCTTCTTTTAAAAAGAATCAGGTACGGCAAGATGTTTTAATAACCTCAAATGGCTGGGACCTCTGTTTTTAGAATGAGCTAAGATAGCTGTCCCCAGCAATACCATGTTGAGGGGCAATGTGATCAAATTCTTTATTAATATGTGGATCACAAAGGAGTGTGAAAAATAAAGAGCCTGTATGTTACCACCACCCATCCCCCCAGCACTTCAACACCTGAGATGAAATGGTCTGTCATCCCAACAGAGGAACAAGGTAACAATTTAGTCAAATGTCATATGGGCACCACTGCAGTGTGTGCAACCTTAAAAAGAAGAAGAAATGAAGCTTATTTGCTTCTAAACTGAATAACGCATAAATATGGAGGCATTTGAAGGAAATGAATTATTCAAATGAAGGAGGTTTGGGTATATTTGTGATCAGGGGAAAGGAGTGGGACTTGGCTTTCATTTATAAACAAATGTTAAAAAATAGATTCAATATTGTTACTATAACTGGAAATGGCTTGGGCAAATTTATCCCAACTTCCCTGAGAATACCTGATCAATCTCAGATCTGGAAGGAAAATCAAGATAAGATAGGAAGTCGCCATCTGTACTAAGGACAGAGGAACTTGGGGCCTCTGTGTCCACAAAGGGCACCACATGACCCCTCCCTGGGGGATCTTCTCACAGTTCCCTGCTTCTCTCTCGGCTTTGGCCTCAAGTGCACGACAAATCTGAACCAAGCTACCGACCTTATTGCCTGACAGGAGCTGGCGACCCAGCCCAGGAGACAGGCGACAAACACGAGCCCCATATTTAAGATGTAGCTCAACCTTTGACCACTAGAGGTCTCCTGGAAAGCAATGACCCGTATAACCCGGTTTATCTTCCTTCAAACCAATAGACTTGTTGCACTAAGACTTGGCGAGCCTGCTCTGCTGGAGGCCGCCTTATTAATAACGCCACCCACCCCCACCGCTGACTACGGCGCCAGGCTTGGGAGGGGGAGGGGACTAGGCGGTGACTGACCCTCAAACACTGCTAGTTTTTCAGTCCACGAATCAGTCTGAGGACTCCGGGGCTACTCCCTCGAACCCCACTTCCTAACCAAGCAAGACGGGAGAGAGCCCCTAACTCGAGGTCCCCAGGTGGCAGCACGGAGTCCCACGGACTTCCAATCAGCGATGGACTAGCCAGCGGACCAATGTGCAGAATCACCTAGCATCAGGTCCACCAACAGGCCAGGATCCACCCTCCCCCGGCTTCGCCCCACTCCTTCCTCCCCGCCCCCCTTCATCTCCTCCCTTTGCCTCCCGTCAAAGTGGCCGGAGTTTAGCCTGTGGAAGGAGATTAGGGAACCATTCACCGTCCCTGTTCTGATCCATGCGGTATTTTCTGCAAAAATTAGCTGCTTCTAGCTGGAAGAGGAAAGGAAAAAAGAGGGGGGAGGCGAGGGGGAGCAAGAAAGGAAACAGCCAGGTTGAATTCCCAGTCTTTATCAAGCAATTCGCTCACCAGTGAAAGCAAGCTGCAGTGGCAGATTCGAGCCACATGCGGTAGTGTGTAGCAATTAGTAGATAAAATGCTGACTAAAGTGCTAAAACATGAAGTATTATTGTAGCCAAGGTCAAAAATGCTTCAGTTGTCTTTTACAATTTGGGGAGGGGGAGGCCCAGAGGTGCGCAGAGAGATTTGAATTTTCGAAATGGTTGCCTTCTTTCTTCAAACTGTACTTTTTTTTTTTATGATCCTGTTTATTATAGCCCAAGCTGCCTAATTATGTCACTGCTGGTTTTTGCAACTAACTTAATCCTCCTGATCCTTTATGAAACGATTCACAGACACTGAAAAAAAAATGTGGCTACTTACTCCCCCCTCCTTGAGGGGTGAGAATGATTTTTTTATTTTTTACCCTTCAAATAAACCAAATAAAACAGGGGGTTGGATTTTTGGGCTAGCAAAGCAGCAGGAATATAGATGTGTAGGTACAGGTTCCTGTGTTTCAGTGTAAGAAAGAGCCCAGAAATAGTGGGTCATATAAACATACACTGCTTTCTTTCCCACTCCTCTTTTATACACATTGAGTCCCAGCTATAAGCTTTTTATAGATAAATAAAGCAGTTGCTTTCATGATTATAACTGTCCTGAATGGATTGTCTTCTTACAACATTCAATCTGTTTATGAGTATTTACTTTACATTAGCCCAAGGACCCTGCACTGCAGGAGTTTGCCTCTATTCCCCTGGGTGTCGGTGTCTCAAGTCTTACATCTGCTCTGTGATTGATGGAGCCTTGAATCCACGTTATTACTCTCTCACAAGCAGAAATCAAACAGGCTATTAACTACATTACTTCAAAGAACTGTTTCAATACAATCTCCTTATCTTAATTGAAACTTTCTTTGTATGGATATTTGCTACACAGATAATTTACAGGTGCCTATCAGCATCACGTTAAAGAGGTAAAATAGAGGATGTTTTTTGGTTTTGGTTTCTTTTTTTTCTTTTTTTTTTTTGTAAACACACACCATTGTGATCTGTGATTTTAAAAGCCATTTACAGGATTGGACCAGAGGCTTGATTTATTAGATTTTATTATTTTCATGGGGGTGGTAGTGGGTGGTGCTGTAAAAAGAGAGGGAAGATACCCCTGGGATCCAGTTTTGAAATTTAGCATTCATCTGATTACGAGACTGCAGATATTCAAAAATATTCAGACCTAGATCCCTGCAATTGTTAACATCTGAAAAACCTTATCGGGAGTTTACGAGAAGAGAGATTACTCAGCATGCAGCCCTAGTTCAGCTTCTACCTTGAAGAGACATAGAAACAGCGTTTCTAATTAGATGAAGTCCCTTACAGACACTTAAAGACTTACAGCACCAAAACCAGCAGAAGTTGCTTAGATGCTCTAAAGAGTTGTGTATTTTTTAAGAGAGAGATTTAATATACAATCCAGGGATACCCTCAGGCATTCTGTTAAGGTTTCCTGCATAAATGCTGCTGCATTGGTCATACAGGAAACTGACTCAGAGTCGATCTCAAACATGATCTTGTCAAAATACTGCAATTCAAGTTTTTAAATATAGGATGTCTTGAACTGGATGTATATATTCACGCTAACAGGACAGCGACTAACTGAAGCCTTAGGCATCTCTCCTGTATTTAAAAAAAAAGATACGTAAAATGCCCTTCAGTCAAGTCCATTCATTCATATGTAAAAAAATGAACAAAATGGGTTATTCTAATCAAACGTCTGCAGTATGCATCATAAAGTTAAAAAGAGAGAGAAAACGCTAGAGAGCTGTAATTTCTCTTTGTAACCCATGTTTATAAAATAGAAAGATCAGATGAAATTTCAAGGAAGATAATTAAAGAGTGATGTGCAAGTCATAATCTGGCTAATGCAAAGATGGGAGACTGCGAATTGTTACATTGTCCTCCTTCATGGTGCAGAGTTGTGATATTACTTTAAATTATTAAAATAGTTTTCATCTTTAAGAATACCGGCTCTCTGGCATGGGCTTTTATTACTTATTGTAATTGGAGGATCTGCCATTTTCTTTCGTTTATCTCTGTGTGTATAGAAACGAGATAGATCTTGCCTTTTATTACTTCCCCATGTTCTGAATCAAAAATGTGGTTTAGATAATGTTAAGTGCCCTAATTCTTACTGCAGTGGACGCAGACGTTATGAAAAGGCATAAAAATACACACAGAGGGTCTTTCCACCTCAAGTCACTGAATATGAGGCATTTGTGTTCTGCCGGGTGTATTAACTTCAGCCATGTGAATATAATTTTCATTAAAGTAATCCTGTTTCAACTAGATGCTGTGACTAGAGGTGAAACGTTGCGAAAGCGTTAAAAATAGCTTACTAGTAATTTCAACATCCTGTAATTTTATCACAGATCAAGTTTCAACTGTCATACTATACAGACCTTATTCCCCATATAGTACATGTTTACTTTTTTAGCATGCCAGACCCACTTTAGAAAGATTGGTGCCAATATAATAAAATCGGGAAGGGGGGGCGGGAGGCACTGGAAGGAGTGGGAGGAGAGCGGGGAAGGGGGTGGGGAGCGTGGGGGAAGCGAGTACACCATTTTACATCAACACTGCGAAAATGCAATCTAGCCTGGCGGAGGACGGGCAGCTGGGTCGGAGCGAGCGAGGGCTTTGCAGTCTCTGCCTGTTCCTTGTTCTGTCGCTCTTAAGTTTCTCTGTGTTTGCATAATAGCCGTGCATGCAAACCTCGCAATGCTCCAGGGCTCCAGAACAATAAATATACACATTTAAAACCTTTATTGTCTTACGGTTCATGCCCCCGGTTTTCAACAGCTTAATTTCTGGTTGTATTTAACTAGTTTGCAAATGGATTTTTTCAGTTTCAAACTATTATTGAGGAAGCTCCCCTCCCTTTTTTGGCGGGGGAGGGGATGGGGGTGGGGTAGGAGTCGGTATATTATTCCTGTAGCGCTGGGTTATATAAACACATTATCATTTGAGAGCGCCCTTGGCGTCCATCAGCATTGTAAACACGTACTAGTGTATATACTTCAAAATTAAAGAATGCACACGCAGAACCGGGAGCCTGAATTCATATTCCGAGCAGACTCGCTGCTCGCATTTATTGATTTATCATGCATCGTTTATTGTTCCAGTCCCTAAATGCAGTCGCTGTCCGTTCAATATTGTTTGCAAAATCCTGAGATGTTTGTGCATTGCTCACTTGTCTTTCTGGGTTTTTTTTTTCCGCTGAGTATTTTTTTTTTGCGAAGCGAACAAATGCATTAATATTTATATGTTTATATAATCGATAACCCACTTTTCCCTTCCATGTAAATAGGCATCAAAAGATAATTTAACAGATTAGTTCTCGAAAACATGGCAGTGAGGAAGCGTAATTTAACTATCAAACAAATCTACATGTCTAATAACAGCAAATCTGCTAAGGAGCATTAGAAAGAGGAGCAGCGCCCCGGAATCTCTGCAGGAAATGTTCTTTATATTAGACATATACAAGCAGGTCCTGTCAGATGCAAAGCGGAGCTCGCGAGCTCTCGTCTCCTCCAAAAATCTCACTAGACGACACCCCTAGACAAGGGAGATTGGGCAGAGGGAGATCTCATCTTCACACAGTTTTAGGGTGGATTTTATTTTTACAAACCTTCCTATATGTTTTTTGCCTTGATCCATCCGCTTCCCGCCGAGATCGGACAGAACCTTACTTCCGATTATGAATTTGATCATCCCACATTTGGAAGGAAACCTACACAGTTTTGACAGGAGCTGAAAATTGAGTCGTCAGAGAAATATTAGGACATATTTTCAATCATTTTGGTGCCGAAGGGGAGGCAAGAGCTCAGTTTTATATTGAGACATTACGCCAGCTTAAGGCAGAGAATGTTTTTCCCTGCCAGGACCTGATGCAATCCATTCAAGCCAACAAGTTTGGAGAGAATGTTGAGTTCAATCAATTCAGAACGTCGAGATGGAGCCCAACTCACTCCAGGTATTTCGCTCTCCTCCGCTCCTCCGATCCCGGCACCCCCCGGCACCCCCCAGCCCCCCAACTCACCCACACCTCTGCACCCACCCACACCCCCCACAAACTTTTCACCAAACTTTTACCCTCTGCATCCCCCCAAATCATTTTTATTGTTTAAAAAAATCCCTGCACTGATCATACATACATAATGTAATTTTACCGCCTCAGATGGAGAAGTAGGGAGAGGTGGCGGTGGGGGTGCCCGGAGTTTTTTATTTATTTTTTATTTTTTTTTTATTTTTAAGGGAGGCAGAAAATTTGTGGGCTCTATTATTTTTCCACCCAGCTTTATATCTGTTGGCTCTTCTGTATTAAGAGTGTGGATGTCTGTGTGTAAATGTGTCTGGGAATAGATGTTTGTGCTCTGATGGCTACGTTATTTATTTGGTGCTTTTTTTCCCCTGCAGTGGGTCGGCTCACCGTGTGGCTTGCACGGACCTTACATTTTCTACAAGGCTTTTCAATTCCACCTTGAAGGCAAACCAAGAATTTTGTCCCTTGGCGACTTTTTCTTTGTAAGATGTACGCCAAAGGATCCGATTTGCATAGCGGAGCTCCAGCTGTTGTGGGAAGAGAGGACCAGCCGGCAACTTTTATCCAGCTCTAAACTTTATTTCCTCCCAGAAGACACTCCCCAGGGCAGAAATAGCGACCATGGCGAGGTGGTAAACTTATATCTCCCTCTCTTCTTTCTTTATTATCCCCCCCCCCTCCCCTAGTAATGCTTATTACAGGGCAAGCTTGAAAATACTGTATTCACTTCTGCAGGCGAGCAGGATCGACTCCTTTTTTAAAGGGGTAGCGCCACTAGCTGGGGCTCGAGTATTTTGCCATTGTCAGAGTTTGGCTGTCAGCTTTACAAAGAGGATCCAACTGCTGATTTTAGTCAAGATCAAATAACTTGTTCGAGAAGGGTTTTGTTCAAGGATGTGTGTGTGTGTGTGTGTGTGTGTGTGTGTGTGTGTGTGATCGTTCTCTCTCTTGCTACTGCCGCTTGAACATCACATGCTTTTTTATATTTTTTGCCTTTTGAAAATTTTACCTTCGCGTCTGGCTCGGTCGGGGCTGGGTGGATTTCTTTCGGTGGGTTTCGATATTCACTTTTTTTTTTTTAAAGTAAGTATTTGATATGTTTAAGAGGGCGGAAATTACGAAATGGAGGCAGAGTGAGATCAAAAGCTATTGAGTTGGCAAAGACGTGTTGAATAAAGTGATAAATGACAGGTACTGGAATAATACATTCAAATAACTTGCAGATCTGCCCGGGCGGATTTCAAAGCGGTCGTGTAACCGGCACAAACACGTTAAGCATTAACAACTATCTCTCGCCCCCACCCCCCTCCCCCTCGGACAAGCCATTTGATGTTCTAGTTCTCAATTACTCCACGCAAAGTGGACGTCTTCCAGCGCGATCTTCTGGGATGTGTGGGACCGGGACGGGGGAGGGAAGGGCAGAGGGGTGTGTGCTCGCCCACTGGCCCCGCGGGTCCCGCGGCCTCCGTGCCCAGACGGCGCTCCCGGGAAGGGTGGGGAGGGACAGAGCTTCGCCGGCACGTTTCTGGGCGGCCGCGGGGGCGCTAGCCGCGCTCCCGGGAGGACGCCCGAGGTGAGCTGCTGTCACCGGGCGCCGGGGCGGCCGCCTCCCTTCGGCTCTGTCATTTCATGTGTGACCGCAGTTCTGCGGGCTCCCCTCGTCAGCTGACCGACCTCAGCGCCGCGATACCCACCGGGGGAACTATTTTGGGGAGGCAGTGCCCTCGGTGCGGTGGGGAGGGAGGGCGCGCGGCCGCCTGGCAAGGCTTTGTGTTTCCCAAGCGAGAGCAGGGTGATCAAACTGAGACTTTTGAGGGCAGCTAGCTCTGTGCCAGGCCCTCGAGCTTTCGAGGTAGGTGTAGGATCTTTTTGTTAAATGAATGGTTCCGCGTTTAACTCATCCCGGAGCGTAGAGCTGCCTGCCAGTCCTTCCAGAATCCCTTGGTCTGATGGAGTTGATTTTACTTTTGGCATCGCCAGTTCACTCCCTCTCCCAGGCTCGAATTACCCATCAGTGGTCTGTGCCGGTTAATTACTGGAGTTCGTCAAAACCTTCGCCCTCGGATCTGCCTCTTCGGAAATAAGCCCCGCCCCCCTCCCCGAATGCCGCCTCCCCCCCCCCCCCCCCCCCCGCCCGCCTTCCACCGCCAGCTTTGGGTTTTAAACGTTCTTACTTCCCGACGTCTGCCTGCAATTTTACAAAGGTGTTGTTTGGAAATACTGTGAAAAATCCTGCAACCTACCAACAGGTTGAGCTCTTCCCCCTCCCGAGGTCTAGCTCGGCCCCCTCCCCCGACCCAACTTTCCTGCGCAGCTGTCTTCCTCCCCTCCCCCTCCTGATTTCTTATTATTTGCTTTTCAAATTTATTACTTCAACATGGCCTGTGATCTGGAAAAGGGAAGGATTAAATATCCAGAAAAGAGCTGGTGCCTAATAGACTTCTGACTAAACCCAGAAGGAAATTATTCAGTGTTTTATGAGATATTTTGTGGTCACACACACTCTCTCTCTTTTTTTAATTGAAATTGAAATACTTTTAAAGACCCCAAGTTGACCCCACTTGGTCCAGTTTTAATTTCTGTTGGTGTAATTAAATGGTGAATTCTGATTTAAGAATAAAAACAATAATAGCCCAAGGTTGCATCTGTTAGAACTGCTGGTAATGGATAGATATACAGTACTTTTAAACACACGATTTTTAAAAAATTGTTCATTAAGGGGAAATGAAAGTGAGCCGTTGTAATGATCTGTACATTTCGTCACTGCTATATGAGCCATACCTAAGAAAATTAATCTTGCCATTTAAAAGTAAACTCTAGGGGGTTTGGGGAGGGAGATGGCTCTATTTATAATCCTCAGCTGCGTATACATCGTCTAATATTATGCATGATTTGTTTTTTAATGCTAACACGGCTGGTAATTAGCTGTATGATTATACTTGTATATTTCATTAGGACTTTGGCTGATGTCATTGTGAATTATTCAGCCATATTAAAACAATTTTCAATTGAGATAATGACACGCCTCAAAATTATGCAAATGCAGGCTGCATTGTGCAAAATAATTATGACAAATGTAAAGCAGGTAGAAAGTTTCCCAATGCAGATCGGTTTTCCACCCTGGTGATGTCATTTCCCCCCTGGCCTAAGTTAGTCATTCATTAGCTGAATAGCAGCAGCAGTCTCCTCTGGAGGAGAGCCTACAGAAACCAGCATTTACTGCAGGCACCTAGAGGGGGCAACAGGGTCCTCTCATTAAGAAATTTGCTTTGTTTTCACTTACTCCATTAACTTGTTTATATACAGTGAGATGATTTTTGTTATTGATTTTAAATAGTTTTGAATGATGCATTTGCCATTTGCAAAGTGTGACCGAACGAGAAAGGTTTCTTGGTGATGTGCACGGTTACTTGGAGAAAATGTTCAGCACATTTAATCAGCCAGTACAGTTTATTTTAAGTAACCAAATGGAGGTTAATAATTTCTTGATTGCGCTGACATCAGCATCCATTTCAAAAGGACAGCCAGGACTCAGTATGCTTTTTTGGTTTAAGAGAACCATTCTGTCTATTTATCATTTCTTGAAATGTAAAGACGTCAGTTCTAAAAGCAGGAAAATTATCATTGTGCGAGATTAGAAATAGCGTCCCTGTGTGGTTTGCTGTGATCTGCAGAGGGCCTTTTTGGGGAATATTTTATTGATCCTTGCAATAACTGGAAGAGGCTGGATAAGGCAGGACTTTGTATGCCATTTTACAGATGGAGACAGAGGCTTAGGGAGATTATGTGGTTTGTCAAAGGTCACCAGAGTAGGACCTAGGTCTTCCTAAATTTTAGGGTTGGTTTATCTTCCCACTGAATCCCACCCTGCTTAATGCATCATATTATATTCTAGAAGTATGTACTAATGTGGGCAGGTGCTTGTTCATTTTAGAATCATGACCAGTCAATCAGTTTTGCCAAAGGTCACTAGATTTTAGGTAGAAGAACCATTCTTATTTTATAAAGTTCCGCTAATTCTAGCTAGTGGTAGCTAACAAGAATAGTTGCATTTTAGTACCATGATTCATCACCATTGACAATTTATTGTTAGTTGTACTGATTATGATAATGACTCGCATACTTACATGCACTGCTGCCTTCCCATACTTCCAGAGCTGGCCTCTGGTGTTGAGGAAGAGCAGTCCGGAGTCATGTCTTTTTTTTTTTTTTTTTAATGTTTATTTATTTTTGAGAGAGAGACAGAGCATGAGTAGGGGAGGAGCAGAGAGAGAGGGAGACAAAGAATCTGAAGCAGGCTCCAGGCTCTCAGCCGCCAGCACAGAACCCAACAAGGGGCTCGAACCCACAAACCGTGAGATCGTGACCTGAGCCGAAGTCGGACGCTTAACCAACTGAGCCACCCGGGCACCCCCAGAGTCGTGTCTTGATTCTGCAGCTTATTATTTGTTTGACCTTGAACCGTCATAAACACTCTGAGCCTTAGTTTCTTTAGCAGTGAAATGGGAACAATAATAAGGCTGACTGTCTATGGCTTGTTGTGAATATGTATGGACAAAAGTACTTCATTAACTGTGTAGTCCTTACATAAATAGAAAAGAGTAATGATTATGGTGGACTTTATGCTAGATATTCTTAATTTATAAACGATAAGCAGAATAACTTTTATGTCTGTGTGGAGGTTCCCAGGCCTAATCATGATACTGTCTTAAATTACCATGAAAGTGAATAGCAGGGCCATATACAAGGAGTTAAGTGTCTTTAGTAATTACCCACAATTGCCATTCAGCCAGTATCTCTTCAGAGGAGGAAAATGGCAAAGTAGGCGGGTAATTGGTTCTGTTACTGGGTAACTTCTGATTACATTCATTTTCAAAGTGCCAAGCGCTTAATCTATTGGCAATATACCCCCTTAAAATAGGTGGATGTGCAAGCTTGGATTCCAGCCTGACCATGGACTAGACTCTACAAGAAGCATTACTGGTCACCTGCAACTGTGAGTGTGGATGAGTAAGCCAATTCTGTCAGGAAGTCAGGATCTAGCACATCTGGGCATTACAGAGGCTAGCATGTAGTCAGGATTTCTAAAAGTGCTTACCTCATTAAAACTTGTCCAAATTTCATATTCCAAAGCGCCTGTTGAAATTAACTCAATTAGAATCTCTGGAATTGGGGTCAAGGATCCTGCGTTTTGAACAGTCTTGCTTTAGCTGTGTGATCTTGGGCAAGTTTTAAACTCTCTGTTCCTCAATTTTCTCATCTATAAAATGGACACATAGTGCCTACTTCTGAGGATTATTTTAGAGATTAAATGAGTTAATACATATAAAGTGTTTACAGTTGGCATATGGAAGAATCTTCAGTAATGGGTGACTCATTATTATCATTAACATTCGTATTACTGTTCTCCTTGAAGTTTGAGACGACTACCATAGACCTTCCTAAAGAAAGGTTTTCTCTATGAGAAGACGGCACGTAGGTTAGTTTACTAGTACAGATAGCCAATACAGGTCTCCCCAAATCAGGTTGGCTTTCATCCATGTGATGGGTTTAGCTATGTCACCAAGATAAAAAGCTCCTTGAAGATTTACATGTTTGTATTGAGGTATGCTGTCTGTCATCTGGATCAGCAGGATTTGTTTCAAAGATTGCCTGATTGTATCATATCTCAGGTTGGTCAGACACATTCTGAAATCCAGGAGGGGCTGGATGGCTACTCCATCTCAGGTCTATACCCATGAGCTGGCTTTTAAAAATTTCTGACACCTCTTCAGTGACCTCACTGGCCTTGGACAATTTCTTTAACTTTTCCAAGTCTTAGTTTCTCCATCTGTAAAATGGACTTAATGATCTCTACTTTGCCAAGAGAATTAGAAATAATAATAAGAAAGGCCTGCTAACTAACATAGTACTTAATACACAAGAGCTCAGCAAAGGATAGATGCAGTTATATTAGTTATTATTATTTTTAGAAATGATTGTAAACTATGAGAAGGAGTAACTTAACTGGCTGACCCTTTAGAACTAGGGTGAGAACTAATGAATTATATGGAGAGAATTTATTGGACTGTGACAAGTATCAGCGAACTAAGGCTGGAGGGCCAAATCTGAACCACTGTCTGTTTTTGTAAATAAAGTTTTATTGGAACATAGTCAGACTCATTTGTTTACACATTGTTTATAGCTGCTCTCAGGTTCCAGTGGCAGAGTCGAGTAATTGTGACAGTGACCATATGGCCCGCACAGTGGAAATTATTTACTATTTGGCCCTTTACAAAAATGTCTGCTGACCCTTGGCCTGTGGAGTTGATCTGAAATAGGGAATGTGATTGTGTACTTTTTCTCCTTCTTACTTGGGTTGGAACAAGATCCAGTAAATATTAAGAAATAATTTAACATTAATATGTCAAAAATATTTACATAAACAAATCTCTGTTTTAACATTGAGTCTAATGACGTTAAAAGTTGAGAATCAGTAGAATGTATACTGAGTTATATTTTGTATGGTTAAGATCCTAACTCCAGCAAATGTTGGTATCATCGGTCTTGAGTTAATCAAAAACTACTTATTGAATGCTGTACTTAGAGCTCTGCTAGGTGCAGAGATGGTTGCAAACACTTCATGGTGTGACCCTGTTTCTCAAGAAGCTTATCAATCTTGGTAGAGAGATGAGATCAACACGTTTTTAAAAAGGTAAAAACAGCAAAAGACGTTCTATAACACAGAGAATTGTGTTGACAATAAATGCAACATGTGGTCAAGGGAAGGCTCGCTATCTGCATGATTTTGGAACAAGAATTTATTCAGTTCCTCAGATGCTGATTGAAAGTTTACTATGTGCTGAACAACGGGATACAGAGATGAAGGAGAATGGCCTCAGCCCTGAAAGAGCTCATAGTTTACCCTCTTGGACAGACATGGGTCACAGAAAAGCTGTCAGACTCTCTCTGTGCTTCTTAAAGTGGAGATTAACTCAAGTCACTATTTATAGCCTTTCATGATCTTTCTGGAAACTAGAAAGTATTGTCTTTATCTTCGAAGTCTCATTCACTCAGTGCTTATTTATAGAGCACCTACTTTGTGCCAGAGCCTGTTCTAGGCCCTGGGGATACAGCCGTGAACAAGATAGGCGAGAATCCCTGCCCTCAGGGTTCTTACGGGGCCTTGGTAGGTTTGAGCCTCCCCTGTACTTTGCACATGTCCGTTCTGTGATGCTTATCTGTGTTCTTTCCCTTTGCCTCTCACTCCCGCCCCGCTCCCCACCCCAGGGTGGTTCTCAGGAACTGAGGGTTGGGCCTTACTCACCTCTGGGTCCCCATACCTTATTCAGCGCTATTCACTAAGTATTTATTGAATAACTGAATGACATAAGTCATTTAAAATGTCCTTTCCCACCACCTGCTTTCTTTAAGCTTGGCCCAGCATCTTCTGGCAGAGGACCCACTGTCGGCCATTCACACGTAGGCCAGCTGCAGCACCCCATCTCACACTTTTTATTTCTCTTCTAAAATCCACGGTTGTCTTGCACCGAGGATGTGAAACAGCATACAGGATTTTCTTGAGGTGTACTCACCAAAGAAATCGGTGCCTATTTGGGACTGGATGATGAGGCTGAGAGCCAGCATCTCTATCCATTTGAATACTTTTCCCACCTTCGGCCCTCAGCCCATAAAGAGTCAGGGCTGTGGGGTGGCACTCTGAGCAAAGAGTGGACTTGAGGGGAACAGTCCCTCCTCACCTGAGTGTGGTTGCAGCTACTTCCAGCCAGCATGTTTTTCAGACTGATGGTCTTAACTAGGCCAGTGTTTGATGGTGAGTCAAAATTGTAAGCAATTAAAACCTCCCTTGACATTTAGAGTGTCAGGCACATACTAAGGAAATGTTATTTTTATGAATACACGAGTCCATACATGTAAATACTTGGTTATTAATTATGAATCAAGCATACCATTGTTTGTAGCGGCATCTAGTGATACATGATGCAAGCCCATTTATCAAAGTCTGGTTTTAACCGATATCCAGAATATAATTGCTCAAATCAAATGTATTTGCGTGTCATTTATTATAGCCAGGGTAGTTGGATGTTTGCCATCTTCCACTCAGAATAATATTGTAGCCTGTGATTACCCTTTGGTTTGGCTTTTAAAGAAATTTCAAACAAATTTATCAGTTGTTGGATGAAGGATTCATTGGCTTCTCAGAGAGGTGGTCGTGGGTTTCCTGCATTTCTCGAAAAATTTGCTCCCATGTCCTTGCACAGGCACGGATGGCTTTTTCCAGCCACACCGTGATCTTTGCCGGCCCACTGGAGATTAGAACCCGGACCTTGGCCTTCAGAAGCACGGATCACATCCTGGCCTGTGAGCATCCGTATCCACAACACATTTCAAGCATGCAGATGATGATTATTACTGAAAGGGTGCTTTAGAATCATGCTAATGGCATCAATCTGTAGCACACACGCGTAAATTAATTCTGCTTTTAAAATCAGATGCACTGTTAGCAGCGTCAAAGATGGATATTTGACATTTATCACACAGACGAGGACGTGTGGTTTAATTACATGAATTTTCTATAGAATCTCTGTGGCTGTATAAATAGACGCACGGTAGTGTATGTCCTTACCCACGTGACCATCAAGTTCACAGCCCTGTCTCCATTCTTGGCCCACGGTGAGGAAAATGGAGGAGAGGCCATGTGTTACTAGTCAAGCTAGTGGCCCCACGGACATCTTTCCCCCCACCTTACCTTTCCTTTTTCGTGACTCGGAGCACACCCAGGCTGCGGAACACCCCCCCTCCTCCCCAGCATTGAGTTCCAAGCCTGATCAGTGGCACTAAACATTAAACTCTTGTCTTTGAGAATAATAGGCTTTGCTTTCTACACCCTCAAGCATGTTGAGCTACTGTGCAGGCTGGAAAATAAAAATGTTCTAATTGTGTCTTTTAAATAAGCATAGGAGTGAATTAATTAGACCATATTTTGTCTTTAGTTGCTTAGTTACACAATAGTATTCCTGAGCACGAGAAGATAAATTGGTTCTTTTTGTGCTGCCTGTCCCTTAATCATAATTACTGTATTGCTTAGGAGAGTAAAGCATACATAGATTTTGAATTTTTTATTAATAGTCAAAAATATGCATATGATATATAAAGTATATGCTGTTCAACCTGTTTTATATGCTTTTATGTGGGAAGAAGTTTTATTGTGGTGGTAACATTTGCATTAGTTGCTCAAAGATGTAGTTCTGGGAAATACATAATTGAAATGTTTTTGAATTGCTTTTTCTGGCCTTTTCAATCTTATTCAAAATAATAGTGCCTCCAGTCTTGGAGCAGTCATTCTCATTTGATTTAACATCTTTCTTTGCACTGCATGTGTGGTGCCCAGCTTTAACCCTGCAGAGCCTACACGAGGCTGTGATTCATAGGCCTCAGATGTCGCGCCTTACGTTTTGGGGCTCACGCTGTCAGGGGTCGGAGGCAGCAGGGCTGTGGAGCACCTGCATCCTGCCGCCAGAAATGCCCCTTGCTCTTGGCACACCTCCACATTCCTTGCAGCAGGCCCCAGGGTTAGAGATCGTAAGTGTGTGTTGTAGCTTGGGCTGGACAACACTCTGTGCTTGCCTTCTGGGGTCTTGGAAAATGGGATGTTGCTACTGGAACTTGGGTGTCTGGCCCCCTACCCCCACCCGCCACCAGGGAGGCAGCAGGAGTTTGACAGCTTGATATAGTTATTGAACAATGGGAGAGTCTGGCTTGAGACCCAAGATGCATGCTGGGTAAATGTATGTGAAAATTGACCCCATTGTTCTGCTGTATTTGAAAAGCAAGTAAATTATTTACAGATATTTGCTAATTAAAGCCCATGTTGTTTTACCAGCACAAAAGAACACACTATAACTGGAGACAAAGAACTAAGTGCAAATAATTTAAATTTGCTAATTCTGTGTATTCTTCTTAAGGGAGGAATATGTTTTAAAAATATGTACATGTACATATACATATTCATTGAAGTGTGTATGTACATACGGATATGGACGTGTGGTTTTTGTTTTGTTTTTACCCCCACATGGGAAGTCTTCCATGCTACAGAGATAACAGGCCAAGTTATCACCAGTTCCTTGTCCCTGGGCCTGCCCCAAGCCCCCTGTGGAACATGGAGTTGGAAATCATTTTGACAGAATGCTGTTTTCCCTTTAGTCCAAGCTTTGCTCACCATCATCTGGTTCGAGCTCAGCTTAGGGTACCACTGGACAAAAACAAACTATCCAGATAGTATGCCAGAGAATAAAAATGTTCTTTCTCATTGCCTTCTTCTCTGACTTTCCCCAACAACAGACTCAGGTGACTTTCCCCAACAATAGACTCAGGTTTAGATGTTTTTCCTCCATGACCACCCAGCTTTGGGGACATTCTGGTTGGAAATTTGCATTGTAGAATGAAGACCTCTGATATGGGTGAAGGGTTCAGAGGTGGAGAAGGTTGCTAAGAACATTCTCAGATTCTCAAGAATCCTTCTGGCTGGAACGTTGGCAGATCCGTAGGTGCGGCTGGTCTCTCTGGATCTGCCATCTGCACAGACATGTTTGGTTTTAGGCGTGACTGGCTGGATGTCCCTTGTCTTTGTTGATAAAGAGGATCAGGAAGACTTTCCATGGTCATCTAAGAAAAAGGCTCATGTCTGATTTGTCATGGACATCTTATCGACTTGCAGAACGTTCAAGAGAGCGAGTCTAGCCCCCTTTATTCAATGAACACAGAAAGGCCCAGGAAAATCTTGGCCACATGCTCAGAGTTCATGAGTGACAAGTAGAACTAGAAGCCTGCGCCCTCAGGCACAGCAGGTCTCCTGCTTTGAGGAAGGACTGCTCTCTTAAGGTTGTACTCTGAGGAAAGTAGGCAAGAGTTTCCCATGGGTGTATTCAGGGTGGGTCATTCGAGCGGCCTGTCTTATACCAGGAGATGATGCCTCTGTGGTATATCACTCATAAAATCACTAATGACAGTATGGACTTTAATGCCAAGATACTTACCCAAGGGTCAGTGATGACACAGAAACTAGGCTGGATATTCACACTCCCCTCTAGACCTTACCTTCATTTCCTCATTCTTTCCTGAATTTAGGAGGGCCCTCTGATGGTAACATTTATACTGGCTTAAGAAAAGCTTTGCCAAGATGGCACTCTTGGTGATAAATGGAATTGGCATTCCTGCTACATCTGATATTCATTGATGGTTTCTTTCATTCAGAAACGTTTATTGCATGCCTACTATGTGTCGTGTCTCTACAATGGGGATATGAGAGTTGACTAATACACAGATATAGATTTCTGTTCTCATAGAGCTTACTCATTCTCTCATAGTAAGGAGGGGAAAGCAACCTGACTGAGTTTTCCAAAATGGAGGAAAACCGTCTCCATCATCTTAGAACCCTATTCATACATTTTCTCCTAAAGGTTTCTCTTCTGCACATTCCAGAGAAATAGATTTCTGTTCACATAGAGCTTACTCATTCTTTCATAGTAAGGAGGGAAAAGCAACTTGATTGAGGTTTCCAAAATGGAGGAAACCCATCTCCATCATCTTAAAACCCTATTCATACATTTTCTCCTAAAGGTTTCTCTTCTGCACATTCCAGAGAAAATGCCCCAACTTACTGTTTTTCAAAACCATCTGCAAAAATTTTACCCATGGTGTTTTCAATGAAGTTACATTTTCTGTTTATCGACTAGCTATTAGTGTCAGGCATTGCATATATCTTGGTATGTAAATTAAATGCTCATTTAATTCTCAAAGAAATTCTCTAAGGTTGGTTGTATTGTAGCATTTCATACTTTATAGATGAGGCAACTGAGGCCAGGGAGGTTAAGTGACTTGCCTAGGGTCGCATACAGTTAAGACTCAGAGCCAGGATTGAAACCTGGATGTCCTCGATTCTAGCAGGACTCTGACCTTCGTGTCCCCTATCACTTTAGAATATATTGAGGGACTAATATTGGGACTTTCATCATTTACTGACCTATTCTCCAATTAGGCCTTCATGAACATTGTTTATTTTAGTCCTTCATTTATTTGTTCAGTATAAAACTCTTGAAAGCTTCTATCCTGCTCTCTAGGAACGTGCAAATTGGCAGTTGACTGATACACAGATGACTCATAATAATACTGTGCACTCGAGGAATAAAACGTTTAAAAGGGCTCCTTAAATCCCATGCCCCCCAAGGCAGGCATGTGGTGCCTCTTGCACATTTCACAGGAGAGGAGACTCAGGCTCCGTCCCTCCAGAGTGCCTTCTGCGTGCAGGCCAGCACAGGCCCTGGCGGGACAGAGGTGGGAAAGAAACCAGGCAGATCCTGCCTTCACGGAGCTTCCTGTCAGGTGGGGAGTACGTAATCAATCAAACAATCACAAGTCATGGGTGATTGTGTGGCAAGGTCAGTGTGATGAAGTGAAAATATATGGACCTGTGACAGGGGTGCCGATCTCGTTGGGAAGCTGTATGAAGGCATTTTGGAAAAAATAACATTTGAACTCAGGTCTAGAGAGATTCTGATGAACATTGGGAAGAGGTTTCTTGCCACGATGTGCAGAGTCCCTGCAGGATGATTTCTGGGCTGAGCCTAATCTTGGTGAATCCAGTAAACAGATTAGAGATGGCCACTGATGCCCACTGGAGGCACCTATTTTTCTATTCTAGATATCAGTGAGACACCTATCTAGCATCTTCAGAGCTGATTTACACTGGCTGGCTGTGGGGGTATTGAAAACAGGGGTCAGCAAACTAAGGTCAATCTGGTCAGCTGCCTGTTTTGTGAATAAAGTTTTATTGGCACACAGCCACACCCAGTTGTTTGCAAATCGTCTCTGGCAGCTTTCATATTGTAGTGACAGAATTCAGCAGTTGTGATAGAGACCATGTGATGTACAGAGCCAAACATACTTACTATCTGGCCCTTTTGCAGAAAATGTTTGCCTGACCCCTGGTCTAAATATATATATATATATATATATATATATATATATATATATATATTTAATGTTTTTATTTATTTTTGAGAGCGAGTGCAAGCAGGGGAGGGAGGGAGAGAGGGAGACAGAGGATCTGAAGCAGGTTCTGTGCTGACAGCAGCGAACCCAATATAGGGCTCGAACTCATGACCGCGAGATGATGACCTGAGCCTAAGTCAGACGCTCAACTGACAGGGCCACTCAAGTGCCCCTAAAATGATATTAGTAAAAGTAATAGTAAACTGTATGGTTATGGTTTCATATGTGACCTTTTATTTACTTCTTACGATGATAATGCTATGAGGTAGAATGTAATGTCATCTCCATTTTCCAGAAGGGCAAACTGAGAGGTTAGGTGACTTGTGGAGGTTTCTAAATTCCTTCATCAGGTAAGTTCCCAGAATGGGAACTTGAGGTGTCTTGATTCCAAAACACAGATGGCAAAAACGGCATGGCATCCTGCTGACAAGTGGAGGAACTGTATTAGAAACGAACTACTAACACAGGCAGTCTTAGAAAAAGGGTGTAGAACTCATTGAGGCATCCCCCAGTGAAGTAAAAGGCCATCTTTCAAGGCCCTGTTCAAAAGCCACCTCCTCCATGATGTCTTCCACTGTGTAGAGAAGAAAGGGACCTAGAGCTCATGCACCTGTGTAAGTGCCCACCAGGCCAGGCAGGTAAGATGAGGTGGAATGAGCCAGGTCTGGAAGAAAATATCGTGCTTGAGGGAAGCAGGGAGCACGTGGCTCCTTTGAATCGTGCCTCTCTCATCCTGCCGATCACTGCTGGGCAGGAATGTCATTTCATATTGCCAGATCTCTCCATTTTTCAAGAGAAGTGTCAGGAATCCAGATTTTCATGTAAGTTTAGTTGGCGGTTTGGTCCAACTTTCAAAAACACTGTGGGCCAAACAAAACATGTCTTCAGTCTAGACGTGTCCCCCGTTTCCCAGACTGCCACCTTGCACTCTCTAGAGCAAAGCTTTGGATTGTTACAGTTTTTAAACTTTTCTTGTATTTGGTCCATTTTCTGTAAATAAAGCAAAAGGAACCTACTGGTCCTAAAGGGGCAGCAAAGGAAAGACGAGGGGAGAGCCAGTAGACCAAGTCCTCACCATTCTCTCTAGCCAGAGTTCCAGGGTCTGGAGGGACGGAAGGACTGGTTGTGCCAGGACACCAGGGCTCTGTGTTGGCGCCCATAGTAAGTCCTAAGGGTGCAGGCACTGGCTGTGAAAAGTGTGTGTGACTGGGAGCATGGCCACCAGTAGCCATGCTGAAAGTACCCCAGAGGAGGGAAGCTTGTGAGCAGGTCCTTGAAAATAACCAAGGCTTTCACAGAAAAAGATTTTTGAGGAGTGAGGGGGATAGAAGGGGGCATCCTTGGCAGAAAAAGCTGTAGGCGGGTAGGAAGGGAGGACATAGCAATATCAGATATGGTCTGAGCTGGGCAAGAGGGCAGGGGTTTAGTGGAAAATAAGGTAGACTGAGGCCAGACTTCAGGGGGTCTAGCAGGTCAGACTTGACTGGAATCTGAAGGCAGTTCTGATTAATAATTTCACATGTGCATTTGATTTTTCTGGTTAGAATATAAACTCATAGTCTGGAAGCGTGAGAGAACCAAATATGAATACTTACTTTGCCAGTTAGGAGCTGGGTGTCATCCACTTAGTTAATCTCTCTGGGTCTCTGTTTCTTTATCTGTAAAATGGGTTCAGCTTGCTGGACTGTGAATCTCAAATGAAATTTATGTGGGCACAGAGCACCAAGCCATGGCCTGGCTTCTCCTAGGCCTTTCGCAGACGCTAGCTATCAACCCCACCCTTGCTGGTCAAGGGCCAAATCCTAACATTATTGTCTCAGTGAAGACTGTCATGGTGCTAGGTTGTTAATAGCTTATTAATAGGTAACTTACTGGTTGAGCCGTTGGACTACTAACTATTGTATGAAAATGATAATTGAAAAAACTGTCAATTTGCATAAAGTTAAACTTCCTGGATTCCCATCTATCCTGAGACTTTTCTGTTTCGGTGCAGAGCTTTTGATCCATGTTTGAGGTTTCCAGTCAGATCTCCATTCTGTTCTGTACCATTTAGGTCTTAAAGGACCTTGAGGGAGCATCTATTCCATCAGCCACAACAAAATAGGATGAGGTGGGAGAGTGATGGTGTCAAGAGACAAAATCTGCATTCTAGATGTTCCATATTGGTACACCAACGGAAGTTCAAACCTGCTGCTTCTCAGGTTCCTCCCCCTCCACAATGCCACCTCCAGAAGACTAGTGTTGATCTACTGAATGTGCACAACTTTGAATTTATTTTAAGTACTCTCACTTTCCCTTCATTAAAAAAACAAAAAGCCTCTCCTATTTCCCATTCTTAACCACCTCCCTCCCAATTTAAAAATGTGTTTCACCTTCTAGATGCCTCCTCTCCCTCCTCCTCCTGTGGTGGTGGTGATAGCAAGTGTATTCTCACACACATCTTTAAAATGTGCAAGGCAAGGTTCTGTTAAAAAGCAAAAACACATCAGCAAAAGGATGCGAAGGGAAGGGAAGGGGGTCCCAGCCAAAATGGCTGGGGGATCTCAGACGAAGGATCTTCAAAATAGAGACTGCCTGCTGGGCCATTAAATCCTTTTGCTTTGAGTTAATCCCACAGTGTATATCAGATTACTAGAATTCAGATGGAAACCCTGATGTAGTACTCCGTCTCCTCACCAAATTATTCCAAAATCGAGTGTACATGGGTTATAAATACAGAAAATAATTGAATTCTGTGTGTCTTAAGTGAAATAATCTGTTCCATTCTGTTTCTTGTGAATATTCTCCATAATAGTCTAATTGTGTTTTGTGCTCCTGGGAGCTGAATGTGTGTTCAGCAACAATGCATTGGGTTGTAAAATACGCATCCCCAACTATCTGGGCAGGCAAAAAAGATTGAGTAAAAAGGCTGAAGATGTTTTTCCTAATGCAAATTGTATGAGTCACATAAATGGTAGTGTCTTTTAAAATTATCAACAGGCTCTGGGTTTTTGTCTTTACAGTTATAGGTCCTGTTTCTCACTCCACATTTTTGATGTTATAGATCAGTAATTCAATAGACAGCCAAGCAGGTGTTCAAATCATTCCTGACCCCCCGAATTCCTTAAATGACCCCTCTAAGCAGCAGAGCGAAAACATTCTCAGCATGTCAGAATATTGAGATTCTCAGTTGCCTTAATATTTTTTTGGCCTTAATTTTTTTCTGCCCTTTTTGTTTGTTTGTTTGTTTCTCTTTTTAAGCAAAGAGAAGCCACATCTTGGCCATGAGGATTGGAGGATTGTACGTCTACAGGACCTGCAGATTGTGCTTATAGGTGACAGAATTCTAACTGGTCAGCTGTGTCAAGGGCCTTTAAAAGATGAATCTAGAAAAGGTGGGAGAAGGAAAAGAGAGACAAGGCTTGGGCTTCTCTGGTAGCTAAGGATGTAATACAATACTGCTCTTGAAAAACAGTTCTATTTTTAAACAGAGGCCTTTTGACTGCAAATTTTTATTCTATTCAATTCACCCAGTATTTATTATTATACCCACAGTTCTGTGGGGGTGCTAACAAGACGAGTAATATCGGCCCTTCTCCCTCTACTTGCTTAGAGGAGATAAAACAAAGTTAGCAACATACTTAGTAAGATTATCTTTTGCTTTGCCCCTTCCATCCAGAAAGGTATGCTCATATTGTTAAGTAGTTTTCTTAGAAATTTCTGTGGGTACTCCCCAAAAAGAAAAGATCTCTCATATGGGCAGTTGTGTCAAGATTTAGGCAGTTGCATGTAGTCTTTTACCACTTCTTGGCAGAAATTAGTTTAATTTTCAGGCATAGTGAAAATTGGTATTTAAGCAGTTTGTTTCACTGACTGTATTTCATGATCACACAAAAATGCATGAATGTATCCCATATTAAAGATTAGTGTGCCAGTTATCCATTGTTGTATAATAAGTTACCCCAAATTTTGTGTCTTCGAACATCATTTATTATATGTATTATTTAGCATTTCTGTAGATCAGGAGTCTGGGCGAAGCTCATTTGGGTGCCTCTGGCTGGGGGTGTGGGGCGGAGGGAGAGGGTGGGCTTGGGGGGTGGTTCTCAAACCTGTTGCAGATCCCGCCTGGGCTATACTCATCTCAGAGCTCACTGAGGTAAGACCTACTTCTGAGCTCACTCACTTGCTTCTCCATGGACCAGTTCCCAACATGGCAGCTGACTTTCCTCTCAGTGGGCAAGTGGAACAGAGGCCACAGTCCTTTTGTAACCTAATCACAGAAATGATATGCATCACCTTTGCCTAATTCTGTTTGTCAGCTGATGTGCAGCCCACACTCTTGGGAAGAGGATTACTCAAGGGCATAAATCTGGGAGGTGGGCATCATTGGGAGCCAGATTAGCCATCAACGATGGAACCAGTCATTTTAGCATGAGGCTAGTCAATGAGGGTTGAAGGATATTCTTCTTACCCTGTCTAGCTCTTATTACGTATTCTCCCCGGGTGGCTCCTTCCAAACACCTCCTCGCTCTTCTGGGCATTTAATTATAGAAGGCATACATGGTAGACAGCAGATTGCTTTAATCTTTTAAAGATTTGTTAGTCTTAGAGCATGTCAACAAGCCATATTGGGTCTTTCTTAAACCTAACATCTTGATCAGTGAATTTGGAGAGTTTTGCTGGAAAGGGCATTGTGTCTGGTGTGATGATAAGTCTGCAGAGGGAAGGGGAAGGAGGCCCCTATAGCTGGTATAATTACACAGGCTCCTTACTGCCTAAGAAAATAGGTATGTTTCATGCACAGTGGTTGAGGATGGGCATTAAATTAGGTTGGTATATGTCCATGTAAACACCCAAATGAGAGGGATTGTTGTCCCAGTTTGTGTCTCTAACGTGTGTCTACAGGAGATGAACATGTTCTAGCTACCCTTCAACCCTGTGCATATGTCAGAGACTTGCATCTTGTAAATTCTGTGGAAATCAGCTATTTCATGGAAAAACTTTCATGGAGGATGCAACTTTGTTTTCAACACAGTGTTCAAAACATACAAATGTAGGGGCTCCTGGGTGGCTCAGTCTGTTAAGCATCAAACTCTTGATCTCAGCTCAGGTCTTGATCTCAAGGTCCTGAGCTCAAGCCCCGTGTTGGGCTCTGCACTGGGTGTGAAGCCTACTTAAAAAAAACAAAAACAAAAACAAAAAACAAAAATAAAAACAAAAAAACAGGGACACCTGGGTGGCTCAGTCAGTTGAGCATCAGACTCTTGATTTCTGCTCAAGTTATGATCATACAGTGCATGAGATTGAACCCTATATTGGGCTCTGCACTGACAGCACAGAGCCTGCTTGGGATTCTCTCTCTCTCTCTCTCTCTCTCTCTTTCTCTCTCTCTCTCTCTCTCTGCCCTTTCCCCCACTCTCTGTCTCTGAAAATAAGTAAACATTTTTTTTAAAAACAAGAAAACCCATACATATGTAGGCATTAAAGTTTTGAGGAAAAGGTGGCATAAAGAAAATTTTGGTCAATTTTTAACAATGGAAATTGATTTATAATGCAGCTTCCATGCTAAACCTACTGGAAACTTGGAGAAAAGGAATCTGGATTCAAATTTAGAAGCATGCAACTGTGTTGTTTGTGTGTGTGTGTGTGTGTGTGTGTGTGTGTGTGTTTAACCTTTAGTTTGACATTTCACCATGTTCCCCGCAGTGCCTGTGTATCCTCTGTTTCTTCTGCATGCAATGTCCTGGGTTCTTCTCCCTCCTCCTCTCACCTCCTAACCTTGCTAGCTCCTTCTATTCCTTAGGGTCTCAGCAGAGAGAACTCCCCAACCACTCAATTTGAAATCATCCCCGGTTCCACCCCTTGTCTTTCATTATTGCCTCTTCTAGGTTTTTTACTTCCTATTTTGTTTATTATCTAGCTCTTCTGCCCCACCCCTCTCTCTCCCTAACACACACGCGTGCACACACACACACACACACACCCCATACACACCATACACTACACACCATACTTAATCACTGTAGGCTCCAGGAAAGTAGGGGGTTTTGTCTGTGTTATTTCTGACTATAACCCCAATGCCTGACACATAGTTGGTGCTCATTAAATATTTGTTGAATGAATGAACATGAATGAAATAACTTATGACAGTTTCTCAAATAAATCACGTTTAGCTGAGGGCTATTGTTTACTGTCTACCCACCCCCAAAACTGGCATCCATGAGTCAGGGGCTTCTTCCCCAGCTGTTCTAGTACCCAGCACAGCTCAGTGTAGATGCACAGAACACTGACAATGGAAGAATGCATGGATTCTCTGGCAAAGGACTAAAAAGGGAAGAACCTTCACTTCTTAGGCGAGAACAGGAGGCCCTGGGCACTGTGGGTTTCTGAAGGGCAGCACCAGTGTCTTCTTCCTCCTCATCTTTCCATGGCTGGTACTCAGTCCAGTGCTTGGCACAGAGCAGAGTCAACACAGGTTAATTGGATCAGATTGAGTTGAGTTAGGGAAAAGCTCTAACAAAATCTCTCCTGACCATAACCCAGTGTGCTCAGCTTGTGAATACTCCCGTGAAGGTGGCAAGGATGGTTCCTTCTGTATTCCCTTCTGCAACTGTTTTGTCAGAATGCCCAGAAGCATTCATTCGTCCATTCATTTATTCATGCATTCATTCACTTCCTCATTGCACTCAGGAGCGTGCTGGGTACCAGAAGTCATGGAAGACTATGCAGGTTTCAGAAAGCTTACCTTGAAGAAAACTCGGGCTTCATTCTCCGGTTTATACAACCTGCCTGAGGTGGCAAAGTAGTTGGAATCAGGCTGTTATAGTTGCTTGGCTCTGTCCTCTGTGCCGGCCTCCACACCACCGGCTTTGAACAGGAGTAGAAAGGTCACCCACTGTGGTTGCAAATTGGCTCTTGCATTAATCCTGGCTTATTCAAAAACACTCAATATTTTTCCAAACTGAGTTTAGAGCTTTTGATTGAAGCCTGAATCATTTACCACGGCAGAGCATATCACCAGTATAGGAAAAACTAGAACTTAAAAATACAAAGCCCCTTTAAGTAATCCAATATAGGATAATTACATTATTAAATAAAGCTGTGGGTCTCAAATTATTCCACTGCCATTGGACATGTAAGGATAATAATGTGAACTGCGCTAAGTGAACAGAGCAAAAAAAATGTTTAACAAGAGGGAACATGTCTAAATCATATGTTTATGTTTAAATAGAGGCTACACAAAACAGGAAGATTTACTTGGTTTCTACATTAAAGTGTTCTAAATAGGCATAAGGCTCTTGGTGCTTCTCTGTGAAGACTGCTCTTCTCATTAATGACAGCAGTATATCAAGACTCCATGCCAGATCACCAAAACCCTGAAGAATTCAGACAGCTTCCACCGTGGTTTGCATATACCAACAGGGGCAAAGGGTTTTTTCTCTTCCTCCTATTAGGGTCTTTCTGAAGTAGAGGCTCTGTTGAACTGTGTACCTGGGCAGGAGACAATGTGCCTGTAAAACTAGGTGGAAAAAGATCAGGAGATGTCAAAGGAATGGTCTGGAGTCATTCGGCATATTAGATCACCTGTGTTGGGTGGTAGTTGGGTTTGGGTTTATTGCTATTAGTTTTGCTTTTATAGAATGTTCTTCTAGGTAACTTACCTGAACTTTAACACTGGAATTGGGCTCATTTATCTCCTTTTGCTTATGTTTTAATGGCCAGAGCTAAGAACATGAGTGCCAAGCTAGTTTTTATTATGGCAACCTGAAAGTAGTTAAAAAAATAGACTGTGGAGTAAACACCCTATCTATTTGGCCAAAGGAAAGGTGGCAGGCTCAACCCCTGACTTCACACATCTTCAGTGGATATCAGATACTTGCTTGTTTAGAGATGAAATATCTAGGACACTGGGATGCATCTTCTTGCTTTTCGTGTAAATGGTTTTTCATCTTAGGGAGGAAAAAAAAAAAGCACATATGTGGTAAATCCAAAAGGAAAGAAGTGAAACTGAGAATTAATGAGATGATATTTCTGGTGCTTTCTTTAGAGATGGGCTTCTGGTCAGGGAGCAGGCTGCAGCCTAACAGGTTTTAGATTAGTGTGTATTAAAAATGTATTTAGGAACATAAAATATTTAGGATTTTTGAATTACTTGTTTGATACGCAAATGCCTTTGGCTATACCATGAAGGATGGTCGCATTACATCTGACAAATCACACCTCAGAGCAGTCTTCTGTTTGCTTACTCCCTCTAATTGTGCCAGGATGGCTTTCCAAAGTTCACTGAGCCACAAGCTTCACCCAAATGTCTGGTGGGAAGGAGGGGGAGGTTGGAAGAGAAGGGGCTGGCTTGGGAAATTGGAACCCAATACACTAATGAGCCTCCATGGCAAATCCATTTCATCATGTTCAGGGAGTCAAACGAAACCTTAGCACATACTTGAGAAGATATCTTCATCACTCAGACAACAGAAAATTCTTTGCATTTTTAAATAACACATGAATGGCAATTTCTGCCATCTTACTTTGGGGACAAGAACACAATACAAATCAAAAATTAAAATCCCTTTTGTTGCAAAATGACTTTAAATCCCACCCCCTTGACCTCCCAGGACACTGTTAGGGGTGAGTGCCCTTGTCCCAGGTGGGAGTAGCATGGATGGAGTATTACTACTGAAAGGGCTATGGGGACCAGTTTGCCAGGGAGACAAGGGTGCTGCCAAATCTGATTTCTGGTTCCACATCAGTTTTCTCGTCTCTAAAATGGGCCTGGGAACACCTACCTCAGATAGTCTTTGCAGAGATTAGAAGAGAGTATGTCTGCTAAATTCACGGATTAGTGTCTGGACAAAGTAAAGCATTTTAGAGTGTTCTGTTCCTCAAGGACTGAGGAGAATGACTTAGAATCCCAGACACTAGTAACTGCTTTTTGCCCTAACTACCCTTGGAGGTAGCCAGCCGTAGCCACAGGGGTATCATTGTTCCCAAAGAATTAAGAGGAGTGAGGAATACACAGGTGACATCTTAATACTGCTCGCTCTCACGCCCTCATTTTCAGTCACAGTGACACGATGTAATAATAGTAATAGCCATTATTTCTTGAATGCCTCCTCTGTGTTGACCATTGTACTGTGATAACTTCAACATCCTTATGACCCAGTGAGGGGAGGGTTTTTTTTAATCTTATTTTCCCCCATTTTTTAGGTTGTTTTTGTTTTTGTTTTCTTTTTTTTAATGTAATCTGTATAACCAACGTGGGACTCGAATTCATGACTCTGAGATCAAGGGTCACATGTTCCACTGACTGAGCCAACCAGGAGCCCTGCCCAATTTTTCAGATGAGACCTTGGCAAGATGATGTTATGTCTCAAGCTTAATGTGGACATTCAACCTAGTACAGCTGTGTTTGGCTGGGTCAGCCAGACTCAGAAGGCTGTGCTTTCTAAGTATCCCTTAGTTTCTCCCAACATGGAACATCCAGAGATGGTTTCCATTAAAATCGGTGTTTTTTGTCTGCTTTAGGCACAGCACAGTCCTTGGTTCCTTGGGAAGTACAAGAGAAGTAGAAATTAAGCAAAGGTACCTGCCACTAAAAAGTTTCTGCGATGCAGGCATTGACTGTAGAGAATAGAATTCCATGATTCAGCATCAAATACTGGTGCCTAATAAAGATTTAACATTATGTCAGAGGTAATAAGAACAGTAATTCCCAGTTCGGGGACCAACTGAGTGTTGATATCATTTTATTTTGTCTACTCAGGACATTAAAAAACAGCTGCTACCATCTATTGTCATCCTCATTTCTGAGGAAAAATGGATATTCTAACACCAGATGAAAGGAGGAGGGATACAGTATTAAGTGGAAAGAGTGTGCAGGGGCCCCTCTAGGTCAGCACTGCTTCCTTTTCTCTGCTGTCTGCCCTGTGTCTTTCCCTGGTGTGACTCCAGTAACAGGGCTCCTGGGCCCTGTGGCTTCCAGTGGGGTTTGGCCTTAGAGGTTCCCTGCCAGGACAGGGACAGGAGTGGGGGAGACATGTATTTACTCCCTGTTCTTATCCTGTGAGCTTCCTCCAGGCTGTAGGTGTCCTTCTAAGAAGAGTCACTGCCACTGGGAGAAGGGTCTGCTCTGATTTTGGTAATCATTCACTCCCACTTTGACCCTTTGGCCAAGACGTGATGATAATTGACCTGCCCTAAGCCCAAGTTCCTGTACGATCTCTCTCGAGGTTCCTTTACATCCCACCAACACCTTTGTCATTAGTCCCTTCCTAAAATCTTCCTTGGATTATCATTACACAAGTATTCTATCTATTTCCCACTGGGACCCTAACTGGTACAGAGATGGTCCTTGAAATCTAGCAAATTGAGCTTCGTGAAACGCTGGCTGCATGGTCTTCATTTTTCTCATTTCACGGCTGGCCAGTGAAAACTTCATCTTGTCGACCCACATTACCATTCTGTCCTGCCTGACTTTCTCGGACCTCTGACTGGCAAACACGTGCCTGTAGAGTGAAACCTTTTTACTCACCCTGTAGGTGTCCTGTTCGTGGAGCACATTAATGCCTAACTGGGAGAGTGATCGGCCAGAGAAGTAGGTGCCTAGAATGACAGTTATCTGAGCGGGGCTTGAAAGCATGAGAGTGGCCAACCCAGCCAGGCCCAGTGGTGGCACCTTCTGCCCCTTGCACACCATGGGCACACAGGCCTAGCACAATGGTTAGGGCACAAGCTGATGTGCTTGCACTGGTCTTTCTAAATGTTAACATTTAACAGTTTTTCTTCATTTTTAGCTTCTATCTAGTTGAAAATATCCCACTCTTGGGGAACCAGTTGGACTATTATTTTGGTTTCACGATTTATTTAGCTAACATCACCTGTTGGTATGCTTGCATTCCCGTTTATTGCATTTCAATTGCTACAATGAATATTTTAAAAATCTCGGATGTTTGGGGAAGATTGAGTTGAATATGCTGTGTTTTCTTGTTCTCATCCCATCCTCCCCCTGCCAACCCCTCTATATTACACTTATGTGTTCATAATCCTTTAAGCTTTATTAACATAGCTGAATATTGTTCTCCTAAGCAGTGATTGGTTATTGGTTACCTCATAGTGTTATACGGAAGGTTGCATTCATTTTCTCTCTTCTGAGGAATGATATAATCATAAAGATAGAGGTTTCTCTGTGTGTGAGAGAGACGTAGAATTAGATAAGTGGCTTAGATAAGTTGGGAGTTCAAATCTCTCTCATGTCACAGCCTACAGGTAAATGGTTCAGGGCTAGTGTGGTGGTTGTGCTCCATGAGGTGGTCCAGAGACCCAACTCTGGGCAACTCCTTTCTGTCTTTTTCCCCTGAGAGATTTGTCCTCATGTGTATGGTCCAAAGGCATATCCATTCCCTTTTAAGGGCATGACTGGGAAGTTGCACACACCACTAATACTCTTTTTTTTTTTTTTTTTTCGGTCAGAACTTGGTCATATGGCTGCACCTGGCTATAAGGGAAGCAGGAAAATGATGTGTTTATTCTGTGCCCAGCAATTTAGCAGTTTATTACAAAAGAATGAAGGAGGGATAGATATTGGGGGAAGCTAGCCACAGTTGGGGGATGTTAAATTTCCCTTGTGTCAGCTAAGATCTTTTCTTACAATAAGTCAAATGGGCTGTGGAGTTCCACTGAGCTTGAGCTCATTCTGAGACATCTAAATTGACAACACGGGGCTGGAATCTAGATGAATTTTTGGAACCAAACTGGAAAGTAGTCATAGGCTTAAAGGTAAATATTGGAATTCCCATGGAGAATATGCAGAGAAAGAAGATCTAGACCCAGACTGCATCTAAGGATATATGTTTCCTACATTTTCCCAGTAGGGAGATGGAAAAAGGAAGAAGAAAAATTGAACAAAGCAAAGAAATGTATGGGTGGTAGATGCTGGGTAGGTGTTCTTCCTGGATCCACTGAGTTTTTGTACATCTCATGAGCAGAGCCTTTGACTGTTCTGGACTTCCCTTTCAAGGATGCTTATGTAATGAACAGCCTTGGAAGACAGAGCTAGTGTCTCCAGCACAGAGGGCAGGCATAATCACTGCCCAGTATTAAAGATTTGGGTTCCCTCCGCTCAGGGTCTCACTCCTATAATGCACCCCACTGCCTGTGCAGGTATCATCTAGCTCTCTTGGCATCTCATTTTGGGAATTAGGTATTGGAGAAGCAACACAAACATGATCCTTTCACTGCAGCTATTGCTGTAAGCAATAAACCATTCTTTGTCTCTGACCAGGAGTCTTGTGTCCTCTGCCAGCATCCATGGAACTGTGGCAGGACAACTTGTAAGATTGAAAGTAGAGTAAAATCTTAGACTCTTCACAGTTCTTAATAAGAGGATGAGTTTCATCAAAGGTAGGGTTGTTCATTATCAAATGCCACTAAGAGGTCAAAGAAACCAAAGAATAAGAAAAGGTCTTGGTTTCACGATACAACACAATGGTTCTCAAAGTTTTTGGACTCAAGACCTTTTGCACTCAAATTACTGAGGACGCCGAAGAGCTTTTGTTTATGTGGGTTGTATCTATTAATATTTACTGCATTGTAAGTCAAAACTAGAAATAACTTAAAAATTCTTGGTAACTTATTGAAAACTGAAAATAAAATGACATCCATATGTAAAAAAAATCCAAAAAAACAACAACCCTGAATGTTAAGCTGAATCTCAAACTTTATTCAAGATTAAGTCAAAATGGATCATACTTCTATACAACTTTGGGAAGAAAACATAGAAGCTCTTTGTGACCCAGGATTAGGCAAAGAGTTCATAGGTGCAACAGCAAAGCCACGATTCAAATAAAACAGCTGATCGATTGGACTTAGCCAAAATTTAAAACTTTTGTTTTGTTGAATACACAATTAAAAGAATGGGAAGACAGCTACAGAATGGGAGAAAATATTTTCAAAACACATATCAGACAAAAGACCTGTATTCAGTACATACAAGAATTCTCAAAACTCAATAGTCAGAAAATAAACAGCCCAATTTGAGAAATGAGCCTGAAGACCTCAACCCACACTTCACCAAAAAGGATATACGGATGAAAAATTAACACCTGAAAAGATGTTCAACATCATTAGTCATTAGGGAAATGAAAATTTAAAACATGATGAGAAGCCACTGCATTTATATTATGATAGCAATAATAAGTTAATTAACAAACCCAGTATCAAGGGCTGGCAAGGATGAGAAGCAACTGGAAATCTCATCCATTGCTGGTGGGAATGCAAAATGGTAAAGCCACTCTGGAAAATGGTTTCTACAAAATTAGATATACACTTACCCAGTAGTTCCTCTCCCAAGTATTTATTCTAGAGAATTGAAAATGTATGTTCACACACACACACACACACACACACACACACACACACAAAACCATCTGGTTATAGCAGCTCTATTTGTAATTCACAAAGTTGAAAACAACCCAGTGTCCCTCAATGGGCGAATGGATGAATAATTTTGGGACACATCCATATCATGAGATACTACTCAGCAGTGAAAAGGAACAAGCTATTGATACATACAGCAACATGGATGGATCTCAGAGGAATTATCCTGAGTGAAAGAAGTAATCTCAAAAGATTTCAGATGGTATGATTCAATTTATACGACATTTGGAAAAGAGAAAAAAGATAGCGAGAACAGATCAGTGGTTGCCATGTGGTAAAAGTCATAGAACTATACATCAAAACAGGAAATTTTACTGTAAGCTAATTTAAAAAATAAGAACAGCAATATAAACCCATTATATATATTTGCCACATTTTTATGGAAATTAACCATATTTTCAAAAACAAAAAAAAACAGTGGCATTGTTTTACATTTTTATAAGCTCTTTACTGTCTAGCTTAATAGAGACAGCTGGATTCTCATATCTGCTTCTGTATTTACTCTCTTGCCTTACCGTATGTCATATAGTCTCTGGAAAACCCCACTATACACTTGAAAGAGAATAAGACTGCAAAAAGCAAGTAATGTCTTAGTATTATTATGATCTTTGTTTTGATTCTATGGACTACCTGAAATAATCTGGGGGATTACCCAGGGTTCCTGGACTACACTTTGAGAACCACTGACACAATACACTGTCCCAAATTTCAGTAATTTTCATGCATCTTGACTTTTTTTTTTTGGCTGTACCCACATGTCCTGTGTTTACTTAATGGTTTAGTTCAAATTGACCTATTTTTTAACTTAAATTTATTTAAAGAGGAAACATTCTAAATCTCCTGTAAATGGAAAATCAGTACCACTTTCCCATAAATGAAAAGTAACCACAAAAATAAATAAGCAATGAGTAACATATATATATATATATATATATATATATATATATATATATATATATATATATATGTAAAGTTTACCCGTGAGCCATCTAAACTCATCTCTGCAAGGACTCAGGACAATGAAAATGGGAGTTAATACTGACGTACCACTCATTTATGTTAGCCCATTTAATCCTCAAAATTACCATAAGAGGTAAATAGTATTATTATCCTTTTTTTCTACATACATACAAAATCTTGAAGCACGGGGAGGTTAAAGAAGTTTCTCAGTGTTCCATGGTGAATAAATTGCAGACCTGGGATTTAAACCCAGGCAGAAGGCTCCTGAGTCCAGGATGAATACTCTGTGGGCAGATAGGAAACCTGGGTTTTTGTCTAAGTTCTATTGGAAGTTGGTATGAGGATATGTCATAAAATGAAGGAGGTGGAATAAATCAGGGTGTGCAAGTTTAAATGTTGATTGGCTGTCCGGGGGGCCAGGCAGGTAAGGCAACAGGGAGTGATGGGGTCAGTGGTCAACTCGAGATCTCGCATCTTATCTAAAGAAAGCAACCACTTCCAACTGTTTGGGGGGACGTTTTTGTTTGTTTGTTTTGGCAGAGATATCATTTTATTTTACTATTTCATTTCATTTTATGAAAAGATGGACGTCTGGATACCTTGTGCAAAGTTTTCCGATTTTTAGAACATGTGCAGAGGCCGGCAATACACAGGCAGGCTAATTCATGACTAGATCCTTTCCTCTGACATAGAGGATTCCGTGATTCAAAAAGCTGTTTTTTATACAGTGGTAGACACAAAATCCAAATTACAGAAACAAGCCGTTTAAAACAATGATGAAAGGGGATATGGGCTCCGATAGCATCTCAACACAGCCTACATAAATATTGATCGGGAACTGGGTTAATTGAAAAGCCAAGGTACATTAATAGAATAACAAAGTGTATTTCTTTGTGTTCCTTTTGTGTTGTATTAGAGTAAATCAGCAATATTTATCCAGTGCTAATTCTCGGTTTGCAGAGAGCTAATGTAATCATGAGATGAGCTTATTGAAATTCTTTTCTTAGACATAGAGGCTTGCCCGAGAACGGCGTGTATTAAGAACTTTAGTCAAAGCTTGCTCAGAATAGTAAATACGAACATGTGATTTATGCCATTGTGTGTACAAAGCAATGTTTCCTGAGACATTTTCTATATATATGTTAGCTGTTTTGTTTTTTGGGCTGGTCTGCTGCTTCCCCCTCCTCCGCTTATCAGATTTCCTTCTAAATCCTGGCATTTGACAATGTTGCAGGGCCAGTTTCTCTGTGAATCCACAGTAAAACATACTGGTGGTTTCACAATTAATCCAAACTTGGGTTTATGGCTTATGTGTGTTTATGTGAATTCCTGCATTTGTTTTTATATATGTGTGTATATTCATAAAGTCTGTTTCTGAGAGAGAGAAAAGGAGGGAGAATAAAATCTATAGACTGAATCTTGAAAGATGGGTTTATTCATCAATGACATCATAAGGATTGTATTTTCTCTTGGTTAATAAACTGTTTGTTTGGCGGGCGTTGTAAGCCAGCCAGCGCTAGTCATGCCATTTCTTGGAAAAGATCTGAAGTAACTGGTAATTGACATGATAATCATTTGATCATAGCGCTATTTGAAAATAACACTCATCTCCAAACTTGTCTCTTCTAAGGAACCATATTTGGTAACATTGTTGCCAAATTCCATCTTTGCCAATGTTGAGTCTTCTATACCATGATACTTAATTATTTTCAGTATATTCTAAACTTGATTTCTGGTGTGCCCTGTCCAGAAGCTGTTCCCATATGCTTTGAAACAATATCCAGCCTGAATTTTCATTCTGACATTTAATAATCACCATGTAATAGCTATAAAATGCGTGACAACTACAGATCTTTTATTTCAAGAGGATGGTGTAGTGAATCTGAGTGAAATCATCCATTGAAATGGTACTTTGTAATATGCCCCATTGTTTATAAAGTATTGAATTTTTTTTTTCAGGAGCAAAGGATAAAAACAGTTTCCACTTTGGGTCCCATTCAGGGGAAGTTCATATTTAATCATGATAAGAGAAAGGACTCCATTACGAAAGTTTTACTTTTCATTTTTGATAGAGTATTTATTTTGCTGCTGCCTAACAAACTTTGTTCTCAGAAGCAGCTTGGAACTGGATGAGGAAAAGTGAAATTTTAGATCCTACCTTAAAACATTTTTAAAAATGAAATCCAGGGTTTCTCATTGTGTGAAGCTTATCTTAATAAACCCTTTTTTGTTTGCTTTGGAGTAACGTGTGCAGTACTGTGTGTGTGTGTGTGTGTGTGTGTGTGTGTGTGTGTGTGTGGAGGTGGGGGGCGGGAAGGAGGAAAGAGTCATGTTTAACAGCAAAATTAGCCAAAATCACTTGTGAATTCCTTTTGTTTAATAGCTTAGAGACATCTTCCTGTTGTTGTTTGTCAAAAATATTTCTAAGATTTTGTAAGCTTAGGGGTTTTCACAGCTAAGCTTTTCTTCAGAAATGTGAAGTAAAAGAAATGAAAGAAGTCAGTTCAAGTTGAAATGTCAAATGCTTCAAATAATTTAACTTAAAACCCAGTGAGATGATCTTAAGCTTTTTCCAAGGAATCTTTGGATAGGAGAGGCCTTCCTTTGCTCCATGGATGGATCTCTATTAAATATCTTGCTAGATTAATTCTGAGTCAGAAAAGTTGGTTGTTTCCTGGAAGCAATTAGGGATGCTTAAAATTCAAATTTATGATCCATAGGAGAAACTTAAGTTTCAACTACTTTTCTTAGATTCAAAGGCTTTCTCCTCACTCACCCTCTCTCTTCTTACCCCATATGTATTAAAAGAAAAAAAATCAGTTCATTTCTCAACTTACAAAGTTTTTAAGAAACATGAGAATGTGTAAGTTTCTTTCAGTGGGAAGCACATAACATTTATGAAGTATTTCTTTTGGGATTACATCACAGTTTTATTTAATTTTTAGGACAAAAGTTAAATTCAATATTTGTGTATAAGCCAAGGGAAAATGTACCATAAACATAGGAATTTGGGGGTGAGTCAGAGTTCCAAGAATCCCAGATTTACTTAGACCATTTATATAGAGACAGGCTAACCATTAGTCACCTAGTTCTCGCTTTTTACTTTTGCAATTAACTGCACCAAAAAATTAGCTTTCACCTGAGTGGTCAGATAGGCAGCATGGGCTTTGGCAGCTAGCATTAAAAATAGCTATCAGAATTACTGCTCTAATCATATAACAAATATATCTTATAAATTATTTTTCAACTAGACAGCTATCAGTGAAAACCCATTGAACTGAAGCGAGCTATTAAAGATACTCTGTCACCAAAAAACACATTGTTTGCTCGTGTAGGGCTAAACCACTCAAATGGTATTTCAGATGGGCTTTGTTGAAAATTTGTCATTTGCCTCTCAACCACCAATAATAGTTTTGTTCTCCCCTGACCACCTCTTGTAGGATGAAGTCATTGCTGTTTCCGAAAAGGTAATCGTGAAGCTTGAAGACCTGGTCAAGTGGGTACATTCCGATTTCTCCAAGTGGAGGTGTGGCCTCCAGGCTGGGTCGGTGAAAACCGAGGCCTTGGGAAGGAATGGACAGAAAGAAGCCCTGCTCAAGTACAGGCAGTCAACCCTCAACAGTGGGCTCAACTTCAAAGACGTTCTCAAGGAAAAGGCTGACCTTGGTAAATAGAATTTGTACTTCCAAATCTAACGTGTGGGCGGATACAGTAACCTACTTTTTTTTTTTTTTTTTTTTTTTTTTTTTTTGGTCACAGACTTTTCTGGAAATCCTGCCATATATATAATTTTACATATAAAATTTCTTTAGCCTCAAAGGGTCCTCGGAACACCTTATGGGCACGTAGTCTGGGTGTGTAAGGGATGGGTATTACCTGCCAGATCACAGGGCCTTCTTGGCGTGGAGCCCTGTGCTAGAACCTGTGGGATAGCACACGTGACCTCAGGCAGCTTCCACGTGGTGTCAAGGCGTGAGACTTAACTAGGACACCTGAAATAGAACTAGTGAAGAGTTTAAATATTTGTTCTAAGTAGATAGTATGACATCTATTAATACCATGTCAGAATTTCATGTTTTCATGTTGGGTGGAAAATGAAGTGAGGAAGAGAGGCGAGTGACTTCATGTGGAGCAGGAGAGCAGTGTCAATGCGGGGAAGCGTGGCGACTCGTGGCGTAGGTTTCCCTGGGCTTTTAGCATTCGGAGATCACCATGAACATATTTTTTTCTTTCCTTCCCTCCCTTATTCCACTATGAGTTTAAAGGAGAACTTGAGATTTGGAGTAGTTATTCTAATTAGTGTTCGAATCCTGACTCTCCTGCTTATTGGCCGTGTTTTCTGGGCAATTTGTTTAACCTCCTAGCCTCGGTTTCTCTATGTGAAAAATATGAGAACTTTACAGGGTCACTGAGATGTAAGATACAAAGGGTTTCGGACCGTGATGACTGGTATATAGGAGGGGCTCCATAATTAATTCTATTGCTTTTTCTTAACAGTTTCTTCTCCAGTGCCTTTTTGTGCCCTTTTCTTGTGTTTTGGTGTTTTTTTTTCCTCTTGTTTGTACGTCCCTCTGGCATTCAGTGACTTACTCTTCTAACATTGCTCAAGACCAAAGTTGTTGACCTCTGATTTAGACTCGTTATTTCCTCTTTAGGCAAAGAGGAACTTCACTTTTAACATATTAAGGCATCTTTTTCTTTCATTCTGGCACAATGCTGATTTTCATAGCCCTATTTTATGCCTTAATGTGACAACTTCCTGTTTTTTTTTTTTAACCTAGGATTTAACTATTACGACAAACCTAGACGATTTATTTAATTGACATAAAGAGACTACATAACAACAGTAACTGTCTTTCATGGGATTCTGATTTGTGATGAGCTGTACTGTGCTTTGGGACTCATATTAATATTTTCTTGCAGTTTGAATCAATGACCAACAGTTTCCTGTCATCTTTTGGTAGATGTCAGGCAGTAATATTTTGGACATGGCGGCCTGTCATGTGTACATTTAGAGAAAATTATTTAATCTGGTGGTTTTATATTAAAGCCAATAAATTGATTTCTTAAACTTCCTATATATTCTGTTACACGTCCCAATTTTATGAACACACAAATGACCAGTCTTCTGACCTGTGCTAATGCTGAATAATAATACATCTGTTGTATTCTTTTCCTAATGTATGATCTAAGTTGTATTGCTATTGTCTTATGTTTTCCTTAACATTAAAATGTTTCTTTTGTTCGTTTGATTTTTTTTTTTTTTTAGTTATGGAATATACTGTTACTAATAAAAAACTAAACAGGAAACCCACAGGGGACAAAAGGATGTGTAGATGGTTAAGCTTCTTGTTGCACATATAAACAAGAGTATTTATAGTGGAACTGTTTTCTGTTTAAAATTGATAGTTTATTAATGAATATGAAAAGAAACTCAATCTCTTAATTCTAACAAAAGATTTAGAGGGTTTGATCTTAGTGAATTCTAAAAAATGTCCATGACCTATTTTTTAATAACTGATTTCAGAAGAAATTGATTTATGGTGAATATTCAAATTACTTAGTGGTGTTTTAACTCTAGCTGTTCATTAGACTCACCAGGGGAATTTTGAAAATAATACTGATTGCTAAGTCCAGCTTCCCCAAATTCTTCATTCAGTGAGATTGAGACAAGGCCAAGGAATGTGTACTGATAAAAGACTTTCTAGGTGATTCTATTTTTTTTTTTTTTTTTTTTTGGTCTCATTTGGGAACAGCACTACAATTAGTGCTGAAGAAGGGAAAATAATCAACAGGAGATTTGATTGGGAGGCTCTCCTCTGGTGAACAAGAAACACCATGTACTTTTCCTTTCTTTGTTTTTTAATGTAAAATACCCCTTTAAGGATAGAATTTGGGGCCTTGAAATTCTACTCAGTTGGTATGAACTGTGGGGAATTTGAGACAAATAGCTTTTGTAATTGGAATGCACACTGTGTTGTAATAATGTGGAAAGAGAAACAAAAACTTTCCTTAATGTAATGAGTTTCCATTATCTGCCTGATCTAAGGTTTACAAGTCTACATTGTTAGGATTTATATTGGGGAGATAGGGGGTGTCATTTGCTGTACGCATTCCTGTCCCAGCAACTTTCTCTTCAACCTCTCTCTTCCTTTCTCTGTCTGCAACATCAAAATATTTGTTGTCTGTACTTTTCTTTCTGCACAGTGGTTTTCTTATCTCTCTTTCTCTTGGCCACACTGAAACCACTTCCAATACCACATTGTTAATGGAAGTTCACACACTTATTAGGTTTTTCCTTCTGTAGAACACTTCCAACTCCTCATTGTTCTTACCAAAGAAAGAAGATGAACTCTGAGATTACTTAAGACCCCCCCTTTTTTTTTTCTGGTGGAAGTAAGCAAAGAATGGAAAGATCTCACCTTTCTGTGGCTAAAATAAAACTCCAGTACGTTATTTTTTTAACTGAAGTATTTCATCACGTTAAAACATCAATAACAACATACTAATTAGGTTGATTCTTAAAGAAGGGATTCTACCATCTAAAAGCTAATTAAGGAACTCTTCTTGCTCAACGTTTAGGTAGAATAAGCTCCCTTTAATCCCGGTTTGTGTCACTTCCTGTCCCTCTCTGAATAGTAAAAAAAACAAGAATGTTCTCACAAATGTGTGTCTGCCAACAAATTAATACTCCGCAAAGAGAAACTCTGCCCCAAATGGCAGCTTCCAATAACTGCTCTGATTCAAACCACAGTTCTTATTTTTTTTTTATCCCCTTCCCCTTTAAGGACAATATTTGCGGATATCATGTTTGCTTTTTACAAAATCTCTGCAGTTTTCGTTTAAGATTCTAAATGGCTGGTGATAACATGACACATCTAGGTAGTGGGAAAGACAACAATCTTCAAAAACACTCCTGAGATGTGTTGCAGCGCCTTCGTCCCCTTCCCTCCTCTTTGTCCTTTTCAAAGAAAGAAAGTTCAGTATGAAACCAATTCAAATTATGACTTTACTCAGTGAGATGTTTTACCTTCTGTCAGTTTCATACTGAAGTTTATAGAAAAAGAAAAAGAAGAAGAAAGAACTGTGTTAAAATAGAAGGGTTAAGGAATGTATTATTCATAAGCATAACGAACACAGGAACCTGTTTTTCCAGAAGAATCGGGTTGATTAAATCATTCACTACACAAGCTTCTAGTTATTTATTTTTGTCTTTAGAATTACAGTACTTAGCTTTTGTAATAAAGTGGACTTGATACCCATATTTGGTATGGCAGTTGGAAGTAGTCAAATGAAGAATTATTTCATTTTACGAAATTTTTAGCAACTAAGGAATATAAACACTATCAGTTAAACATAGCAAACTTGCATTTTTTATTCCTTGGGCTATAGTTTGAAAAAAAATCAAATTATTTTATATAACACTGCTTCTTACAGAGTTCCTTTAAGTGAAGTATGAAAGCTGCAGAGTAAGCTTTATTGGCCTATAAATATGTCATTATAGTTGGACTACATTTATATGCTTTGGATTGTTGTTTAAGCCAAGAAAATATGTCTCTACAGGTTGACTTTTTATTGAAACCCTTTGAGGCATACAACAGAATGTATTTTAGGCCAAGGTTATTAAAAGAGCATTTTTATTTTTTTGCAGCAGACTCATTGTCAATTATGCTGCCACAAACTGTCTGTGGATGGGCAGTTATAAATGGTTTCATCTCCAAATGTGTCTCTAGAAAAAGAAAGAAAAGATAGAAGCATCTGAGCTGAAATTGAGAAGAGAGACCAAAGGATGTGGGTGTGGGTACAGCTGAATTTAATGATGGGGGTTCCCTCAGTTCAATTTCTGTTTCTAAAGGCCCATCAGATTGAGAAAGTGTGGCTTCCCCTGTCCCTTCTGGTGCTTGGATTTTACTGTACTCTGGGGAATAAACAGCAAGGTGGTTGAAAGAGCAGTGGATGGGAGGTCAGGAGACTCTTGGCTCTACTTGTCCTGTAGATCTGTCACTCGCTGGAACAGTCTGCAGGTGTTTGTGCCTTCAGGTTCCTTGGATGTAAAATCGGTGTAATAGTGTGTACCTTGCTTTATCTCCCTGGATTTTTGAGAAGGTCAACTGGGGACTAATTAGTTAGTGTCAATGGCAGCATTTGTGATACTGAAGTCCTAGTATTTTCACCATGTTACTGTGAGAAGGAGGTTCTATATGATAGGGAGCTATGTGGTATGATATTAGTTTATTTGTCCCTTTTGAACTTCCTGAATCATGTGGTCTAGTGTTTAGGGCAGGGTTTATTCTCATTACTGTCTGCCTCAATAGAAGACGGTTATTAAAATCCTTCTGGCCTTTGCTTTAATATATTATATATAATATATATTATATATGTATTTATTTATATATTATATATAATGTGTATTGTGTATATATAATATGCACATATATTACATATTAAATAGATTACATATTATATATTAAATATATATTATGTGTATATGTATAAATGTATATAAATTATGTGTGTATATATAATGTATATATATTATATGTTGAATATATAATATATATTAAGTATATATATTATAAATATATACTATGTATATACATTATGTATACATGTACATATGTATATATATACATATAAATTATGTGTATATTAAATATAAAATATATGTATGTATTTGTAAGTTTCTTTACATATAGATTTTTTTTATGTTGTATAACTTTTTTCCTTTTGATAATTTTGTCAAAATAAACTGGGCCATTAAGTGCCCAGTAGTATAAATGACTTCTCTAGTACTTTTAGTTAGAAATTAACTATACTGCTTGGAAATCTTGGAAGCCTTGTGTTTCAAATGGTTATTTCAGATCACTTTTGAGTTTGATGTGTCAAGCTGCTTCCAAGGGTGTGGATTGGGTCATGATTCTTATTCTGCATTGAAGAAAACAGTTTAAATGTCTGCATTATGAAGCATGGTAAGGTGCTGATGGTTTACCATAATGAGGAATTTTCACCTGATACATCTAAGGAACTTGCTAGGATTGAAGACATGCTAATTATTAAGACAGTCCTTTCCTTCCTTCCTCCTTCCTTCGTTCCTAGATGTAAACTTCGTATATTTATTAAACAGTACGTATTTGATGTATTTCATGTACGTATTTGCTGTTTACGTTTTAACTTCCATTGCTGGGTTAGCTGTACTGTTTTCCCTAAGGTAGAAACTTGTGAAGTTTCTTAGATGGTATATTGTTGAATTTTTCTATTCATGAATATCATAAGGAATCCCTACGGAAGGACCCCTTCACTGAAACAGATCTGGCCTTTATAGTAGCCTTGAGTTCAAAATAGAAATCAATTACATATGGAGCCTATCAGAAATTTGTAAAGGTACTTTCTAAAGGAGTTTCTCACAAGGCCTTCTGACAGTATTGTTGTGTGAACCACACATTCTTTAAAGAAACTCATCATGGCACAGTTAACACTACAGAAGTATGCTGTCAAAGGGCCAACATGGCTGTTTCCTCAAGGTTACTTCATGCCACTGTAAAGTGACAGCCCAAAGGACCTTTGACAGGAGTGAGTTCATACTTCCAAGAATCTGTATCCAAGATGTTCAAAGCTTTAGAACAACTTAATGATGGGATATTTTCTATGGATCTAGGAAGACATCAGGGAGATTACTTCATTTCATTTCAACGTTAAAATTCAGCTTGCCCACGTAATCAAATAGTTGAACGTTGTCCTGCAATAATGGTAGAATGTGTGTGTAAGAAGTGTCTTGAAAAAATGACAGTCATGTATTTTGTCTGCACTTAGCCATCTTGGCTGTTCCTGCTGGAAAGGAAGTCTGCAAAATCTAACCATGTGCGAGCCAGTCAGCAGCTAGTCATGGATATTGCTGTCTAGATATTCGTGTTGCCATCATTCATGAAGGCTCATTCCAAGTTAAGACCCTTTCATTTAGAATTTCTGTTGACTTGTGCATCTTCTAGTGTTTTCTAGAATTATGAATGCTTTTTAGAATTCCAGATTCCTATCTTCTCTTGATAATGGACTGAAGATGGGTAGTCAATAGAAGAGAAATTTGTAGAATTTAAGAGTTTATTCTTTTAAAATTGGAGATCTTGGGGCAAAGGTAGGGGGAAAGACATGAAATTGGAAATTTCAGTGCTATTTTTAGTATTCAGGTTACCAGTATTCACCACTTGGCTACAATGCATGAACAAGGTAAGAAACTCATGCTTTTTTCTAGCTCTTCAGAGAGTCATTAGGCTGGACATTGATGTCGTTGATGTTTCTTCTCCCCTTTCCTTGAAATAGTTCTCAATCCCTATTATTATATTATTATTATATATATACTCTAATATTAGTGTTTATTTGGCTGAACAATCCCATTTTTTTTCAGTTTTTCCCCAGGATGTGGTTTTAAAATCTCTCACCATCCTGGTTACTCATCTTAGGATCCACTTTGGGTGTCCTTTTACACCTGCTTACCCATTGATGTTTTATGAGCTCATCTGTGCTAAGAAACCTAGACCAAAATGAGAGGCGGCTTCCAGTGGAATAGAGACTGATAACATCCTTCAGGCTTGGCAGGCTGCACTGACTAACATATGAGACTCTAATACCAGCTGTATCATCTGGACTTCTACTTCTCAGAGCAAGAAGGAGGGAAAATATGTTATTTAGCCACTATTCCTGAATTTTAGTCACCTGGGTTTTTTTGTTGTTGTTGGTTTGTTTTGGTTTGGTTTAGTTTGGTTTTGTAGTAGTATTAAGTGTAGACTATTATCTAATGAACATCATTGTCAACTAAGATGGCAGGAGTCTCTGTGGCTCAAAACCAGTGCTGTGCTTTTCTAGCTTCTGTTGTTCCTGTAGTTGTGTACTATAGCATTTAAGGTAGCACTTGCCCCAGTTGAGTTTTGCTTCAATAAAGGTCTACAGTTGAATACCAGCTTGGTGTCCAGCTAGTTTAACCTGCTCCAATCAAATAAGATAAAGACCAAGAAGTATTCCCTAAATTATCATATGTGTTATTTGAATGCATTATCATTCTCCCGGACTCCAGCTGTTTTTGCTTTTTCATTTGTTTTCATTTTCTGTTCTTCTGGCATTTGGTCTTTAATCAGATACTCTGTGGTCATGTCTGTGATAAAAAGACCATGATGGGGAAAGCAATCAACCCATAATTTTGTTTTATTATTTCATTGATTTCATTATTTATTATTTCAGTAATAAGAAATGTTAATTTCACAATGAACTATCTGTGATGGTCACCATCTGAGGATAGATAACCAAAGATGAAAGAAATTTAGGTGTGGTCACACACAGAGACACAGAGTGTGTGTGTGTGTGTGTGTGTGTGTGTGTGTGTGTGTGTGTGTATTTATGTATCACCTTTAGCCTGGTTACATATCTGGGGCTACTGGAGAAAGTCTTCTAGGGAACCTTAGCTTCTTGCAAACTCGTTAATTTCTGGTATCATAGATGAATTGATGAACTTGAAGCAATAAATCTTTTTGCATTTGGTGACAGGAGTGCAACATTGACTCTGTGCCTCTAATGTGCTTTAAAAATGAGGTTAGATTCAACAGTTCCCCTTCCAACTGGAGATACATAATGCTTTCCTCCTATTCTTGTAACCCTAAAATGTTTCTGTTTGCTTTCCACCTCTCATCTATTGAGCCTCTGCATGGTTACTGACTGCAGGCTGTTATTATAGCTGCTGTCACGATGGCCTCACCTTGGAGCACAAAGCACATACATCCTATGTGTGAATTGATGTGACTTTTCCAGGGGGTTTTGTGAGCAGATATTTGATTGGGGCATTTAGACTTAATTCTCTTTAGTGTTGACGCTGATTCTTCCAAACAGCTCGTTTATCTTTTAGAGTACTTGAAATGTGAGGTTTTATTGCAAAACATTAATTTTCCTAAATGTCAAAGATGCGCTCCCCTTCTCTCCTCCAGCATTATGTGTTTAAGTCTGTAGTTTGTGCAGGTCACTGCAGAGAAAAGCTGAGGTTTGGACTTTTACCCCGTTTTAATAAATATATTTATTTAGGACAGACTGGAATAATGATGGGTTTTCAAAGCCTTTACGAAGTGCTTCATGCACAGTAGGGGCTGAGCAAACAGTGCTGCCATTTCGGGGTTTCCTGATTGCCTCACCTTGTGTGTTTCCAGTTAGTATGCTGGGATGAAGTAGCCTTCCTTCTTTCTTTCCTGAAATCCCAGAGCCGTGCCTTGCCGCGAACTTTCTTCCTTTGGACCTCTCCACTTGCTTTCTAAATTTTCAGTAATTTTTAACATTTTTATACTTCTGACCCTTTTAAAATACTGGCTTTCAGCCTGTAGCCCTCCTTTCTTCAAAAACTTCATGCCTGCTGGATAAAGTACAATGTTGTCGGCAAGCATCCAGTGCTTTTCTTTCTTATTAAATAACTTTCACTGTTGTTGTTTTTATTATTACCCATGCTATCCATATTGAAAATGCAGGCATTGCAAACAAAAAGCAGAAAAATGTAAGCTGCTTCCCTCCCACCCAGAACTAACTGCTGTTAGCACTTTGATATATCTATATGCCAGTGGATATCATATATGCAGAGACCATTCATATGCATATACCTTTTCCCCATAAAAACAAAATCTAACGTTTGCCTCACTGATTTAAATTCATACAGATGTGTTGCGACAGTGCCTTCATGTCCTAAAAGCGTCCACACTGTTTCTTCCTGCCTGCATAATGTTTTATCATAGAGGTGTTTCTATGGTTGGACATTTTGGTTACTTCTGTTTTCCCAAAACTCTGTGAAATTCTTGTTGCTCTGCACATACCCATGACTATCTCCGTATATATTTGTAGAGGCAGAATTGCCAGCTCAAAGTGCACTTGGAATGTTAAGACAGCCTATCTCTCTCCCTTATCTCCTATTCCTTTATGTAAACCTCCTGCTTCAGTCTAACTTGTCTAACTGCTTGGTCTTCTTTCTCTTTAACAACATGGACCTACCCTCCCGCCCCCCGATCTCTGCAGTACACTTTGAGTGGCTCATGCCTTCACTCATTCTTGAAATGCCCCTTCCAGGACTCTCTACCTATAGAAATTCTCTTCTTTAGGACTCAGTTTAAGCCCTGAAAGCCCTTGTATGCCATTCAACTCTTAGTATTTTCCCTGCTTACAGAGCTCTTATCATACTTAGTGTCTCTACCACCTACTAAGCTCCTTACTCTGTAATGAGCAATAGAATGCAGTATCTTTTTCTTATCTTCCCCATAACAGTCTTAGGTCTATCATGTAGGCACTCTAACTTCAAAGCTATACCTCCTAGGTTGAGTAAACATGCGACTTTTATAATCAACCTCTGAAATCTCTGGTGTTCTCTGCTCCGAGTCGAATTGGGATCCCTGTGTGCATACAGTGGTTGACTTCTTTTCCAGCACTTCCTAGGATGACACCCTCTAGAAGAGGGGCTGTCTCATTGGTACCTGGGAGGAGAAGCAATATGCTGGGGAAGGGTATATCGCTTTTAACTATTTTGGCTTAATTTGTAGTCAGCCATGTGTAGACTTATTGTAGGAAACTTATTGAGAGCTTTTGACCATGCTCGAAGCTAGCTGCTGGCCTGAGGATTTTTGGTGTGGTTGTAGAGATTTGTTGTGTGTAGACATTTCATGTATTAATGCTGGCATTTATTAATTCGTCTCTTCCTCAAGGGAATATTTTACATGTTTCAGGATTATAGCAGTCACAAAAATGTGCGGGGAAATAAACAAATCTAGACTGGACTTGCTCTGCCTTATCTTTTTTTTATTATCGGCTTGTTCATAATCTGTCTTTTTTTAGGTGACAGGTTATTAAGGAGATGGTTTTAGCATGGCATCTAATATTTTGTATTCTGGGCAATTGCACTGTTTTAATCCTCACCTACCTTAAAATGGTTACTTGCTAATCATGATGGAGGATATTCTCCACCTTCCAACTACCCATTCGACTTCTTTGGTTCACAGAGAAACTATTCTATTAGGCCCTACAAAAACAATGCTTCATGCCTGGCCTATTCACTTGATAAGAAATAAAACATTGTTTTCATAGCAGTGCTGATAATAAGGCAGATTTCAAAGCATGATGAAACATATACTTTTCGAGCAGAGAAAAACCTATAGTTACCTGGCTAATTAACCATCACGTGATGGTTGTGTGTAAATATAGGCTTCTCACATTTGCAGCCTCTGTATGGGTGTCTTTTTTTTTCTTTCTTTCCTTTTTTTTTTTTAATTGAGAACGCTTTTTTAGTTGACATTGTTTTGTATTAATATTTTCAATCCAAGATTTAGAATGAGCAAACAGAAGCTGCCAGTTTAGGTTGGCTTCTTTTTCACCACTGTACTAAACCATTGTAGAGCAGACTTTAAAATAAGACAGATCTGGATTCACATTCAAATTTTTGCTCCATAAGCTGTATGACCTTAAAAGTTGTACTTCTGCTTTGATTGCTTATCTGTGAAACAGTTAACAATACTTGTCTCACGGGACTGGGGAAGATTAGAGTAGATCACATATGAGGAATCACCAAGCATACAGTGGGAGCATTTGGTCAAGAATGCTGGTTTAGTTTCCTCTTTCCTTTAGAAGAGTAAACCTTACAAAATGCTGTTTTCTCCCCCAGAAAGTAAAGTAGACAATTGCAACATAAAAGAATACCTAGATAATAGATAACAGTAGTATGTGACTTCATTCAGGTTGACTCCTAAACATTGGAGTATCTATTATAAGGCCCAGAAGTTGACTCAGGGTTAAGTAAGTCATGATCCCAGTTTCCTAGGGGTCCAAAACAACCTGGAGCTGGAGGATTATTTCGAAGTGCCTTTAAGGTGATGTTTTGAAATTTAATTCTTTTGGTTAGTGTTTACCTGTGTATTGCCCTGCAAACCATCTGCTTTTATTTCCTCTGATCACGCTTAGATCATAATGAGCAGCTGATTCTAGTTGGTTAGAAAATTTGATGCCAGGAGTTCAAATGTACTTTGGGATCTCACACGTGAAACATGTGAGTTCCTGGCCTCATCTGCTGCTTCTCTGGCTGTGAACTGGCTGTTCTTGTGGTATACTGGGTTTGTATAGATAAATGTATGATGCTTGTGTGCTTGTGGACTGGTCCACACTGGAAATCTGTTTGTCCTTGAGGTACCTAATTATTCCAAAAGAAACCAAACCACGCTGTGAAGGCCATGGTTTTGTGTGTGTTTCCTCTTGAAGGTCATGAGCAAGAATTTTCGGTATTCATCAGGACAGCCTGCGTTGTGCTATAGTAACAAACATCTCCCAAGTCTTGGTGGCTCAACACGACAAATGTTTATTTCTTGTTTAAGCACACAGTTCATTGTGGTGTACAGGACTCTACATAACAAATTTTCTCTCTTGTGATGGCTCCACAGTGGTGCTTCATGCTTATAGGAAGGGGAACAGAGGGGTGGAGAGCTATGTGCTAGAGTTTAAATGTTTACACTTAGTAGTAACATGAAGTAACACACATCACTTCCACTCACAATTCACTACTCATTCAGATTAATTTCATGGTCATGTCTTACTTTAAGGAGGTTAGGATATATAATCCTCCAGCATTCTTGGAAGGAAAGGAAAATTGGATGTCGGGTAAACATGTGTAATATCTCACACCTGCCCTTGGGATAATGATCAATTTCAGAGAATAATAAAATCTTAGAGTTGATAATTTAGTTACAAGGTTCTGCTTATGACATCTTTCCTGAACTTACTAGTTTTTAAATGTCTTCTGTTGAGATTTTGATTAGTTGACCTTTTACTGTTTTCAGCGGTTGGGAACTCATGACCTTATGAGGCAATTCCAGTCCATCTTTGATCATCTCTGTGTTAGAAATTATTACTTTTGATGACTTAAGCTTGAAATATATGGCTTATAGTACACACTATTATATTAACGGTATACTGTGGTTACTAATTGTATTCTTGTAAAAACAGACAACAAATCAAATTTTCTTTTTCCTTGATAGTGTTTCCAATATTTGAAAAGAGCTGCCCCTGCCCCCAGTTTTTCATTCTACTGGTCCAACACCAACAGCCGCAATCCCACATTCCTTATGTAGCATGGCTTCTAATTCTTTCCCTTCGCTAGTAGTCCTCATCTAGAGGAGTCTCAGCTGTCCCTGCCACTCTCAGAGTGTAACTATATTTGTCGCTACTTAAAGAAAAGATGGGACTGCAATCCCTTAATTGTTTGTGTATAATACATGTAAAAATTTAAACTGCTTTTCCCCATAATTGTACTATTTATACAATACATGTAAAAATTCAAAAGTAAGAGTCCTTCTTCCCCTCCTTTCCAGTTTTACTCCTTCTCTGAACATTTACATGTGACTAACACTTGGTGGTTCCTGCTTCAGTTATCTTGTGTGTGTGCGCGTGTAAATTGTTTTGCTTTAAAAATAAGATCTTACTGTGGACACTCACTGTCTGACAACTTGCTCTTATCAGCTACTTAAATAGCCTACAACTGTGCAGTCCAGTATAGTAGACACTAACTGCGCACAGCTATGGGGCACTTGAAACATGGCTCCTGCGACAGAGAAACGGAGTTTGTCATTTTAATTATTTTTAATGAATTCCAGTTTAAAATTAAAAGTGGAAGCAATTAAAATATTTTTGGTTAAGCATAAAATAACTTTATTGTTTTGATAAGGCTACTTATCACTTTGCTACACACTGAGCATGCAAATTACATGTACTGTAAGTAAAATACTCACCAGGTTTCAAAAACTTAGCATAAAAAGTATATCTCATCAATAATTTTTTACATCAGTCACATGTTGAAATAATATTTTTGATGTGTTAGGTTGAATAAAATATATTATTGCAATTGATTTTACCTTTTCCTTTAAACTTTTTTTAATATGGCTACTAGAAAATTTAAAATTATATATGTGGCTCACGGTATATTTATATTGGACGGTGTCGATCCAGCGAGATTTGAATAGCTGTGATGGTTAGCCAAAGTTTTTATTTTGAAGTAGGATCGCTGTTGTATGCACTGAGTGCTTAAGAAGGCTAGGACACTAGATTTGCTGTGGAAGGAAGATGAAGACGAGAGTGACCCAGTGTCAGGAACTCATAGTGTAGTGGGGCAGACAGACACGGCTAGGTTGTGACAGAGTTTGCCAGGGCGTGGATAAAAGTGTAAGCAAAGTGCACTGGAAACATGGAAGAAGTTTCCTCACTACATGTCTCGCAATGTGAGCAAACTTATAAATGCTTATGATTGTTGAATAAGTGAGGAGATTCTCATCCCATGGGATTTCTCTGTCCTACCAGGATATTACTAGAAGTGAAGAATCTCATGATCGATCATCTCTGGTGTAGATCTTCTTTCTGAACGGCCTACTCCTCTCATTGGGAATTTGGACTTTGTTCAAATTTGGCCTTCCAGATAGAATTCGTGTGTTTGATGTTAAATGCCGACCTTTCATTGTCTCTATTAAACACATTGTGGTTCATACCAAGCTTGTCTAGTTAGCAGAAGAAATATATATATTATATATTCCTCATTGAAATTCCTAATATTTTGTCAAAGCTTTAGCACTTCTACCCAGAAAATGTTCTGAGATGTTGAAGGGAAGATAATTAAACTGAAGTCTCCTTCTTGGTTTATTTGAGTTTATAGAGTTCCATTTGTCTCATAACTACGAAGACTTTTTATGCCTACTAATGCATTCTCTGATGATAAAAGGATTATCAGTTGAAACTCAGAATGTTGTCTTTATCCTCTCATTGAGTGTCCTTGATTCATCAAAGCAATATTTTCATATCATATTCTCTGCTTGTATTACCTAGAAGCTAAGAAAAAAGTTGGCAATTTTAGATTTGCAAATGATAGAACTTTTCCATGAAAATGTCAACTTTCTGTCTGGTTACATTATTCATAGTTGCAAATGGGGCTAGTGTGGTTAATCAAATCAATTCACATAAAACAGTTTCTCCGGAAGGCAGTGTTAGTGGTGGATCTCACAAAATCAGAGAATTTACCTTGGGCAGAGCTTTCTGACTGAATAAAACTTCTGTCGAATCCGTTCTAGGAGTGAAGATAGGCATGGCATAGATCTATACTACAGATAACAGGTTCAGGGTTTGGTAGGCAATGTACTGATAATCATCAGTTCTCTCCTACCGCCCCCCCCAAAAAAACCTCTGTAACTTAGGGTAGGTTTTAAGTCAAGTGCCTGAATGTTATGTTGAAGAATCATCTGAGTCATGGGTTCTTAATTAAGGAACAATGGAAAAAATTTTGTGAGGATTCCTAACCGCCCCCACAACCAATGCCAAATCTTCCTGCAGAATTCTGTATGTAAATACACATTTTCTTGGAGACCATTCAGAGCATTAATCTGATTCTGAAAGGAGTCTGTGATGATAAAAAGTTATGAAATACTTTTTTAATATCTGATTATCAGTAATCCCTCTCTCCAAAAAACACCACTCAGGCATTTTGGCCAAATTTTATGTACTGCATTTTCCTGCTAGTCCATACATATGTGACTGGAAGGAAAAGTAGTTGGATTCTCCTGTTCTGATGGTGCTTAACTTTTGTGGGGGTGCCATAGATGACTTTGAGAATCTAAAGAACACTGGACTCCCTACCCAGAAGACATTGACATCCACAAAATTGGAATGACATTTGAGCACATTCATGGACTCTGTCCTGAAATTTGCTTTTTGAACTCTTGGGTCAAGACTGCTGGTTGATTCCCTTCAAAGAGTACAAAATCGTCATCCTATGAGGAAGAAAAACAAGGATGATGTGTGTCCACCCACAATGTTGGTGAGAATCCACTTTCAGATATGAGGATTTCCGGTTTTCACACGTGTGGCTCTCTCATCTCATATATTTTTCTTCTATATTTTCAAACTAGAAATTTGACAGCGAGAATAGACCATAGGCAATTCTTATTTTCTACTGTCTGGATAACCTGGATATGCTGTGTGGACATTATATCTTTATTAGTTACTTCCTCCATAGGGTGCTGTAAAAAGCTTGCAACACTGGGAAACCCTCTGCAGACTCCTTTTGATGAAGTAGAGCGCCCTTTTGTGATGTAAATACAATTCCTATGGCTTAATTTTTATATATCAGATTTTCATAAAATTAGGCCTAAGGAGTTTTTGAAAGGCTTTTTGTCAAATTGACCCAGTGGCCACTTCTAACAGCAACTTATTTATTATGTGAATCCATCTCATGTTCAATATTCTTAATATTTATAAAATAATGACTTTTGTCTTTTACTTAGGGAGCTCTGCATATTGTTTATGAGTCTAATTTTAGTCTGTTTCCTGGGAATATGAGTTGAAGCCCAAAATGAGAAACGTTTTTTTTTTTTTTTTTAACTCTGATCAAAACCCTTAACTGCCATTTACTAGACTAAACTACGTATAAGGAAGGGAATGAGGGTCCCTCATTCCCCCAACCCTACTTTTAATGTAAGATATTGTCTGGCATGCAGTAGGTGTTCAAAATGTACTTTGGATAAATGGTTGCATGACCAGGCTTTAGATCTTATATCTGGAGACAGCATGATGTAATGGTAGAAGTCTTACAGACCTGGACTTGAACCCTGGATCCCCAATAAAAAAAAAATCTATAATAATTCCTACCTCACAAGGATATTGTAGGATTTAATAATACACTCCATTTTAGGTTTTTAAGACAATGTCTGGCACAATAAAGTGCTAGGTAAATGGTAGCATTATTGGGGCACCTGGGTGGCTCAGTCAGTTGAGCATCCAACTTGGCTCGGGTCATGATCTCATGGTTTGTGGATTTGAGCTTCGCATTGGGGTCTGTCAGCTTGGAGCCTGTTTCAGATTCTGTGTGTGTGTGTGTGTGTGTGTGTGTGTGTGTGTGTCTCAACAATAAATAAATATTTAAGACAATTTAAATGGTAGCATTATTAAAGTCTTAGGCTTTCAATTAAGATATCATAGACTTTAGTTGTTTATAAACCAACATCACAATTTTGTCATATTGAAATTCCCTATTTTATTATTTATTTAATATTTTTCTTTAAATTAACTGCTTTTTTTAACCTAACTTGGTTTAATAGAAAATTTTATCTCACTACTATAAATGGAAAACCTGTATCACTTGCTATAAATAACAGTGAAGATAAATACATAATTCTTAAAAATAAAAAAAAATTGTTTATCCACGTACCACCTAAAATTGACTTGGGTACCACTAGTGTATACCACACTTAAGTCATTTCCTTTGAGGCTTTTCTCTTGGGCAACAGCCCAGCCTCGCTTATTGATAGCAAAGAGACCTGCTCAGGCTGTGGCAAGCCTCATGTCAACAGCAGGCCAGGAGGGGTTGGGACCAGTTACACTGAATTCATCTATAGGCTCAGAAGTGTAACTGCCACACAGATGTGAAGTCTGAAAATAACCCACCACGCACCTGCCTTTTTAGTGTGTCTGTTACAGCGTTAATTGAGCACCAATAGATTAGATGCTGTAGCAACAGTAGAGTAAGGACATGAATCTTTCCTTTGAGATGCCTGGACTCTTGTGAATGGTTCAATACTCAGCCCCTGATTGGGGTTGCAAACTTAAGAATTTCAACTCTGGGCAGTTTCTGAACACAGATCCCAATGGATAAGGAAAAGGGTAATCGTTGTTACCCTCAACTGGCCCCAAACAGTGATTGTGAAACCTTTAAAACAATCCTGGGTAAAATTAGTTTCTTTAGAAATTTGCCTAGACAAAGGTGATTTGCTGAGACTGAATCCTTCAACTTGTCAAGATTAAAACAATTCCCTTGCCCAAGTGTTGGGTTCAAGCTAAGCAGAAGAAAATAAACCCTGCTCTAAAAGGGAGTGTACTTAGTGGCCCACAAAAAACAAAGGTGAAGGCTCACATCTGTGTTGTGTTGCATAATTGATAAAAGCTGAAGACGCACAGGCTCATTGCCTATATACCCCTCCTAATCATTTAAATATGGACAGCACGTTTTAGGATGCTTGTTAATGACTCCGCAGGCACGTTGGTAGTCGAAACATTGCATGTGGTTTGAGAAATGGGTCTGGATGTGTTTGCCAGACAATTTGATTCCAACAGTGTACTGAGGACCATCCTCAATTTGACTGTGCTCTACTCTGTTATGCTGTGAAAGAAAAAGATAATTCAGCCGAGCATAGCGCCGTTGGCTAGAACCACCACAGTTCTGAATACAAATATTACTAACGGTAAATGAATCATTAAAAGAAGGGTAGCATAAAATATCTGACAAATGGACTCCTGAAGTTTGGACTAGAATAAATTCTACCATCCATGAGCAGTGCCTTAATTCATCAACCAAAATATTAGTTGTCCATTTAAGTCACCAAAGAACATTTATAGTCTTAGAGTAAATGACTGGTAATTAGGACTCACAAGCTATAAATACATTGCAGGGATTTGGTGATATCATAATAAACCACGAGAGAAGCTAGAGTGGTTTCTAATGTTAGTAGAACCTTGAGAAATATTTAGATCCATGTTCTCAGCGCCACAGTTAGGTTTTTTATGGGGAGTGTGGGGTTTGATCCAAAAATGCGCACTTCTTTTCCATCAGAGGCAGTGGGAGTATACGGACTGTTGGGTGGAGGAGAGGCCCTTGGTTTGAATAATGCATGAATTTTTAAAAAAAATTTTTAATGTTTATTTATTTTTGAGATAGAGACAAAGCATGAGCAGGGGAGGGGCAGAGAGGGAGGGGGAGACACAGAATCTGAAGCAGGCTCCAGGCTGAGCTGTCAGCACAGAACCCGACGTGGGGCTCGAACTCACGGACCGTGAGATCATGACCTAAGTTGAAGTCACACGCTCAACCAACTGAGCCACCGAGGTGCCTCTGCATGAAGTTTTTAATAAACAATATATACTTAAAGAAAAATAAAATTATTCCCCTCCTGCTTCCCTCACTTCAGAATGCTTTCCTTAGAATGAGTTTTATATAAATGAAAAAAGACAACAGTGGAAAGTTCCGGGCCTCTCAGCTCCTCGTCCCCAGTTTGGCTGGTTTATCCCCCATTTCAGATTGTAAGAAGTAAAGCATTCGTCATTCCGGCTCTGGACTTTGTTCCCCTACCTTTTCCCCTGCCGGCCTGCTAATGCTGGAGACACTGACAGGGGTGCCGACCCACACCTGCCTTCCTGGCTTCACTCAGAGTGCAGAAAGGCGGCCTGTCGGTGGGAGGGCGAGAGCTAGGCCACGTCCAGAAACGAAGTCTGGTGACCTGAACTCAGCGGCCTGGTGTAAGATTCAGCCCAACATCTGATCTACAGGCCAGGGTTGCTGCCCTGCAGGACCAGCCCAGCAGAGCATCTTTTGAGTAAGGGAGCAAGACCATTCTTTGTAAAGTCCGTTAGTCCCATAGGAAGCTCCATGGAAAGCGGTGCAGGCCGAGTGCTGGGGGGTGTAGACCATTGCTTGCCGCATGATAGCTGCATTTCTGTGCCTCTGGCCCATTTCAGGAGATTCCAGTCATCCCTGGCTATGCATCTCTTGAGCTCCTTCTGTGTGCACTCACTATAACTGTATCTAGCACGTGCAAGGCACTGAGAAAGAAATGACCTGTGCAGCCAACACACCTATGTTGGTGCCATTAGCAATACTTGCTTAACGGAGCTTACATGCAGGGACAGATGTGCCTGGTGTGCCAGGGACAGGTGTGCCTGGATCTGCCCCAGAGGCATTTCATTTTTGCACATGTCTGTGGTCCTCAAATCCCTTTCAGATTTAGGTACCTGTGTGGCTCAGGTGGTTGAACGTCCCACTCTCTTGGTTTTGGCTCAGGTCATGGTCTCAGGGTGGTAGAATTAAGCCCCTCGTCTGCCTCTTCAGCATGGAGCCTGCTTGGGATTTTCTCTCTCTCCCTCTGCCACTCCCCCACCCCTCTCTAAAATAAAAGACTTGCACCTTTCTTGATTTTGAAGTCTGGAATCAAATCCAGAGTCCAGCTTACTGGATAGTCAGCGTCACCGGTGAAAATTGGCACATAAACAACTAGAGGGCACGTGCGGGCACCAGTCTGCAACCGGGGGCCCCTGGTGTGGCCAAGGTTAATCCACAGTGGCTGGACTGAGAGGGATGTCTTGAATCTCCTAAGGGAGGATCTAGGGATGTGGGGGAGGAGACAGGGGCTGGGGGCACTGGCTGTTTACTAGCCTGCAAGAAAGTCCTTGGGCCTCATGAACTGGTGAGGCCACAGTGGTGCAGCCCAACTGAGGGACAGCCCTCCCTATGGTCCTGGTGTCAGTGTGTTAACATGGGGGCAAGAATCCATGTAGGTTCTGTTTGTAGCTTGCTGAAAGCCCACCCTACAATGCTTAACTGAATAGTGCTCTTCAAAATTCACCGACTAAAAATAGTTTCATCTGCAGTGTGAACATAGTTTCATATTTATACTAGCATCTGGCCTAAGGAATTGAATACTCCATTCTTTAAATAGCTTCACTCCAGCTCTTGAATACTCTGAGAAGAAAATCTATCCCAGTCAAACACCTTGTTTACATAGCCATGTTTAAATGCAAACAAGCTCCCTTTTTAAAATGCAGAAGAATATTAATTTGGGAGCGATGGTACATCGGGGTAGCCTTTCTGGGGTGAGGGGAGAAGGCTGACTGGAGAATGAATTTAAAAATCTGCCCATTTTGTAAAACATTCTGAGACATCTACTAGGTTTACATTTTCGTATTTTCCTAAATTTGATTCGCAAGCATGTAAAGAATATGTGTAAATTTGGGGTGCCTCCTTTACTGTCATCTGTGAACCAGCCAGAATGAAGGTCTTGGGAAGAAAAATTTATGCTGCTGCTAATGCCCAACAATAATAGAAATATAAGCCTAGATATACTTTAACTTTTTCTACCAGCAAATGCTCTGGGGCCGGAAATCATTTGCCAGCAGGCAATGAATGTACTTTTGTTAGTCTTAGGGGGATACTAATGGTTAGTCCCCATGAAGAAAAATGTGAAAATAACACACTAAAAGTAAACATTACGAATGGATGGCTAATGATTAGCTGTTATAGTCCAAAGGGGCAGGGTATTTTTTTTTATAGTTTTATGACCCTTGCCCAGCCTTTATTGAAAGAACAGTGTATATTCAGATTTATATATTTCAAACTGACACCTCCTTTGAACATCTCCTTAAAGATCATACCACCTATTCTCTGCATTCATTTGTAGGGTGTAGAGGGAGGAGGATTTTAAATGTATACTAGTTTTAACATTATATTAAAGAAAAGCAACCGACAGTTCTTTTCAAAATTCAGTTTGTGAACCCACAGAGTGGGATATAATAATAAGTCTTCACCGGTCCTGACAATTAAGTGAGGGCAGGAAGATGGCTCTGTTAGGTAGACGAGTTAGTCCATGATCGCTGCAGTATAATCATGATCTATCCCTGCCCCGCGTGAAGAGCTTTTGTGTACATAGGCCAGTTCAGAGAAATAAAAATGTTAACAGGTTGCATTTTTTTCCCTTATTTAAAACAAAAATGGCTTTTTTTGGAGTCCCTGGGGGCTCTAGTTTTACAACTCAGATTAACTACTTTAGTAAATAAAAGAATGTCGGTAGAATATTGCCCACTAAAATGTTAACATGTGGGTATTTGGAGAGTAGTAACATAAAGGCAACTTTTCAGTCATTGATGTTGAAATTAGATTTGAGGCCACGGGTCGTTCTTCACGGTCTACGAAAGTAAGTGCTCTGGCTGAATGAAAACTGTGTATAGTCTTTTCTCTGGGAAACATTGAAATGTCATAACTTAAGCACCACTTTCATTTTTCACCAGTGGGACTTTTCTAGATAAAAATCTAATCTAATTCTAAATCATCCTTTTAAAATGTTTTTCCCTCTTACAAATGTAATATGTTTTTTATTGCAGAAAGTGAAGATATGCAAGAAGAAAAAATAAAAATCATTCATAGTCCCACTCCCCAGAGGGTACTACCACTGTTAACAGTTTAATGCCAATTTACTATATTTCTTGATCCTAAGATGCCACCGGTTGTAAAGATGCATCATTGATTTCACGACAGCTTTTGGGAAACAAGAAGCAATTTCATTCCAGTTTTTAGATACATACTGATATCAGAAAATTAGTAATTTGTGAAGGGGGCCAGGGAGTACATTTTAGAATTGATCATAAAAGGGCCAGCTCTGGCCCTCCTTTCCCCAAGAAGTTGTATTACTCCCAGGGTTCCCAGATCACAGTGAATCCTACCCTGGTCTGAAACTCTTAGAATTGTAAGGAACCTCAACAATTCGATCTAATCTCATTTTACATCCAACACAGTAATCCTTCCTTGTTCTTCCAGTCATACTGACTTTACTTCCCTTATACAACCATAGTGTTTTGTTTTTTTTTTTTTTTAACATGCTCTGGATATTAGAAAATGCTTTCTTTTTATATTGGACCAAATGGTATGTCCCACCACATTTTTTTCCATTAGAACTGGTTTCCTTAAGAAACCCCACAAGAGAAGGGTATAAATTATTTTCCTACCTAAAAGTCCTTTAGATACTTTAAAGGCAGCTGTCTCGTTGCTTTCAAGAGTTCCTGAAGTTCTACTGGTTCTTCTGATGTCTTCTAATTTCTAAGCTGAACATCCCTTTCAACCCAGAATAATTTTTTATTCTCCTTTTCTATTGATATGCTTCAGTTAATCAGTGTGTATTTAAAAATAGTGTCTTCAGACTATATGTTTTCTAACCAATGTGGCATATAATAAGACCATTACATTCTTTATTCTGGACCTATATTTCCATGAACTCTGCCCATGTTTTATTGTTTCTTCCTAGCACTATTTCCTTTTGACTCATACAGAAATTATGTTTAGCTAAGAAAACTAGGTCTTTTTCATATGAAATGTTGTTAAGATGGGCCACCACCATCCTGTTCTTACACGGTAATTTTTTTTCTTTTTTAAAACCGAGTGTAAGATTGCATTCTCCCTTATTACATTCAGCATTATTTGATTTCAGCCAATTTTAAGCCCTTTAAGAGCTGAATATGTATTTGGATCATATCGTTGGGTCTCATATATTTGGATCATATCTCCCCACTGCATCATCTGCAAGTAAACATAAGCCATTCTTATTATTGAGATGTGGCCATATTCCCACCTGAATTTCTTTCTGAGGTATATCTTCCTAACGTGACTCCGATGTCTTACAGGAAGAAACTTGTCTTACTGGTCAATATTTGGATCTTCCAGAGCTCCTAGTTCAGAATAAACTTTTGATGAATCTGTTGCCTGTTCAATGTGTCTGCCTCACCTTACCATCAGCCACCACCACAATTCTTTGCATGTGAACAAAAGGGAAATTAAGTGGTGTGAGGCCATATGGTGGACCTGGGTGGAGATGTTTCATACAGTGTCATGTATCCTCACACAAAAGAGTCCTTTTTTTCATCCATACGTTTTCTTACAGAATGATAAACAGAGCTGGTTGATAGATTAAGGCTCATCTTTCAGCTAGATGATTTATAGTGTGTGTAGACAAACTGCCCGAACACTTAACTCAAGTTTTTCTTTTTCCAAGCAGATGTTTTGCTAGAATGTAGACACAGCTTCCACAGCTACCTTTCTGGCCTGTGAATGTTAATGCCTCTGTTAATAATATAGGTGCCATTTACAACAGAAGAGTGATGCTGGCATTGTATTTTGACAAAGTGTTGGAACTATGGCTTGATATAGTAAAGGGAGCATCCCGGTCCCATGGAGTAGTTCGAGTAAGCTTCTGGTTTGGATACGCTTGTAATCATGTAGATAAGCATCTGTTTCCACATTCTTATATTGACTTATTCATTAAACGCTTAAGGGCCTATTGTGTTCAGGCTCTATTAGAGTTTAGTCTTTTGGAAAGATTCTCAAAAATATAATATTCTTATTGTATGGCAGCATTGGGAATGAATGGTTTGATAAAAATTACTTAGGTTAGAATTTGTATGGATACAAATATACCTAATTTAATAATATTTGATGATACTAATAACAATAATAAATTTAACATGGTAAGCCAGTACACACACAAATAGTTATATTATATTTATATTATATAAATGTATATGTGTGTGTATATACATGTATACGTGTTCAAACCTATATTTTCACCATACCCTACTTAACACTATTGTGAATGATGCGCTCTAGCATTTTCTTGCGTGTTAGATTCTATTTCATTTTTTTAAATGATGGTTGCAGCCCACATACTAGGTTTTGTAATCCTACTAATGGGCTGCAAGCCTCAGTTTAAATAACACTGACCCAGAGGTAATCATTTTCCACGACGTCTGATTTCTGGTTAAGACACTATTTCTGAACTGACCTGCTCATGGACCTGAATTTGGCCAACTGTTATTCAGGTTCTCCCAACCCTATAACCATCCTTACAGAACTTGTGTTTTCCTTTCCAAAGTCTAGAAATGAATGCTTCCAATGTATCCAACTTCTAGGGCACCATTACTAGCATAGTTCTATGTTCTTACTGGTAATCTAATATACAATAGTATCATAAATAATTAAGCTTTCTGTGTCTAAAATAAAAAGAAAATCCCACATGTAGTCTTTTATAACACAATGCCCTTGATTTTTCAAAATGTATGGGTAGGTTCACTCTTCACATATACAGTGTGTTTAGAGAATCTACCTTTTAGGCATTGTCTGAATTGGTGTGTGACTCCTTGGTGGGGAAAAAGCAATAATTTCCTGATTCTTTGCCTTGTACCTAAGAGAAACTGCTTTCAACATCCCAAAGACAAAGAAAAGCTTCTATTTATAGGTTTCATGTGGTTTCTAAAGTTTTAACCAAAGTGAATAGAACAATAATAAATTGCTTTCACATTTCTGTCCATAGAATTGTTTATTTAGCATTTTCTGTAAAACAAGAGACCTTCCATAGTCATGAAAAGACTATTTTGATTGCCTGGGAGATTTGAAATGATTTCTAATCTTGCCACAACTGTCTTCTGCTGTATAAATGAAATGTTTCATTTTCAAAGAGACTGTCAGGATATTCTGAAGACAGTTCCTTTGCTACTCTGCAAGGCACCCCTGCCCCCCCTTCCTGCACGCCCCCCCCCCCAGCCAAATAAAGTGCTTTGCTTTGGATTTTTAAGAGAACAATGGCATTATTTCATATATTGGAAGATACGATTTTTAACAGGTCCTAAAATGCTTATTTTCTGCCAGGTTTTTTTTTGTTGTTTCATGAAGTTGCTGATAAGATTCTCTTTTTTGATTCACTAACTGCCAAGAGTTGCCAGTTTTATGGGATGGTCAAACAGGACAGTAGCCCTCTGGATATGCAGCAAGAATTGAACCTTAAAGTAGTATCTGTGTGCAAACCACTATCCCTTTAGGTGGGGGAAGAGTCAAGGCAATAAGTATCTACAGCAAAACTCTTTTCCTTTGTTAACATTGGCAGGCCTTTTCTTGATAGCTGGACAAACCATATCAAGGGATCTGCCATTTTATCAGGCTGTCCAAAAGGACTGAGTTGAGCTTATCAATCAGCTTTCCTGACCTTCAGGCTTAGCATTTTCAAGTTATTTATATTCTTATACACTCTAGATTGCTGATTTCTAGACCTGCCCTGAGTGTGAAAGAGGCTCAGTTTTGTAATGACACTTGACCCAACTGGTTTTGACTCTAGAATCATCATGTTCTATTTGCTCACATCAGAATCGATTGACATATTCAGTTTACTAAGTGCTTTAATTTTGTTTAGAAATAGCCCATGAGACTATTCTTTTAGATTTTTTCTTTTGCCCTAAAGTTCTTGATTTCCATGCTAAATTATCTGACTGATACATTTAATAAGGGGAGTTTTTCACAATTACACTTAAAGAACTGGATAAAGTCAAGTTTAAAGCATATGTTAGTGATGCCATTACCACTTTCTGGTAATGGCAAGCCTATGCCATTACCAGAAAAGTGACTAACATCCAAGTAAAGAAAAATAGTTAGCCAGCCCGCTAATTATGTTAATATATATAAACAGGTCTCCAAGCTGCACTTCATCAATATATTCTGCCTTGATTAGCCATATTGAAATACTTGAAACCCTGAATTGTAATATGAAATTCAGACATACTTATAAATGGTGATAGCTTTTATTTACTTAGAGTCAGCAGTTGATGAAAAAGCTCTTACTTAAATAAATTGACTTTGAGAACAAGGATACAAAGAGAAACATAATTCATTCATTTTATAATTGTTCCTTTCTGCTGTGGACATTAGCCTTTGGCATCTGGTCTTTAACTATAATCTATGGCTAGATATAGCCAGGGCACTGGAAGAATGCTAAGGTAAATTCAAATTGGATAATGCTGGAGAATTCCAGTTCAAACAAGTTGACTGAAATTTAAAACACACTGTAATATAGACAAAGGAATTGTTATTATAGATTAAATGTATGTCGAAGATATAGAAGGATTATTGTGTCTGTTTCAGATGTAATTTCATGCCTGAGAATTTACATTGAAGGAAAAATGGTCTGGATCCCATTAGCGAAAGGCCCTGTTTTGCTGTCAGTTTAATTAAATGGAAACCGCTGGCAAGAGCGTTCAGGAGGTTGATAGAAGCAATACTATTTTGTATGTTGGAACAGGAAACAGTTAGGTCTTCCAGTTTGAAAAGGATACAAGAATGAAACCTGTGATTCATTTTTGTTTACAAACTCCCTCCTAGTTTACAATGACCTAAGTGATAAATTAACTACAATAAGTTATACATAGTGTGCAGGACAATGGCTTGATCCCAAAATATGAAATGCTCATCTCTGATGAAGAAGGTAGAACTTATTTTAATGTGACTTTCCCCTAAACAATGCATTCTTCAACAAAAGTAATTGTTTCCCTTGGTTTATTTTTCTGTAAATAGATTGAGAAGGGGGGAGGGGTATTCAGTTTGCTTTTAAACTGTGTGTGTGTGTGTGTGTGTGTGTGTGTGTGTAGCAAAAGAGAGAAGAAAAACAAAAGAAGAAAGGGGGAAAGAGTAAAAAAGAGACCCTGGAACAGTGATTTATCTGTTAAGTGTGTTTGGCTTCCTGCCTTTTGGCTGGAATTTTTGAGAGAAACATATTTGGTTTACTTTAATGGGCAAAAGCTCTGAACCTCATTTGTAGAAAAAAAGAGCATGTTTTCTTTTCCCTTTTTCAGTTCAGTTTATTATATCTTGACATTCTGTCTTGTAATTGAATAGTAATTCTGAATTTAGAGCTGGAGAAGAAGAAAATTTAAGTGGGTCCTCCTCCTCCTCCCCCATCCCCTCCCCCTGCCCCTCCTCCTCCTTCCATTTCAGAGAAAAGAACTAGCTGATCCCAAAGTTTTATCTCTTTTCACAGCCACCCTTAAAACTGGCACCAAAAATGATTAATTTCACTGGGACTGTGTAGCTGTCTTTGTACCTTGGACTGTGCTGAGGGTTGTTGACATGTTTGCATCTATCTAATAATACGAAGTCAGTATATGTTATTAGAAGGAAATTTTCAATCTCATTTAAAAAGGAAAGATAGCCAGTGAACATATTCTATATGATACTGTCATTGTGGATACATGGTGGTACTGTCATGGCATTATGCATTTGGCCAAACTCTTGTACAATACACAGAATGAATCCTAATGTAAACTATGGATGTGATTAATGATAATGTGTCAATATTGGTTAATGAGTTTTAACAAATACACCACACTAATGCAAGATGTTTTAAAAATATGTTTTGCATAAAGACACTAGCAGCAAAAAAAAGGGGGGGTATGTAAGTAGTATGCCAACCAAAATCCTATTCTTCCCCCTTAGTAAGAGGGGGAAGTATGTTAAGGGGAAATTATCAGAGTTACAAACACATAAGTTGGATATATTATTTCCAAAAGGTTTGAGCAAATGTTTGGACCACCCAACATTGGAGAGTTTATGCGGGGCCACCATCTCTCTCTAGGCCCACATTTATTTTCCTCATCTCTTTTAGTTGTTCTTACTTTCTTATAATAAAAGTACTATATGCTTATCATCTTAAGATGATATAAAGAAATAGAAAGAAAAAATGTAATTACCCATAATGACACCATGCAGAAATAACTACTGGGGATATTTGTTGTCTATCATTTGAATCTTTTTTTCCCCTGTCTATATGTGGGTTTTAATTTTTTTAAATTTATACTGTATCTTAAGTTTCATATCTCTTTTCTTATTTAATGTGATCTTTTATACACAAACGATGTTCATCTGCAGTATCATTTTTAGTAACTGACTCCACTGTATTCCATTATACAGAAGTACCATAATTTATCTGTCTATTCTCCTATTGTTGGACTTTGGGTTTTTTTCCTAGCTTTTCACTATTATAAACAGTGCTCTTAGGAACATCCTTGAATTTTTATCATTCTTTGTATTCTTATTTCCTTAGCATAAATTCCTAGAAGTGGAGCTTGTGAGGTCAAAGTTCAAAGCATTATTTGGAGACTTTTGCTAGGTATTAGTTAAACTATAAATAGAACATCTTCAGTAGAATTAGGATATCATGTATACTGAAAATCCCTCAGTGCTTGGCATTGCTGAAGCCAATGTAAAATGAAAAATATGTTACCAGGTTTCAAGAGAAGTTGGGCAAATTTAGATATAGCCAATCTTGGGCAGATTTGTACTTTGTGTGTAGAAAATGTTTCTATACCCCAAATTCTATCTCTAGTTCTCATGCTGTGATTAGGAAAACTACCCCAACTCTAATAAGAGTGTTTTTAACCATTCCCTTCTCCACCTACCAGAACTTCTTACAAGGTCCCTTTGGGAGCTTATAGTTACAATAAGCTTTCTAGTGGAAGAGACATACCCCCTGCTTTTTACAATATTCTAGCTCCATGTTGTGTGTGTGTGTATGTGTGTGTGTGTGTGTGTGTGTGTGTGTGTGTGTGTGTGTGTTTAGGGAGTAAGTGTTCTTCCTGAGGAAGTGTTTTCTCTGTGCTGTCCTATTCACAGGGGTATTTAGGGGGCTCATGTTAATGAACTAGCCAGTGATAGGCTGGGACATCTGTGAAAGGGTTAACCTGAAAGACTGTTACAGCCAATGAGCATTTATCCTGATGATGTCACATTGGTGATATCAGAGGCTCCGGGGAGTTTTTTATGAAATTACTCAGAACTGTAAACATTCATTCCACTCTTAGCTTTTCTGAGTGTGACAAAAAACAGGATAAATTGAAGTTTTAATAAAATAGGGCTATATGTGTTGTTCCAGATTAATGAAAAGCATTATTTTGAGTACAGTTAAATTAACACACAGGCATACACACATAAAACTCTCTTTCTCTCTCTCTCTCTCTCTCTCTCTCTCTCTCTCTCTCTCGTGCGCGCGCGCGCGCGCACACACACACACACACACACACACACACACACACACACACACCAGATGCCAGTGTAAAAAGGGGAGGGTGGGAAGCTTTTAATCTTTGTTATTGATTTTCTGTGTGTACAGTTTTATCTAAAGAGTATGGTTTACCAGCTATTGTGGGACTGGGCTTTAGGGCCAATAAAAAAGCTTTGGTCCTTAAAAAATAAAATGAGATATTCAGGCAGCTAGTTTCTTTTCTTTTCTGTTTTTCTTTTCCACTTCTTGACAGTATTTCAAATAATTAGGTTGATTTATGATTACAGATAGTTTTAAGATGTAAGATGCTTTAACAATGCAGTGCCAGTTTATTGTATCTGGCTTTATCCAATTATAAAATTGAGTTTAGTCATGTAATGATTCTCTAACTAAAATATCAATCACAGTGCATGGACTTTTCCAATGTGTATACTGCGGGGCTATTTTGAGCTTCTCTCTTCAAGGCGCCCTCACATCTGAATATGCTTACTTGGCTTTACTCTTTAACATGTAAGAACACATGAAACTTTGGCTACATTTAGCTTCCTGAGTCTAATGCACATGGTTGGTGACAGCAAAGGGGGAGTTTTGATGACGAGCAGAATATGATAGACTAGAGTAATTATTTCCGCAAGAAAATGAGCATCCTACGTTATTTGTACAAATAACACAAAGTGATTATTTGGCTGTGCTGTTGTAATGAAACAATAAAGATCATATTTAATTTAAAACAGTATCCCCCAGGGTCTTCTTTTTTATCCAGAGCATTTTTGGCTACTAAAACAAACACGATTTGCTGCTATGGTTAACAACAGCAATTTTAAAGGAGACAGGGAGGGAGGGGGAGAGAGAGAAAGGGAGGGGGAAGCAAAAGAGGGGGAGAGGGGAGAGAGAGAGAGAGAGAGGAGAGAGAGAGGCACATCTTTTCCTTTCTTTCCTTTAACTCTAGCATTCCAGAAATCATGATAAGGGCATAGGGAACAGGAATGTTAAAATAAGTCGCTTATTGCACTATTCTTTCCATATTGTTCATATAACCATTTATTTACAATAATTTGAGTAATCTCAGAGTTCCTCCTAAAGGCTTTTTTTGGCCTGGATAAAAAGTGCAGCTTTAAGATATTTCTCCTAAAATAAATTTGAGACGGTCTCATTTATAGTCAGCAGTGCCTTGATTACTTGCAGACACACTGGAAATTTACATGCGCTTTTCTCCTTTATAAAACACTGATCTGTTCATATCATTAGTTCCCTCATGACTAGCGCTTGGCTGCTTGCCAAGCGGTCTAAATCTGTAGTTGTAAATCGTGAGTTGAAATAGCAGAAAGTGGATTTGTAACTTAAAAAGTGTAAACAGTTTGGAAAATGAAGTAATTTTGGAGTATGATTGATTGCCTTGTGATTGTACTTTAAATTAGCCTGGGGTCTTGGGGGCAGATATGTGCTCTAACTGCTTATTATACATTTTCAGATTTCGAAGGAATAATAGCATTGTTGGTAGGCTTTTAAACAATGTATGCATCTCCTGGAGTGACCTTTTAGGAAATGAATAGTTTTATTGTGTGTCCATTACTTTGCCTGAAACAACATTTTTGAGTTATTAATTTGACTTGTTCTATAAATAAAGAATTCAAAATGCAAAGCAGCTGTGTAACCCAGAGCACAGTATATCATACTTGTGCTTCAGAACCACTGTTTGAGATTGATAATCCACAGAACAAATGGTTTCTTGGGTGATAAATTAATAATGTTTTCTGGAGCCTATGGTTACCAAAGATTAGCCCTTCGATATTGCAGAAGCCAAAAATTATTATTAAGGAGGACAATCGATTAGTTGGCCTTCTGGAGCACTGGAAATATAGGTCTGCCTTTGTTAAGGGATCTCAATTCACTTCATGGCTTAGATAGAAGGCAGGAATAGCCTAGTGGGTAATTTCTGGGCAAAATATAGCAGCTGGGATAGGCAGAGAGCCCTGGAGTTAGAAAGCCTGAGCTTTCTGATAATCAGCTCTCTTACCCTGATAGACCAACGGAGTCATTAGGCAAGACAGTGAGTCTCCAATCCTCTTTTTTCCCCACCAGTAAAATGGGTGTAAGAATTTCAACCTCACAAAATCGTCATAAGATGCAAATGAGGCAAGCTCTGAAAGGGCTTTATAAATATAGAATGCCTCGAATTTCACGAGTATCGTCATCACCGACATCATCATTATTTTTATCACTATCGTGTTATTATTATGCTGGCTTTGGTAACTTTGCCTGTCTATTAATGTTGTGAATGGCTCATGGATACAAATTTTAAGCAACAGTCTCGTTCGTTGTTTGCTTCCATAAAGGAGAGGTCTAGGAATAGTAGTTTTGTGCTAACACTGGAATTCGAGTTTTTGTTTATGGAAACAATTTTCCCAATATAGTCCTTTCCTTGTACTTTTTTACTTCTTCCTCCAACCCAACATTTCTTGGGGACCACATTTGGTTCCCGTGTTTAGAGATGAAGAATCCTGGTTCCTTAGAGCTTTTACTCCATGTCAGGAAGAGCCTGTGGTAGGCATCAGGGACACAGAGGTGAAACGAAGATACTCTTTACCTTTGCAAGTCTTCAAGCCTCAGGGAGCACTTTCCAATTGAACTTTTTGTGCTGAGGGACCTGTTCTGTATCTGTGCCTTCTAATAAGGGACCGCCAGTGACATGTGGCTGGTGACCACTTGAAATATGACCAGTGTGACTGAAAAACTGACTAAACATTTTAAATTTTATTTGATTTTAATTCATCCAACTTTAGCCACCTGTGGCTAGGAGCTATTGTATTGGACAGCCCAGCTCCAGAATAAAGGTTTGTTAGTTTAACTGCCAGCTTGGAAAGTAAACCTAAATATTCTGGAAGCACCTGGAGACAAAAAACACCCATGTTTCTCCTCTTTTTAATGAGACACAATGTCAAAACTCAAAACGTTGGCATTTGGGTAATGCCATTGGACAAAATGGATGAACTGCTTTTTAGTGTGTGTGTTGTCACAACAGGAATTGGTATGTATAGACAGGGAGAATGAACAAAATACTCAAACAGGGCCTAAACCTGAGCAGCTTTATGGGGGTGGTGCTGAAGCAGGGTGCTGGCCGGGAAGAAGCCCCAGCCAAGCCAAGTAGGGGGGATTGTCTGGCTGCCCTGGTGAGTAAAGGCAGTTTGGGGGCATCCATACCCACCGGTTGTAAGTATAGGATTTATGGACATTGAACTACAAAGTAAAGAACTCCCTGCCCCACAGAGAAAATACAGCACTTCACATCTTCATTTCGAGTTATCAAAATTCATTCTTATCTATGGAACAGAAATATCCAAAGGTATTGGTTTGAAATGCAGCCATCGAAGATGGGAACACACAAAATCGCTGGGGGAACTCCCTGTGCAGCCAGAATGTGCAGGGCCCGCTCATGGGGGGTTGCTGCATCCAGACCTCTGCAGCACTGGACCACAATGCTTCTTTGCAAGTGGTCTGGGTTCCTCAAAGTCCTTTCTTGGTTCCTACATTAGTGAGTTTCCTCTGGGAGAGGAAGCAGCTTTTGGCATTGTGAAGCAGTATGTAAATACTTGTGGTGAAAAGTCTAATATTAGAGTGGGAACAGGGGTGCCTGGATGGCTCAGTCAGTTGAGCATCCGACTCTTGATCTCAGCTCAGGTCGTGATCCCAGGATGGTGGGACTGAGCCCCACCGCGGGCTCTGTGCTGAGTGTGGAGGCTGCTTGAGATTCTCTCTTTCCCTCTGCCCCTCTCCTCAACTCGGGCTCTCTCAAATAAATAAATAAATAACATTTTAAAAATAGAGCGGGAACAGAGAGACTTTTGACATCATGAAATCCAATCTGATTTTGCTTTTATTTTTTGAATTCAGTGTTCCTGGTTGAGCAGTGGCGATCTTACCAAGGATGGCATAGGGTGTATGGCGGAGTGGCAGAGGGCTTGGCTTATATCTCGCACCCAGTCACAGCTCCAGTGTCCTTTCCCACCTGACCCAGCTCCTCTCCCCCTGCCTCAGCTGCCTGCCCCTGATGGCAGATCTCTTCTACACCCTTCTCCCACTAGAACCGTTTTTCACTGAGTGACACTGCCTGAACCCCACGGCCCCAAACTTGCTTTCCCGTCTCCAGGACCTCAGAAAACAGGGGCTTGCCCTTTGTCCAGTCGGCCCAGGGGGCACAGTGCCCGAGGCCCACAGCACCTTTTTAGTCATCCACAAAAATGTCTCCAGAGGAGAATACAACTTTTTGGTCAATGAAAATGTTTTTTGTTCTTTTTTTAAAAATTTTTTAATGTTTATTTATTTTTGAGAGAGACAGAGACAGAATACCACTGGGTTAGGAGCAAAGAGAGAGGGAGACACAGAATCCGAAGCAGGCTCCAGGCTCTGAGCTGTCAGCACAGAGCCTTATGCGGGTCTCAGCTCACTAGCTGTGAGATCATGACATGAGCCAAAGTCAGACGCTCAATCGACAGACCCACCCAGGCGCCCCATGGAAAATGTTTTAATGTATAATATTTCTATATTTATCTTTATGCCAATGCATGTCTACAATATAATTAGTAATACTTTCCTATGTCGGAAGAGGCCCAAGGAGGTAAATGTGCCCAGGGGCCTCTGGAAGTCATAATGCAGTGCTACCTTCTCCCCGTCCCACCTTCTTTAGAAGGCGTGACCCCATCATCGTACAGGGAAGGCACTTGAAGCCCAGGGAAGGGCAGGACTTGCCCAAGATCCAAAGCCAGGGCCCGGTGCACCGCTCCCTTCTGGAGCTGCTTCTTTATAGGACATCAAGGAGATTTCTTCTTAAAACTATTCATTCTGGGACTGGTTTTTGCCAACGGTAATGTAATTGTACTTTAATCAATAAAAAAATTTCCTGTGGAACAACTGGGAGGGTGGGGAGGAGAGAAGCCCAGCGAATGTGAATTGTTGTTTGTCTCTCTTAAACCACGTTTCACGTTAAAGCAGCTGCAAATGAAATGAATTGTATTGTAACCATCTTAGGAAAATAGCTGCTGATCTCATAAATTCATCGAGCTTCCTGGTTCCAAAGGCCTCTCTTAAAATAATAAGTGTCGCACACTCAGTAAATACCTGCCTCCACTTAGCGGGCAGTGAAGGAATTGTAATTGCAAAACCAGAATGGGTCCCTCCTGCCTCCTCCGGGGTGGCAGGTTCTGTGCTGACCATGAACAGGAAAGGGGAGGATGGTGGCTTCCCGGGACTGTCTCCTGTCCTCTGGATTATATGCTGCCTGGATCCCAAATATCATCACTCAGCTAATAGTCCGCTCCTCTGGGCATCTCCCTTGCCTGGCGCATGGCTCGCGGCTCTGTTCTCAGCGCTGTGTCATAGCTTTATCTGGGCATAGGCGTCTCTCAGAAGTCCTAAGTGGTGGTTGTGACTGGGGACTGCAGAATCAGACAGACCTTGGTTCTACAGTGACCTTGACCAAGATGCTTAATCTTTCTAAGCCTCAATTTCCTCATCTATAAAATGGAAGCAGTAAACATATTCCTCAGGATTGCTGCGGTGATTAAAGACACATTAAGGGCTTAGCGCTTGCCTGTCAATAGTGTACGTTCGATAAAAGGCAGCTGTATGCAAGCAGGACAGTGTTGGATAACTGAACATTCTGACAGGTAGCCCGGAGGTTTTTATTTGTGTTTTTCTTTTGTTTGGCATCCAGCTTTGTGATGACAGCAGTATGAATAAACATCAGAAAGCGTGCTTGGCATTTTGCAAACTGGACTGTATCTTACCTGTCCAGGTGTGTGAGATGTTTGCAGAAAATGGTTCCAAGTTAGTTGTACCTGAATGGTGCCGGAGATGAAGCCAGCTCGTCAGGTTTAAGATCTTTTCAAAGCCTGTGATGTATATTTCTCAACGCAGATCTCTTCACACCTTTCTGTTACCTTGTGCTGGCCATCGGAGGATGTGTTCAGCAGGAAAGAAGCACCCGACTTGGGTGTAACTAAACTCCATTACCTCCTGTCAGACGTGCATGGCAGAAGAGACGACTTCAGTCACTGCCAATGGAGTGTCTGAAGGGTTTCACTGTCTGTGTAGAGTCTTCTTTGACACACATGGCATGGCATTTTTAAATGTTTTTTTTTTTTTCTTTTTGCAGGTCTAGAAATCTTATTTAAATCAATGTAATGAGACACTTTGAACAAAATGTAATCATTCTCACTTCTCAGGGGTTGGAAGAAGCAGTGTCACAGCTACAGAGTTGGGCTGAGCTGGTTGTGTTGACACAGGCTAGTGTTCATGCCATGTGCTCTAAGTCATCACGGTGTATCATATAAGTAGGATTTTGCGTGTGTCTATATGAAGTGAATTGTACTCTGGAAGAATTAAGAGGGCTAGTATTTCACTGTGATTTTTGAAAGAGTGGGAAACCTCAGACCCAAGCAGAATCTCTGGGCCAGACCTCTCCCTTTCTCTTCCAGGCCCCCTTCATATCTTGAGAAGACCAGTTCTCCAGTTTTCCAGAAGGCTCTATTGAAATGGACGTATAAGCTTTCCTTAAAGTTTGAGGGTTTGTGAAATCAAGAGTCTTCACTTTATCTTTTACAAGAATATATTTATATATTAGTTCTGAAATTTAAGAAAAATATATTTTTTTAAACCCTCAGAAAGTTTTACATTTATTTATTTTTGAGAGACAGAGAGAGACAGAGCACAGGTGAGGGAGGGGCAGAGAGAGAAGGAGAGAAAGAATCCAAAGCAGGCCCCAGGCTCTGAGCTGTCAGCACAGAGCCCGACACGGGGCTCCCACTCACGAACCATGAGATCATGACCTGAGCCAAAGGTGGACGCTTAACCGACTGAGCCACCCAGGCACCCCCCCCCCCAATATATATTTATTGAGGGTGCCTGGGATAAGCATCTGACTCTTGATCTCACAGTCTGTGAGTTTGAGCCTCGTGTTGGGTTCTGCACTGTGTCAGTGTGGAGACTGCTTGGAAGTCTCTCTCCTTCTCTCTCTGCCCCTACCCCCGCCCCCTCTCTTTCAATAAGAATGCATGAGCAAAGATAAAAGAATTATCTCATTTCTTCTGGCTGAAGAAATTCTCGGTCTCCTCATGGTTACCTGTGAAGGAGCAACTCATTGATTGACACTTACGAAGAGCACTTTAACTCAAGATATGATGTGATGGGAAACTTTATTGGAAGAATCTCTTCCACTAGTCTGTGCACAAGAACATTTGTCCCAGCTCTGAAGCCCAGCTCTGTTAGCAAAAGGTAAGAGGAGATTCAGCCAGAAAGAAAATGGTGGTGCTGGAAACCCCTTGCTTTGGTTCTCCTTATTGTGCATGTGAAGATGAAATTCTCATTCTAGATTTCAAAGCATGAGCAAACTTATAACAAGAAGTACCACCCGAGGTGGTAAATTGTGTTGCTTTTTAATTTAGAAATAGGCATCCTAAATGAAAAGAATAGAGATGACTTTAAGTAATTGGCTTGATTTGAAGGCTGGGGAAGGTGGAGGGATCTGATGGGTCTTAGGGAGTCTCTCTTGGCTGCCTAAGACCTCCTTCAGATGCTGTTCATATGTGCCTCTGACTAAATCCTTAGAATAACTGGTGCTGGAAGTCCTCTAAGCTTCAAGATTTGTTGCTGGAGCGGGAAAAGGGTGTTTGGGGTGTCCCACTCGACTTGAAGGACCTGAAAGCTTAACAGCCAATAAAAAGAGCGTGGGTGGAAGATGAATGCTAATTTCAGGCAAGAGCAGACTGTTTCCTCATGCAAGCCCTTCCCCTCCTCCTTCCATTAAGAACTGAAGAGGTGCAATGGCTTTGTCTTAAGGTAGGATGAGAGAGAGAGGTGATTTTCTCAAGTCAGCGAAGGAGACAAACATGGGGTTCTTATAACATGTAATGATTGCTGGTATTTAAGTGTACTTTGGTGGCATCTTGGCTGGTATTCAGAGACTCGAAATCATCTTGATTGTGAAGAGTCACTAAAAGGAGCTGTTAAATTGTGCTTCTTGAATCACATTTAGCTACAAAGTATTGGTTCTGTCTTGGCCTTGTGAATGATAACACCTATTATCTAGATGTTCTCTGTCCACATCCCACCTGAGGAAAAAAATCGAATTGGGTTTGAATTTCAGTTGAGGCAAAATATATTAATAATATCTTTCATTAGCAAAAGAGATCTCGACCCCTTACTTGCACGGAATGTGAAGTGCTTGCCCTGTTGAAGGTGTGGGCTATTTGTAAGCCAAGTGCCAGAAATAAAAATGAAAAAGGAAGTATTTAAATTATAGGCGACGTAGTTGATATATTCGTTTTTCTTCTGCAGGAACCTGGTCACAATCCGAATTGCATGTTTTAAACCCCCTTTTGTTCAAATTATTTCACCAACCACCGCTTTTAAAATTTCAAACTTGAACATGGTGACATAAGAAACATCACTTCCAGAGCTGGGGCATAAACACCCCTAAAGTGTGGAGCTCTGTGGCGTGCTCTGCATTTCACTTCTTCGTCCCTGGGGCTCTGAAGTTCTGTTTGGAGCCACCATCCGTCCTTCACCTGGGTTCTCCCTCCTGGTGTCTCCACCAGAGCACAAGACGAGGAGCTCCAGGAGGGTGAGCCCTATCATGTTCACAAGTGAAAACTGATGAGCAGTGTCTGGCTGTGAGTAGGAACGAAATAGGCACTTGTTGAATGAATGGCTAAAGCACAAGGCATTATTCTTGAATGTCTGGTTGATCAAACATATGATACCCCTCCTGGTATCTTGGCTTTGAATGCTGGCCACCACGGCCTCTTTCTCCTTTAAAGAGACTCGATTGGGACACCTGAATGTTGTCTCCTCCGAGCCAGGGTCAGTGGAGCTATGCTCTAGCTATGGGAGCCAATGGGGGGCTTCCCTCAGTCACCTGTGATGAAAGGAGGAAAATGAAAGGCAGGGTTCAGATCTGGTCTCCTGGAACGCATCTTCAGCTCTGGAATGAATGAATCGGGTACCATGCTTGAAAGTATTTCCGGTGCCTTCAGGATTTAATCTGAATCCTGTCACATGGCTCGAGGTTCTCTGCCTCCTCACAGAGCACCAAGCCTGCACTCCAGCCATGGCACTTTAATCCCATCATCTCCATCGGTCCAAACCTGTTAGAGTCTGAGGGACTGAACATGTGCCTCTTTCCTTCTGAGACGGCAGCTTAGATCCATTCTTCAAGCCTCTTTGGCAGCATGACTGTGGCAAGTCACTTAATCTTTTTTATTTGTCAGTTTCCTCATCTGGAAAATGGGAATAATAACTCCCTATAGAGAAGGAGAGAGATGTGTTCATGATTGACACACACAAGGGGCTCAGTGAGAGAGAGTGTTTTTATCGGCCTTGGGGGTGTCTGTGTATACTTCGAAACCCAGCTCAAGTTTTGTCTTCCTGAAGACTTTCTTGGTGCTGTTTTGGTACTGGGGACCTGCCTCTGCTGTGACTCTTGTGAGGACACTTATTTACTTGTTCACATACGTGCCTACCACTTCTCCCAGGCTGTACATCCCTGAAGAGGGGGACACTGGCTCTTTGATCTTTGTCTTCCTGACACCAGTGTTTGACCAGTGAATGGATGAACGGTTATTTTGACATCAAATGCTATCTTTCTCGTGATGCAGAGGGTATAATTGTGTAAACTTTGCGTGTTGATGAAAATTGGATGGTTTGCGGATCTTTACCCTGGGATCCAAAGAGGGGGAGGTTATAGAGAGAAATAACACTATGGGCTTCACTGAGCCTAAAATTTGCTTCCCGAGGGGTTAAACGTGGAGAAGCGTGTGGATGAGGGATGTTTTCTACAATGGCAGTCTCTTTCTGAGATTATCTTCCAAATAAGGCAAAATCAAGTTTCACTTTAAGGATTGTTTTGAACATGAGATTGGAAGGGATACTTTAATAGCACAACCTGAAACTAGAAGTTTGCTAGTTCATAAAATCACGAGGATTTTCAAGGCCACCAGCCCACTGGGGAGGCTCCGAGAGTCTCTCAAATTCTCATGAATCTGCCAGAGCCCCTCTCAGAAGTTTGGGGCCAAACACAAGACAGCTAGGGTGTAATGAGGATAGTATGGCATTTCGTGCCAGATGACCAGTCCCTGTCATTAGCTAGGTGACGCTGAGTAGGTCATTCACCTTGCTGAGCTTTTTATGTCCTCTTGTGTAAAATGGGGATATTCATAATAGACTTGAAAGGCGGTTCTGGGAAGATTACATGGATCTAAGTATGAGAAAGGGCTTTATAAATTGTGAAGTGTTATACAGATGAGTGATTATACTATGCATAATAACTTATTTGTAATTTTACAGTGTTAAGCAGGGTATGTAGGCAGAAAGGGGAATTGCAGAGAGCTGGGGAGTCCTGTAATCAACATTTGGGTGAGCAGTCCCCAAAATGTGATCAGAAAACACAACCTCTTAAGGTGAGCCGTGAATGACCAAAAAAAAAAAAAAAAAGTGGGGAGAGGAAAGAGGGGAAAAGAGTATTCCATGATAAAATAAATTCAGGAAACGCAGCCTATTCCCTCCTGTAGATTGAAATGCCGGCTAGCAGGTTGAAGTCTCCAGGGCAGGGAGATTGTCTGTAAAACTTTGCTAAACGCAGTGTATTCTGTACTGTGGTACCCTTTCCCTCATAACACTTGGGTATATGCTCCCTTCTCTCCCCAGGAACTGGTTTCCTTGGAATACTTTGGGAAACAACCTGCAGGAATACTTTGGAAAACAGTCTGCAAAGCAGGAATAATAGTGAATATCTATTTAGTGTTGCCTGTGCCTGATACAAACCTCAGTACTTTTCATCTTTTAACTCATGGATGCTTCCAGGAAGGCACTGTTTTTTATGTCCATTTTAGAGATGAGGATCCTGACGCTCTGAGGTTGTCATTCCCCGGGTCACATGGTTAGCAGTTGACCAGTCGTGTGCCCTGCTGCTCTTTGATACAAGCTACCTTGTTGAATCCTACAAACGATTGAACTCATGCCTCCCAAACTCTCAAAGCAATTGATCTTAATGCTCACCATATACTGGTGCTGACAATAGGTAGACTAGTGCGGCCAACATTGTGGAGTATGTGATTTTTAAATGCGTAGCCTACTTTAAAGAGTTTATTGGTGTTACTAAGAGAAAAGAGTAGTAATTTCCGTTTTTAGCTACAACGCCACCTGTGGTCTTCTGTTAGCGAGCTCTGACCCCCTTTTCACTCTAGGATCTTTCGAACACTGCAGTGCTTCAAACTGGTTTTCTGTTTCTTATTTTCATCCTGTCCCCAAGCCTGAATTTCACCATCTGTTTCAATAGGTGCTTTAACACCTGGGATACTTGTTACCAAGCATTAATCCAGAGACCCAGCTCAGACATTCTCATTTAACCTAGCAGCAAGGTGGTCCAGGAATCTCTATTTAAACAAGCCCCTCAGCAGTTCCGCTATGACTGGTCCACAGAACATATGTCCTCTCTTGATTTTCATTTAAGCTTTGAGTGTGAGGACATCCTACCGAGCTAGCACTTGCCAAATGAGAACCTTGGCAGAGTATCAGTGAAAGTTGAGGCAAAAACAGACTTCCACTCAGAGGGTTCAACCGAAGAGATGTTAACAGAAGGAAGACTTACAGAGGTGTGGTCATGGTAAAGAGAATCCAGAGGATGGTTGAGGCACCCAGGGTCTAGTAATAGCAGGAAGCAAGGGGAGGAAATATTGCTAGCTGGTGAAAGCTGGAGCCCTGGAGGAAGGGCAGTGGTATAGGGGTGCAGCCACAGGCAGAACTATGAAACCAAAGCTGAGAGGGAGCAACGAAGAAATACCCCAGCTTCTCTCCACCATCTGATCTCCTGTTGGTGTCTTCCATTTGCTGAACTAAGAAAAGGCCAGAATGTGAGGAAGCCCAGTAATACAACCCTCAGGGGTCACACAGCAAGGCAGAGAGGCTAGATAATGAGTAGAGGACACCAAATAGTGAACAACCAGAAAATATTAATTTGAAATATTAATTGAACATTAATTGAAATTAACATCAGTTGAAAGCCTACCATGTGCTTCACTTGTATCTACACTGTTGGAGATTCAGAATGCTAGAGACCCTGCTCCCGCTTTCAAAGAACCCACAGTCTAGAAAGGGGGACTGAACATGAACAAATAAATTCAGTAAAATACCACAGAGTAACTGCATTTTAGGAGCTAAATTGATCTCAGTGATCCAAAATAACATTTCTGGAAGCAATAATCTGTTCTCCAGAGCAAGGATCATCCTACAGGGACCAAATAGATCAGATTTACTGTCCATAAAGCCTCTGTCACAACAACACAACTCTGGAACTGTGCGAGTCGGCTGCTGTAGCAGTGTCAATGAATGGGCATGGCTGTGTTGCGATAAAACTTTATAAAAACAGGCTTCAGGTTGGATTTGGCCCAGAGTTTGCCAACCCTTGCTTAACATAAACCATCTCACAGAAATATCTAGAATGGGGATCTGTAGCACTGGTAACTCGTGATATGAAACCACAGAATTGTAACTGGAATTAATATATTAGTCACCAGCAATTTGTTTATTGTGTCTTTCATGAGAAAAGGGAAGTAGGTGCGGATATTAGAGATTGGGGAAAGGAGGAATTTTGCAGTGGAAATGATTTTCAGCAGATGATAGGTATTATGGGAAATGTGAATAAACCAGATTCTTCCTCCTCCTATGTTGCATCAGCTTACTCACTACTAACACTGTACAAAAGGAAGTAAGACAGAGCATATCCGTATCATCAGCTTTCAATGATATTCTTCCACGGTGCACTGTGAGAGCACATTAGAAGGTGCTGGAGTTTTTATATGACTGCATTGCCGTGAGATTGAATAGTGGTTTCAGTTTCCAGTAGGTTTTATAAGTATCTCTTGCCTTCAGATGTTAAACTAATTTTCATATTGCACACACTAGAAAAAAAAAAGAAAGAAAAATACTCATTCCAAACAACTGATGTTCTCCTTGGCATTGTGATAGAAAACAGAGCAGATGGTTTGTGGGAATGCACCAGGTGAACTTGTAGTTAGTTAGTGCAGGATAGTAGATAGAACCTAGAGAGAGGGCTCTTACCAGGTTTTATACTTGAAGCTTTTTTTTTAATTTAATAAATCAGTTAATTTATTTGTTTTATCATTCGTCAGAAACCAAGATGGCAAGCAAGGATCTCTGCTGAGATAATGGCACAGGGTGGTTTGCCACCTTTTAGCCTTGCTTGGGGTTTTGGTTATCAGAACAGTGAAATAATAGCCACTTAAGGCTTTTCCTCCAGTTTTGTTCCCTTTTTCCAGTTGTGTTTCTGAACCCCTCTTAAGATTGTAGGGTCTTGGAGTCCAGGATAGAAAGGCATCAGGGGAACTATGCCAAATACTCAGAACTGCCCTTCCCTCCTGGCTGCCTCTTCAGGTCCAGGCTATCCAACACAGTAGTCTTCAAGTTTCTTTTCTGGTGGATTTCCTAAAACCGTGCCGTCCAATATGGTAGCCACCAGCCATATGTGGCTATTAAGCCCTTGAAATATGGCCTGTCCAAATCAAGAGATGCTGTAAACGTAAAACACGTACCAGATTTCAAAAACTCAATATAGAGAAAATAATGTGAAATATCTCACTAGTAATTTTTTACATTGCATGTGTGTTATAATAATATTGTGGGTATATTGGGTTAGATAAAATAGTTTTTTTTAAAGGGTATACCCTAGAGAAACACTGTACTTATCCTATGAAGTAGTACAAAATATTTTCTTAGTTTATACATATGTATCAAATCATTGTGTTGTGTACCTTAAATTAATACAGTATTATATGTCAGTTATATTTCAGTAGAACTGGAGGGATCAAGACAAAATTGAATTTTGCTTTTAATAATAAAAATTAGAGCTAAAATAGATAAATGGGCTATTAAAGTTATTTCGTGGGTTTTTTTTTCCTTTTTAGATTTTATTTACATATTTGGCTCCCATTATGTTTCCATGAATAGTGCTGCTTTCGATTTCTGAAACACTGTATTTGGGCCTTTACCCGGTTTTCAGTGGACGTCTAAATTTTATCATTGGTTTGGCTGAAGTTTTTTGTTAATAGGAGGTAGAAAATGTTAAACATGATGTATATGGTACTTGGCTATAATTTAAATGAGCGTATATGATTTGATAAAATCTTAAGTTTTAAAATCTGAGTTTATTAAATAATAGTATAACAGTTCTGAATAAATCACGTGAAATGTTTATCCTTAGGTTTTATCTAATTTACTTCAAAAGATCTGGTAGCCATGTAGAGCATTCCACCTATCTTTAAAGGGATCAGCATCATTAACCTTTATTGCTCTGGCTTTTCTGAATTCAGAACATCCTAACACAGGCCAAAGTACTCTATTTCTACTGCCAAGCCTCTCCTTTAACAGAAATTTGTGGAAGAAGGGAAAGATCAGAAACCTATGGTTTAAAAAGCCTTGACACAGCAATAAAGGAAGTTTCTTCGGAACCAGTATTTTGAGCGGTCTCTTTCGTAGTCCTAACAGCAGGGATGGGTGATGGGTAAAGAAGGACATTGGCTGTATTGAATGCGGTCTCATGGATAGAAGAGTGAGTGATGCAGATTTGAGGATCTGTCCCATTGCTACATAGGTAGGTTCCCCTAGGAAAGTTCTCTTATTCCCATTGGGTGGGGGTTTACCTCTTTGAAGATTACTGATTTAAGATGAGCCACTGATACAAGATAGAAGCCTTTGCCCTCTTTTCCTTGTTAAGCCACTCCAGAAGGCCTATGATAATAAGAAAGATAACAATGCAATCTATACAACTCTTCTTACCTCAAAATGTGAGCTCTCGGAGGTCAGTGCAGGAATTTGGAGGTGGTCCAGCACTTTTAGGGTGGTCCACACACTCCTCAAGTGGTGAGATCTTTCCGAAAATAAGTCCCCAAGATGAGATGTCCGCCTAAACTCATGACCCTTCATCCAAAAAGGCCTGCCAGCCAGTGACTGCCACACTTTGCTCAACAACTTTCTCTAGATTCTTTCAACCTTTTCAGAAGAGCTGCTGGCCCAGAGCCTCGGGTGAGAGCTTTGGGTGAACTAATGGCCCAACTGCTCTCACTCCTGGATGGAAGGTTCAGGTGCTTAGTGCAGCACCGTCTGCAGGCAGCTACACTTGTGAGCACACCTGCCGGGGTCTGGGGTGGGGGGTAACCAGAAATGAGGACACCAGTTCTGTGCCCTCCAGGAGTTCATAGATAGTTGCTGGCTGGAGAGATGCCTCTTCTCCTCCCAAGAGCAACTCAGAGCACCTTCAGAAAATATAACCCCTGCCCCACATTCTCCTCTTGTTTTACTATGTAAAGTAGACATAACATTTATCATTCAATTATTTAAAATTTTTTTGATGTTTATTATTTTTGAGAGAGAGAGACAGAGAGCAAGCAGGGAAGGGGCAGAGAGAGAGGGAGACACAGAATCAGAAGCAGGCTCCAGGCTCTGAGCTGTCAGCACAGAGCCCGATGCGGGGCTCGAACTCACAAACCGCAAGATCATGACCTGAACTGTAGTTGGCCGCCCAACCGACTGAGACACCCAGGCGCCCCATCATTCAATTATTTTTTAATGTGCAGGGGCATTAATTACACTCACAATATCACGTAACCATCCTATCTATTTCCTGAACTTTTTCATCATCCCAGACAGAAACTCTGCACTGGTTAAGCAACAACTCCCCATTCCCTGTCCCCTCCCCCCACAACCAGCTCCTGGCAACCTCTCTATTCTACTCTGTAAGAATTTGCCTGTTCTGGAAGCCACATAGGAATAGAATCATACAGTATTTGTCCTTTGGTGTCTGGCTTATTTCACCTAGCATAATGTTTTCAAAGTTGACCCATGTTATAGCATGTGTCAGAACATTCCTTTTTTAAAAAAAAAATTAATGTTTTTATTTATTTTTGAGACAGAGACAGAATATGAGCAGGGGAAGAGCAGAGAGAGAGGGAGACACAGAATCGGAAGCAGGCTCCAGGCTCTGACCTGTCAGCACAGAGCCTGATGCGGGGCTCAAACTCACGGACTGAGATCATGACCTGAGCTGAAGTCAGATGCTTAACCAACTGAGCTACCCAGGCGCCCCAGAACATTCTTTTTTATGGCTGAATAATATTCCGTTATTTGAACATACCACGTTTTGTTAATCTGTTCATCTATTGGGTTGTTTCCACTTTCTGACTCTTATGAATAATACTGCTGTCAACATTGGTGTGCAAGTATCGGTTTGAGTCCTTGTTTTCGATTCTTTGGGCTATATACCTAAAAGTGGAATTATTAGGTCATGTAGTAATTCTATATATAACATTGAAATAACTTCCAGACTGTTTTCCGCCACAGACAGCTGCCCCACTTTACATGCTTATCAGCAATGAATGAATGTTTGAATTTCCCCACATCCTCACCAACACTTGGGAGTTTTTGGTTTTGCCTTTGTTTTTTTAAGTAATAGCCATCCTAGTGTGTGTGACATAGTTATCTCATTGTAGTTTTGATTTGCATTTCCCTAATGGTTAAAAATGTTGAGGCTTTTTTTCATGTGTCATTTGTGTAACTTCCTTGGAGAAATATCTGTTGACATCCTTTCCCCATTTTAAAATTGGATTGTTTGTCCTCTTGTTGTAGGTGCTCTTTATATATTTGGGATTTGATCCCTTATCAGATATATGATTTGGAAATGTTTTCTCACATTCTGTGGATTGTCTTTTGACTTTTTTGACAGTGTCTTTTGATGCACAAAAGTTTTTAATTTTGATGTTATTTAGTTTACCTATCTTTTAATTCTGATTGCCTGTGTTTTTGGCACCCTTGTGAAATCCAAAGTCATAAAGATTTTCCACTATGTTTCATAGCCTTGAGTCTTTAAAAGGATCCATTTTAAGTTAATTTTTGCATATGGTGTGAGAGAAAAGGTCCAGCTCATTCTTTCCCTATGAATATCTAGTTTCTGCACATCATTTGTTGGAAAGACTGTCCTTTCTCCATTGAAGGGTCTTGGCTCCCTTGTCAAAAATCAGTTGGCCATATATTTGCAAGTTTATTTCTGGTTTCTTTATTCTGTTCAATCACATTTTATCCATATGCCAATACCACACTGTTTTGGTTACTATTGCTTTGTAGCAGTTTTTAAATAAGGAAATGTGAGCCCTCCAACTTGGCCTTTTTTTTTTTTCAAGATTGTTTTGATTGTTTGTGATCCCTTGAAATTTCATATACATTTTCCAGATGTTCTCATCTTTTAAAAAATTACACAATTAAAATGCAAACAAAGGATAAAATAATCACAGATAATCTCACAATCTAGAAGCATCTATTATTAACAAGTTTTAAGCATTTGTTTACAAAACAGCATGGGATACCACTTCACATGCTCTAGGATGGCTGTCAAAAGACAAATCATAGCAAATGATGGAGAAGATGTGGAGACACAAGAACGCTCACACGCTGGTGGAGAAAATGTAAAATGGCACAGCCAGTTGTGAAAACAGTCTGGCAGTTCCCAAAAAGGATAAACATAGAGTTACCATATGACCCAGCAATTCCATTACTGGGTATATGCACAAGAGATATAAAAATATATGTCCACATAGAAACTTTTACACAAATGCTGATAACAGTATTATTCATAATAGCCAAAAAGTATAAACAACAATAATGTCTCATTTATGGAATAGATAAATAAAATGTGGCATATCTGTACAATGGAATATTATTCAGTAATAAAAAGAAAAGAGGTACTGATATACTCTACAATGAACATTTTACTAAGTGAAAGAAGCCGGTGACAAAGAACTACGTATTGTATGATTCTGTTTATATTAAATGCTCAGAATAAGCAAATCTGTAAAGACAGAAAGTAGATTAAACAGTTGCCTACGGCTGGCCAGGGGAAGAGAGATGTGGGTGCAGGAGGGTTCAGAGTTTCTTCTGGGAGAATGGAAAGAAATGTTGCACATTTGATTGTAGTGATGGATGCACAACCCGGAGAATATACTAAAAGGTTGTATGCTTTAAATGAGAGAATTGTCTGATATGCAACCCATATCTCAGTAATGCTATTAAACAAGAGACATAGGTTTGAATATATTGTTCCATACCTTTTTTTTTTTACTTAATGTAACGGAATCTTTGCATGACCTGAAAGTTTTTTAATTTTGTTACTTTTAATAGACACACAGTTTTAATGAAAATAGATATAGCATTCATTACACACACACACACACACACACACACACACACACGTCAATATAAGTCAATCCTACACTGTTGGTGTTTAATTCTCCATACACATGATGGGTTTTTTCCCCTAATATAAACAATGTTGGAATTTATGAGATTTAGCCTGATCAGTGTTGATTAGTTGTGAAATAATCATGTCCTTGAAAGTCATGACAAATAGTGATTAGTCATTTTGTTAAGACACACATTTGGATCTTAATGCTGAGAAGACTGATGTGTGGAAGTTAATTATTTTGCTATTGATCTGTCCTGGATGACACCTTAATTAGGTTTATTCATGAGTGTGGGGGTTCAGGAGGGTCTCTCAAATGTGAAGGGTTTATACAGTTGCTGCAGTAATGGCATTGTGGTTCTTGCAATGTTGGCAAGTGTAAGACACAACTTGGAAATAAAAAGCCATATAGATTTATAAGGGGAAAGATGGCAGAAGTAATTATAATTATAATTTTTAAAGCCAGTTGGGCTAATGAGGTCAGGTTTCCTTCTCTTGTAACAACTTTGTCATAGTACCCGTAGAGGCTGGATCTTTGGTGTAGTTCCTTGTAAACCAAAAAAGGGTTGAGTTTAACTAGGTTCAAAGCCAATATAATCGCCTCACCTGGGCTGCTAGTAAATAAACAAATGTGTGAGTTCATCTCTGAGAAAACTTTGGGCACAATTTTTAGAGCAGGAGAAATTGTGTCTAAGCCCTGGCTCCCTGGTGCCCTCATGGGTTCTTCATACTTTCTTCTTCAGATAGTGAAATTCATTTATACTAAAAGAGAATGACTAACTATAGTTAAACAGTTTGTGAAAGGGAGGCAAGTGAAGGTAGGCCAGGGCCCTTAGAACCACACTCCAAATGTGGTCACCACTTCACCTACGTGTCAGTCTGGCCACGTGGTCTCAACAGTACATGCACTTATTGCCTAACCACGGTCATGTGTGACACTGCCACTCGGCTGAGATGAGCCATGTGGAAAGAAGGTGCGGAATTCTCACAGTGAAATCTAGAGTGGCTCCTGGATGTGGCTTAGAATTCAGGCACCATTTGGGAAAACCTTGGAGGTGGGGCTGGCGTGCTTCCCAGGGGGTTCGTTTGTTACTCAGAGTCATGGCAGCGTTTGGTTTTAGTTGAGCCTCGTATTGTTTTCTTTTTGGAGTGAGGAAGCAACGGTCAGGGCAAAAGCCAGTATCACTGTATTAATACATGGCTTTATATTTGTGTGCCCATGTATTGGAAGGGGCTTGCTTTGGGAAACAGCTAGTTAAAAACCCTGGATTTTGCATTTGAAATCTTCTTTGTTCTGTTTACAATCATGCCCTGAGATATTTTCCCACATTTTCTTCTTTATAAGTTCCCCAGTGATGTTTTCGTGGCCTATCTTGGGAAGATCTGTCTTTCCATTTATCAAAACAAATAGCAAGCTGGGGACCATTTAAAGTAGTTTTTTTAGTTAATAAAGCCAATCTCCTTGTTCTGTTATGTTAAAAGTACATTATCTTTTTTATTGCCGGTTCTCTATGGCTAGGTCTGTTTTCTGTCTTAGCAACCTCAGGGCTGCCCCACTTGCTTACTGTGTAGAGAATTACAAAATCATCAAGGGTGGGGCAGCACCAGCTGACTTACAGTACAAACCATTTCTCAAAATAACCACAACAGTGCAATACTGATGTGTAATTTACGTCACAGTATGTTTTTATGAAATAGTTTGTGGCATTTTCATTTCTATTCCGGATGGAATCTTGTTCTCTCTCCCTTCTAATCAGGCATTTAATTTATTTTTATTATTAATATTTTCCACTCCTTGTCTTGGCATGCCTCCAATTTAACAGCTTTGATGAGGGGGAAAAAAAAAGCAACCAACAACCGATCCTCCCCCAACCCCAGCTCCTCCCCAACATCAGTTTAACTGCAAATGTATTTTCCCCTTTGATGTGTACTTACTCTGGGTACTGAGTTTACTGCCTTGAGAGAGCTTGAGAAATATGGTGGGACACATTACACATTTACACGGCGTTGTAACCAGGAATTGATAAAGTTGACGTACAACTTTGGAATTTTAAACACTTTCAACCAAGTCAGGCTATTTAGTCTCCTTCTCTGCTGTCTTTTGCTTTTACGAATGTCTTTCTGTATAATGTCCTGTAATTAGAACAGGAAATCATTGAGTAACTGTAAGATGAATAAGAGCACTTAGACTGGAAGGAAAATTACCTTCCGAGAAATTATATTCTCTCTCTCCTTTTTTTTTTTTTCTGCATGTTACAATGTTGGTAATGATAGTAACAGCTGTAGCTACTCTTATCTGTAGAATTTTCAGGCTTAGGTTTTCTGAAGTAAAAAAAAAAATCATTTCAGTAATAATCAGAAATGAATGGACAGAAAATAGGAAATGCCTAATTATGACAAATATTCAGTGTCACAGCGGAGCAGCAATTAAATGGAAACTTCAATATAATTGTCAATAGCAGTAAGAATTGGAACAGTGCCAGGTATATAAAGTTGATGCTTTGCCGTGGGTTGGTTGCTAGGAGCACAGTGAAAAGTATAAAGCTTTGAGAAAGGAATGTCTAATGTAATAAAGTAACAGAAAGAAGCATAAATCATTGTAAGAGCCTCTCATATTGACATTATTTTACTTAAATTGTCTCAAAACTAGACATCAAGTTTTATAACAGGAGCAAATTCATATTTGCTTGGGGGGAGAAAAAGAACACTGTATGTTGTCTTTGAAGGACTGGGGACTTTGTGTCTCAAACGTAGCCTTCATACATATTTGGAATCTTTTAAGTGAAAATCTTTAAATGTTTGTTTCTATTGGCATCCAAATGCATTTGCCCTAATGCGATTAGAGAACTAAAGGGCAAAATACTTGGCAGATTTTTCAGTTGAGGTAATTAGGTGCAGGAAGGAACATGCATACTTTTTCCACCAGGCTCTATAAAATCCTGGTGCAAAGATTTTTTTTTTAAGATTTTTCTTTTTAAGCTTACTGATGTTAGAAGTAGATTATAGTGGTTTTCAGTAAGCATAATAGTGTGATGTTTCCGAAACAAGCCTTCCCCTTCTTCCCCCAGAATGAAAAAGAAAGTTACATTTCTAAATGTTGTGTAACAGATAAAAGCAAATTTCTCCTCCGGAATTTATGTTTTCAGCCTTCTGTGCATTTGGCCACCATTATCTGTTTAAAAAAAAAATAGCATTATGGATATTTGAAAGTCAATGCTCCATTAATTCATTGTGTTTGCTATTTCATGCATCTCTCTTTGTATAAAGACAACTTGAGCAACGTGCTATTCAGAATGAATGCCTGCTCTTACCCTCTCCCCCCCCCCCACCCCTTCCCCATTCCCAGCCCAACTCCGAGGATTAAAGCAATGGTATACAGTTACTGTTTGAAAAGCTTGGGTGGAGTCTCACGTTATAATTACAGTTTCTCTGTGGAATTCTGTTTTGGACTTTGAAGATATATAAATAAGTGAAAAATTGACATTGAGAGAGGTTAACAAAACGTGTAATTATGATATAAGCACAGGATTAGAGTAATTTTGGTTGAGCATTACAAGCAGTGTACTTTAGGTATTAACTTTTAATAGGCAAAATTCTTTTCACTGAAGTTGAAATGAGGTTTAGTAATTTTGGGTCTCTTATTCCCTTTGAATATTTCATTTAAAAATATTTCACTTTCTTTTTTGGTGGGGAGGGGAATTGAGAAATGGGATGACATTTTAATAGAATATCATAATATGGCTTAAAATTTCAGTCTTTGGTACCAACAATTTATTGCTGATCATTTTCTGTTAACAGAAATCAAGTAATGCATACATAATCCAACCAACTATAGCTGACTAGAGTGTGTTAGAATAAGATTCCTTGGGGTAATACTTTGATTTCTTTTCCTATGTGGGTGTGGTTGAAAGAAAATCTTTGTTCCAGGGACACTCTGTTTATCTTTCGCTAAACAAATGTGCAATTTATCCATTCTTTATTCATTCTTAGATTTATCTGCTAGACCTATTATGAATTGGAAAGGGAAAAATATCCTATGCAGTATTTATTGGCAGCCTCCGTATCATGGGTAACTGCATAGGAGTGTTTGTTTATATGTACATGAAATGCAAAAGGAGGAAAGTAGTAGCTGAGGAATTTAAATAAGAGTTCTTGAAAGGGTTGTTTGGCTTTATTTGTTTCTTAGTGTACTAGGGCAAAATAAAATGTGACAGCTGTTGAACAATTTAATAGTTTTGTAGCTGTATGAGGAAGACGTTAATTTAATGCAAAGGCTTAGGGGGAAGTTATAGGATCATGAGTTTAGATCTGGAAAAGTCTTCCAAACTCATAATTTTATTCTCTGCTTTACATACTTTCCTGTGAAGGTGACTGTACTTGGGAGAATAAAATTCTTCTCCAGTTGACTAAGCATGTCTACCAAATTCTTCTAGGGTAAAGTTTCTCTGAGGTATCTTCACTCGGAGAAATTTTACCCTAGATGAATGGTTGGTTCTTTCAGATCACACCTTCACTATGGATCTTCTCTTCACTCTCACCTAGAATGTTTTCTTAACTTTCATGGAAGTCCTGAGGGTCTCATGGCTTTGTCTGTTTTTGTTGTTGCTGTTGTTTTTTGGTTTTGTTTTTGTTTTTTGTTTTTTTTTTTAATTAAGGACAATTCCTTTCATGATGTCTAATTGTAAGGTTGGAAATTTACCACTGTCCAAACAATGCCAAAGTTCTGGTCCAAATGGATGATTCTTTTCATAAAGAGCAAAAGTATCATAATTTTTTGGTTTGGTAGTAGTAAGTTGTATTGCCACATTAAACCAGGTCCCAGCTGGACCTCTAGATTCTTAGTATGGAAGAGGTTAATGAGGCACAGGGGTTCTGGGCTTGCACAACCTGAAGTTGGCTTTAGTTCCTATTATATGGGTAGAAAGTAGGAAACTGATATACACAATCCTCCACTTATCCATGGAGGATACATTCCAAGACCCCGGGTGGATGCCTGAAACTGCAGATAGCACCAAACCCTATATATGCTGTTTTTTCCTATTAATACACACCTGTGAAAAAGTTGAATTTATCAGCTGGGCACAGTAAGAGATGAATAATAATAACTAATAATAAAATTGAACACTAATAACAATATACTGTAAGAAAAGTTATGTGAAAGTAGTCTCTCTCAAAACACCTTATACTGTACTCACCCTTGTTCTGTGATGATGTGAGATGATTGGATGCCCGAGCAAGGAGAACAAGTGAGGTGGATGATGTAGGCATTGTGACGTGGCGTTAGGCTACCACTGACCTTCTGATGATATGTCAGAAGGCGGATCATCTGCTTCCAGACCGCCGTTGACCACAAACCGCAGAAAGCGAAACCGCAAAAAGCGAGACCACTGCACATGAAAGATGTGTCAGTGCTGCTAGATCATTACAATGTGACTTGCATGTTCCCAAATAACAGCAAGCTAACTGAACCGGAGTAGAACCTGGCTTGTAGCTGGCTGAATCCTACAGTTCTTGATGAAACAGAGGTTTTGTATTTTACATGACCAAAAGCCATCATCCTCCTCCCTAATATTGTAAGTTGCTTAAATTTCTAATAATAATATGTCAAATAAACAAAGATTTTCTTTCAACCACAGCCACATAGGAAAAGAAATCAAAGTGTTACCTTAATGATAATAATTTTGCTATTATTAGTATTGGTGACATTTTGTCATAATGAAAAGCCCGTCAAACTTGGAATTAAAAGACCAGGTGGCAATCTCACCTCTGTCACTTTGCTTCCTTGAGATCCCGAACTAGTCACTTGGGTGTCTGAACTTGTTACCCCACCTCGGAATTGGGGGATGTTCAGAAGCAGTAAATCCTACTAATAGGGTTGTTGTGAGGAACAGAAGAGATGTGTTTTGTGAAAGACCCTTGTAAATTTTTGTGTTCTATTATCAGTACTACAAATCATAGTATTTCTAAACAAATAGTCCCTCAGTCCCTTGTATTTTTGGCTAAGAGAGCTTGTTTTCATTTGGGGTCTTCTGTAACACCTACAACAATCTGGGAAAGTGGCAAGAAGAAGGGAATTCGGTCCTATATTCTTTTCTGGATACAGTGGGGGTTTTGATAGAAGCATATACCTAAAAACAAGTTATAAATATATATATTCTTGGGAACCCCAACTGAAGATGTTTCAACTTAACAATTTTTTGACTTTACAATTGTGTAAAAGCGATATGCATTCAATAGAACTGTACTTTGAGTTTGAATGTGAATCTTTTCCCAGGCTGGCGATATGGGCACAATACTGTTTGGTGCCTGCCATCAGCCCCCAGCCACAACTCCCAGTCAGCCACACGGTCACGAGGGTCAACAACTGACACACTGGTAACATTCTGTACCCACGCAACTATTCTGTTTCTCACTTTCAGTAAAGTACTCAATAAATAACATGAGATATTCAATACTTTATTATAACATAGGCTTTGTGTTAGATGATTTTGCCCAATCTCAGTGTTCTGAGCACATTTAAGGTAGGTGAGGCTAAGCTACGGCGTTTGGTAGATTGGGTGTATTCAATGTCTTTTCAATTTAGGGTATTTTCAACTTATAATGGGTTGTTGAGACATAATCCCATTGAAAGTGGAGTGTGTGTGTGTGTGTGTGTGTGTGTCTGTGTGTGTGTTTACACATACATACAGAAACAGAAATCAAAACCCAAACTGAATAAATTATTATACATCTGTGCAAAAGCTAAATTCAGACTCTGAGGTAGTGGTTTCAAAGTTTAATGTGCATGCACTACTTGGGAGCTTGTTAAAAATGTAAATTCCTGGGCCCTAACCTTCAAGATTCTGAGTTAGTGGTCCTCGATAGGCCCCTAGGGCCTGCCTTTTTACAGTTACTCTATGTGATTCTGATGCGGGCAGTCCTGGGAGCAGTCTTAGAGGTAATATCTCCAAAATGAATGAATATCATAGGACACATTTCCATGACTTGGACCAGAGGGAAATTGCTAGCTTTTCTTCCAACAGAAAGAGGATTCATGGCTTGGCTTGTGTTTTGGGAACTGCATGAAGAAAGAGGGATAAATGTTTGGAGCTAGGATGAGGTGAAGAGAAAAAACAAAAACAAACAAACAAACAAACAACAACAACAAAAACCAGGTCATTTCTAAGCACGAAAGATAGCCAGGGAGCAGATTCCAGAGAATTAGGGAGAGGTTAGAGATGGCATTATCATGAAAAATGATCAGAGAAAAACAGAAAGAGAATGAAGGGACAAGAAGGAAGTGAAATGGTCCCAAGAATGCAGGTGACATCTTCTGCTATAAAACTAACCCTGAAGCATCCATTCTTCTGCCATCATTCCACCTGAAAAGCAGGATGCCCTCCATTTCAAGACCACTTGGAGAAACTAGTGCAACCATTGCCCCTGTACAGAAAGCCAACAGCACAACCAAGATAGAATTTTGGAAGCTGTGTATAGATTTGCACAGTATTTACTCTTTACAGACATGGTATTAGGTGACGAGCATGCTGAAATAAGTCCTCAGAGTCCATGGTTATACCCTCTCTCATCCACAATGTCTTGGACAAATACAGCATAATAATACAGTTGACACGTTGGGGGCCGCTTCAGTGGTCTGGAGTTCTGATGATGTTTGGTGGATAGTTCCTATAAAATTCTTTGTGCTTGAACTCTATAGAAAGCACAGATTTGAACCCAAAGTGTGAACTAGGGTCTGGGTCTGCCATAAAAATCTCAAATTTAAATGCCTTGGGGCATATTTCAGCATCTTAAAAACTGTACTTCATTTGGGGACTTGCCTTCAATGTAAACATATTTCCTTTTAATTCAGTATGGCAGCTGACAAAGTGACTACCCACAACCAGGCAGGAGTCTAAGAAATGTAAACTGTTAAAAGATGTCATCTTAAAAGCAGCTAAACATCTCCATTCTCAAAGAAGCCTCCAGCCTGAGGAACTAAGTGAACATAATTAGAAATACATCTGGGTATTGGCCTCCTATCTGAAAAGGTCACATGCACACCTTCCACTGGTACTGGTTATATTCTATCATTTGTTCTGTCCTGACTCATTTGTCTCCCACTGGTTACCAGATGGCCACGATAATGTTGGTATCCTTAACAACTGTCTTGTGCAATTCCCTGCAGCATGGTAAGGACTCAAAATATTGAGTGTTTTCCCTTTGGATAAGCCAGTGACATATCTGGGAATTGCTTACAAACGCCCTGACGGAGTGGTTATAAAGAGTGATGGCAGACTGGGTCATGGAGCCTAAATTCAGCTTGACATTGTGCAGGTGGCAGGCTACCAAAGGGGAGTTTTTGCCATTTCTCAGGCTTAAGATGAAGGCAGGATTCCTCCATGCAGAATCTGGTTTTTATAAATAATCACTTAATATAGAGAGGTGTAGATAAGCATTAAGATCATTGAAAAAGAGAGTTTCATTAAAGTGGCTGAAATGTTCTGAGCTAAGTTGGTTCTGATGGAGCTGTCACAAGGATGCTTGGGGAGTCCTCTCAGCATGGTTCTCTGAGATGTGCCAAGTTACCAGATGGATTGGAGGAACATTAGAAGGTAGGGGGTAGGAGAAGGGGGGAGGGCAAAGAAGGTGGAGGTATCAATCAAGTTGGGATAGATCATGCTGCAAAAACAAATAACCCCCCAAAGCACAGCCTCACTTACAACAACAAAGGTTCCTTTTGTGCTTGTGTTCTGTGTCCATTTAGGATCAAGGAGGGGTCTCTGCTCCATGTGATTCTTACTCCAAGACCCTGAATGGCAGAGTCGCCACGATCCGAATCATTACAGATGCCCAGGACAAAGGGAAAGAGAGTGTTGTCAGTCAAACACTGGCCCCTAAAGTAGCCACTCACTTCTGTCACATTTTATTGGCCAAAACAAGTCACATGGTCACTTGACTCCAGTGGGCCAGGAAGCATGGTCTTTCCACACGACCATAAAGAGAACCAGAAATATTTGTTGAATGGCACTACCCACCACCAGATTTGATGATGATGCTATTTGAACTTATGGACATCTCTCTGGGGCCAGATGACCTTTACAGAGACTTCCAGCACTGAAAGAATATATAATCCAAAAATGTAGCAATACCAGACTCTGGAAATATGTATAAAGAAGCTCCACAAAATTCTGATTTTTCCTATGATGAGTGACTTTAATGCTTAAAATATATATCAGACTCTTTCAAAACAGTTTTTTGGTTCTGCTGCTTTCTGGTGACCCAAACATTGCTTAATCTGTCTATGAGATCACCCCATCTCTTTCTTTTCCCCACTTTTTCTTTTCCCTACCAGTAACCCGAGGCTTTTTAGTGGAATTGGGTTGGTGAAGTGGGGCTGGGAGAATGCCCACGTCAGCCAGACAGAGACAAACATGACTTGGTAGAAGAGTCTCACTGAAGACACATTTTAATACAAAACCAGAATGATCACTGAAATCATGCCATAGCCCGGACAGTTCTTTGTTGGAGGGAAGAAAGTAATGGGAGCTTTTTCTCGTTTGTCTAGGGGAGGACGATGAAGAAACCAACGTGATCGTTCTCAGCTACCCTCAATACTGCCGGTACCGATCGATGCTGAAACGCATCCAGGATAAGCCGTCTTCCATTCTAACGGACCAGTTTGCGTTAGCCCTGGGGGGCATTGCGGTGGTCAGCAAGAACCCTCAGATCCTGTACTGTCGAGACACGTTTGACCACCCAACTCTCATTGAAAATGAGAGTATATGCGATGAGTTTGGTGAGTCTTTTTTTTTTCTTTTTCCTACCTGAAACTTGCGCGTGTGTGTTTAGTTGTTTTCGGTTCTTGGAAAGAGCGGTGATGGGGAACAAGGCTTATTTTCACAATCTCTGTGTGCCACCCCTCCCCTCCCCTCCCCCCAAAATTATTGTGGCATGAAGTGTCATTGCCTCTTCAGGAGCCTCTGTTTACCAGGGTAAAAGGTTATTATTTAGAATTTGTTGTTCAGTATAGGGTCCAAAGTTGCTTGGTCGACCTTGAAATTGGACTTTCAGACAAGAAGCTTCCGTGTTAGTTCTTTCTTCGAAGGCTTTGGCTATTTGGATACTGATTTTTGTTTTTAATTGATCACGCCCTTTTCCGTGTTATAAGGAACTATAAAAATGCACCAGTTGTGACTACTTCAGTACTATAAAGGTGAACAGATAGACTGATGATAGATAGATCCCCATGCCCCTTAATTTTTTTCATATATATGTATGTATGCACATATATATCCATCTTTGGTGGGCACAGTGTATAAAAAATATAGAAAGATTTATTTATATATCTATATTCAGATATCTGTGTATATTTTTATACTTATTTATATATCTATATTCAGATATCTATATATATTTTTTGTACACCATGCCCACCAAAGATGGATATATGCACACATATCTTTATCTGCATCTCTGCCTAGCTGATCAGTCATGTGTCTCTATAGATAGAAGTGAAGGAGGAGAAGAGATACACATTTGGGAGACCTTGCATGATGCAGTGAATGACTGGAGGCAAGCCAGGGTCACATCTCTCACATCTTCATTTTCTCATCTGTGTGTTGAAGAGACTGGATCATATCGTGGTTCTCAATAGGCTGGGCAGGGATATCAGAATGCCCTGGGGGTGCTTTATCAAGTTATAAATGTTCCCTGGAAATTCCTGTACTTACAGAGGCATGAAACTCCCCCACCTACCCCTTCTTTGGGAATTGCCACCATGGAGCGACCAGTATGATGACCGACCCATGCTGAATCTCTCATGGGTCCTGGGGTGAAGAAGAGTCTGAGACCACTGGCCCAGAGGGAGCACTAATGGGGTCCCCTTGAGTTGGAACACTCCTTGATTCCATTGGCTAATGTTTTCCCAAGGATCCCTAGTTTGTGGGTTATTCAGATTCAGATTATTCTGCTAAACAATTGCAGGCCTCAGCATGGTTTGAGAAATCCACTGTATTCATGACCTTGGCAGCCTTCCACCTGTTTCAGGGGGGTGTTGTACGTAGGGGTGAGGATGAGGGGATGATGTATAATCCAACAAAGAAGGGAGGAAAGAAGTAGGGCACCTAGGTTCATCGGACCTGGCTTTTTCTTTTTTCCTTACAAACTTTTTTGTCGGATGCCTTTCACAGCTCCGGCTTACCGAACGACTGCCATTCTATAAGAGAATAGTAGTGTTTCTATTAAGTTATTTTCTCCTTTTTCCAAGAAGAATTGTTTAATACTCAAATAACCTTTTGTATTCAAGTAGATGAATGTATCCAATACATTTTTTAATACCTTCTCTTTTCAGATCAACCTCTACAAATCTTCCCTTTTTAACACTTCTGTTTTGAGGGTTGTTTTTTTTTTCCCCATATCCCTGACGTCCAAACCCCTCTGTCCTGCTTGCCACTGAAGAGGTCTGTAAATTTCTGACACAAAATAAAACTGAAAGAATGCTTTCCCTCACTTAAGAGTATTCAAAGAGCATCACAATGTAACATGATGAAAAATGTTTTAACCTTTTTGGCTAATTTAAGAGTTATTAGTCATTGAGCTTGAAAGCTGTTGTGTCTGGAATTGGTAATAGAAAGAAGTTCCAATTTAACAGTGATCACAATGGTTGTTAAGAGTTACTAAATTAGTTTTAAATGTTCTCACAAACACAAGCATCTGACTTTTGAATATTTTCCTGAACTTTCTTCTGGTAAAGCTAATTTTAATGCTGTTTTTTTTCTCCAGCCTCTTAAAGTGGAAGCTTTCTTTTGGAATAAAGGTACCTTTAAAGAGCTTTTAGATGGCTAGCCTAATCATTAGAATATTAGATTTTTCTTTAATCTTTAATATTAGTTGAGTTTGTACTTCGTATAGTATTTCATTCTCCTAAGTGGACACCCTTCCCCCCCCCCCCCCGCAAAAGAGCTTATTTTGACCTGATTTGCATACCTTCGCCAACATCCCTCCCCCACCTTCCATGTTGGGTCACACATCTAAATTTCCAGAAAACACCCTTTTAAACCTCCAATTGGTTGTATTTGAAAGCAACATGGGTTAAAGAGTTTGTTAAAATGTGGGGTTGGGTTTCTCCAACCAACTAACAGTTGGTAGGAGAACATAAATTTCATTAGCATTAAACAAATGTTCCTAATATTAAACACTGCCAGATGACTGAAGCACTTCTGTCAGATTACCGCGAGTGCCAGGGGGCCCACAGATGAATTTTCTACACAGTATATATTCTGTACCACACGTTTGGTGACTTCAGTAATTGGTCAAATGTAATTTAGGTAACAGTATGCCTAGGCTGTAAAAATCAAATTTTATTAGCCATATCACCAGGTGGGTGAATGGTGGAGCTGATGGCAAAGGGTTTATAGCATTTATCAGCTACACCTTTGACACATGGAATTCATAAATTGCCATAACGTACCTGCAAGGCCCTTCTCAAAAGGACAGTGTCTGCTTTCCTATGATTAAATAATGTTTGTTTTATTAACTAATATATTTTCTGCTTTCTCCTCTTAAATGGGATTATGGAGTGGGGGTGAGAGAGGGCGTTCAGAAGATAAATAAAACACGCTTCTTGCTTGCTTGGAGGATTTAAAAATCTAATTGGGGAAGACAGGATTAACACACCTGAAAGGTTAACTAATGTTACAAGAAAGTCAATGATTAAGTATTTGGTGAGTGTTGCAGAAAGCAAGCACAGGAGGAATTTAGCACTGGGCTGGCCAGGACAGGGAGGCGGGTGATCCTTGGAGGGGGGTCAGGGAAAGCCTCATGAAAAAGGCAGGACTGGGTCTGGTTTTAAAGGACAGGGAGAGGGGCGCCTGGGTGGCTCAGTCAGTTAAGCATCTGACTTCCACTCAGGTCATGATCTCCTAGCTCGTGGGTTCGAGCCCCGCATTGGGTTCCACGCCAACAGCACAGAGCCTGCTTGGGATTCTGTCTCTCCCACTCTCTCTGCTCCTCTCCCACTCGTGCTTTCTCTCTCAAAAGTAAATAAATAATAAAAACTTAAGAGAAAAAAAAAAGGATAGGGAGAAAGGCTAATAGAAAAGTTTTGGAAATACCTAGATCACTGACAATTCATGTCCTGACTCTCCATGTTAAGAATGGCTGCCTTCACCCTGGGTGAACCGTTGGCCTTCCCTTACTTGGTTTGCCCCCAATAAATGGACTGGTGCCTTCTCTTTACCAGGGGGACAGGAATATGAGTCTGTGGACCAGGGCTGGGACGAACCCAGGCAGTGGCTTTAGAGCCCAAACTAGGCTTTCTTGGGCAGAGATGACCCACATCCTCTGTGCGTGTGACAGCCTCTTCCAACTGCTCAGACATCATCCCCCCTCCCCACTGTTTCAATGTTGTCCACTGAATAACAGGTTTAATTGAACAATAAAAGTAAGGCTTTTAAATCTACAATGAATCCCTATAAATAAATTCTCCATGGAATTTTATGAAGCTGTTTAATGAAAAGTTTGATTAGAAACTATTAAAGAAAAATAGAATAGATGAAATTTCATCATTTAGTCCCACATTACAGTGGTGTCATTTTGATTTTTATTTACATTGAGATATTCAGAATAGAGTAAATATATCCTGGTTTTAATTAACTATCCTCCTTACTTGGGAAAGGTTATTTTAGGCTTGAAGGGTTTTGATAGCATACCATCTGCTTTCGTCCCTGTATTTTATTCAAGTCCCTTCCCTGCTTACAGCGCTGTGCGATATCTAAACCTATGACATAAGCATAAATCGAATCATATTAATGCAGGTGATTGAAAAGCTTGAGCCTCGACATCCTGCCTGAATCCTTCTGTCTTGTCAGTTACAATGCTCTTAAAGGCAATGTGCTCTTTTCTCAGCACAAGAAAATGGACTATTTTTTAAACTAAAGCAATGGACTCCCCATTAAAGCATTGCGAAAACTGGTTGTATTGCACATGCAATTAGGAAATGAGATTATAATAATAATGAAGGGACAGTGACATTACGAATGACAATTTTTCTCATAAAAATCTCTCCCCTGTGCATAATTCCTGCCCCCACTGTCCTGTTAGACTCTCCTAGCACGAGGCATTCTTCAACCATCCCCCCACCTTGCTTTTACCTCTTTTTATAATTTGATTCCTCTTTTGTAAAACACATACCGTCATTTATATCATGCTATTGTCTGGACGGTAGGAAAAACACACACGTGCACCCATTTTGCCTATTTTCCCTGTTAGAACAATAAAATGCCTACCAGTTTGTCATGCGTGCTGTTTACATGACTATCACACGATTGATTTCACATGTGTGAAGTGTTGACAGCCAACTCCAAACAGAGGTGTGCACAGTACAGTAGGTACATGGACAACTTTAAGGTACCAGCTTTATCAGATGTAAGGTGGACCCAGTATATATAAATGAGATGAAATCAGTCCGTAAATATGGGTGGAACTAAATGGATTAAGATATGGTTAATTAAAAATATAACAAAAGATACGGTTTATTTTAGTCTGAGTTTTGAATTACAAAGAGACATAAGACATTCTCCTAAGTTCTGTGGGGTCGGTGTGTGTGTGTGTGTGTGTGTGTTCCCTGACCAAGGAATGGGATGGAGTTAAAGGAAGGATGTGGTAATTCACCTGAAAAGAGCAGAGATGAGATGGACTGCCGTCTTGGCATTTGGTCCACGTGCAGGAAACCATGAGATCCTCTCTTCAGGGAGAAGGTGGCTACATCAGCATTAAAACATATCCTTTGCTGAAGCGCAAGGAGCATGGAACCATTTAGGGGAAAGAAGTGCCAGGCTTACAAACAGGCACAGTATTAATCAAGGCTCGCCTGTCTGATTTGCTATTCCTCTGGGCAAGAGATGTAAGTCCCCTCACTTGTCCCATCTTTAAAACCAGGTAGTAATAGCTCATCACCAGACTCAGACTAAATCTGTATCCGCTTGTCCTCTGGGCAAGAGATGTAAGTCCCCTCACTTGTCCCATCTTTAAAACCAGGTAGTAATAGCTCATCGCCAGACTCAGACTAAATCTGTATCCGCTTGACCAAAAAAAAGTCCTCATGGTGAATGAAGATTCTCTACTGTTTCTATTAGAACTTAGGACTTGGACAACTTAGAATCATCTACACTGATCTTGCTCTGTAAATAATAAAGGAACTGTTCCTCTAAGGCCCTGGGACTCTTTCTAGAACCATAATGGAAAAGAAAACTTTCCTACTTTCTACAGTATGTTTTAAAGAATCTTTTCTGACTCTGCACTGAACTTTCCATTTCTGTTTTCCTGTTGGGTGAAATAATGACATTCTAGACAAAAGAAGAAAAAGCCAAGGGAGGGAGGAAAACAGAAGAGGAATGAAACTTTGACTTATGAAAGAAAATTCAGGATGCATAAAATTATTTTGAAGCAGAGGACGAGCTGGACTGTGCCTCTTCCCTCTAAACATCACATGTTTTGCTGGAAATGAAAGGAAAGGCAGTTGTTTTGTTAAGGATCATGGGAATTTGTAAGTGAGTAAACATTTTTTTTTTCCTTGCCAAAGTAGGTTTCATGGTCACAGTGGATTTCGATGATCAAATGGCCTTGCTCCTGGCCCCTGTCCACATTCAGGCTTTTGCTGCCTGCCTGCAGTGCCCACCGATCTCCCAAATGATAACAAGGCAGATGTTTCTCTTTAATTGAAGCAGAGTGGAAAAGGAGCCGTGCTTCTTGTATATTGCTATTTATGCAGAAGACCTTAACCTTCAGAGATCTCTCTTGGAGGACTGTTTTGTCTTGGAAATTTTCTAGAGATTCTGTTTGCCATTAGATAGTGGCCTACCCAGGACCATGCTTGGTACTTTCTGTTTATTGCATGTGCTGCCCAAGTAGGGGCAGAGGAATGTTTAAGTTCATCATACAACGTAGTAAATGTAGTGGTATATCGGATGTGCTCAATAGTACAGGTAATGATTAACATATGGCCTTGGCTTCCAGGACGCTAAGACACAAAGAGGGCTGGAGAGCAGACCTCCTGGGGCAGAGGCATTGGAAGCTAGGGTACCATCTCTTTGGAGGGTTAACGAACAGAATTTTTATGTTGTTACTGCAAGTTAACTTTCAGAGTCATGCTATATGGAATGGGTAGGATTCACGAATTTCTTTTCTATTTTTGGAACTTGAAGGGATATTTTAAAATAACTGTGGACTCCTTTTGTAGCCGAGGGGACTCAATGGGTTATTAAAAACTATTTGGACTCACGGGTACAATAAACTCTTGTTCACTCCAGAAGAAAGGATTTGTGTCTATATTGGCTAATATTTCACCTAGCATTTCATTTAGAAAAGCAAGAAAGTTATATCCCATTACATTAGCAAGATCAACATATGCCTCTCTAGGGTGAAATAGATATTGTTATCAGTTAACACACACACACATACACACACACACACACACACACACACACACACCACAGGAAAGAACCAGGTCATTGAAAAAATCACAGGCAAAAGTGCTACTTAGGGTGGGGATGGTAGAATGAGGATCAGAATAAGTCTGTATTCGCTTGATTTGTAAAATCCTCTTGATAGCAAAAGATACCCTCTAAACCCCTTCATTCTATCTGCTCAAGGAAATTGGATTGATTAAAGTTCCTTGGACTGTAGCGAGGCTGTCTGGGGATGCTGGGAGCCCACCACAGTGCCTGACACTCAGTACGTTCTTGTCCATTTATGCATTGCACCAATATCTATTACACACCTACCATGTGCCAGGTATTGTTCTTGTCCCTGTGCACACAGTTGTAAATAAGACAAAACAATTTATACTCCTAATGATCTTACAGTGTGGTATGTGGGGAGAAGATTGGGAAAATATGGGATAGGCATGCCATGGGTATTAACCATACCTCAAGAGCTGTGAGGATTAGGACACTTAGATGGTCCATGGCAAGTACTACTTAAGTACTCATCATTAACTAAATCTTCTTGTACCTCTTGCACCACCCCACACAACCTTACCCACCTACCAAGTCCATAGTGGTTCCTCAAAAAAACATTTATAGAATTATTTCATACCTATACAGACTACTGGGGAAATGAGGTATCATTTGCTAGTAAAGATCATTCAACAACCACTCATTCCAGAAATACTTGTTTGTCCTTCTGCATGGAATGTGTTTCCCTAGATATCACTGGTCTGGCTTCTTCTCATCATTGCATTCTCAGCTCAGATGTCTGCTCCCCAGACAAGTCTTCTCTGACTTGCCCCTTTTCACGTGTTCCGCTGTACCCCATCATCCAACATGTACTTATCGTCCTACAATTTATCTCTATCTGAGATTAACTATCATATTTGTTTTGTTATATGTTTATCGTCTGTCTCCCCCATCCCCACCTGTGTTATAATGTAAGCTCTTTAAGAGCGGGTTCACGTGGGGCACCTGGGTGGCTCAGTCAGTTAAGTGTCTGACTCTTGATTTTGGCTCAGGTCATGATCTTACAGTTTGAGCGTTCGAGCCCTGCCTCCCTGCTTGGGATTCTCTCTGTCTGCGCCTCCCACGCTCGCTCGCTCTCTCAATAAATAAGTAAACTTTAAAAAAAGCGGGTTCACAACCCTGTACCCACCCAGGGACCAGAACAATACTAGACACACAGTAGCTGTGTAATAAATATTGGGTTAAATGAGTGAGTGGATGCATAAATACTCTGTGTCAATATCATTGCTCTCCCCATTTTTTGAAGTAAGAACACTTACGCACAGTAAAGTTACCTAACTATCAAGTGGCAGAACCAGGGTTTGAACCTAGACCCTCTGGCTCAGCGTCCATGCTCTGAACAATGACGCTAGACTGCCTTTCATCTTGGACCCGGCTCAGAAAGATCTTTCCAGCTTCCTAAGATCCGGCTGCCTGGAAACAGATAACTGGTCACCAGCTCTCTAGATAATGAATATACAGTGGGTTCTGTAGGCTTTAGAGAGACTGGTGTGTGTTGGAGAGGTTAGGAGAGGAATGATCATGACGATTCAAAATCTGATCAGGAAATGTTGATGCCAGCCACCGTCCTCGCTTGTCTGTATTCTACCAGCCTCCCTGATTCAGCCTTCGCTGGCCTGCGGTCTCTTCTGCACACCAGCCAGAGTGGTTCTCCCCATCTCATCACAGAAGCAGGTATAAATAGAGAGTGCTGTGAGAGCTGGAGGTTGAAAGGGGCGGATAGTAAACTGCCCTGTGTTCCCATGGACTCTTTTTGAGGCACGGGGTTGTGATGCTGACAGGACTTTGATTATACACCTCTCTGTAATTTTCTGCTTAGGAACGCATTGGCTTTCCCAACTTGGCATCCTCCCTTAATGAAAAAATTATAGGTCTAATTTCAAAAAATGAAATGTATGCAAGCTTTCCTGCTTCTGTCACTTCTTTATTCCTGTAGCACATAAATCATTTCCCTTCTTAAAATTAAATTTTGCTTGCCATGATCTGGTAATGGGTTTTCAAAGGAGGCAGACTAGCCAAGCTCTTGGCATAGGTGCAGGCGGCACTGCCTGCTCAGGAAATCTTCTCATCGCTGGCTGGCATGGGCCTCGACTCCATCATCTGGGCTTTATGCTCCCTCTGGAAGTTGCCTAGAAACTCTCTCCCTGAGAGTCTCTTCTCTGAACGGCCTTTTTGGCTCTCCAGTTGCCATCATGGAAGACTGAAGAACAGATGGGATTTGGGCAGAAAAAGACTGGTACGTTCTAATACTTCTGGGTGCTTCCATTCATGCATTGAGCACCGGCTCTGTTGAAGGCGGAGGTCCAGGCATTGTTGGGACATGGGTCTCTGCTCTAAGACACTTAAAACTTGAGTTGGCAGAGATAAGACATAGAGTGATGGACCACTATAGATATTATTGTGATCTTCTTAACAATTCCTCATCTTACCACGAGCAGCCTTATAACATAGTTATTTCGGGGTCACAGATCTAGCACGTTGCCAAAGTGGGAGTTAGCACCCCCACCCCAGTCTGTTGACCCCAGGGGGTACACTTTTCCACCCTAAAGTGACAGAAGCATGGGACTAAGATTCAGGACTTATTTTGATGTTCAGAGGAGGTGATATCTGTCAAGCTTTGTAAATGGGAAAGCTCTGCCATATAATGGGCACTGCAAGGCAGTCCACTAAGGGCTAACCAGAGGAGGCCAAATTGTAGGTACCCCTGGAATTAAAAGATGTAAAAGAGGGCCCAGACGTCAGGAGAAGGCTCTGAAAGGAAGTGGATCTTCAACTGGACCTTGAGGGATTCAAAAAAAAAAAAAAAAAAAAAAAGGAAGTTATTTCAGGTGAGGAGATGGAAAATACTCCAGACTTTGAAGCTCAAAGAAAAAGATTGTTTCCTCTGCCATTTTTAGCTTTCAGCATAGACCTTAAAACACACACACACACACACACACACACAAAACAAACAAAATACCAGCCTCTGCAAGCAAAACTTTTTTTCTTCCTAGAAGATGTCACCTTCCCCTGAGGGAGCCGGTGCTTCTGAGTCCTTCTCTCAGAGACCCCATTGTGGTTAGGACCCAGGGGAAGCCTCTTGGAGGAAAAATCAACTTGTCTCTTATTAAATTGGAAATTTCCCCCTTGGGCCTATAAGAAGGAGAAGGAGAGATGCATCAACTTTGCAGCAGGGGGTAAAGGACTGAGGTGCCTGCTTGGTTTCCTGGACGTTTAGGGGCTACTTCTAGGTTGAAACTGTAGATTCAGAACAATCTTCTAGAACACTTCACTCCGTGTCCTTCTGTGTTCCTCAGTACTTTCTCAAAGTTGCTTTCTTCTTCTGTTTGGTATTAAAGTTAATGGATTCTATTGCATTTCTCTTCCCTAGATTCTAAGCTCCTAGAGGGAGTAAGAATCATGCGTTACTCACCTCTGTATCAACACATGTTTGTGTAAGTGAGTAAAAATCCTGCCAAATGTCAGAAGGCTTCAAATTATCATTTTATCTCCTTCCTTAAAGTCAAGTATTTCTTAACCTCAATCTTTATTTAGCTCATTGCCAATAGATTAAATTCTCAAGGGAAAGTATCTAGCTCAAAGGACATGTTTTTTTTCCCTCAACATTTACTCACCTCTTCAAACCAGAGGAATGTTCTTCATAAATCGGTCAAGATCTTTTGTTGACGAGTTTTCATTGGTTATGATGTTTAATAGATCCCGGAGTCTGCACAACCTAGAAGGGTGTTCTCTGAGGAAGTCAAGGAGCATCCATAAATTAAAGCAAATAGTAGCCTGTACCCGTAAGTCACCACACTGATCTTTCTAGCCTCTAACCCATAGATCTCAGAATTCGGTGTGAAAATCAAGGAACACTGGCAGGGTCATTAGCATCTAGGACATTGACAAGTTCCAATTAAATGTGGGCTATCTGCATCTGAAACATAATATAGATCACAGTTCACACTGGGATCAGATCAGAAAGTGTTGGAAAAGAAAAAGCTTAGCCAGTTGAACATTCATTACTAGGAAGATTACTTGGTGGATGGCACTTACACCCTGAGCATACTTTGTGGATTGTTGACTTGCATCGTGTTCTTTATGGATGAGGATGAGACCTTCTATCTCTCTGGAGAGCTTCAGTGAGGAGAGCTCCATCTTTGGATGAGGCAAGTTCACAACACACAGGGTTTAACAGGCCACACTTTCTTCCTCACAGTTCCAGACGTGAATATTAAGTCTTTATTTATTTTCTTTTTAATTTTTTAAATGTTTATTTATTTTTGAGAGAGAGAGAGAGAAAGATTCAGAGCACAAGCAGGGGAGGGGCAGAGAGAGAGGGAGACACAGATTCCGAAGCAGGCTCCAGGCTCTGAGCTGTCAGCACAGAGGCGGACACGGGGCTCGAACCCCTGAAGCGTGAGATCATGACCTGAACTGAAGCTGGACACCTAACCAACTGAGCCACCCAGGCACCCCGAAAATTAGGTCTTTAAAATAGGAGATAGGGGCACGTGGGTGGCTCAGTCACTGAAGTGTACAACTCTTGGTTCCAGTTCAGATCATGATCTCGTGGTTCGTGGGTTCGAGCCCCACATCAGGCTCTGCGCTGTCAGTGAAGAGTCTGCTTTGGATTCTCTCTCTTCTCTCTCTGTCCCACCCCCACTCACTCACTCTGTCTCAAATAAACTCAAAAAATAAATAATTAAAATAATAAAATAGGAGATCAAATATTTTAATAAAGATGACCATGCACAGTGCCAGAAACTATACTCTGTCAGGGTGCTGACCGCTGCCCCATTCCCAGCACAGACACCTTCAGAAAGAGAAAGGATGTTGGTAAAAGTGGATTCTTTTGCTCCTTTTCTTTATCATAGTCCAGATGACAGGCTCTATGCTATAGAGAATGCATCCTGTCCCTTTGTTCTTCCAGAAAGGGAGTTGAAATATGTCAGAACTAGAACAAAAGGGGCCACAGGGAGCCCTATTAAAGTGTCTTGCTGACCTTGCCGGAGCTGAGGTGAGGAGGTAGCCTCAGAGAGCAGAGAGACCATGGCCTGGTCTCTTCCAACTGGGGCAGAGGCTCATCCCGCCCTCACACTGGCATCCACAACCCAGGAGAGGAATGTCCTTCACACACAGAGGAGTGTTGGTCATACTTTTCAAGTGGCCTTCACCCCATCTTCAAGATCTTGCCTCTGAACAACCTTGTATGACCTCAAGGACCCATGTCCATGACCCCTTTGGGCAGTTGAAGAACTGATCGGGAAATTCAGGAGTTAAACATGAGTGTAGTAGTGGTAAGACCTCAATGGGATGTGGGCATCAGCTTCTCGATCTGCGCTTCTGGGGGCTGTCCCCCCCACCGCAAATGGGGCCCAGTCCTGAAGGGCATGGCATCACCACCACGAGATCCTATGCAGCAAACTCTAGTCAACCAGGATCTTGAGTCAACCAGATGCTCCCCATCCCGAATACCCTTTGTACAATATTTCAAGGAGGGGGAAAAAAATAGTAAAACACAGCTCATATGTTTTTCAAAATATTTTTCTCATTATGAAATTATTTCCATTATGGAAAGGACAAGGATAATAATAATAATAATTGCCACTCTTCTGTGAGCATGCACCATATGTCAGGCCTTATGCTAACTCCTTTACATACATAATCTCACTCCTTAAAGGCCCCTGTAAGGAATCCCATATTAGCCATCACTTCACATGGGAGGAAGCAGAAGCTAAGAAAGGTCACATCAGCCCAAAGTCACATGGCTAGTAAGTGGTCAGGCTGGATTCCAGTTCAAGTCTGTCTGGCTTCAAAGCTGGTATGCTCCTCCACTCTTTGATTTTGCCTCCCTAAATATCATTGGTAATCTCATCAGGGTTTATCTATTTCCTTCCAGACTTTTTCCATAGCATTTTTATTTACTTGAGAACATTTTATACATGCAGTTGTTTTACCTTAAAATTTTAGCACTTATAAACATTTCCTCATATCCTTATGAACAGTTTCACTAGCACCATTTTAATGGTTGCATAATACTGAATCAAGTGACTTTATCAGAGTTTACATAATCCCTTTCTATTAGAAGTTGCTTTGTTTCTTCCAGGGTTTTGTTTAGCTTTGTTGCTTCAATGGGTAATGTATAATTAACACTGTAATGAACATCTTCGTTTATAAAAGCATCAGCATTTTGATGGTTTCTTTCGGATAAATTCCAAGAATCTCTTATTGCCAAAATTATTTTCCTTCTCAGCAATAGCAGAGATATCAGATAATCAGAGCCAGCCCAGTGCTTGGTTACAATCAGCCCTATCTACTGAACCTTCTATGGCTATGGTTGACGACACTGAGAACCCAGTGTTCAGAATGAAGATCCACAGTTTCTGTATGACTCTAAGGCACAAGAGGAAAAAATTTCTTCAGTGAATACTGGGGGACTTAGGCAAGAAAGTGAGCTCGGGCAAAGATCTTTGGTCTCCCGAAGAACTCACTAAAATTGTGATTTTTAGTCTCAGACCTCCTGAATTTGAATGGGCAATGTCCTGTCACCAACATTTTAATCTTATTTTATGCACACTTAAGACTGAGACTCAGTGTTGCAGGAATGCCCAAAGTTTTAGTGGTGGCCATGATGCTGACGAGTGGAAGTCGACAGGGTAATGATTACTGCCAGCTCCTCCTTCCTTAATTGCTTCCATCCAGGTGTGATGGCAGAACCCTTGAGCTGCAATTGCACTGACGGGCTAGACTGAGATGACAAATGGCAGCAGAAGGTAGGGTATGTTCCCTGGGCAGTCACGGGCTCCCGTAAAAGGCTTTCCTTAAGGAAAAGTGCATGATTTTGGAGGGATACACTCTAGTGCTATGAATTACCCAGAAATTAGGAAAAAGTGCAATGTACCAGAAAGGGCCCTTGACTGGGAGTCAAGAGAACTGAGTTTAGAATCTGGCCCTCTCACCAAATATGGAGCTTCACCAACTCAGTTAATTCTAGATCTCCAGTCTTACCTCTGAAATGGAGGGTTGGACTGGATTTTTGAGCTTTTTTGGATTTCCGCCCCATTTGAGGATCTGAAGGAAGCTATGAGTCTTCTTCTCATGAAAGTGTACACGCAAACATCATCATCATCATTACCATCATGGTTTTGAACAATGTTAGCAAAAATTAACCTATCAAGCAAATATAGGAAATCTGCATATATTTTTCAGGATTTGTCCACTATGTGAAACCTTAGGTTATGAACCCCTAGACCAGGTGATCTTCCAGATCTCTTTCTGTCCTCACATACTTGCATTCTGTGAAACAGATAATCATTTGTAACGATTCTCTGTCAATGTTACATTTCACTACCTAGGGCAGCTCATTTCCTGAGAATTCTGGGTAATTAAAAAATAACAATAACTCATACCTTTTATTGAGAGTGTACTATGTGTCAGGCACTGTATTAGGTGTCTAAATAGAGTCTGTGTCCCAAAATGATATCTATTTAATGGATCACATATATTTTATATGATTAATCACTTTAGTGGAAGGTTTAGTGAAGGTTTAAGGTTCAATGTGTATTGAGCACTTAATATATACATCACCTCCTTAAATTCTCACAATACTTTGAGGTAGGTAGTGTCCGTTTTGCAGATGAAAAAATTGAGGTTCAGAGCTTTTTAAGAGGAAGCCATCCACCAGCAAGTGGTGGATCTGGGATTCAAACCCAGCTTGGTACTCTCCAGCTAGCTCTCCTGTGGGGTGTGCTGCATTGCTGTCCGTGGTAAACGGGTAACTACTCTGATTCGCGTGAAGAATGATTGCAAGAATCCAAAGTGTGCTCAAAATTTTTGACAAAAGGGATGCAAAAAATGTCCCCACAGAAGTTCTTCACATTCAGCTGCACAGTCTTTGTTTCCAACCCCCAGCAATATCCATTTAATGAGGCATGTGAGCCTAAGCACGATAGCTCGCTTCAGCCTCACCTGACATATACTGGGCACCTGCTGAAGGCGAGGTGTTACACTGGCAAGACGGGGAGTGGGACAGGTGTGCACCATCAGGGGCACTACATCAGGCCCAGTGTTCCCTCAGCATGCAACACTGGCTCCATTCTCACAGTGTGCTAAATAGGGCAGATTTACGGCCCATGGGCCCTATCTGGCCCATTGCTGTCTTACAGAGTTGCTTGTTTGTTTAATTTTTTTGAGAGAGAGAGAGAAAGAGAGAGAGCGAGCACAAATGGGGGAGAGGCAGAGAGAGAGGGAGAGAGAGAATCCCAAGTAGACTCTGCACAGTCAGCACAGAGCCCAACACGGGGCTTGATCTCATGAACTCTTGAGATCATGACCTGAGCCAAAACCAAGAGTCGGATGCTTAACCAACAGAGCCACCCAGGTGCCTGATGTCTTATAGAATGTTTTGCTGAGCGCTGCCACACCACACTCATGTGTCTCTGTCTTGTCCATGACTGTTTTTGTGCTACAACAGACAAGTTGAGTAGAGTATGCCCTACAAGGCTGAAAATATTTACACTCCTACCCTTTACAGAAAAATTTGCCGATCCCTGATACAGACCAAACAACTAGGTACTATATTTCATCCAATCTAAACATCATTTGTAATACACATCATTTTCATACATACTGCCAAGAAATAAAAAGCATTATCACTGTAAGATGCTGTCCATTTGGGAGGCCACCGATTCTGGAGACATTGAAATGTGATAAGAACTGTGTGCCTTACTCTTGAAATGTGGTACTTTTCAGAGAGATATTTTAGAGACATTTTTTAAAAATGTAAATATGGATTGTCATAAAGACTATTTTCCCTTTCCCATTAAATCAACCACGTTGTTGACTCCCTGTGAAACCTATAATAACAGACCATGTGATGGGACCCAGTGAATTAGAAAAGTGCTGGCTTTTTGGCATCTGTCTTGCCAAAGACTGTTGCTATTAATGAGTAGAAGTATTTTGGCATTGTTCTCTGATACTATTTTCAACTCCTGTTAGTATAAATATTTAGGGTGTTGCAGCACAGTGGCTTGTGTGGCAGTAAAATTGTTAGTTCTTTTATCTTAGGGCTGGAATATTTGAACAGTATGCTTGCTCTTAAAATGTGTTAGGCTGCGTACAAAAGGCTTTGTAGTAGTTTGGAATGGGAAGCTTCTTAGATGCTGCTTATGGTCAGATTCTTACCAGTCTGAAAAATATGCTAATTACATACAGGGCTCTGAGCGAAGAGTGAACTCAATATTACAATTTTAAACTTCCTCAAAGCAAAAACACGACACCACTTAAGGTGAGATGGCGATTGATGCATTAACAGTACGTGCCCGCTGTGTGTACACAAACTGATCATTGTGTGTTACACACATTTGCGTATTCGTGTAAACTGACCAGAGAGCATCCATATTTGCAAATGTAAGTCATGGTTTTATGTTTTGTTTTTCCTTCAAAAATAGAAATTTAGGAATTCTGAGTCAGGCCACTTATTCTTTGGCTAATTCAACTGCGGAGTAAGTTATTAATGACCCCCAGATGTTGTTTATAGTGATTGGATATTTTCAGTTGTGAAGTAATATTTTCTTTTTTTGTGTGCAAGTGATATTTCTTAACATGCTTTATGGCATCTGAATAAAAGTTTGATGGCAGAACAGTTTGCATGTCCAATGTAATTGCTTCTAAGTGAGCTCTTCATTCTTCACATTTTTAGCTCTAATTGCTTTTTTTCCCATATGTCTAAAAATAAATATTTGCAAGTTTTGCGTTCTGCTACTCATTGTAATACATAAAATATTTGTACACTGAGCAAAATTCACTGATAATGTTCGCAATGGGCTATTTAGAGAGAGTAAGGTTTGTATGGTAAGAGGAGATAAAATACGCTTTTATTAGTATAAATGCCAAAGAAAGCCATTTATCATATTTTGAAAGAATATTTTTAAAGGAGTGGCCAGATATTTGACCTCTGGGACTATTTAAATAGATTCAGTTGGAAAAAGAGATCCTGAGTCAAAAATAGTCTGTTTTGCTATATAATGGATATTATAAGTGGTCTTTGGAAGGTGGCAATTAACTTTTGATTATCAGGGACAGGGGCCCCACTATGTAGATGATCCAAGCCCCCCGACTCCCTGGGCAGGCCTCCTCTGCCTCCTCTGCCTTCATTTGAGTTTATTCCAGCTCATTAGCACCTCCACCCGAAGGCTGGCAGAGAAAAGGGGAAGAAGAAAAAATGAAATCACTTGTTCTGCTCTTAATGGCCTTTGGAAAGAATGGATCATGAATGAAATAGAAACTAGTGGGAAAAATAAGCTATTGGATTTTCAGTGTTTTCTTTTATCCTTGCCTTCCTTCGTTGACACGAATAATCAATAGTTGGCTTAAAGACTTTTAAATGAACTGTACCTTGGAAGGCTTTGCAGTTATAATAGCAATATTATTCCCTTTACGCTCCCAAAGACTGGGTGAATTCCAGAGAGGTAAATATTGCCCAGTCTGCATGTTGGCATGTTTCTGAGCTTGCTGCCTTTGTTTTTCTTCTTTTTTTGGTAAAAAACAAACAAAACAAAACAAAACCCCACCTTCTCCCAGTCAGTTTTTATGCACAGAATTCTGCTTCCCCTGTCCCCGTATTAAATCTAACAATTATTTGTGTGTGTTCAGATATACGCATCTGCTTGGCCGCCATATCCTGTGATCATGTCCATGATACTGACCTGGCGATACTTTGCATTAATGAAAGTTGGCGGGTTTGGTGTTTCTCATCATATTTGCCTCTTAATGTGTTGCTGTATTTACAGTTCACCCAGAACAATGTGTGACAAAGGTTTGCTTTTATCATAACAGCTGCCAGATTTATACCACATCTCAAGGTTCTATTAGACGTGACAATAAAGCAATTCTTCAATGTTTGCATTACTTAGCCATCTTTTTGATATATATTCTTTAAGTTATCCTGGCTACGTGCATCTCAAATTTCAGTGCCTCTTTTGGACCACCATGCAGCCCAGAGCTTTTGAGCTTTGTCTTGGAAGCTCCTTCCATCAATCAGAATACCAAATTTACATTGTTAGGTTCCCCAGAGGTGTTAGAGCCCTGGATCCAGCAATTATTGTGAATAAGAACCTTGCAGCCAGGGTGAGTGCCAACATTCCAAGTGTTAGCACAATGGAAAAGAGAAGTGGTTTATGTTAGAATATGGTCACATTCTTCTGATTAAACCCACTCAAAAAAGACAACATTGTAATATTTTCCAATGACTGTTTATCATGAATTACGTCAGCCTTCGTTTAAATTGCTATTATTTCTCCTTAATGCTTCTTGGTGCCTGCATAATTTACAGCACTGGCAGCCTGGGGGACTATGAAATAACCTTTCACAACCAACACACAATAGTAAAGAACATGGCGTTTTTGTTGTTAATTATTATAGGACTCCTTTAACTTTTACAAAGTGACATAAAATATTGTTGAGGTATTTATGGTTCAAGCTACTTTTACATGGATCTATTTTGCTTCTGGCTAGTTCTTAACTAAAGCAATCATTTGTGGTTATTAGGCCGCCGGAGATATTATGTCAGAACTGGTTTAAGAGTATTATTATGTATCACATGTCTTACACTACATGTCAGCACTTGAGACTGTCTTTCAATAAAAACAAATGTAATTTTAGTTTGTGCTCTTTTAGGGATCAGTGATTTGTAAGCTAACCTGAGTTCATTTGAAGGTGTCCCAACCATTCGGGAGGGGGCCTGTCTCAGCCTTCCATCCTACCCTGTTAGTCGCTTTCCTGTGGATTTAAGGCTTGTCCAAAACAAACTTTGGCAAATGTTTAATTCGGAGTGAAGATTTGCTTCTGGGGAGCAACAGAATTAGCAGGGACTAGTTAATTGCCCATGGCTGAGCTGGTTTTGATTCCCCTGTTTTGTGGTTATTCTTATAGATTTCATAAGCACTGGGTCATCTAGCTATGGCCTTCTGAAGAAAAGGGGAGAGTCCCAGCCCATAGGAGGCCCTACCTCACACGTGCAAAGGGGCTACCCCAACATTCTGGAGATAAGTCTTGGGTAAAGGCTGATAGAAGCAAAAAGGATGGGAACAGGGTTGAGTTTCCACAAAGCTACACTTCCAAGCAAACTTTGAATTAGTATGTCACTCCCCTGGGTTCCAAATACTGTGCATATTTTCCAGTCCTTGCTTATTTAAAGCAAGAAAGGAAGGGCGTGCCAGAAAGTTTTACAAAGAATGAAAACACATTAGTGACTCATGTGAACAATTACTGATTTTCTTAACATATAATTTCTTAATTACTGTCAAACAAAATAATTTGCATGATAATATTTTCCCCTCCCCACCCCCATCTGTGTTTAAAGAGCCATAAAATAGTGATCAAAGAGCCTGTTTGATCAATAGTAGGGAAACTTAACTCCTTAATTCTTAGGGATTGATGGGATTCTGACATTTGGATATTCTTTAGAATAATCACCTCCAACACAATGGGCAAAATGAGCTTTCCAGTAAAACAAACAGCTTTGAAAAGAGCTCGGGGGCATTTTCTTTAGCTTGAATTCAAGGAGGAAATTGTGACTTTTATGAAACTTGCATAAATTTACATGTATCCTGTCAGAGTTTTAAAATTAGACAACATGCCTGAATGCCCTGGAAATGAGTCTGCCATCCAGATTTAGAGTGCTTTTAGCTTTTTTAATTAAAGACATTTCACCAGCCAACCCCAGAGAAGAAGGGAATTAAGCATTACATAAGAATGTAGCAAAGTTTGAGATTTAATGAGTGAATATTATAAATTTATAAAGGAGATAAAAGGTGTGAAAGGAGCAGTTATTGGGAGTTTTCTGCGTTGTTGTTTTTTTTTTTTTTTAAATACAAAAAATGGAAGAAGTGAAAGGGCCAGGCTGCCATTTGCTGTAGCCCTCATTCTGGAACTGGTTCAAAGCTCGCAGAACTGACTGTGGGCTGTGAGGCTTGTTAATGAGCACTTGTGGCAGTGAACTGGGATCATGGGCTTGTCACATGAATATATATACACACATATATATAACTCAGAAGATAGAAGACAAGAATTGTTGCTGCCGTGTGGTTGTGAGAAACTCAAAACAATTAAAATCATCCTCGAAACTGCCTTTATCAGAACTCTAGTGCTGAACCCTACAAATGCTCATTTTGAATTCTTTAATAACCATTTCATGGTGAAATATCGTTATTGAAAATTGTTTTTAGCTACATATGTTATCCCATTTAAAAAACTTAGACTAAATACTGTCAGCCCGTGTTTGCTTTCCTAGCATGTTATTCATTTATTGAGAAATTCAGAATGTAAAACATCTGGGAATAAGCTGCTGTGTGCAAAGTCATCTTTAAAATGTGTATATTTCAGAACTTCTTTTGTGTATTTATTTAGAAATATGGGAGAATTCTGTAAACATGTTCTGGAATATATGTAGCATTTGAATATGAAAGAGAAAGTTGGCATAACTGAAAACCCAAATTTCATTTTCTATAAATATTACTCTGTTGGAGGAATGGGTTTCTGAAATTAGAAAATTCAGATTATGGTTAGCGATATTTACAGGGAAGTAGCTCTCTTTGCCCTGGACTAATGTGTGAACCAGAAATGTCCATTCTGGCTCCTTCTGGGGTGTGATGTGATGTTTATGTCTAAATAAAGGAGTTAATTTATTTCAGCACTTCAAGGCCCGCGTTGGAGCTCCACAAACCCAGTGGTGTAGATGTAATAGAGTCCGACCAGAAGGGCTGCACCGCTGGGGTGTTAATAGCTCCCTGGTTTTGTTCGACAATTAGTCCATATATTTTATGGCTGGGCCTTTAAGAAACTGGCACCATCAGCACAATCACAGTAATTGGAAGATGACACAACATAGGGAGGAATCAGGAAGGGAAGTTATTAATGATTTGTAATTTTCTCTTTTTGGGAAAAGTAGAAATTAGACCCAATATCGCAGAGCTCTGTTCAATTCTTGTAAAGTTCACATTCTGTAACCATTCTGGTAGCACTGAAGCCCCAGGGCAATTCCCTCTGCCCCGGGCTCTTTAATCCTCCTCTTTTTTTTTTTTTTTTTTTTTCTGAAATGGAATTCATTCTTTGTGATATGAGCAGAACTTATATAATTTTGTTGGTATTGTCCAGTGGACTGCACTAGATGAGCCCCAACCTCCTCCAAACACCACTTTCCTGGGTTTCTAAAACCCATTCTGTGGATGAGATTCTCTAGGCAGCATAGGGGTCTCCAGCTAAGGGGCACTCTCACTTTATTTTAACCCATGAGGGCCTGAGGTCCTTCGAAAACCTCCCTGTTTTCCCTGTGCCTGTCAGCTAATACAATCCCTCATTTGTGGCTTTGGCTCTGGACTTGAGAAGATTTGAGGGCCATCATCAAAGGAATATTAAAATCAATGTGTTTTCCCAGGACAACAATTCCCTGGGTCTTGTAAAGAACTAAAATGACAGAAAGGAACTGGGAGCGTACTTTCTGGCAAGGAAATTGACTAAAAATTTAAACTAAAAATAAACAAACAAAACCCCTCAGTGTGAACAATCCACAGAGATCTCCTGTAACTGGAGTACAAGGTTAAATTTGTTCATTGACCAGAGCAGGAAAACTCATTGAGCCACTGTCAAGAACAAACCATCTATTCTCTTAAGAGTTTAGATGAGGTCTCTAGATCAAGGAAATCCTGGGAATAAGCCAGAAAGACATGCCTCTGTGTTTATCTCTTTCTTCTGCCTGGACTTTCGATACACTGGGGCAAGTCGCCAAGTCCTTCCCCAGCACCTAGTAGGTGTGGCAGAACCATGTGGTCTTGGATGATTCAGAGAAGACTTGTTTTGAAGATTTTAGTCCCTTTCTGTGGATAACACTTATCTGTTCATTAAAGTGAACCCACTTTGTTCATTGGACATGCTTTGCTAGTAGATGGTCAAATGTTTGAAAGTAACAAGATACTTATTAGAATATTCATCAGTTCAGACTGTTTATGGGTTTGCTCCATAAATTTCAGTGAGGGACCTCTTCCCCCAGTGCCTCATTCACCATCATTCACATTATACAGTTGACTGCCCTGAAATGAGTATTGCTGCCTTCAGAGTTCCATATATACATAACAGACAGTCCTTTCCAGTCTACTCATACCGACTTGACCAGATGGCTTATTTATACACATCTGGGCAGGTCATTGCCACATTTTGAGGCATATTCTTATACCAAAAGAATGAAATGCTGAAGTGCTGAAGGGATTGGTCAGTTTAAGTTTGCTGTAGGGGTAGAAGCTAGACAATCAAGTCAGAAACAACAGACTCTTATTCAGAAAGGGGGGGAAAAAGGAGGATAAGAAGGATAAGATAGCTGTGACTCTATAAATAGAGACAGATAGTGAGATGTCACAGTAATCAAGTGAAGGGAAGACTATAAAGTTAATAAGAATGGTTTTTTGGACAAAGTCAAGAGGGATATTTCTGATATGCCAGTCAAGCCACAAATCTTTGAGTGGTAGCTCTTCTGCCTTTAACTTGAATGCCCTAGGCACATTGGAGAGCACAGTCTGTTTAGGAGAGTTAGTAGATATTCTTGAACTGATCCATAAAACAAATTGTGAATAGAAGAATAAGTTGCTAGCTGTGTTAGGAAGACTATATGCAGTTGAAAAAAGTTAACAATGATGGCCAGAGTGGTCAGAACAGCTTCCTGAATGGTCTTTAACTGAGACAAGGTCCACAGTATTTGACACACTTGTGCTGTTTGAACCTGATGAGACTTTATGTCCCACCTCTAAAGGATAGCATTCAGAGCAGCTCGTTTTGCAACCTACTGGGTTGGATGAAGTTGTGGGTAAAATAGCCTACAGAACACAAAGCCATAATCCATGGAGATGCAGCCTTTGGTTGGAGGTTATGGAGGTTTTATGGGTAATTTTTCACACCAGTGCCCCCCTTCCAAATCATGGTAACATTTAGCTGATATTTGTGATTCTTCCTCCAAGAGTCCTTTGAGTGGATGGAGGAAAATGATATGAGCCCCTTATCACAGATGAAGAGACAGTGTTATTGGGGCTCATGGCATAAATGTGTTGCTGGAAGGGTCTGGAATAAACTTAGCTCAGACACTGTTGATACTCTCGTGTTCCAGTGATAGGATGCTGGCTAGAGGCTCCCTGTGGCCCTGAGAAGTGGAGCCATTGCTTCAACATCACTATTATCTACTCACCTCTGGATAATAGATAATAAGTATTTAGGAAGTGTACCCCCCAATTTTCATAATGCTTGGTCTGCTTTCTTGTTCTGTTGTTGTAATTTCATTGTTGAGTTAACTTTACTGAGCTTTCTCATCTCATATAGAAGAATGACAATGCCTATTTCCCATGGTTCCCATAATTATGGGCCAAGATCATATATGAGAAATGTTTAGCACGGTGGTCCTGCTGTGGTAGTCTTAAAACAATAACAATAGTAGTTATGATCAAAGTCACAGAGAGATCGAGCTGGTGATTCCTTCTGCTGCTTCACCCATTTTGTGTCTTCCATAAAGGTAAGAGACAGCATCCATAGCAACATCCACCCAAAGATACGGTTGACATTGATTTAGGTGCTTGTGTCCTCTACATAAACAGCTTCACATTCAAGCCTCAGTCTTCTTAGCTTTGGGGCACCTGAGTAGCTCAGTTGGTTAAGCATCTGACTTCAGTTGAGGTCATGATCTCATGGTTCATGAGTTCAAGCCCCATGTCAGGCTCTCTGCTGTCAGCACAGAGCCCACTTCAGATCCTCTGTCTCCCTCTTTCTCTGCTGCTCCCCCGCTCCCTCATGCACACATTCTCACTCTCTCTAAAAAATAAATAAGCTTTACAAAATAATAATAAATAAAATAAATGAGCAAGACAATCCCCTTAACACAGAGCTCCTTATTCATCCATCTGGCTATTCTTTCTGTTGAGGCCACCATTCATCTATTCAATAAATATGTTTAGGGAGAACTTATCATGTACCAGACATTGCATTAGGCCCTGAGTCAACGTTAGTGAATGAAAGAGATGGAAGTGCCTGGTGAAGTCTGGAGTCTAGGGATAACAAGCAAGGAAATATATAGATAGATATATATATACACACACATATATAATCACACACACACACACACGCACACATACAGAATTACAGGCCATGATAAGAGCAACAAACCTAAGAAGATTGCTGCCTCGGTTCAATGAAACACTGTATGTAAACATGCGTAATAGGCTATAAAATGTAGACCTTCAGAGACTCTTAGTTTTGACTAATGTAACACCTGCTGTCTTCGTGGCAGCCGGTGGCTACTGCACATGCTCAGTGCCTGAGATTGAATGGTGACACCACCAGTCCTTTTTTTTTTTTTTGAGGCTTATTTTGGAAAGAAGAGTGGACGGGAACCTTTCTGTTGAGTTTATAATAGCAATTACAAGCTGATAAGGACAGACCATTCATCAAACGATCATACCTCCGGACTTTATCTCTTTGGGTCAAATGTTTCCTGATTGATATTGACTACCATATCTTAAGCAGCTTTGAACAGATAAGAAGCTAGAAAAGAAATTCCTTTTAAAGAGATTTGACAAAATTATGTTTTCTGATTTTTTTTCTTTAAGAAGAGAGGTTAACTTCTCATTGTTCTTCTAAAAGAGTACAAAAGCTACCAAACTGTTGAATTGAAGAGAATCTAGAAAAGTTTTCACGTGTAGATACTGACTGCATTCCCACCGAATGCAAATTATCATCTGCATTGATAGTCTTTCCTGGTTCTGAAATTGGAAAGAACTTTCAAAATATTGAAAATGATCCTGTACCACAGATACTTAGGAGTAGACAGTTATCCCAAGAAAAGATATCCCCTTGATTGCTATATATAAATGCCCTCCTAGAGACAGAGATGTGAGCAAAAGTCTTATAGGTTCAGTATAATTCATTTTCATAGAACATTATTTGTAGAAGCAACGTTTTAAAGGTGGGGAGGGTAGGTTTCTGACTGTGGGCCTGATATCCAGCTTTTAATTGAAATGACCATAAACATTGTAATTAATCAACTATGTACTCAATTATAAAGTATATAATTACATTCTGAACAGTAAAAAGCTTCCTAAAGTGTATATAAATCAATTAAACAGGGCAATACAGTAACCGATCACATAAAATTATATTTAATGAGATGTGTCATCTATCACAGTGTTTTCCACACAGTTCTTATCGTACATCTTTGTGATTCATTTGTGCCTTACTTTTTGCTGCAACAGAGCTCACAGTAAAGGAACCTCTTTATCTTGGTCATAGAATCTAGTGACATTATTTTGAGCAGACATTCATGGGTATCTTTAAAGACCGTTTGGGAGTACGGGGAAGGTTGGGAGTCATTTCTAATGGCTTTTGGGAAGGGTGACCTGGATTTGCCTGTCTGCCTTTACTGGTTATATATTTCCCTGAAGCAAGTGTGGGCATTTGTGCTGGTGGTCTTGCTCCTGAATCCACAACCGGCATCTGTCACCTTGAGATTAGCTAGATGACCTGTGTTTGCAAGAGCTTCTGCAAGAGCTGCCAGGCAGGACAACAGAGGGATAATTAGAAAAGCATGCGAAATGCAAATCCTCCTGATCAAGTCACTACGTGTTGAGAAGTATAAGGATAATAACCTGGTACCAAATCGTGCTGCCTACATGAATATCAGTCCTTCAGGTTCTGTGTGTATAATCAAGCAGGTCATTCCAAGCAGGCTAACCCAGGGCCAGTGGAACTTCTAGGAGCAAAGGAAAAGCACATTTGTATTCTTCACTTTGGCAAATTGGAAAGACTTCTAAAAAAATTGTGATAAGTATAGTCTAAGATGAGTTTCAGTCAGTGGATGCTCAAGAGACATTTGCATCTGGGGAAGTGACCCCAAAGCCCCTGGTCATGCACATTCTGACCTGTGCCTCAGAATGGATAATAAAAAATTGCTGAGTAACTCCTAAAGGCCTGGCTTTCTAATGTGGTGGTGATGCCACTCATGTACCTCTTTCTCACTCCTTTCAGAGCCCAAATGGCTTTTCCCTAAGCAAAGTCATTCTCATGCTGAGTAACTACACCCAATCTTTGCTGCAAGAAACCGAACCATACAGAACAACTGGCCAGCGCAGGACTGCCAAATGGGAGGATCTGAAAGGCCTTCTCTTCCATCTCTCAGAGAGTACATGTGTTTGTTTTGATCCCCACTTTCCTGCATTACTTGCTAGCAGATACTTGGGGTGTAAACAGTTTGTTCATTAATTTGTGTGTCCAACCAACGTGCTTTGACATCCAGCTATGTAATTGTGTGTTGCCCTGTGTGAGGATACAGGGTTAATACAATTAAAACACAACAGAGCTAACCTCTGAGGCACTCACATGCTAGTGGGGGCACTCTTGAATTAAACAGACACTTAGTATTTACATACTGTATTTAAGTATTTAAACAATATTTAAGTACTGTGACGGAGCTAAGTGAATTCTTCTCAGATTCAGTAGACAGAGAAAAAGATACTTATTTTTTTTTTAATTTTGATTATTCCCTTGAATATTTTACTGGAACTAATGTAATTGAGGGACTGGCAAGTTTTACAAGTGACTAATATATTAATCCCACTCTACCCTGTTGCCTTGTGGGATTGTCAGCTGAGTCAGGGCTTAAAAATGGAACTTGATGAGATTTGCTCTAAAGATGTTGACTAATACCAATTAAACCCCTAAACATCACACACAGATTGATTATGCCTTTTTCACTTTTTTTAAAGACCCAAAGATGCACCTAGTTAAGAATCTACTCCATGTCCTTAATAAAGAGCAGGCTAATTAAAAATTGTTTGCTAGCTGAAAATGAATAAATTAAGAATCACATATTAAAACAGTCATCCTCAGCCTACAGAAGGGGCTGAACATGGGCAGGCTAGTGGGGTGGGGGGTGAAAGGGGTAATTGTGAGTCCTTTATCACCAAGCATGACATGTACAAATGCAGAGCTGTGTCATGGAGACAGGGTGCTGGGGTGAGAAGGCTCTCGGCAGGGCAGACAGCCAGGTTAGTCTCCCCTGTGTTCCTGATACAGAATAAAAGAGCAGGGAACAAAATGGAGTGTATTTCATCTCGTCCCCCCTCCGATTCTCCTAATCCTGCCTATCCATCAGGCCATCCTGCCACACGTCCTGCACCCACCTCCTTGAATCCCTCTGTGTGTCTCCCCAGAGCCTGTGGCATAGAAGGTCTTTATCACAGCGATGCATGTTTCCAATCGTGTCTGGTCAGAAGGTAGCAGTCCCCACCTTGTGCTCTGTAGCCAGCAGCCTGGGATTTTCTCAGTTCCTTGAACTTGCTTTCCTCTCCCTGGAATATGTCTATCTCAGTATATGTCTTTCCTAGAAAAGAAACATCATCATCATCATCATCATCATCATCATCATCATCATCATCTCACATCCCTCACACTGGCCAGCTTCTTCCATCCTGCTGACCTCAGTTTAAGCATCACTTCTCAGAGAGGTCTTCCCTGGTGTTTCCAGGAGTTCAGCACCCCATGATTTTCCCAGAACTCCTACTTTTGCTTTTTGAGAGCACCTACCCATCCACTCTCCCACAACCTCAGTTTTGTGAGATGAAGGCCAAGAGAAGTCTTGGAAACCCCCATGTCCCCGGTACATATCCTGCATATCCTAGGTGACCAGTGAATGTTGAAGGAATAAGCCAGTTATGACTCCCAGCAAACAAACTCAGTTCTAACTTCCCTAGAAAGTGAGAATCCGGTCTCATGTTTCTTTGGTGACCCTCATGAGGCCAACTGGTGTTCAAGAAATATTTGTTGAAAACAGTTCTTAATTGTGGTCTTATATTTACCTTAGCTAGGAATGAGAGGAGTTTCCTTTAATGATGTGTGGGACAGGGAGGAGAATGAACGAGCTTGGGCTTGTTTCTTTCTTAGTTTGAAGGGGTTACATAAGCACAAAAAGGCCAGGTTACAGTACTAAGGGAGCAAGCGTGTGGAAAGTGAGTGCCAGTCACCACTGCAGTTGCTTTAGAGGCTTCTGCCCCTGGGCCTCCTGTAGAAGAGACCAGAGTCTGTTCCCTAAGAGGCCGCTTTGAACAGGCTGCTGTACAGAGGCAGGTAGCACAGGCGCCAGGAGGTTGAATTCTGAGGACACCTGGGTCTGGGTCTCAGTCCCCACTCACTGCTACCTACCTCCCTTGTGCTCCTGGCCAATTCCTTTACCTGTCTGTGCTTCAGTTTTCTCATCTAATTATTCAGTTGGTGTTAATGATATTAACTGCCTCAAGGGGATATCATACGAGGATTAAGTGAAATGCTGCACGTAAAGCTTTTAGCACGGTGCCGAGCAGGAAACACTTCTTAGAGATTGACAGTGTGTACCACGAGTCACCTAAGTCAAGAGATATCTGCTGTCCAGAATTGCTTGTGGGACAGTCTGAGTTGGCAATAGGGACACAGAGAGGCCTAGGATTGATCTGTCCAGAATATTCCAGAATCATGATGTTCTTGCATCTATTTTCTTTCTCCTTCTGCCCTCCCACCACCCTAACACTCGCACATACTGTGTAGACTGCTCTCAGTTCCACCATGCCCTCTCTTTGTGGCTTTACAATATGAAGGTTTACTATCATATTTTTTACTTTAATATAATTTTATCTCTGATAACAACCTCTGTTTTTTTATTTGTGCTTAAGTCTATTATCCTCAATATATTTCAAAATTGATTTCATAGGAAAGATGTAATCTTTTTTTTAAGTTTATTTATTTATTTTGAGAGAGAGAGAGTGCACACCCATGCATGCACAAGCCGAGGAGGGGAAGAGAGAGAGGGAGAGAGAGAATCCCAAGCTGACCCAGCCCAGACCCTGACATGGGACTCGATCTCATGAACTGTGAGATCATGACATGAGCCAAAAATCCAGAGAAATCCAGGAGTTGGACGCTCAACCCACTGAGCCACTCAGGCACCCTGGAAAGACACAATCTTTGATTAGAATTAACCACGATGAGAATATATGGCCAAGAAACAGTGGGAAGACAAATCTAAGACCCAGAAATAATCATCATCATAATAGTGGTGGTAGTGGTACTGATGTTGACGCTGCTATGTGCCATTCACTCTGTGCCAGGCATTATTCTGAGCCCTGAATCATTTTCTCCATTTTACAGATGATGAAACTAAGTTACCTGTGTGAACCATGTAGTGGAAAGAGTATGCAGTTAGCCTAGTTTGCCCTTAGGACTCTGATGGAAAATTATTTTTCTTCACTTAATATCCAACGAAACAGGGAGATCATATTGCCACAAGTTCTACCTTTGTTTAGTTTAGACGTTTGACTCAATTTATGGAAGTCTATGTCTTTGTAGCTTGATCATGACTTTGGAATGTCAAAAAAAAAAGTGCAGGCAAAACACTATAAAATGAAGTCTGCGTTTACTGGTAAGAAGCACAGAGCATTTGGCATCAGCAGAAAGCTTAGTCTTTGATGTGGAAAATAGAAGAGTTCTTGCTGTTTCCATTTGGGTCAGAGAAAGAGACGATCACTATATGATAAGTTTAGTGGGTTCTAAAGCTAGATGTAATAAGTGACGAGCCACAAGCTGTCCTGCCCTGAGGATATTCAAGTATGAAATACACATGTCAGGGAAAATGTGGTCAGTGTGGAACCACACAACAGGAAAGCAGAGAATATTTAATAAGACAAGTCCTGGTTATCCTGGGAGTGAGACTTGAAGAGAAGGCGATTTACATATTTGAGTGGGGGGCTGAAGAGGGATGATGGAAGAGACAGAGAGTAGGGGAGTAATTTATGGTGAATCATCTTACCCCCTGACAGACAGAAGCCAGGACTAAGGAGGAAATGCTTTATTTCAGGTAAGGCAGCGTCCTCAGTTTTAAACAATTTTCCCCCTGTTTTTTGAAAGTGTTCACACAATTAATGCCTCTTCCATGTATTCAACAATAGTTGCCTAGCAACCATCAAGAAGCATTTTTGGAGCGCAAAGGGTCTAAAAATGAATGAAGAGAAAATACAGCAAATACTCATTTAAGAGTAATGAGAACTGGTCTGGCATCCTTGGAGACTCACTGCAATGTCCTATTCATCTTGGACACATGCAAGGGGGAATATGTAAAATATAAGAGAAACCTTTAAGTGAGGCTTGCTACGCTTTTCTGCCTTCAGGCAGGACTGCTTTCTACCTAATTCCAAATGCATGTGAAGGTAATGAAGTTTTCGAAAACTCTTAAGAGGAAGGATAATAATACCTCCTCTAGTAACCCCACTTTTGGATCTTGTAACCTTTGGCCTGAGACCACTAGGTAAAGAACACAAGCTAATCAGGAGCTACCTCTTCTTTGCAGGCTACTGATTTCTACCATTGGCTGGCTCTCACAATCATACCTTATTTGAAATGAAAATCTAAGTGAGCTTCCAGATCAGAGGGCACAAACTCAGGTTCCAGAGGTGTCAGCAGGGAGTGCAGAGGAAGAAGGGCAGGTGAGGTCTGTAAGAAATCAGAAGCAGTGGATCCCTACTCTGTGGAAAGGAGGCCAGTGTTGTCAGATCTCTCAACTCTCTAAGAAAAGTTAGACATGCTGATTTCTATGTGAAAATCTCATGACTTTAGATTGATGACAATGATTAAAAAGAAAGAGACAAACAAACAAACAAAAAACTGTGCAAGCTAAGTAAACTATGGTACCAGGCAGATTTGGCCCATGCACCAGTCTTGTCTAACAAACCCCTAGTGTTATAGATGAGGAACCAGGCCTGGTGAGTGAGTATACTTATGCAAATTCAATGAAAATGTAAACTCCTTAAAGCCAAGAACTGTGTGACCTTCTCTGTTTTATCCCCAGCTGGACTAGCACAAGGTCAGGCATATGCTGGCAATGCAACAAATATTTATTGAGTCAACAAATAGTAGATGTTAGAAGCAAAACCAGGACTTGGTTCGGTCAGTAAGAAATCAGGACCTCAACTGCTTCTTAAGTGACTCTTGTTTCCCCCTAAGTGGCCTTCCATGACTTTCATATGGATGGAATCTACTCTTCCCTTTGGCAACATAATGGCCTTGTTTAAACCAAGATTTGATTCAGGGAAATGTTCTTATAGAAACTCCAGAGGAAAAACCTTGCACCCTGCCTGGGTTTAAACCTTCCCATAGATTCGTGTGTACTGGGACAGCCATAAACAATAGATTGCTTTTCTTCTTGGCCTGCCATATTCAATTCCATTCAATTTTGTGTCTATTTCTCGAGCTCCTACAATGTGCAGAGTCCTCTGTATGGTGATTCCAAGATATAGGGGATCCTGCTGAGCCTGGGGGCCTCAGAAATGTTCAACAATTAATGCAGAGAATGAAGGTACTTAGCATAGTCTCCTTTTTATTTTCATCTCAATGTTTTTTTTGATTCTACTTAGGCAACACTTTACTGTGTGGTAATTTCCTGACTTGACTTTTTCTTTGGAGATCTAAAGTGGTCTAAAACCTAGAATCCATTATTACCAAGACATGTTCTCCTCTTTTAACAACCTACTTATTGCCTCTATGATGAAAGGCTCTGCCAGAGTAGACAGGAGTCAGCCTCCAATGAGGTATACCCAGGGCTTGTGTCAAATGATCTTCTAGCTTTCATTGTATTTATTCCTTATTCTTGGGTTCTGTAAGGTGCTTATCTCTGTGCTGAAGGTTCAGGTGTATCCAGAGTATCAATAACTCTCCCACTGGAGAACCACTGGCCTCTCAAAAAGCTTGAAGTGATGCACGATTTCCTTGTGTCTGTGCATATGATAGTATGTATGCAGTAATAGTAATAATAATGGCATCCACCACTAATTAGTGTCTTCTAGGTCCCGAATAATGTGCCAGACATGTTGCTTCATTTTATCTCATTTATAGTCTTTGTCTGCAATTCCTAACCTTGCAAGATAGAGATAGAGTCCCATTTTGATAAATGAGTGTATTCAACCCCAGAGAGAGCTGATGATTTGCCTAGGGTCATATGATTGCCTGGTCTGTGAAGTAAATGCACAGCTACCTGCTTTCCAAGGGCCCTCTTTACCTCCTAGTGAAACTTCTGAATCCAGCAGCAATTTCACCAACTTCGCCAGTGTTTTGGAGATGAAAGGAGAGACGCTGTATTGCTTTTTCAGAAGCAAACTCTAGGGGACATTTTAAACAAAGTAGATTATTTTGCATGAGACTGTGTTTAATTTCAGAACAGTGTCCTTTGCTGGCGAAGATAATCAGATGTAATGTCATCTGCAACCTCTCTGCGTGCGTGATTTCATAAGACTGGTGTAGCAGTTTATTATTATAAAATTAGTATAGCATAGAACAAACCCGGGATGCAAGCCAGACGAAATAGACAATGAATAGTTATATAAGGTTTTGGAAAGCACATGTAGTAGAACACAAGCTCACTGTATTTTCTTCTCAATTGTCTGCTGTTTGTTCATGTTTCCTTTTCAACATGATTGCATCTCAGTTTAATAGCACTTGCCATCTCAGGCTTTATGGTGCCAGGCCTGACATAGTTACATCCCCTCTGTGCTAAAAATATTGCATGTATATATTCAACCGCAGCCCGACATGTTTAGCTAATGGGTTACTCGGAGCTATGCGCTTATATAATTAAGTGATGTATGTAATTTTGTGTTAACACATTTGCAATGTGTGTTTTCCTGGTGATTGCAATGCTTTATTCTGTGTAAAGTGTGACATTTTAATTCCCGCTGAACAATTTCCTACCTTGATTCGCCTTGTTTTTGTGGCAGGGGATTATTTTGCAATCAAGATAAAAGCATTATTTATGAAATTTCTGGACTATCCCATTACTGGGAACTTTTAACTGAAGATCAATCTCCTATTCTATTGATCCCTTTGTTAAAAATCTTTATTGGAATTTAAATTTAATCTCTACATTATGGATTTGCCCCGACTTTTGTCTGAAGGCACATTTTTTTAGGCAGCTTTGCAGGGATGGGGTTCCTTAAAAAGTAATTCTCACTAGGCAGGCTGCCATCTTATCTTCCCCAGGGAACTTAATTTCTCTTAGGTGCCACTGATTTCTTCCCTGTTGAGGGTTCTCCAGGAGAGCCAGCATCTCTGTGGGTTGGAGAGTTTGGCAAACCAGGTCAGGTCTATAGATTCACAGATAGGGCCTGTTAAGCATTTAAGTGATTGACAAAGCTGGGTCTCAGAGTTACATAATGTGGGGATACACGCTTTCTCTTTATTAATTGTAATTGTGACCAGTGGAAGGTGCTACAGACAGGCAGGTGAGCCACCAGGGATAACCCAGCCATCTTGCCCTCTTCAGAGGTTGTTTATTTTCTCCAGTGGGATCAGGAGTTCGGTTTAATAAACATTTATTAGACTCTTACCAAGTACCAGACAGGACTTTCAGAATACAGTACAGAGAGAGTTACTTGTTCAGTGAACATCTATTGAGCACCTACTATAGCGATATTACAGTGACCAAGACAGAGTCTGGTGAGGGAGAGAGACCTACAAGTTGAATATGGGATGATAGGGGCTAGGGTAGAAGCATGCTTGATGTCGAAGCTACTGACAAATGGTTCCTCCTCCAGCTGGAGGTGAGGAGAATAGGGACACTTTTTAGTGGGTGTGATGCCCAGTGCTGGTCTAGGAGAAAAAGTAAGAGTTGGAGCAAGAAGGACAAGGGTGAAGAAGGAAGGGTATCATCAGAGGGAAGCCTGTGAGCATGGGTACGCAGGGGTGAAGCCATGAGAGGTGCTTGCAACCTCTAAGGCATTTGTTAATTGTTGGAAGATAGGGCGAGGTCACTCCAAAGCAAGGTCTGCTGTGGTCCATTCTCCGGACCCCTGAAAGTCCTGAATTCCCCAGGCCTTTCCTCAACCAAGGAGGCCCCCTTCGTTCTTCAGCACAGCCCAACGAAAGCAAGCAGGTGGCAGGCACTGATGCCAAATGCTGGAGTATTGCCCTGATGGCTTCCCACGTGCTTGCCTCTTAGTCCCTCCCATTTGGGTCTGAGCACACTTTCTATGTGGTACACAGAAGTTTCGCCAGGAGGACCCACAGGCTGTGCACTCCAAGTGAGCTTTCTCAGTTGTATGTTTTGGCATTTGAACACAGTGGGAATGTCCTTGTCAGCTCCCATCTGACTTTATTAATTGCAATTCCTTGGGAAGTGTGTTTTAGTAATGTGCTCTGGGATGACAGAGCTCGCCCTGCAGAGACCCAAGAGGAGGTAATCAGGGCCCATTGAAAAGCCATCTGCTGGTAAGTCACTGCTGCTGATCCCACGCAGCTAACAGACACCAGTGTCTATCACAGCTCTGCCACTAGCTGTGTGACTTCAGACAAAATTGCAGACTCTCTGGGCCTCCCTTTTCTGATGTGTAAAATAAGACTTTGGATTAGTGGTAGCTGAGGTTCTTCTTAAACTTGGGAATTCCAACACTTTATAAGTTTCTTGAATGAAGAATTCTGCAGTCGTAACATCTGTGGATTCACCAACTCCTAGCAATGATCTTTGGCTCCAAATTCATGTGAAAAGCCAAGAACCACTTTCTATACTTCATGTCTTTTTTTTTTTTAAGTTTATTTATTTTGAGACAGAGAGAGAGAGTGTGTGTGCAAGCAAGGCAGGGGCAGAGAAACAGAGAGAGAATCTCAAGCAGGCTCCACACTATCAGCTCAGAGCCTGATGTGGGGCTTGATCCCGTGAACCATGAAATCATGACCTGAGCCGAAATCAAGAGTCAGAAGCTCAACCTACTGAGCCACCCAGATGCCCCTATACTTAATTAATGTCTTGTAATGATTCTCTGCCTCTGCATTTTAGGAGGTCATCTACACTAGCCCTCAAATCTAGATTTTAATTTTTCAAGATACAAAGGGAATAATTAAGCCTCTGAACATTCCTAGAATATATAGCAGTATGGATCAAGTAACCCATTTTATTTTTCATGTTGCAAGAGGCTGTCACCTAGCAGCTCTGCATTGTTTCCAGGCTCCGCCCCCACCCCCACTTCCCTGAGCCCTGAGGCTGTGGTTAATAATGTCAAAAGAATGTTTTAAAATTGCTCTTCTGTTGATTCCAAAGAGTCAGAGCCCTCACGTGGTTAGAGTCCTGGGCTAGGAGTCAAATTCTAAATTTAATTCCAGCCTCTATGAATGTCTTCATTTCTTGCCTCCTTACCATTTCTCGAGGTTTCGATTTTCTCATCTGCAAAATAGGCATAAGATGCCTTGCTCCACAGGAATATTGGCAAACAGCTTCATTGTGCACACAGATTAGCTTTATATCGGAACAGAATATAATTTTCCATTCCATAATAGGAATGAAACAAAAGCCCTTTTGAGTGTGCACCTTGTGTAAACGCCCTCTGCTTAAATTCTGATGGATTTCAGAGGTCAGCAAATCCCTCCCCCTTCTTTAATATTATTTTTTTTAAGCTAAACAAGGCTAACTAGGGAATTCATTTTGGTATAAAAAGACATGAAAGAAAGGGTATTCAAGCTTGCACAATAGTACAAAGAAGAACAAGAATCATCATGTTTGCTAAAGAACTCACAGCTGTTTAATTTTATAGTAAAATTACTTTAAGAACTTTGCTAATTCAAAGACAGACCCAAACAACTGTTGTTGCAAAACTGAATTTCCACGTGTGAGTGGAAAAGCCAAGTTAGATTACTCTGCCCCTAAACTCGTATTAAACTCATATTAGAAATACAGAGCATTTTTGTTAATGCAGGTTAGAGGAGCAGCTTTTATCTGAAGAGAAGACACATAAAAAGGGAAATGGTACATTTGCTAGTAATATGATGAAAAATAGTTTATGTTCTTATGTACTTTGCCCCCAGCTTTTTCTTAAGCTGCTCAGTCTGTTTTAATACCAGGTTTGTTTGCTTTGTGGGGATGGGCCTGTTAGGCAGGAAATTGTCGAAAAAGCATACAGCAGAAATTTTAAATGCTGTTTTTAAAAATTAAAATTAAATACCAAATTGAGTAACCAACGATTTATTAAATTTGGAGTTCAGACTTTTATAAAATTTTATCTTTAGAGGATACGAATGAACTGTGTACCTATACTTGGTTCTGTAAATTCCAAGTTTCCATATGTTGCCTATTGTCAAAAACAAATAAACTTTTCCTTATTTTTTTAAAGTGATTTTCTTCCATATTAGGGAATTATTCAGACTTCTTTCCTTGGTTCCTATAATTCCAAACCAGTTGGAACATCAGTCTATTTTTGGTTATGAAGGAACTTTTAAAATGTGGGTATGATTTTTTTGACGTTTCTAAATCTCATAAAGATCAATTTGCCACATATATAAGAGTTGTGGTAGTAAACATAGTGAAGTCATTGTATACTAGGATGACAGTTCTAATTTCCATATTATGAGTCACCCCCTCCCAACCCCCGTCCCCCACCTCCATCCCCTCTGCATGGGAGGGCTGCTAAATGTACATTCTAAAACATATACAGCAACATAAGGTTGTGATTTGTGAGTGTTTCTGTCAAGGATGAATGTTCTTACCTGTATTTGATTAAACTGTTAGTTTCTGGGTTTTTATGGTCTTCCCACCACATCACATAGATTCACCACAAGAGGGCAACCAAGAGTTTACTTTCAAGCTAACAAAGCTAGAAATGGTTTTAATATCAGCTAAGTGTTTTTAACTTGCTAAGGATTTATTTCCCCGCCTTCCGATTGCCACACATGCAGCCTCTGAGTTTCCACGAACAACGAATAATAATCCAAATAAAGTTCTTCTGAGGGGAAATATAGACAGACTGGTGCAGACAAGAGCTTTTGCCCAAATAAGGATCCTTTTTTGGAGACCCCATGTGTTAGATAACCATCAACTGACAGTTGGTCATGAGTTAATAATGTTGGATGCTGAAATATGCATACCATGTGCTATAAAAAAGTTTGGAGGACAAAGACAAATACTGCTAAAGTTAGATATTAGAAACATACCAGAGGTGTGCAGACTGCTTCACTGGATGAAGGTGGAATCTGCCAGATAACTTCGTTTTAAAAATGTTATAGGTACCACACAGGAGAACGTATAATATTCACTGCACAATTTGTTGCTTTTGCAGGGATTTGGTCTTAATCTCTCTGCATGTTACTGCCTTAAGAGCTATAGCAACTCTTGCCTTCTAAGAAAAGAAAATATTTCCTAAGCTTATTTCCATTGCTGCCATTGCTGTTCTTTTATTTTTACAATGGGAACCCTAAAGGGGGGGGGTAAGGTTCCATAAAAGAATCCAGGTGGATGTGTAGCCCTTTGATTGGCCTGTTGTATTTGGAGAGCTGTTAACTGCTAGTTCTGTTTCTGTGTTGTTGCTGCAACAGGAATCCAAAGGTGAGGGGTGGAGCGAATAAGCTTTGATTTCAGCTACTGTGACCAGTTATTTGAGAGGCTGGGACATGGAGCCAGGTGGCCACTGGGCAGCTGCTGTCTTCTTAGAGTGACACCCCAGAGGCTCCTAGTGCTAAGAATGAATGGGGAAAGAATGTGTCTCCTCCTCTGCCCCCTAGAGTTCAGACCTTTTTGTTCTGTCAGCTTTTCTGGGTTTATTGGAGTGCTTGTCTTCAATGAATAATCTCACTTTTTGTTGTATAAAACCATGGGAGTTGAAGCACCTTGGGAAAGCCAAGAAGGCCATGCCCTTGGTTGACTTGAGGACTGACTATATCTGATCGCTTTTCTTACTTGCAAATGCAATCTCCAAAAAGAAAAACACAGCCAGACCATGAATTTATTCAACAATTTGTGGTTAAGAAGATTCCACCTAACAACTAGCTGTAATCACTGAAGATCTATTTTCTCTTACTCAGTTTGCAAATGGCTTACATTACACCCAACCCACATTGGTAGCTGGAGAGAACAGTTAGTAAAATTAATAATTAGACAGCTTCTCTTTTTCTCTGTCTCTTCCCTCTTCTCCCCAAGTGTCCTGTCAAGGCTTAACATTTGCTTTGACATATTAGTTAAGGAAGTTAATGAAATAATATCTTCACTGGGGCCATTGAGTAACCTTGAGTCAATGATTACCAGATTTGAATTTTACTAAGGAAACACCTCAGGTTCAGCAAAATTCTCAGATACTAACATCTGTGTATGACTCTCCTGCATATAACAGCAAATAAAACCCTAAATTTCACTGAAACTTTGAATCAACGCTCTTGCTGATTATTCCCGCTTCAGATGTTAATCTTGTTCTGTCTACTCTTTAACACATTTCCAAGGACGTATCTATAATCATGACATTGAACTGACTGAACCAGCATCCCCCAAAAGAAAGATAATGCAAGCCACATGTAACTTAAAATTTTCTAGTAACCTCATTTCAAAAGGTACAAAGAAACAGGTAGAATTATTTTAATAATGTATTTTATTTAATCCAGTATCTTCAACATATCATTTTGATATGTAATCTATAAAATGTCATTAATGAGATATTTTACATTTTATATATTGTCCTGGAAATCCAGTGTGTATTTTATGCTCGTGGAAAGTCTTAGCTTTGTACTGGACATATTTCCAGTGCTCAGTAGCCCCACGTGGCTACAGGTGACTGTGTTACATACAGCAGCTCTAAACAGTTATAGAAACATTTTTTTCTTACACTGAAAAAAAATGAGAAGCAGTTCTAACCTCTTCTGCGTACTCTTCTTGTTCATTGTAAGATTTACATTAGGATTTCTGATGTAGTTATCTGTCCGTGTTTCTCCAGAAGGTGACACACACCCACTCCCACTGACGGAGCACTCTAGCTTGCCCTGACTCTACACGCACAGCCCAGACCCTTGCTGTCCTCATTCTGGACCCTCACTCCACTCTGCTCCAACACACACACTGTTCTCTGCCGTGGATCTAGGAGTTCCTTGGTATCGCAGGAAAGCGATTGAAGTCGTTTTCTGGTATTGGGGCTTGTATGTACCCACAAACAAATGAAGCTCAGAGTTGCCACTGGTAGCTTGGAAAGGGAAAAAGGGATGGGAAGGCTTAATGTGAGAAAGAAAAATGTGTAAGTCTCAGACAAACTACAATAGTCATCTTTTTTTATTTTTTAAGTAAGAGACTATCCTTTTTCAATTATTCTTTCTGAAAGATAGAAAAAGCATAAAGAAAGTGAAAAATCCCTTTTAAGTACAAATTCCTTTTGGGATCTTTTAAGAAAGAGATTGGAAGCCTATTACTTGATGACCTTTTACTTTTTCTTATGTGTATGTGTTTGAAAACTTGAAATGTCTCTCATAACATATTAGTCCAAGTCTGACGAAGTTAAATACCTCCATGCTAAACCACACATGCACACACACACACACACACACACACACACACACACACAATGTCTCTTTTACTTATTTCCAAGTAGGGAATGTTTTCTTGAGAGATGTAGCAAATCAATTATCCTCAATGTTGAAAATGGAATATCTCATTTCCAAACCTGGAGAAATGGCTGACCAAGAATATTCTGTTTATAGAGAGTTTAAAAACTGCTCTGATATTTGCTGCCCCTTGCAAGGCTGCTCAACACAAAACATGTAACTTTCACTTCTGTGCTGTCATGCTCAATAGTAACACCACAGAACATATCAATCATGTACTAGAATGAGCGGGTCTATTGGTTGTAACAAAAAGAAAAAAGAGAGACAGAGACAAAAAGTCTCTATGTTTACGAGGTCCTATCTTTATACATTTCATAAATTATAGAAATCAAAATGTCCTTAAGAAGTATTTTCAGACTGGATCTTTAAAATAGCCTAAAACTTAAAAAAAAAACAAGTATCTTAAATTAATATTCTATTCTTACAGACAATCATACAAAGAACAATTAAATCTGTTCATGGAATAGTTTTCAAAAAATGGAAACATAAGTTATTTCAAAATCTTAAGAAAAAGTACATAGTAAGCATTGAAACAATGCACTTCATCTAATTATTAACAACTTCATGCAGGTTTTTCCTCAACACCCAACATGGTCTTCTCCATTAAGAGAGGAGGCTGGGACCCAGGGCCTGAAAAAGGGACCATGGGCACCAGGCATCCAGGGAGAAGAATATAGCAGGAGAAATGAGTTGCTGGGTAGATGTGAAAGTAGACGTTTGAGACCCTGTGGCATTTTTAGAGGCCCTTTTTGGTTTTGCTGGGTTTGCCACTTCATGAGGAGACCTGACTTCATGACAAGATCTTGCAGCTGGGGGCAAGAAATCAGACCTTTTGTGCTCAGTAGTAACACCTGGACCACACCACCACCTGTACTCCATGTACCAAGCTAAGTCCTCAGGCATCCACTCTGCCCTGATGTTTCTTTTTCTTTTTCTTTTTTTAAGTTTATTCATCCGGAAAGAGACACACACAGCACGAGTGGGGCAGGGGCAGAGGAAAGGGGAGAGAGAATCCCAAGCAGGCTCCGTGCTGTCGGCACAGAGCTCAATGTGGGACTCAAACCCACAAAACCACAAGATCATGACCTGAGCCAAAACCAAGAGTCGGACACTTACCCGACTGAGCCACCAAGGCAGCCCTGCTCTGATGTTTCTTTACAGAATTGTAAATTTCGTACTTTGAAGGCAAAAGAGTCTTCCATTGGCTCCTGATGCCATGGTACATAGATCTCATACCCTCAGAGACAAACATTTGAGGGACACTTGGGAGCCACCCCCTCTGCCCCTTCAGCAGGTCCTGAAGGGGACCTTTCGCTGAGAATGGTTTCCATGAAGGATACTGGGCCTAGCCAGAACAAACCAAAGGGAAGGTGAGCGTTTGAAAGGTCAAGCATGGATTTCCATTTTCTTCCCTATTTCCAGAATTCTCTCCTTAGAAAGTCCGTCTTCTGAAAACCCAGAATCTCTCTTCACTCCGCACCTTGATTTCACTCCCAGATTTTCCTCTCATTCTGCAAGTGGTAGTGAAAAGTGTCTGTAATCCCTTTCTTCTTTGCCAAGGCCCTTGTAGACAAGCCTATTCTATACTTCTAGAACACTTCTGCATTCCTTTGGAACTCACTACATTGTTTCAGAATAATATAGAGATAACATTTGGGCATTTAAATTTCTCTCCTCCTCAAGACACAGAGGGGAAATAAAGATAGAAATCTGCCTGTCACTGCTGGTAAAACCTGACTAAAAAAGAGGTTTGCTTGTGTTTTAATGGCAAGAATGCGTGGAGTCACATGCTTTCAAACCAATTAGCAATACAGATGAGCTAGCAAATCGAGTTCCGTTTATAGGGTGGGGGAAGGGGATAAGTCAAATAATCTGTGTTTTTAAATGTTTCTGAGAAATGAAGACCTCCAGGGCAGAGAGAAGGCGGATCAGGAAATAGCTATGCAAATCACATACCTATGAAATTACTAAAACTTTGATCAGGGGCATTAACAATTGCTGCAGCATTCACAAGTATGAAACAAAGAGTGAGTAAGACAGGCATGTTTTGGAAGGGATTACAAGAGTGTTTACGTACATGGTTTGTTGAGCAGTCAATGAAGTCCATGGCTGTTTTGGACTTAAGCCGCCAAAGCAGTCCAGGTATGACAAACGCACTAATACATTCCACTCTCATTAGTGACTCGTGGGGATCTCAGTGATTTTGACCATGAGCCAAAGTGGTTGTACCTCATGTAAAGTCTGCTTCATGTCTTCCCCCCACCCCCCCTTTCTAACAACATCACTGCTCACCCTTCACAGGAGGTGGACATGGATCTGGGTTCTGAGAGAGTGTAGTGCATTGGAAATGCTAAATTGTTGTTATGGACACTGTGGTCCAAACCACACCAGGTCTAAAGCACACTTGGAAACTCAAGGCGGCCATGACATCCAGAGTGGCAGTGTGATCATCCCTCTGGGGCAGGTGCAGCCTTCGCTGTTCAGGGCTGTGTGGTCTCGGGGACATTTGAGAGTGAGAGCATCTGTGGCCAGGTCTAGTCTCGGTTCATGACTCTAAATTATTATTTTTCATGGCTTTATTTAAGAAAAATAATTACTCTTGAAAAGGGAACTGTCAGAACAGTTACAGAAAGCGATAACATTCTTGCAGTGTTTTGGTTTGTTTGTTTTTTTGTTTTACCTTGCCTATTGCTTTGAAGTCATCATTTAAGGTTAGAACACCACACAAGATAGAGTTTTGCTGGTCTGTGGTCCCGGGTGCTCGTTTCTTATATAACACAGTTGCTTCTCCAACATTCCTGTTGGTCCTAGAAGATTGTTTATAGGAAAACAGAATAAAAGTAAACTTGAAAAATTTTAAATCTATATGTAATTAACGCCCTGTGAATTCACAGAAAGATTCAGCTAATTAACAGACGTTAAGTACTAGCAACCACAGATTCCTGGCACCGCTCTATTAGGTGTGGGGTAGTGAGTATATGGAAATGCTGTGGATTTGAAACAAACATTTAAGGGTATCATTTATGAATTTTTAAAATAAAAATGTTGGCTGTAAGCTAAAGCCAAAACGAGGGCTGAGAGCTTCTGTTTTTCTTTTCTTTTTTTCCAAGTATTTGAAAACTGAAATTCTATAAGAGATTATCTGTGAAATGGCTCTCCTTTATTACACCCATAAATTTCAGGAGTGGCTCTGATCAAGCTTTCTGCCATTCTTGGTTTCTAAATCTTTTAGTCATACATTAATAACTTTAAAAACACTCATCCTATTTTTGTTGTAGTGAAAGAGGAAGTTTCTAAATAGTCAAAAGGGAAACATTGAAAATAGAACACAGTAAATGATAACTAAATTAGGGTATTTTTTTTTCCAGCAAGAGCAAAGCTCCATGCTGAAACTTGCCAGAGTATTTTAAGATTATTGTCTACAAAGAAAATGTAGCAGAGAATTGAGGTCCTCAGAGGAAAGGCATTACAGAAATGCAAAGTATTATCAGCAATGTGCATTATACATGGACCAATGTTTCTCAGTCCCTAATGCATCAGTCAGTGGACTTTAGTTTTCTGGCTTGTGTTGGCGTTTAAAACACACACACACACACACACACACACACACCCGAGTGCGGACACGCACGCACAACTTGCAAATCAAGTGAGTTAACGCTCTGCCAACTTCCTCTAGATATTGACCCTAGGGGGTCAGACTCTTAAGAAAATGATGCCTGGTTTTCCATCCTCCTAATTGCAGTCCCCCACCAACAAGCAAGTCCTATCTCTAAGTGGAAGCTCACAAAGAATTTCTCGAGAGAATATGGAGCTGCGCTGGCAACAAAATCGTCTCTGCAAAATGAGAAGAAAGAGTTGTTAACTGATGAGTCAATCCAGCTTTTATAGCAGTTTATCTTCGTGGTATTTCCAAGAGCATAAATGTTATAAAAAAAGAGAGACGGTCATGACAGGAAGAACATAGTAGAAAAAAAACAGGGACGTTTAAGCCAAAAGCAATTTACTTTGCCAGTAACTGGTTACATTTCCTTTGTTTTATTATTATTATTTCAAGGGTTGGGGTTGAGCTGAAAGTTTCCCACACCTGTGCTGTCCTGACACATAACTTTGGCAAAACCCATAGAGAAGTGAATATATAAATGAATGCCCGGAAACTCTGAACTTTAGATGCCTTAAGAAAACAAACAAACAAAAACCTTGTTTTGCTATATTGTCTTTAAGAAAGCTATTTTATTGATATTTGAATGAGTTTTAAAAAAGGAGAAGACAAAACATGTGGATGAGATGTGGATGAGATGTCAAAGTGGCCGGTTGCCGACTCTCCTGGGATTAATGCCTATAGAAATAGCAGTGACTTCACAAAGGTGAATGCTTGTTAATTTCATGGCCCTGAGTAAGAGGAACAGATGGGCAGTCAGAGAGGAAAGATTTTCTTTTTTTAAACCACAGAGATCTTTCACTGTTCTTCTGCAGTGGGCAGAATAGTCAGTGGCCCCCTGCAAAGGGGTGATGTGCGTGGCACACGAAGTTTTATTGGAACTCTGCAGCTTTAGTGGAAGTCTGTCACCTACTGCTGAGTCAGGATTGATGGGGACCCTACCCTGCCTCAAGTCTGGAGGATGCTGTTTGCTGCCTGAGATGGGCTTTTAGTTCCCTTGTACCGTGTCGCGGTATTTGACTGTTTTCATTTAGGGAAAGCTCCCTGGTGACTGCCGGCCCAAGTTAATAATATAAATATCTCATTATGAGACAGACTGAGTGTGTGTGTCTGTTAGAAGTTACTTAAAGCAGGGATGTTGGATAAAGTCCAGTTGCCCGCATTGGATCCTGTTACCAGTAACCAGTTGCATGACCTAAAACAACTAATTCCATGGCTGTCTCAGTTTCCTGGTCTGGAAAATGGGGATAATAATGGCGCCTTCCCGTCGGTTTGCTGTGAATTTTAAATGAGTATTGTATGCAAAGTGCTGACTGGCACAGAGAAAGTGCACAATAAATACCAGCTATTGTTATTATTCATGTGTAATATTGAAAACATTGACTGAATTCTGTGAATAAGCATGGATTATATACACATGCAAAAGTAACCGAGCATTTATTGCTTCACACTAGTTTGTTCCGTAGCGGATCTAACTAGACCCAGTTATGCTATCAATAAGTGTACTGCTGGCCTCCCGCACTCCTGAACACCACCACACCATAAAGCATTTGTTTTTACTCACTTCCCTTGCAAATGATTTGTTTTCTTGACTCTGTAAGAAAAACAAAAGTAGCCCAGGGACCAGAATTTTTACTCCCCCCGCCCCCAAAAGCCAGCTCCTCGGTCCCAAAGCTTTGCCCAGGGTCTTATGGATCTAAAAGGTTTCAAATTGTGTTATGGGGGCTCCCATCCAGTTCTGCATGCTCTGTTCTCCCTGGGACTTTGAACATCTGCTCATCAGGGCACTGGTTACACTGGGTACAAGATCACAGCTCATCTAAGATGCCAGACACAAAGGCTTAACAGTCATCGGGAACTAAAGGCCTTAGGTTTTCGGTCTCAATTCCCAGAGCAAACTTCCTGGTCATTGGGTTATGTTCCCAGAGCTCAAGTGTAAATAGTAAAGGCGAGCAGAGGTTTACAGGTGCCCAACATGACAGGTATGCACAAGGCCAAGTGTGTGGGTCCGGCTCGAAGACTTGAAGGAGTTACATGTGGGCATCTTTATTTCCATTAGTCACTTATTCATTCAACAGATTTATATTATGTAATGCCGCCTCCTGGGTGTGTGCTGGGCAGGTGAGAGATGAGTCTGACATGGTCCTGCCCTTAAGGACTCTCCAATTTAGGATAATAATAAGCCATAAAACCCAACTAAAGTACAAAGAATACAGTGATACCTTCCATGAGAGAAAGTCGGAAAAAGGAGGGCAGAGGGGAAAGGAGAAGAGATATTTGAGTTTGAGGCTTGAGTGATTGGTGGGATTTGCCCAGCCTACCTGAAATGTCAGCGACTTGCCTCTTTAGGAACAAAAGGCTTTTTCTCTTGATCAAATCCCATTGAGAGTTTAAGTTTGTGTGACCAGAATATTAGGTGCTAGCCTGTTCTAAATTTACGATTCTCAGAATCTGTTGGGGAAGGGCACATGTGCTTTTCTGGGTTCTGAAAACAGCTCAAAGAATGGAGAAAATAGACCCGATTTGAGGATGACTTTATTGTCGGTTCCCGGAACCTTTGCCTTTATTTAAAACAGCCTGTTCAGTACAAGTTCTATCTAAAAGGCCTTTGGGATTTGAAAGCTCTTCTGGAAATAAATGCTTTTAGGTTTAAATGTTTTGGAGGTCTTTTTTTGCCAAAATGTTAGGAAGGAGAGACCATAGTTAACAAATCTGAGAACGGAGGCGATATTGTTTTGTTGCTTTTAATGAAATGTCTCAGACCTACCCTAAGTTCTGTTTGTCTCTCTGTCAGCTTTCTGCTAGGCTATTATTTTGATAAGGGACATGAAAGTACATCATTCCCTCGCGGTCATTAAAGTCTTAGCACTTAAGTCGTTGTGGAAACACTTCTGCACGACACCAAAATAGTCCACGCCCTGGCTCCAGGCTGAGGACCGGGGCAGTTCATGGAAGGTGGCATTAGGCTGTGACAGGAGAGCAGGAGGTCAGGATCCACAACACAGGCCCGATGAAATCACCAAGGCAGTGCAGGGAGGGGGAGAGAGCAGAGCCCTCCCTGCCAGTCTGGCAACTCGGCAAAGTCCTCAGAGCTCATCCCACACACTCCGTGCTAGTCACTGCTGTGTTTACATGAGTAATGGAGCTGCCGGGGGAGGGGAGTCGTAAGCACAGCGCTGAGCCTGGCAGCTTGCACTTGCGTTCGCGTTGGGAGGGAAGCTGACATCCACACCAAGTCAAGACTTCCAGGGACGTGGCCGGGAAGCAGTCACATGCTGTAGCTTTCATGAGCACAGACATCTTCAGGCAGATGTTTGTCGACTGGAATGGGTAATCGCTACTTTCTCTTTGCTTGATTTTTGTCTGCGAGGGTGTTTACCTGTGATAATTCCAGGCTGGCTTTCGGGGGTGGACTTCTGGACACCCGTCTGGGGTGGGGGGGAGAAGAGAGGGGAACGGGTTTGGGAGGGGGAGCCAGAGCCCCACAGCCACTTTTTAAACTTTTGCCGGGCTAGAAAGGCAGCTCTGCTCTTCTGGGCTTTACCAACAGCACAACTGTTACCCACGGTAGAAAAGCGAGGGCGCGGGAGTCATGTTGAGGAGCAGAGTGTAAAATGTCCTAAAACCACTGGTTAAATGTGTGATGTAAGATTAACAACAATTAAGAGCGTTCCAGTGGTTCAGATTGGCACCGTCGTAATCCTATCTTTAAGCAATAAAAAAAAGCGCGGGTACCTCGAAAGGGCTGGGAAAAGCTGCTCAGGGTACAATTCACTAGTTTGGAACCGTTCAAGGGCTGCTTGTTTCACGGTTTGTTTTAATTTTGCTTGACTTGCGTGACTGATGAAGCTAAATATGAAAGCTGATGCCGGACAGTCCGAGCACTAGGTAAACAGCAGCCTTTTTTTCCCCCTGCTTTCTGTATGGATCTTAAAGGGATTCAGGCTCAACATCAAGGATGAAATAGAACTCTGCTTTGCACCTTGTCTGTGGCTTTCAAAAAGTATAATCTTCACAGAATCAGGCTAGCCCCAGTGTGATCTTTGGAAGTTATTTTAAATAACCCTCGATATCTTACTACATTGAGAAGGAAAAAGAGAGCATGCTGATTTATATGTATCAGCCAGATTTGTTGAGATTTGAAACATGCTGGTCGCAATATTATTAGTAAATACTTGTAAGAATATTTTTTCGATTGTTAACTATGAATGTTCTTTCTATAGCTCTCTCTCTCTACTCATTTGTATCATATCAACTTATTTGTATCATAATTTAAGAAACTGCTCATGTCTCCACTTTTGAAGAGAGAGGTTTTCAAACGGGACATTACTATGATACCATAGTGGGCTTGCATTTCACCTAGGTTTCTGAAAAACAGATACAAAACAAAACAAAGACTAATCTCCGAGCCTGGCTTCGGGTTGACTTTCAGCTCAACATGTTTATTTTCTAACAGTAGGGAAGTGCCTTTTCCTTACCATTGTCCTTGAGAGCGGAGAGCTTCATTTTATTTACACTGATTAGACATGTTAAAGTGCAGTAGATTCGCTTGGGGAAGCATGTACAGAACTGTAGAGTCTACCAAGATGCGGCCCGTCAGAGAGAGGAGCATAAAATGAAATGCGTACGTTTCTCTGAACAGTTTAGAGGGCACCGCTGTAGTAACACTCATGGTCTTTCGTAAGGAAGCCCACGCACATGAAAATGTACATCAATTTGTTCTTCATTTGTTTTCAGCGCCAAACCTTAAAGGCAGACCACGCAAAAAGAAGCCATGCCCACAGAGAAGAGATTCGTTCAGTGGTGTTAAAGATTCTAACAACAATTCCGACGGCAAAGCTGTTGCCAAGGTAGGGTCATTTGCTCCCTGGTATCCATTTGGCTGCATCTTTTTATTTTTCCTCTTTCTCTTTATCTCTCTGCTCTTGTGTCTTGATGGCAGTTTTTAGTGGAGAATCTGACTTTGGTATTCACAAGCCCTCTGTGTCTGTTCCCGCCACCTCCTCTCCCCTGTGTGGCTGGGGGAGGGGGGAGTGGAGGCATTTGGATTAGTCAACAGAAAGGCTTCCCACCTCCCAGGCTGGCCGGTTGGGTAAAGGACAGATGATTAAGCGCCCACGTCATTGAAGCTGAGATTTCATAGTAGGTGACACAATGACATAGTTTACTCTGCTTGTGTCAAAAATAGACCAAGCTGAACCATCCTCTTTCTGAACGTGTTCATCTAAATATGTTTCAGAGATTAACAGAGGATGAAATTAGAAAGGTCTAGAATTAAGCTTTTTAGTGATTTTTTTTCCCAAAGTCACCTCTAATTTACCTTAGATTAAAACTGAAGATACTTACCTACATAGCAAAAGAGTTACACGTACACATGCAGCCATATATACATTTATGTCTTTTTAAAGATCTCCAGTAACGCAGAAGGAAAATACAAATGCTAAACTCTTTTTCCGGGAGCAGGCCCATTTTGCCGAAGAGTTCCGTGGAGTCTGGAAAGTGCACACCTGAGGGACTGAGCACGATGAGGGGTGAAGTGTCACTTCATATTTTTAGACTCATTCTTTTGACTTTTGTGGGGGTGGTTGGTCAGATTTGCACAGTTCTGTTTACTGGGTGTTCATAGTTAGGTGTTGATTCTGTGCCAAAGACAGCATTAACCCCTTTAGGACTTGAAGACCAGATTTCAACTGATATTATGTTTCCAGATTCAAGGACTAAGTGTATGGAAATGGACCATTTTGGCTAGTGGTGAATTTGGAAGATGCTGCTGTAGAAAAATATGAATTCGGCTCTGGGTTTGACAGTCTACTATTTTTCTGCCACATGTGCCAAGCCTCTTCCCAGTGTAATGGAAGCAAATCTGAGACATTCACAGTTTATAAATCTTATTTTTAGCAGGTGATTGTTATATCAGGAAGTTCTGATGACCTTTCTGTTAGGGTTTCTTCATGCTTCCAAGAATGCAAAGGGTTAAAAAGAGATCAGCCAGTAGAAATGTGTATTTTCTGTCTAAAAACAGATCTGTCTTTCCCTAAAGTTATTTTTGTTCTGCTTATTTAACCTTCTGCAAATGAGTGCACGTGGGTACCAAGAATGACACTCTCTAGTAATTTGGACATCTCAGCCCTAGAACTGCCTATCAGCTTCCGTAGTCTTGAAGAATGTCAGCAGGAACAGTTTATTCCCTGTGATGTGGTTTGCAAGATACCATAGAATGAAGCGAGAAGGTTTTAGGATCTTTGCATTGCACAGAGTTGCACTGCCAGTGTCTCATGTTGGCACCCTGCCTCATACCTCCAAGGTGACATCATGTGTTTACCCCAGTATGTTCTGTACCTGAGCCCAGCAGGATGAAGCTCCTTCCCATGTCATTTGGAGCTACTAAGGAAGTATGCCTCTGGGAATTTTACAAAACTCCTACAAACTGATCTGAAAGAACAGCACCTCCAATATTTCTCACCATGGAAGGCAGCTCAAGACTCACACTAGGATCCACAAAACCGAAGAGAACACAAACCTGCTCTGTATGCGATGTTCACTGACTTCCTAGGAGGGATAGTGGTCAAACCTGGGTTTTCTAAGTGACCCTTTCCACCACCTCCCACCAGTGCTTCCATTCAGTATCTTTACAAGGAGGTGGGTCACTCTCCCACTGGTGGACTGGTCTAAACACCCAGCTCTCCTCAGACTCTTGGATTACAGTTTTGCCTTGGCTGCTTTCAACCGGCCTGGCAAGATCAGTTCTACTAGAAGAAAGAGATGAATAGGTATGAAGTATGGTGGGCTTGTCTCTTGGCACCAACAGACAGATGTAAAGTCTCTACAGAATGAACAAGCCACGTCTGGGCCCAGAACAACCACTAGAGAGGCATTTATGTCTTCAAGGAGTCTTTCCTCATGAAACACTGGAATGGAAACCACAGCCTGTGACCGTGATCACTTGCTGGACTGGAAGCAGTGTTTCAAGTGACAGTTTGGCCTTGTGACCAAGACCTATGTGACTGAGTTTTACAAAAGTGTCTCAAACAGACCATTTCTAACTATGGATAAATCCGAGCTTCGTGCAGCTACACCCCACTAAGCTCTCTAGAGGGAGAACCTCCTGGATCTGTCGTGTGCATGGCTGGAAGAACAATGGCAGCCATTTGCCTGTCGCCGTCAAAAATTTGCACTCTCTCAATGAGAACATAAAAACCAGCTTTGCAAGACTGTTTTCTAAGGGACGGAGAATTTCATGGCTGTCCAAAGACAGCAAAAGACACACGGGAAGAGGCTACCGGTTCTCTGAGGATGTCTTGAAAGTGTCCAACCAAATCCTGCTGTTTCCCTAGGATCATATTATGGCAGCAGAGGGGGGCCCAAGCCCGTTCATACGGTGATCTGTGCAAGAAAATCCCTCTCAGTCCAGGCCTCTAGTGGAAGGCCTCCACCAATAAGAGGCAAATAACTCTTCACATTCTGTAAGCCCCTTCGAAAGGCCAGAAGTATATAACAGGTGGTTAGATTCTAAAAGGAACAAAAGAAGGGAAGCCATGGTGTGCCATATGTTCTTACATTTAAATCAGGAACATCCTCTTGATAGTTCACAAAGGTGATACTTTCATTATCTTCAATATTTTTCATCCAGTTTGGTCCTCAAACCCCCAGGGACCCCCAGGGATTATCCTTCCTGCGTTACTGAGGAAGAACATGAGGGTCTCCTACCAAGTCAGTGACAAATCCAAATGAGACTGTGGCTCTTCTTTCTTGCTGGTTCATCACATCTTGCTGCCCCAGTTGAAGGCTGGATCAGTTATAACTCAGGCCAGTGAAAGGATGTGGTTAATATCAAATAGGTGGTGGTTCATTGAAAACATTAAATGTGGATTCTTTAATTAGCACTTCCTCAATCACTTTAGAAACCCCAAAGCTCTTAGTGAACTCAACAAGTATAAGGTGTTCAGGTTGGAAAAACAGATCGGGTAATTAACTGTCACCATCAAAAGATTGGGCATTCTCAAGGTCAACATGAAGACTAGCTCCTATTGGAACTGCAACAGATTAAAATGTTAAGTTAAAATGAGAATATTTGGGGTAAATGTGAGAAAAATGTGGAAAGTAACTTGGCCAGGTCCTACCCAGAAATGGGATAATAGCCCAAGGGGCTCTTATGTTAACTCAAGAAATGTATGGAGCGAGTCTGAGAAAGGAAACCACTGTTCACTTCTTACAAAGCCTATGTGTGCCCCTCCCCCCACCCCTGCAAGGAGAGACCTGCTGGGATGCCCACTGAGGATCAGGATGGAGTTCAGGAGGTGGCAGCCTGGCTTTCCCAGGAGACTTTTCTACAAAGCAGGGAGTCTGAATGACTCTGGGCCTGGGTTGTGCACCTCCGCCATGCTTTCCTTCTGTTTCTGGGTGTTTCTGCACAGTTGAGGCACAAGGTTAGGCGGCCATCTAGACACAGAAGGAAACCTCATACTCCCTTAATAGTGGTGCTTCTGATCTAATAAAATATATATATATATATATATATATATATATATATATATATATGGCTCATTATTGCTTCACATTTAAGACTCAGCCTGTTTTATATGCAAATCTTGTATCTACTCCTGTTTGGGCAAAACTGGGATTTGGAGTGAAGCAGACCTGAGTCCATACCCAGAGTTATGCCCCCCATGCGCCAAGTAACAAAATACATAACCTCACTGAGCTTCATTTTCCTCAACTGTAAAATGGAGCTAATCTATGATTGTTATTTCTGATTGTTACGAACAAACATTCAGGAGACTGTGTGAGACCATAGCACCGTATCCAGCTCACTGCCAGGGCTCAGTGGATACTGGTTTCCTTCCCTTTGCTCGATATACAATAGAAGGAACGGAGCCCTTTGGTTTCATACTTTGGAAACCATCTAGTTTCATCTTTTGTTCCTCATTTGATAGATCATATTTCTAAGCTGTATGTTTTGTAACACCCACTAATAAGATATGCTTTTAATTGCAAGTGCGTTTTGACTATCGATTTAATTTTTTTTTCTGAGTGTCAGTAAATCATAGTGTTTGATACCACAGGCCCTAGAGCTCAATCCCAAACTCACCACTTACTAACTTGGACATGATCTTGTACCTGTTACTCATCACCTCTGTACCTCAGTCCCCTCATCTCTAACAGGAGAATAACAACGTGTCTCATTAGAATTATGGGCATAAAATGAGATAATACCTAAAAAGGGCTTAGAATGGAGCCTGGCTACATAGTACACACTCGCAAAAGGCCCAGGGCAATCCAGATAAAAACTGGAATGATTTTATGATTTCAAAAAGCCATTAAATTATAGATTTCATCAGAACTGTAGACTGCATCGAAAATTTGGCAGTGAAAACTGATGACAACATAAATTTTCACAGGATGCTCGCCATAATATAATGTGGCAAAGTACTAAGGTTTGAAAATACAGTCGGTAAAAATTCTACGTGGAAAACTATTTTAATCCCATTTCCACCAGCCCCTTAAAAATTATAATCTTATCTAGGGGCCCAGTCGAATGAGTTGTACAGGAAGTTTTATTTTTTCCAGAACCAGTCTGAAGATATTAACCTCACATATTCCCTTAAGAGAACAACGTGAAGAAAACCCCTGTGCACAGGAGGACGCCATCCCCTTTTATAGATGAGCATAGGCTTTTATATTCTTAATGCCTGGGAAGGAGACTCTGAAGGGGAAGAAAAAGAAGGCTCAAAAATCTGAAATGGAAAACAATGTCAAATATGTGGGACATTTTTGTTCATAACAATTCCCCAGCCCTCTTCTCTCCGATGTGAGATCTGGAGATGTGAAGAATATCGAACTGTACACATTCCCCATGGGCACATTTGAACTCAAAGTCTGACCCTTTGTACTTCCCCTTTTTACAATTAAAATAGCTCAGCAACTTAGCGTTATATTTAACACCCATCAGAGGCCTCTTGTAGAACATGGCGGTGGGGAGGGGACCTTAGGTTAGCCACTCAGGTTGCCGAGTTCCATATTTGCCCTAGAGTGTGGAAGCAAGAACATCTGGCACATTTACTGCCATTTATTCTCTAATCATGGCTCTTTCCACTTAACTCTTCTTTGGTTTTTAGCTGACCTCTACTCTTGCCTTTGCCAAGTTAGCATCTTCAGCATTCTCAGAGCTGACTGAAAAACAAGAAGCCCTCATTAAAGAGTGGGACCTTTTGTTACCTACTGAGGGTGCATCTGGGCATCACCCTCAGGTGACAGACAGTAGAGACTTTGCTGGTGTTCCTGATGCCGACATCCGCTGGTGGTGACGTGTTTTTTCAGGTTGCTGGAAACATTGGCAACAAGATAAGTTTACTATGAAGAAGTAATACACTTCACGTTGATACAAAGTGCAAAATACGGGACTATATATTAAAAAGACACGTTTTGTTCAATGACATTAACAGCTGATGCCCCTTGAGAAAATAAAGTGTATAAGGAGGCAAAAGAATGGTCCAGCCAGATGCAAACACTGTTTCTGGAATCGTATCAACATACTTGTAAGGACTCTAACAGAGGTTGGCACAGTTGGGCAGACCATGGCCCCCTTACCACATGTTTCTATAAATAAAGTTTTATTGGAACATAGCCATACCCATTAGTTTATATGTCCGTGACTGCTTTCGTGCTAGAGTTGAGTAGTTCCAACAGAGACTCTCTGGCCCAAAAGCCTGCACTATTTACTACCTGGCCCTTTACAGAAATTTACTACCCCGTGGTGTGAGACCATTCATATGCAGTGTTGCCTTTAAAAAGCTACTTCAGGACAAGGATAATTTACTGGTTCACCCTTCCCACACAGTGCAAGCTGTCACTGGCTGTGTCTTTGTAAGCATCCTGAGGCTGTACTTGATTTGATGTGGCATATTTTCCCCCCCTTTTCCAGGTGAAATGTGAGGCCAGGTCAGCCTTGTCCAAGCCGAAGAATAACCATAATAACTGTAAAAAAGTCTCAAATGAAGAAAAACCAAAGGTTGCCATTGGTGAAGAGTGCAGGGCAGATGAACAGGCTTTCCTGGTGGCACTTTATAAATACATGAAAGAAAGGAAGACGCCAATAGAGCGAATACCCTATTTAGGTTTTAAACAGAGTAAGTATGCTTGTTTTCATCTCTGAAATATCAACACTACTCGTATGCTTGAAACTGGAAAACAGTTTTGACTCAGGATTATGTCGAAATCCTAATCTGGGGATGATGCTCTCTGTGTTTATACTAAATCCACAAATCATCCAGGCCAGGAATGTTTCTCCCTGCCTCTTTCCGCTACATTGTTCCCTTCTGGGGCAGTTGCAGTGAGATATTTATAGGCTTGAATCCACTGATTATGACTGGAAATAGACATGTTGAAAGTTTCTCATTTTCTGTTTTGTCAATCTTGAGTGTCTGTCACGCCTTTCTTCTGAGATAATAATATGACGTCGCTTTATCGGGCACAGATGTTGCCTGTGAAAAGACGGCTTTTAAGAGGAGGACATTTAAAGGTGGACAAAACAATCAGAAAGAGAAAACATATTTCCTAAGCCCCAAATTTGTTAAGAGATAACAAAAACCTGACTTCAGAGGAAACATGAAAGACACAGATTTGAACCGAAAGCCCGATTTTGAACTACTTTGACATGCACATTTTAAGCATCGTAATAAATTTTTAACTAGAAAAGGAAACTCATAGCTGAGCAGAATTCCATAGAAAAAGAGAAGGAACCCAGATCCGGTCCTGATTTCACAACTGAATATATATTTTGCCTCTGTCTGGATTTTGTGGCACACAAAGCAATGAGCCCCTGGCTTGAAATCGTATTTTCTCCAAACGTATCTTCCTAGATTAAAACCATGTGTCATTTTGATGAAGAATGTCAAACCTGTATGTTTTACATAACAATTTACATACCTAATAGCAGTTGGCACTGATTGCAAGAGAGCACTCGCAGCCATTATAAACTTATATAACTACGAATGATTACAATGTTTGTCTGAAAACTGGTTGCTTGAAATAGAAGTAAAATTAATGTACTATGAACAGCTTTGTTGCATTATGCATTGGTTCAGATCAAATCAAGGCCGAGGCAGGGCTCTCGATAGCTTTGAAATAGTGCAAGGTTCAGTGAGGCTTTTCCAACGTGTTGTGTCAAAGAGCCTTTTCTTTTTTTAATTTTAATTTTATTCTCCATTTCCCTTACCAAGGAATTACTTGAAATTCAATTTTCCCCTCTTGTAAAAGAGTCAAATCCATAGCAGTCCCATTCCATGGTGTCTGGGACAAACAAACAGGATTGCCAGCAGTTGGGCACAGTCGTTTAACAGCATAAACGTATGCAAACCTGCAAAGAGAAATCTGTTTTAAAAAAGTATGTATTTGTAACATCACACAGACAAGTTAGGGGACTAGAACTAAGGACTCCATTCTTCTGTGAATGAGGATCTTCCTTCCCTTGGATGTGTTCTATCCCTGCTACTTCTAGGGTGAAATATTTGTTTCCCTACTCGTTACAAGGCACCACGCGTTAGTGAAATACTGTATGAGTTCTTAATGGAGTGCTGCCTTCAGACATTCTATTGAAAACATAATCATGTATGAAAGTGGCTGTTATTTCTTCATTATGCAAAGGTCTTATCTGAAGGAAGCATTATATATTACCGTTTAATCAATGGCTTCTTTCTAAGGGTTGAATAAGACCAACCCTAATTTTGAAATGCCACACTTTTCCCAAGGACACCATAACCTAGCTTCCCTTGGTCGGCTGATGGCCACAGGACTAAAACTGTGTTGTCCTTTATCCTCAAAGTAGAACCATTTCTGTATTTGCAACTGTTTCTTAAGAAATATTTTAAGTGGTAATAATATATCCTGGTGTTGAATGCCCTTTGGCAAATTGTTGCCTAAGAACTTAGCTCTCTGGGGTACTCGTATTTTTTTTTCTCTTTCTCATTGAAATCAGAACAAAACAAAATGTTTTAATTGACATTTCTTGGAAATATGTTAATGCAATGCTTATCTAAATACTTATTGTCCCTCTAACAGTTAACCTTTGGACTATGTTTCAAGCTGCTCAAAAACTGGGAGGATATGAAACAGTAAGTGTTTAAGCAACTTAAATGAAATAATTTTGCAACCTAACTCCCCCCACCCCTCCTTTGACCAAAATGGAGAAAATGCAAGAGTAAACCATCATTGACTGCCTTTTCAAATGGCTCCACACTTTTGGGGGTTTATTGGGCCGCTTTTGGAAACGATCCCAATTAGTTCCAGGTTTGGCAAAATTGTAAACTTGTCGTAAAAACTACAAGTGGAAAACATATGTAACTCTCCCCCTGTCAGGGAAATTAGTTGGGTCTGTAATTTTTTCCCATGTTGAGAAAGGGCTATTATTGTACAACAAGCCAAGATTGCATAAAAGAAATTTCCCTTGGCAACATACCTGACATCTGTTCATGTCTAATATGGGAAATGTATTAAAGGCTTTCAAAAGTAATCAGTATTGGCCATTAAGGAATAGAAGACAGCAGAATCTCCTCTTATTCTAGGGCAAAGAAGCTTTATTAGACAAGGGTCAGTGCCGCATAAACAGGAAGTTATCAAACTTATTCAGAACAGGCTCTGACACTCTTTATCAGCTAATTCTAACTGACAGGAACGGGTTATTTTTAGCCCACAGGAAAATTTGATGGCCACGGATTTTACAGCCTGTATTTTGAACCAATAAAATGTGAGAGCAACAAACTAAGATTAAAATCTTGAAAGAAGAGCTGTATTAATAGAGCACGCAGAGATGATATCTGTAATAAAATCAATTGACATAGGAAGATGTCGTCATTGGAAATATTTTCTCCTCCACACAATGATCAGATTAAGTTGTGCAGTTTCTTCTGCAATCGAATAAGAAATTATTTTTTTTCTCTCCTCACGAGGTAACCTGGGATATCTCTGTATCTTAGTAAAATGACAATAAGAGACACAAAGTCAAGAAAATGAAATTCATTTTAGCCCCACCATAATAACTAGTGTGTCTTGCCAGATAGAGCATATTACTCCACAAACTAATATAATGGTTTGATGTCATGGGGTTGGAACGGGAAAAGATGGCAGGCATGATGTGATTCGGATAATCTGGTATTTACTGTAGAAATCCCTGCTGTGAATTCTGACTAAAAACTCTTAAGATGTGAGTCAGTGTGTGTGTAAAAATGTTCATTTAATACATGGGAGGTACTAGTACCAGTTTATAAAGAAATAAAGTTTATAAAGAAAGAAAATGCTCATATGAAGCACATATAAAATGTGCATTTCATAGACATGAATTTCCTTACAATATTTGTTTTATCAAGCACCCACTGCACAAAATAATGAAATTTTTCACTTGGTTGGGTCTGTTGATAGGACAAAGAGGTTGACTCCTTGCCACTGTGGCTCACAGTTTTACAAAATCTTAAGCTAATTATAGCTTTTGTCCATGTGAAAAAAAAAAATAACTTAGTCTCATGAATTCAGGAGTCAGCCCCATAGCTTAGATTTTTAAGCCTAACTCTTGATGTTAAGAATAGGAATACACATTTTTATGAACTGTAGATAAGTTACATGATACTGCACAATATTATGAAATGTCTTTTTAAACCCAGAAATTTGTTGTTGCCTGCTGATAGGGAGAGTGCCAACAAATTTCACAGAATCAGTTTTTCCTACTTTTGTATCTTCTGTATCTTCACAAGGATCTATTTTTTGCCATGCAACGGCAAGTTGGTATAGAATACACAAAAGAAACTTCTGATTAGTTTCAGGGCATTTGCAGTATATCGAACACACAGTATCTTCTCTTTTGTTAAATGAGGGAAATAATGAATGGCCACGCAATCAGCACATCACCAGAACACATACTTATTAAGTCGTACATATTGGAGGCATTGTGCTACACACTCTAGAAGATGCAAAAATATCTACCCCAGTGTTTCTAGTTGCTTACCATCCAGGAGAGGCAGTAATTATAATGAAAAGACAAGTGGAAAAAGGTCCATTCCCTGTTCAAGTAAAGTACTATTTCATTTAGAAATGAGGGAAGGAAGGCTTGTGACTCTCATGTCATTCTAGCAGAATTTTGGAGGATAGATAGAATTCAGACGTGAATGATCATGGTCTTGCAGGAAGAGAAAGCCAAAGCGGGGAAGAAAGTGTGGAGGTGGAATAATGTTGGACATGGAGAGTCTGAATAACTTAGAGTGACCTGGGACAAGTGACCTTGAAGGGGAGTCCAGAGAGGATGCAGCCCAGTGAGAAAAGGCTTTGGGATGGTAGGCCCTGGGATTATTCTGTAGGCTGGGGGCGAGCGGAGGGATGGAAGGCAATGCATAGAAGATTTATAACAAGCTAAGCATTCCCTTTTGCCACGTGCTGTGCCTTCACTCTATGTAGGTGGAGTGCAGGAGAGAAAGGCTGGGGTGGGGGCACATGGGAGACCAGATCGGCATCTGCTTTTCATGTGGTCACAAGCTTCGAGCCTCTTTTGCCAAGCCACAGAGGGGACTGGCAACTTCTGGAATCGCTCCCTTCCTCCTTCCCTATTTACCCATCAACTCCCTCATTGTTCATTGGGCCCCTGATATTCTTCACCCCCAGCTCTAACACCACATCTGAGACAGTGAATCTACTTAGCCCTCTTACTCTAAAATCTACATCCAGGGTCATCAACTGGATGAAGCCAGTTTCGTAGGATTTGTCCTTCCTCCCTTCCCTCCTTCCTTCCTTATTTCCTTCCTTTCCTTTTTATTTTTTTAATGCCTTATGCTACCTTGTTGTCCCTGTAGGCACTGAAGTTTGCAACTCCCTTGCTCCATTGAAGCTTTTGAACCTAAGTACAGAATACACTTTTCTATTGGTAGAATTGGGCCAATAAACAAAATGAGATGTTCAGTGAGGATTCAGTTTTGACATCAGTCCAGCAGACGTATGAGTAAGATCCAGTCTGAGGACTTAAATTGTCATCACTGTGTTACTGAAAGACATTTATCTGTGAGATTATCTGATATCAGATGCAAGTGTAGACTTGTCATTAGAGCTCAAAGGAGATCTTGGAATCTTCTAGATCTGTGGTTCCCAAAGGCTATTCAAGGACTGGGGCTCAGATTTTCAAAGGGAACTTTAAAGCATACATAGCTGTCTAGACCTCCACACTGAGATATTAACTCTGTGGTGGGCCCTGGGCCTAAGAACCCAAGAATCCTTTTTTATAAGCTGTCCAGGGGATGTTAATTCAAAGCTAATGGTAACAGATTATTCCCACTTAGCCTAATAGCCCTCATGACTCCCAGCTTCAAAATGTGGCCCCATCTAAGTCAAGTATCAAAGATTAGAAAGTTGTCTTCACACCATTACTAAAGAAGCAAGCCGGAGTATTAACATCCCTTTGGCTCCCAAGCAGCACAAACTTTCCAGCGAAGGTTTTTCCATTTGGTAAAGTGGTAATCTAGCTACATTGGGACTCGATAAGCCATTTTCATTTTGAATGCAGGAAAGCCTAGCGTCAGAACATTTTTATTTTTTGCAAATAGGCCTTTGTGCAGAGAAAGATACTTGCCCTGCTCCAGCCCACACCCTCGTTTTATAAATGAGGAAACTGAGGCACAGAGAAGTGAAATGAGTTGCATGGGGTCATTACGGACTTCTTCAAATTCTGACTTGCTGAGAATTTTGTGCACAATTGCCTCAAGCTCCATAGCAACACTGAAAGGAAAGACCATCCTTCATATATAAATGACCAGTGTTTATATCTTCCATCCTCAGCAGTCAATTAGGTATGTGTACAATGCTTTCTCCATATTTCCAGTGATATTTTGGGAAAAGCATCTAATAACGTACCTTCACTGGTAGCATCTTACAGTGAGTTCTTTGGAACTAACCTGAGCCTAGCTGGACACACTATTAGCTGAGATTTTATCTGAGTCTTGAGAAAAATGTGTGAACTTAGGAGATGGGTCAAGAAGTCTGCATGATGTAAACATTCGGTAACAGTAAAAAAACTGCAAGTTTAAAACTTGTGGATGTATCTCTCCTGCTGTTAACTTGTGATTGGATAAAGACATCTCTCTGGAATTCCTTCTGGTTATAAAAAGAGGCCATCTTAATTGGCTTGTTTTTGTTTGTGGTTATAAACTATTCCAAACCTTCTGGTTTGAATTGCAGATTATGGATTATTTCATTTCAGTCCTTCATAACCCTCAAATTGAATTAAAAAAAAAGAGGAGCAAAGGTTTTATTTTAAGCCTTTATAAGCATTCGACTAATGGCTATATTCAGTTCTCTTGGCCTCCTCTGTCTTTGCTGGAAATGGATTTTGTGTCTGTGCCTCCTTAGGTCAAGATCATAAACGTAATGAATGAATTTGATTCCCTAAAAAACAATATCCTGGCATTTTGATCGGTTGGCAATGAGGATCCTTTCCTTTATAATCATGCATCCTTCCATACATTTTAGAATATGGGTCACCTACAGTTGAGGAGGCAGAACGGAATAGAGCCACACTGATGAGCTAAACTAAAGAGGTCTTCACTTCAGTGTCTGGTGAAGCAATTAAAGCTTGAAGAGTAGCTTGGAGTATTACCAGGATGCGGTGTGTTGAAGGTAGTTTGCTAAAGTGATTTTCATTTGGCTAACCATTTGAAGGTGAACCAGAGGCAATATTTGGAGAGAAGGTAGAGTAGGGAAATGGGTCTTGAGAAAATCTTATTCTAGATGCAAAAGACCATGCAAGGGGTGCCTTCTAAGAATGTCAGCAGCTCCGCCTCTCCCCATGGGTGAGACAGGACCATTATTTCTCATCTGGAAGAAGAAGCCACGTGTCTTCTTGCTGGAAGGATTAGGCTTTGACACCAGATTCCGGCTTTGACATCATTTCAAGACACCCTCTGAATCTAACCCTAGTACTCTGGACGGACAAAGCCTCTTGCTTAATTCAAAATTCTCGAGGCCAAAGATGATGTCATGTAGTTTTGAAAGGCTCCAGTTCCTGGAGTACTACCAGGAAAAAAAAGTCATCTTCCTTGAATTCAGTCCGCCCTCAAGGTGTCCCGAGAAAGAGGCTGTTTCTCAGAGCTGCCTGGGTAACACTGCACGCAGGCCAGTGTGCCTTTTGAGTTCACATCTCCTACGTTCTTAAGCTCTGGACACACTCGAGTCCTGAAAGATTTCTGATTGCTGTTTCCTAACCAAGCCACAAAAACTCCAAGATTATTTCATCCCTGCAACCTCAAAGGTTAGAGAAACCAAAGCCCCAAGACTGTGCCTTGGGTTAAAATAGTTTCCCCATTTTTTTTGTTGTTTTGTTTTGTTTTGTTTTGTTTTGTTTTGAAGTGACAGGATATTTTCCTATGTCCATCCAGGAAAGTAGAGAAGGGGAAGATTCCTTTCCCACTCTCTGGACCCGTTTTCTTGGCAGAGGTGAGCATTTAGAAAGCTGGTTTCAAGCCACCTCTAACATAGTTTGGCTTCTAAAGAACAGTTTGAAAACGACTATATTTAGAAGCAATGAAACTTAATGAACATAATAGGTATAGAGCTTTTCATAGTTTCTTGGGTCTTCCCCACACTGGGGAAAGAAGTAACTGTCAAGCGTCTTCAAAGTGAGATTAAGTCTCTCGTATACCTACATTGGTTTGTTTTACTTGGGTGTGGTCTGTTCGGTTTTTCATCTTGCTTTATGGTTAATTGTATGGGGTTATGCTTCCTGCTAAATCATGAACCCTTGATAGCAGCAACTTCTCTTTGTTTTCATGGTATCTCCCCACGCTCCACCCTCCACCTTCTACCTCTATGCTTTTCTGTACCTGGCACAGGGCCCTAAAATGACAAGCAGTAGATGATGGGTTGATGTCATGAATCCCTAACATTTAAATGAGGATCTTGAAGGAGATCACAGGAGAAGCACAAGCTAAGAGAAATCATTGCTTGAGAAAATTTGACCATTTTCTTGAGGAAACAAAGAGCCAGAAGTCCTTTGTATCCTTAAAAACCTAAAATAATATGAGGTCAGTTTGAAACGTGTACATAACCAGGAAGCCTCAGCTTAATGAAAGCGTTAGTCAAGCTCACCCCATGGTGGTATCAAACTTCCCAGCTGAGTGGGGCTGGGGACTACTAGGCAGACACTGGTTTTGCCCAAATGGGGTTTTAAAGCTAACACACATTCTGGACAACAGAATAACAACCCTAAGCAAATGCACACTTCGGCATGATGAACACAGACTCTCACAGGAGGCAGGTTTGTACAGGTGGGAGCCCGATGCCCGGTGGCTGGGCCAGGCGGGGCTCTCGTGTCCTTTCCTCTCTCCTTATAGGGCGTTGGGACCCACTGTGGGTTTAGACAATGGGAAGGTTTAGACGTTTCTTGCTTTAAAGCCCATGGGCAGCATTTGAATTAAAAGCGCATCTGGACACAAAAAATGGAGATGTGTACCCAGGAGCACTGTGCACTTAAAAGCATAAAATCATTTAGCAGTTGGAAAGAGCACATTTTATGACTTTCCTGTGGAAAGAAAATATCTCAAAACGGTCTGATTCATCCAGGCCGGCCTGTGGAAGCTTGGTAAACAGGGACCACTTCCTGGAAGGCCCAGCCCTTGTCTTTGCTCCAGATGAACTTTCACTTGTAAAAACTGTATTTAAACACCAGCACCTGCTACAGCAGGGGCTAACACAGACCCCTGGCCAGCCACACATACTTATAATGCCAAATGGGACCTGATGCTGGCCTCCTGCTGCCGGTTTCAATCCTAGTATGAGGAAGATTGTTTTTTCCTTTTGATAATTCATTATTTATTCTTAAAGAAGTCAGTCATTTCTGTGATAGGCCAGGGTTGAACAGGGTACTACTCCCTAGTCTAGATGATAGGTTGTGGGAGGGAGGCATGGTCAGTTTCCACACATTAAATATCCCATCACCAGTGGTCTCCTGTTCATTACATTTTTCACAACCTGTATTATTTTGCTTATCTATTCCGTCCCTTCTTTATTTTTGTTATCCCTCCCCACCCCACCCCACCCCCCCCACACACACACACAGACACTAGGATATGGTCATGTTGGGTGTTGGGTCTGGTTTTCATTGTTTTGTCCCAGCTGCTAGCACAGTACTCAACCAATGGGAGATGTTCAAGAAATGTCTGGTGCCTGGGGGAGTAAGTAGAAGGATTCCAATATAATTGAGAGTTATCTGTGATTCAGTGGTGGACATATAGAACCTCTGTTCTAACTAGAGACACACATGGGCAGGGTCAGAGGAACCATAGTTTTACTTACTGAGAGTAAAATCTCAGAGCACTGTTAACCTAACCCATCCCCTTAGATACCTGCTGACCTCTTTGCTGCACTATCTCCCCCCTAGTAAGAGACCCACAGCTTATAGTTGACAACTTGTAGCAGAAGCTATGATTTCCACAGTCCTCTGCCTCACTTGAAGCAAAAGGTCCCCAGAGTTCTGTATTATCACCCTGCTACACACATGGGCTATTCACCAGCTCAATCTGATGTGGACACCATTTTGATGTCATGAAAGGAGTCTGCTCTTGGGATCCTAAGCTATGAGTTCTGGCATTGCCATTTACTGCTGTGTGTCCTTGGCCAAGTCATGCAACCTCTCTGTGTCTTGCTTCCTTCATCTGTGACGAGATTCCTCTAATCTACCTCACAGGCTGATGGGAGGATGAAGTGATAATCAAGCATGTGAAAACTCTTTATAAAATATGAAGTAGAGGGGAGCCTGAGTGACCCGAGTTAGTTGGGCATCTGACTCTTGATTTGGGCTCATGAGGTCATGATCTCATGGTTTGTGGGACCAAGCCCTATGTTGGTCTCTGTGCTGACAGTGCAGAGTCTGCTTCAGATTTTCTCTCTTCCTCTCTCTGCCCCTCCCCCGCTTGCACTCACGCGCTCTATCAAAATAAATAAATACATTTTCAAAAAATATATGAAATAGAGTGCATAGAAGAGATAAAGGACGACAAGAGCGATGGTTTCCTCTGAAGTGATTGCAGGAACTTACATAGGCTGTCTTCTGGCCTTGCTGGGCTCCCCACCCCATCTGAGGTGGGGGTGGAGGGTGGAATATGGAGGTGTGTTTCAAGGGGCCTCAGTATCTTAAGGGCTTGGAGGAATAACATGGACATATGGGAGGGGAGGTCTCAACAGGTCTCAAACAGACCAGCCTGAGATGGTATTATTAAAAAGATTGGGGGAGACTGTAATTAAATGTAAAATGATTACTAAAACACATATTCTGAGTGTTTTGAAAGGGGCTTGAAACCATTTATTATAATCTAAAGCAAGCTATAAATAAAGGAAGATTTTATTTTTAGCCATACCTGCCAGTAGATGTAAAGGGTGGTTCTGTCTACAGAGGACTATGGACACAACTTGGTTCAAGCATGCTTCGTGGGAAGCTGAACAATGCAAAGCTCCCATGGTCTCGAGGTCCTACCCAGGCCTGTCGAGCAGGGTTTATGGAAATAAAGGGGTCTTTACTTGAGATGGAAAAGGTGCCATTTACCCTATAATATTTAACCACCCCTCCTCCTTCCATTACAATTACGAGCCCCTGTTTGCGAGCTGAGATTTTTTTTTTTCCCTCGGATTGCTGCCTTCAGCCCCTAAGTGAACTCCGCTGGCAGCTTTGCGGTTATTTTCCAAAAGAAGCCTCCTACTCTGATTGTATCCAGTGCCACTGGCACCTGTGCAGCGCCCTGCCCCCTGCACGTTCCAATAACAGCGTTTTCCTGTAACTCTGTTTGGAAACATCCACAAGGACCTCAGAATGCATTCTGTCTCCTGGTTTCAAGGAAATACTAGATTTGCTCGGATGTTAGTAAATGACGTGGTTTCCCCAAATTAATCATTTGCCAGATCATGCATCTGCTATTTTGTAAAGTCTTAATTTATGTACAAAAATAAAATTAAAGAAAAAAAGGAAATAGGGCCATAGCATGCCATCAGTATATTGCAAGCTGTTTGGTTTTATTCACCCAACTCAACAGTAGACTGAGCTTGCGTTTTAGCTTTGGAATTTGCTCGTTTTCGTAGGATTTGATGGATATCCCATTTTCCTGACCTAAGTGAATAAAAACAAACAGCTTGCAACATACACAGTTGGAAATTTGGGTTTTGTTTGGGTGGTGGGATGAGCTGGCATAACCATTTAGCCTGAGATGACTGCAAATCCCACAACCAATTGGGTCAATTTAATTAATTTACATAGTAATTTTATTTAGTTTTTGAAGCAGTCTACGCATCACACAGTTCAGAAATCAGAAGATACAAAAGCACGTTTAGTGAAAACTCTCCCTCTTTTCCTACGTCCTTGGGCACCCGTTTCCCTGCTCCTTAAGCAACCGGTGTTAATTCTGGTTCTCTTAAACTGATATTTTAGCTGAAATCTCATTTTATTTGGATGCTTCCTCACACTGACATAAAGGAACAGAGTATGAGTTTGGGACCCCGGGGGGAACTAGCTTCATAAATGTCCAGGGAGATGCCTTAGGGTGACAAAACAGAGCCCAAAGCAGAATTCCGTTTTTATTATAAAGAAAAGTGCTAAAGGAGAGATCTCACTGTAAAACCCGAGTCTCCCCATATACTCGTGTGGACTTCTCTGTTTCTGGGTTTCCAGAACAGGCTGTTCTCTTCTGCCTGTTGCATATGTATTGAATCCTGGAACTGTGAATCTCTTATGATGAAGATTGAATTTCCCATTGCCATTTTTTCAGATAACAGCCCGGCGTCAATGGAAACATATTTATGATGAATTAGGTGGTAATCCTGGCAGCACCAGCGCCGCCACTTGCACCCGCAGACATTATGAAAGGTAAGAAGCCCCTTCTTGGGGGCGTCTGGGTGGCTCAGTCGGTTGAGCGCCCGACTTCGGCTCAGGTCATGATCTCGCACTTTGAGAGTTCGAGCCCCGCGTCGGGCTCTGCGCTGACAGCTCAGAGCCTGGAGCTGCTTCGGATTCTGTGTTTCCCTCTCTGCCCCTTCCCCGCTCGTGCATGCTCTCTCTCTCTTTCTCTCTCTCTCAAAAATAAACATTAAAAAAATAAAAGTTGAGATATAATTCACATACCATGAATTTTACTCTTAAAAAAAAGCCCTTTCTTAGAAAGCCCTTGCTTAATTAAAAGTGTGTTCATTGGAAGCAGCTTCTGGTGAAGGATAAGGAGAAGTCTAAAGGACTTTTTTGGAAATAGAAAATATCCCCTGGCATTTACCTTGCATACCGCCTTGGGGATGTGGCTCTCTCTGGTTACCGGGGCTAAAATTAGATGTTCTTTTAGTTTGGTTTTATCCTGTGACCACCTATTTGACAATGCCTTCCCCCCCACCCCCAACACAAGCCTAGACTACTCAGTATGTTTTCTGTAGGTTCATTTACTGTGAGAACCTTCCACTTCTGGAAATCCTAAGTCTGCAGTGTTACTATGAGGTTGCCATGTAAGTGTGTTAACATTGAAATGTATTAACGTTGAATGTGTTAATATTGAAAAGTAAGCATTTCTTTAATAAGAAAATTGGTCCCAGATAAGATCCATTGTTTTTTTCCCATCTTGGTATTTTTCTTCTACAGCTATGCTTTTCACCAAGAAAATCCTTTCTTGCCAAGCTGTGCATGGCTCAGTTTTCTAACACTTTTAGCTTCTCTCAGAAGGTGATGATCATGCAAACAAGAAGTAATGCCAAATTAGCCTACTATGAAGGTTGTATCCACAAGAGTGTTTCCTCTTTGCATTAGGACTGTTGTTGTCCACAGCATTGCAGATCTGTTAGTGAATTCATGCATTATCCTTGTTCTGCGCTTCTAGTCCATACTTAATGTGTTAAAGTCACACCAACTTCTCTATCTCTGGCATTTCCCTGCTGAAATGTTGACTGACTCAGCAACCTGGTTTCAAATTCAGATCCAAGTAGAGGGGTGTGTGTGTGTGTGTGTGTGTGTGTGTGCATATGTTTTAATAACAGTCATGGATGGAATGAAGTCAAGACACAGCTGAACAAACAGGCCAGTTAGCTTGCTAGTTTGAAAGGTAAAACATAACTGCCTAATGTGATGGTTGCCTTTTACATGTGAGTTACCATTCCAATTTCATCCCAGATGCCCAACACCTGCCTTTGGATCATCCAAATATACAAATGCATCCTCAGATAATGTCATCTGGAGCATCAACTCTTAGTCATATTTTTTTTTAGTTCAATTAAATTTTTATCTGTGTTGCATTCAGCGTAGAGTCTCTTTTAGTATAGCCATTCCACGAAGCCTAGAATGTTTTGGTCGGTATAACCTAGTAAACTAGGTTGGGTTTAGTAGCCCATGGAAAAATCCCCATGAAGTATTCCTAAGGGATTGCCTTATGTGTTGTTACAGTCCACAAGGATTTTTTAAAATGGTATTAGGAATTCAAATTATTACTCTTCCTAGCCTTTTTTTTTAGTATGCTACATCAATTTTTTAAATGTGAGTGTTACTTCTCTCAGTATTTACTACAACAGCCTACATTCTCACTGTACATAACAGGTACACCACTGAAACCCTAATACAAAATAGCATAGATATCTCAGGTGAGTGTTGTGTTAAGAGCACTTAAGGTAACATATTCAACTTATTTTTGACTTATGATTCAAGGCTTTAATCAGAACATTTTCATTAGAAACACCGTCTGTATTTTCAAAGGGCTTCTATTCTGATAGTGAACCTCCCATACCTCCATGTGCAAATGTTCCCAACACCTGAACCATCAAGCGTAAAGGACCAGACAGCAGTTAAAATTTGCAAAAAGAGTGTATCTCAGCTGTTTCACTCACTTTAAGGATGAATATTAAACGTATTACAAAGCATCACATGATCAAAAAACAGATTGGGTTTGATGGAAAAAAGATTGGATCTGATAATACAGTGAATGTGTGTGTGTAATTACACAACTCAAGTTGTGTAACTCAAGTACTGGTGTAGATAAAAATAGCCTCAATCTTAAATGAGATACCAAGATCTGTACTTAGTTGCATGACATACCTCATCCGCAGTAGTAAAATCCCAAATGCCTTCAGTCAGCCAAATTGGAAAATTCTAGGAGAGATACTTTACACTTCAGCAACTATACAACATTATTTAACATTCTTAAAAAGTTCTCTTCCCTCCTCATTCTTGGGAGTAAAGGGGATGTTTCATGAAGGTTTGGCGTCCCACTGGATTAAATACTTTTGAGATGCTAGGTCACTCACTCTTCTAAATCGAGAATTTGTTTGGTCAGTGCTTACCAGTCAGGATCTAGTAAGGACAATAAAAACCACACTAGGTATTCAACAAAGAGAACTGACGTAGAGACTTGCTTAAACCACTGTTTTTGTGAAGCTGTATGTTAACACGGAGGTAATAACCACAGGTTCCCTGGGGCCTAGAGGAGAGGCTGTTGCCACCCACAAGTTTAGAGAGTATGCCTCACAGAGTTGGGGTTAAGATCCCTCCTTCCCGGGGAGGCTCCCAACCAGTGCTGGTGGTTGAGCTCAGAGGTGGAGCATCGCGGAGCTAGCTCAGACCTGAGGAGGGAGTGCTCCCTAGCTGGTGCTGGGCCCCAGAGCAAATGGAGGGTGATAGTTCTGGGATTGTCGAAAGAAGCTAGAGGCTGGAACCAACTGCTGCTGCTACATCACTGTTGGGTTGGCCCTGAAATGAGCAGCGAACAAATTAGAAAGGAGGGACTTCCACCCCTCCCCTGGCCTGCTATGGCCCCATTTGCAGAACCCCAAAAGGAAGACAACTGACAAAAGAGACATGTAATGGGCGGGACTCCGGTCCCAGAACACAGAAGAGTAGGTTTGGAGCTGAGACAATCAATAGTCAGCTGCCAAGTGGGACCCCCAACATGGAAAGCTCTGCACAGAGCCAGAAACCTTGTCCCAGGGTGGTTAGCATCCTTCCTTGGATATCCTTTCACTATCTAGGCCCCTTTCACATTGTCGTGATCAGATACAAAGGGTGTCTTGAGTGATTAGTAATTAATAATAGTGAAGCACTAAAATTTGCAGATAACTGACTTTTTCTGGAAAAAAAAAAAAAGAGGCTCCACTTTCATGATCCTGAAAGGAATCACCCATTCTCCTGTGTGTTGTGGTAGGCAGAAAGGTCTGGGGCAAGTGCTCCAGATGTCTTACATCTTTATTCTCTTTAATGGTTCTACGGGAGAAAGGCAGAGGACACCGAGATCTGTCCAGTGACTAGAAACAGTTCTGCTTGGGTCAGAGAAGAGCCTGAAGCTCTCAGCCACAACTGTGCTTAGGGACTTGGCAGATTTCCTTCCTTCTTGCTAATTACAGGCATGCTAACACAGAACAGAGAGGTCTAGATTGGGGAAAGGCCACCGTTTTCAAGAAGGTTCAAGAAGTTGAAAAAGATCAGGGTCTTGTGGGCAAACGTCTAGTCCGGAGATGCCTGTGGAAATCTGTCAAAACTTCCCGGTCAGATCAGAATGACCGAGTTCCCCCTGTGCATTCAGTCACACTCTTTTCACTCTTTTCACTCTTTTCACTCCGGTATAGAGACTCAGTCTTTTTCCTATTTCCTTACCACCAGCTTTGCTTTCCTAGAAGATGAAGAAATGAGTGATCTAGTAGGCATTATCCACTGATTTATTTTTCGTGTGGTGTGGTTCATGTTTCCAGTAAATGTTTTCATTTTCCAACAAGAAAAAAGTAGCCAGTTCCTCAGTGAATATTACTTGTATGTTACTCGGCACTCTTGGTTTATTAATGAGTGTAATAATGAAAGTGTGGGTTGTTGAAAAGAATCAATGAGTGTTTTTATTTAAGGCACAGCAGAAATGGTACAATGCCTGTGAATGCATCATTGTTGCTGAAGGCCTGACTCGTCCAAACTTGCCTCTGATTGGTTTAAATCAAATAGGTCCAAGCACTTCATAAAAATGTCTTTGTCAGCCTGGTTTTACTTCCAAACCTATTCATCTCTGTCAGTTTTTAATATTAGTACCAGGCTCCTGGCCATAGTCCATTAGTACTGTACTTAATTGCTCATGTTACAGCTGATCACCAATATAAAAAGCATTAATGTTCCCCATCGCGAGACTGTTGCTATGTAGACGTCTCAAACTCAGCAAAGCTCATGAAGTGTGGTTATTCTGGACATTCCTTGCCCAGGATTTATAGATAAAGTTCCTATCGGTTATAATGCAAAGAAAAATGCCCAGCTCCTCCTGGTCAGGACCCTACTAAGTAGAACATTTTCCTCCTGATCTGACTCTCTCTGTTGAAGATGTGCTGAGTCACCGTTATCAGGACAGGAGCAAAAAAGGGAAATGGTTCTTTTTATGGCATTCTCTTAGCTTAGTTTTCTGGAATAGTAATTCACTTTAAAGACTTTGCTTTCACATGCAGATTTGTTTTCTTTTTTAGAAAAATGTTGTTGTTTTTTTTTTTTTTTTAAGCACATACAAGAGGGAAAAAAAAATCTTCACATAGAATACCACATCACTGGTTTGAATTTTCTTGAATACATTGCATGGTCTGTGTCTGAGGAGCACGTGAAGTTGTTATTAGGGTTGGAAAAAGGAGCATTGAGGCAAAAGGACTTTATGATGTGCTTTTCTGAGTATTTAGAAAATCAAAATCAGGGGTGCCTGGGTGGCTCAGTCGGTTGGGCGTCCGACTACAGCTCAGGTCATGATCTCATGGTTCATCAGTTCGAGCCCCACGTCAAGCTGTGTGCAGACAGCTCAGACCCTGGAGCCTGCTTCAGATTCTGTCTCCTTCTCTCTCTGCCCCTCCCCTGCTAATGCTCTGTCTCTCTCTGTCTCTCAAAAATGAATAAACATTAAAAAATGTTTAAAAAAAGAAAATCAAAATCATAAACAAATGTGCTTATATGCGGGAAATGAGCAATTATGCATCATCTTCTTATATACCTAATGCCCAATTTCAAATTCTAACCTTTTGCCTTGCCTAGAAGTATTCCCCTGGCAAGACTGTCCTGCTGCAGGGCTGGGGCGGCCTCCTTTGCAGTGACCTGGGGTCAGTGGTACCCAAGCCAGACGCATCTGGGCAGAACCCCAGTGACAGCTGGACCTCAGCCTTTCCTCTCTGAAGAAAGAGAGGTTCATGTTTTGAGTAAGATAAATATGTGCTTTAAGATAAAGACCAAAAATATATCAAGTCCTAAGGAACTCAGCTAATCATGTTGTGAGGAAAAAGCCAAGGGAAAGTAAAGTAAGGTGAGTTCCAGTTCTGTTTATGTCCTGGACATGATTTGCTATGTTTTTGGTCATTTTGATACCCTTGAAGTTAATCAGTACACAATTCAGAAAGACACAGGCAAGATCACAGAGTATTTTAGATTTGAGAGGTCCCTTAGTCGTCCTCTAGACCAGTGCTTCTCAAGTGAGGGTTTCTGGCCTGTCTGTGTTCTGTGAACAGAATAATTATGAATAAGCATTGTTACACGTATGTAGCAATTTGCCAGAATCATTTTATGTCTGTTGAAACAAATAAAAAATCAGGCCTTGTGTTTTATGTGCCTTTCTTAAATTTCATTTTCTACTAATTCATTTTTATGAGTTACGAATTTTACACCAGTGTCAGTCAGCAACAGACAGGAAACTCAGAAAACTGGTCCTTCATGTCAGGCCACTGAAGAAACACTACTCCACACCCCCGGGCACAGACTCAGATGTCTGTGGGGGAGGTAGCATAGGTGAGTGCAGTGGCCAGGTAGGAAAGTAGGAAGCTGGCACACACAGACAGGCCAGAGAGGCCCGGCAGGATCAGCCAACACCACTGTCTTGGACAGATACAGCCTCAGTACTGTCAGACCTTGAATGGTTTCATGATAACTTTTACATGAAGTCACCTGATTTGCAAATATTGGATCCAATATTTCTGAAAATATTTTACATCAGTTAAACTAAACATACCCCTGGGCAAAATGTAGCCTATAAGCTGCCAAGTTCTGTGGGGACTGAACTACCTTTGGCACTGGGCTAATCCAGTCTCTGCTCCAACACCTTGCAGTTGGGGAACAAGAAAGAAGCAGGCCACCGTTGGAGGTGCTCTTCATCTAAACACTCTTCCACATGCTGAACAAGACACCATCTGTGGCTTCCCACTGGCCCTCCCTCACCTTCTGGGTCTGACTCTTTCTCTGCATGCCATTTCCTTGGTGATGGGCCGCCACATGCTTGGCAAAGCTTCTCTCCCACTCCAAGGCCTCCTATTCCATTCAACCAAGCCTCAGAGCACGATTTATGGTTTTCACGAGGTTGGCCTGCTCTTACGTAGATGCCTCCAATTTGTGTCACTCAGAATACCCAAAGCGATTCCAGATGTGGTATATAGTACTTCTTGGGATGTAGCAGTATCAGCCTTTCAACATAGCCTGAGATTACATTTGAAATTGGTAAGAAGCCCCCTCCCAGTGGCCACTTTCTTTTTCTGGGATAGGAGTGATTTGCCATTTGAGTGACTGACTGACTGCCTTTTTCCTTTGCTGCTGTCCTCAAGAGCCATTGGGTGTTTTTTGAATATCTATGATGTACAAAGCATTCTCTGGGATAATGAAAATGGATGAACCAATGAGTTTGGAGTAGGGTTGACAAACAATGAGGAGGTGCTCACCCTACCACATTTATGGAAGAGATCGCTAAGGGAACATGATGCTACTTTCCATGAGGCCAAGCTCAGCTTCAGAATTCTCCTCAGTATGGCACCCCCAGGCCAGTGCTACCAACTCAATAGAACTGGGAGGTACTATGATCCTTGGCTTATCTAACTTATCATACGATCTGACTCTTAGTTCATACATACATGAAAGAGAGTTGAATATTTAAGGCTATAAAAACCTTAGGTAAGTAAGTAATAGATACAAATAAGAAGTTCAACAGGGATGAAAGAAAGAAGAGAGAATTTTCAGCTGGAATGAGCAAAGTCTTCCAGGAGGATCTAGAATTTGAACTGGATCTTAAAAGAGTTAGGTTAGAACTTGAGAGATCATCATACATCACACATACAGAGATCAACATACAGCTAAAATATTCAGCTGAAGAATTCAAGAACAGTAAAGATACTATTTTGGGAGCAAGGATCATGTGGTATTGCTTTCCTTGAGTCTCCCCAATGCACCCAGTGCAGCATCATGAACATATCTGGGAACTCAGGAATTAGGGGTTGAATGAATTGATTTCAATCCAAACAAAAAGGACAGTTTCTTCTACAAAATGTGCATAAAGAGGTAGGGAACGAAGTGGTGGAAGAGGCTGTCAGGGGAGTACTAAGGCTCAATTTCAAATCAGACCCACCACAGGCAGGTCTTGCAGTTTATCTTCTCAGTGTCTGTTAACTCTCTTGCCCTGAGGTCCAGTGGCTGGACCACTCCCATCCTCACCCATGGGTGACCATGGTGGGGTTGACCAATGTCTGGACTTGCAGCTCCTTTCTAAATACTGTGTTGGTAATGTGGGCTCTGGCCAGTGGGCACAGGTATTAATACCTCTCCAACACTGCCACGCAGGCTTTCTCAATTCCCTTTTTCCTCAAATACACAGAAGTCCTCCTGGCTCTTATCAACAGCCAGGAGCCTGGGAAATCTAAGGTGCTGAGATTCAGGCAGGCTGAGGCATTTCTGCCACTCTTCCGTCTACACTCCACCAAGCTTGTTCTGGGGGACTTATAGAATTCCTCCCCAAAGGACAGTCAGATAATTTCCTAAGCAAGGGCCTTCCTCTGTATCACTCAGCATGCCTAAAATGCTCTGATAACTTTCCAATGCCTGGATATTTCAAGAAACTTTTAAAAAGGAAAACAAAACTCTCGCCAGGCCCTGGAGTAGAAAAACTGGTTTCTGCTTTAAAAAAAAATAAACAACAGCCTTTGAAAAATCTCTATTTAAAAATTCTTAAATTTGCCTCTAAATGCAAGTTGTAATTAATAGAAGTTGGAGTTTACACTATCGAGTGTAAAAACACCCTCAGGCACAAACTAATCAAGTGTGTATGTCATGCTGTAAACTACAGCAAGTTCTTTGTTTGACCCAAAAAAAGCTTGCCAAACAGCAGTTTTTCTTTGTCAGTCTCTTTTCTTGTCTCATTTTTGTTTTCACCCTACCTCCCCCCTTTCTCACTCCTTTGAACCTGGGTACAGTATTTAAGAAACTTTTCAGGTCCTATGTTTTATTGATAGTTTTCATCAAGCATGAATTTAAATTTGAGAATAGATTAGGTGTCTTAGCCCCTTTTCTTTTTGATAAATAACAAGAGGTTTCTACTTATGATTTTCTGTCCTCGGGCCTTTATCATTAAGATTAAATAACTGTACTCTCAAGCATGCCACTGCACAAACATCTTTTCAATTACGTGAGTAACAGATGCCTTCACAAAGGAACTATTGAAAATTCAGAGAGCCATGTTTCCAAAAAAGAAAGAAAAAAAGCATCAGATGACAGAAGAATGTAATTGTTTACCATTAAAATATATCCTTAACTCTTCCACCAAAAACCTCTCAGAACATTTTGTTTTTATACAACTTATTACGAAGTTTGATCAAAATTATAAATGTTTGGGGGAATTGTTGAACATTTCAGAAGCTCTGGAACCCATGGTGTCTCACATAGATGAGACCTAAATGCAATAGTTGTTTGCCTGTCTTCACATAATGGACACTGTCTGCCTTCATTTGTGGGGTGCTCATTATGTTGAAAACACTGTAGTTATATTTGTCTGTTACTCTTGAAATAATGTTCATCTGCCCTTGAAATGGATCCATGAAACTTGATTCTGAGTTAGTCATTGTTTTTTCATTGAGAAGAATGATTGCCGCCATCTTTGCTGGCTGACATTGTGGAGGGCTGGGTGCTATTTATGGTCTATGCCCTCTGTTGTGAGAATGTACTTTAATCCCAGGGCATAAAGTCAGCCTTAAGTCCATTCCAACTTTCTTTAGTGTGAAAGACATGGGGATAACATCAGTCTAGACCCTCTTAGAAGAGACAAGGAGGCATCATAGAAGCAAAGCCCCTGAGGAGCTTTCATTCTAACTGGGGAGGCCATGAGCACCTCAAACATGGTAAGATTAAGTACCCCAGGCTGGAATTCATGAAGGGATATGATTCCTGAGTTTCTCTTACCATCCAACATCAAGTTGGGCCTCATCCACCTAGGGTCACCAACCTTTTCGAGAGTCATGGTATTTTAGAAAAAGGAGTATTGTGCCCAGTGCCCAAGCCATAGGGCTGTTCTAATGGGTTGACTGTGGAATGGCCATAGGTGTATTTTATAGGTCTGTTGGATCTGAGAAAAAGAGAATGCTCACCCTGATTTTTTTAGTGCCTTAAGTGCTTAGAATTCTCCTAACCCAGGGGTGATCAGTTCAGTATCTCCTGAGTGTCAGTGCTTCTCAGACAAGGTATAAAAGTGCAGTTACCCTGCTGATATGAAGGCAGCTCAGACAGATCTGTGTTTGAACTCAAATTTTAGCACTTAATAGCTGCATGCCTTTGACTAGTCATTTAATAATTTCACTCTGAACCTCCATTTCCTCATCCATAAAAATGAGGGTAAAATAATGTACCTGTATATACTTCTTTTTGTAATAGTTGAACTTAAGGTATACAAATACCTCCTATTAATAGGCATTTACATGGTCCCTGTTATTAATATTGGAATGCCTAATCAATATATAAGAATAACCAGAAGTTTCTCTCCCCATCCTCCCACCTCAGGCCCCCACAGGCCAATGTAACTGCAGTTCAGCGGGCCTGTCATCCCTGAGCAACCTCTCTCACATTGACAATCCTTTATAGGAGTCAAGCCACCATCTTGCTTGGCCCAGGCTTCATGTACCTTGCTTTTCTTTTTTTACTTAGTTAGGGTTGCAGGCACTCCAGGACCACGGAAGAAGGTGTCAGAGTCGTTAATGGGCCTAGGAAACAACTCTCCCACCACTTCCAGGGGCAAATGGGCAGTATTAATGCCTTCAAAAAAGTTTCTTGTTCATCTTCTGTTGTCTCTAGAGTAGGCAATGAAGCCCTGTTAGGCAGGTAATTTTCCCAAGAAAGACCTTTTCTGATGACAAGTGGCCATATATTGCTGTTGATATAATGGGCCACATGGCTTTTGGGTATCTTACATAGAATGCAAATGATGCTATTTATACCCACTTCCTTATTAAAGCACTCCATACAGTTTACCCTTGGTGACCTCACGGTCAAGCTAAGTCTTCCATATAGAACCCATGCTGCATTCTCCCGTGGTTTTCTTAGCTCACATGAGTCCTGCCATTCACCATTCTCCATGGCCTACAGGTCAGCATGGCCTCTGTCTCCATGGTTCAATGCTCAAAGCCTTTAGTTCACCTCCTCATCTGTTTTAGGAGGGTGCTGGAGACCTCTTTCTCAGCTCTCTTGGTTACTGACATTTTGCTCCTCACAGTCTGCACGCTATTTTTTCTGCTTTCCAGAAACACACCATAAAATAGAGGAGATTTTTACCCAGGGCCCACATCTTTCTCAGATGGAGCTTGGTTTTTAAGAGAACAGGAACAAAGTTTCTGTTGTACTCAGTGAGTGTTGTGCCCACTGAGGAAACATCCCACTTCTGTGTACGCTGACATAGCACATTTGTGTCTTTGACTTTTGATTTGGTACCAATCACCCAAATGCCTTCTGCCATTTTTATGGTTGTGGTCTGGAACCCTGAGAGGTGGACAGTATGTGAGATTAGAAACTTTCTAGTCTTCTTGGAACCTTAACAAGGGTGCATACATCATCTTCAAAAAAGAAAAATATACCTTCTATTGGCTCCATATTTGGTGAAAGATTGCTTCCCACACTTCACAGTGAAGTTATATTTTCAATTTCTGGCTGAGAAGGGAAATGTCTGGCCAAGCCTTAGAATTTATCAACCCTGGAATCAACTTAGAGGTATAATGACTTCATTTGGGATCAGATCAGATCCGAAGCCCCAGCGGAACCAATATGTCATTTCTTTTCTACCGCCATACAAAAGCCTAATACTGTAAGTATAGTAGGAGCATTTTGGCCCTTACATGCACACCAACTTTATTTCCCTCTGACCCTAAGGTATTCTGTTCCAGGGGCACCAGCAGATCTTTGGGCCTAGAGTTTTTCACAGGTTTGATACCATAACAGTGTCTATAAAGTGACGAGGGTGAGTTTGAGGATCAATTACAACCCTATAAATTACCTACTTCTTTCCCCCACTCCAAACTGAGTCAGTTCTAGACAGTATTATACTATCATTTTGCAGAGCTCTATAAATAGATGGATTCTCATTTTTCCTCTTAAGCACTGTTTGCTCAATGTTTTTGGCCCCAAAGTTCAGTCATTCCATGCAAGCATTAATCAATACAGAAGATTATTAGTGGTTACTCGTTCAAAAGAGATTTGACATTATTTTCCGTCTGAGTATGGGGAAGAGAGGGGGACAGCGCTGCCTAATAAAGATGAAGTCTTTTCTTCTTTTGTATGAAATGCAAATGATGAGGACATGTGGCGATATACATTTCTTGAATGTGAGGCTGCTAGTTTTTGTTAAGAAAGAGAGGCAGGACCCTGGAGGATTTTAGAATTTGTAAATATAAAATTATCTGCCTTGGTGTTTAAAAAAATAATAAAAGAGAGAAAGAGCTGGCAGGTTGCCAGATTACTTACATTACAGTAATAGATTTGCTGACCCCTGACTTCTGCTGTAGAGAAATGTATTGAATTTTTCATAATATCAGATGAGGCAGATCTAAAAACCTAGTATACTGAGCACCATTATTTAACTTGAGATTTAACAAAGCCGAAATCTTTTCAAACCAGCAATTTCTTGTATGATGATAATTTAGTGGCTCAGATGCTAATAAATCAAGGTTATAACGCTATTGATTTGTTAATTTTAACTTGGGTTGATTTTAAGTCGTCTTTATTTAAAAAAAAAAAGATGAAAAAGGAGAAGGAGAAAAAAAATCTTGCTTTCACAGTGACTGAATTTAATAAGAATCTTGGTGATAGCAAAAGGCTCCCCTACTGTTTCTGCTGTGGGGTGGAAAATGTTATTCTTGTATTATTCCTAGGGAAAAATAAAATCTCATGCTGCTACAAATCTTATGCCTATGGAAAGATGTTATTTTTTAATACATGATGGCTTACCTATTTCAGATCCATTAATGGCATCGTAAATAAGCATTTTGCTAATCTGAAATGTGAAATCTGGATAATAATAAAGGCCCATTTATCTGCCAAGCTTTCAATTCCCAGAGTAGATGTAGATCAGGGGTAAAAATCTCTCTGGATTTTCTAATGAATATATTGCTTCTCTTCCCCATTACTTCCACCCACCTAAAGCCCAACCCACATTCTTAGAGTTGCAGCCCATTGAAGATGGGCTGTGTAATGAGTTCTCAGGGGCTGGGGTGCATTTTTGCTTTTAGCTGTATAGTTTAGAGACTGATTAAATCTTTGTTGTACTACAAATATTTGAGGAATAATCATCCGCAAGGCACAGGCATGTTGCATTATACTAGATTCTTTATACAATACGAGCCTACTCAGCTTCCTGCATTGGGTAACGTTGACCTTAATATTGGCTAACCTGTTTTTAATGGTATTGCATTTACCCTAAACGTTTAAAATGTTCCAAAGCCTATAATAGCTTTCGTCTTTTTGTACTGTAAAAACTTCTAATAATCAGATGATAAGATCATATCCTGTGGGGTAATTGTGTTGTACCATGACAGGATAACTGAAAAAACATTCAGTGAAAATCGCACCAAACGGAAATCACTATATGAACAGTGATTGTTTGTGTGCTGTGTGAGATCGTGCCCTGTTCTTTGGGGCTTAGCTGGCCATATTTCTACTTGTTTCCTTTTAGCTGCTGCCTTTCTTGTTTTATTTTGGGAAGCTTTTTTTCCCTGAGCCACTATAATTATCTTTCAGTGATTTAGAAGGAGGAAAAAAAACCACTCAATTGACCTTTACACACACATACACACACACACACACACTCACTCACTCACATATTCTCTCCCTCTGGAAGCCTTGAACAAGCAAAGCTTGTGTTTGGATTCAGTTTTACCTTAGTCATGCCTCTTTCCAGATACAAGAAACATTTAATTCCAGATTTCCTGCTTCTGGCTTTAGGCCTTTGACCAGCAAAGTGAAATGTATTTTTTACTGCTGTCGGCCAGCCAGCTGCTGAGTTGAGTGAAGAAGAAAAAAAAAAAAAAAAAAGAAAGAAAAGGAAAAAAAAATGAAAGCAAAAAATGAAATGGAAATGTTGTCCTGCTTCTTGAATCTGCAGAATTGTCTAAGGAAATTAAAGTCTCCTAAAGGCACCCAGCTAAAGGGCCTGGGTGGCCTGGGCCTGTGAGAGCCTGAGGGGAGGGGCCCACGTTGGGTGTGCCTCCAACCCAGTTCTCTGCCTTCTGTCACCCTCTCCCTACACTCAGAGGTAACACTGTCCTGCTTCCCGGTGAAGAGGGTTCCTCCACGTGTCACCGTCGCGATTACAGAATGAAGCTGAGGGCAAGGGGGTCCCAACAAACAGCAACCATTGGAATACCCAGACTTCAATGCTACTTGGGTTCCCATGGCAACCAAACAAAAGTAAAACAAACCTATCCGTCCCAACAATAAAAATATGTTTTCATTAAAGTCTATTTAAAATGTTTTTCCCCCCGTTTAAAATATTCAATGCATTTCACTCCCCAGACAAAAATCCCCAACCTGCCAATGTTAAAGGGGGATCAAGTCCCTGGCAGGACCACGCAGATAAAAGGAATCGGGGTAATGTTGGGGACTTTACAGATGAGACGGGATAAATTCAAGTATGAACAAGATTGCTTTTTTCTCTCTTCTGCTTAGTTATGCTTTTTATTATATAAACATTAACTGTAATATTACAGTGGGAGTCAGGTATTTGGCAACCATATATTATTTTAGTAAGTCTACATCGAGAGAACAGTTTCCAGTTTTAGCAGCTGTAACATGTTTAAACTCAGTTTGTAATGGGATCTGAAGATAACTATTCCCCACGGGCTGTGTTGATCTTCATGGCTGGCCCACTGCCAGACAGAGGGCTCGAAACTATTATTCACGCCTCCTTGCACATACCTTGTCTGAGCATGCTCAGTAAATGAATTTTGTTTCTAATATGCTGTAAATCGGGATTTCATTTTCCCATAATTTCCTTGGTATTTTATTAAACATCGAACTATTATCACAAAAGCCCCCACGTCTGCACTCGCAAACCTGAACAGTTGTGTGTGTTGAAGTAGCTGAGATCCAAATTGCCTGGTTAGAAGCCGATGGTAGGATAGCTAACAAATATCCAAACCAAAGAAGTTTTTGCCTGGAAGTCTTAGTTTAAAAATAATTAGGGTTCCCAATATTTGAACAGATTTATGTTGTTTATAAGCCAAGTACATTTTCTTCATTGAGTCAACTTGTCTTATTTAAAACAAATTATGTTTGCCGTATTAAAGTTCATATTTTTAAGGCTGAGTCTTGTATTAATCCCACAGTGAGTCATTAATCATACCAAATGCATTATAAAAACTTTAATCACTGCAGTTGAAACTGAGATTGTAATGCAATCCATCCCTTTTAATTACATCAGCTATTTTTCCCTTTCAGATCAAGAGCTATGTCGCAAAGGGAAAACAGATTAAAACTAGAGCTGTTTGATGTTTCTCTTTTTAGAACAATTTTATGTACTTTGTTTGAAAAGTTATATAATTAAAATGCTTGAATTTTTCAGCCCTCTGATTTTTGTGGCTTGAGTGGTCTGTCCGCCCTCCTCACTGGGGCTGTCTTTTGTTTGGCACCCCAAAACGGGTGGGAGTCACCCACCCACCTCAGAACTCGGGAGAAGACAGCTGTCTCTCAGCCACACTGAGCTTGCCTCCCATTAACCTCTTTATCTTAAGTGTCTGCTCTATATTTTAACATGAATGAAAATATAAACTTTGGAGACAGGCAGAACTAGGTGCAAATTCCATCTCTAAACAAATGGTGTAATGCTTAAGCAAATTATTTAACCTTTCTGGGGCCTTGCTTGCCTCATCTCTCAAAAAGGAATAGTAATAATAGTAATAGTAGTAGTAGTAATATCATAATAATAACAATTACAGTAACACTCCAGAAAGATACTGTGGAGATAACATGAAATAATCTATATAATGCATTTAGGACATTACCTGGCACATACTAGTGCATACTTAGACTATCATGTTCATAAAGTCAGGGGCTTTGAATGCTTTGTTCACTGCTATATCTCAGTGCTTTGAGCACTTATGCACATAGTAGGTGCTCAATAAATAATAGTTGGCAGAGCAATAAATGAATGCCAGCTGTCATTAGTCTTGCTTTCATTGCTGTGATAGTATTTTTGGCACTTAGCCAGGTTCCATGAGCTGTGATAATGATGTTAACTTTGGACGCTTCCATTGGTATCTTTGGTATATAGATTCATAAAACCAGAAAGATGTCTTGCAAGGAAGTATGTAAGTTATCAGGTGCTGGTTTTGACCAAGGAAGTAGATCCCGGAAGTGTGGAGTAAGTTTCTAGAAATGCACAGGTGTCATTGGAGATGAGGTCATTCAATAAATTGCTTGTATTGAGAAAAGAAACTAAACCCCAGTAGCATCAATGCTACCTGGAATTGCCTCCCAATATTGATCATCTCTTCTGATATCCTTCCAGATTAATCCTACCATATGAAAGGTTTATTAAAGGAGAGGAAGATAAACCCCTGCCTCCAATCAAACCTCGGAAACAGGAGAACAGTTCACAGGAAAATGAGAATAAAACAAAAGTATCAGGAACCAAACGCATCAAACATGAAATCCCTAAGAGCAAGAAAGAAAAAGAGAATGCCCCAAAGCCCCAGGAATCATCAGAGGTGAGTTGCTGTCCTCCAAAGAAATACCTCTGTGAGACATATCCTGTCCTGTGTCTTCTGGAACCCTGCATCCAGAGCCATGTCCCTGAATACCCACAGCCCTAAACTAAGAATTCACATCATCTCAGCTCCACGGGTCCCCGTAGTGCGGATCTGTTGGTTTGCCCAGGAGCTGGAAGGCAGTGTGTGGTATTAACTGGATGGACCAATAACAGGATCTAGAAAGATGAGAACATCCTGTATAAAACTGATAGCAAATGCTGACTTTGAGATAGAAGGAGTCAGGGCTTCAGCTCTGGGAAGCAAAGAGACTCCTATGTGATGTGGCTTCTTTGTCATTTCACAGCCAGTCTATCTGAGGAGTTGGTCTGACTCTAAAGCACACTTTGTGGGTTCTAGCACATCTAGGGATGTTGAAATGATATATGCCATGTCTCCACAGGACTTCCCTAAAAACTCAGAGATTTGTTTGCCTCCCATAATTGACCTCTGCATGAGCCTTGGGTTGAAACCAGTTTAGAAACACCTTAAGTATATACTATTTGTAGGAGAATTTTGAAATTGTTCCTCTGAAACCATTATTATCTCTCATGTTAACAGGTAGTTTCTGAACCTTTTAAAACAAGCCCCAGCTACCCACAGCCCCCAACAGCCCTTTGGTAGAAGCCATTACTGTCAGCATACAGCCAGTCATGGAGGCTGATCTGGGCTCTGTTTCAACATGAATAATAAAAAACCCTGCTGCCCATAAAAAAAAAAAAATTAGCAGCCACATTTGGAGACAGCATGTTCTAGGATTCAACCCCAAAGGGAATTTTGGTACTGATATTAAACACCCCCTAAAAATCAGGTTTATAATGAACACATAAGAGACTCCCTAATTAAACACTGGCTTAAAACACACACACACACACACACACACACACACACACACCACACCAACCTCCTAACTAGAAATTAACCTACCCAACTGACTCCTGTGTAAGAAGAGATTATTAATACCAAGATTTATTTTTTATTTTTGTTTCGTAATTATTCTAAGCTTTAGTAATTAAAAAAATGGGGGGGGGGGAATGATGCAGAGATTTCTAAACATCTGCAAGCTTGCAACATAAATGGCCAAAAGCAAGGAAATTCCAAGTTAAGGCTGACATTCCATTCTTCCTTTATCCCGTTGGCCTGGTGATTTATTATAGGGTTTTGGATCAGTGAGTTCTATTAGATACCATATGTACAGCATCGCCAAAGCACCAGAGGACAAACTGAGGCCACGGGGCCAGCTGACCTTTGAGTGGCTCCACTTTGGGGATGAAGTTTGAAATGGTTGTTTTGTGAGGTGGGGGAGGAGTCCTCAGCCCGCTGCCCTGAAGCCCCTCAGCTTGGGGAATGATTGTTGCCAAGAGTAGAGCCTGACTCCCTCCAGATCACAGAAATTCTTAAGGCCTTCAGGCTCCCTGTTTCTCCTAGGCCCCAGTGCCTCAAGGCACTGTAATGTTGGAGTATCAGAGGTTATCATGGTCAGGTCATCTGAACTACCTGGACTCTCATACCCTCTCCAAGGCTGACCTTAGAGTAAGAACTGCTGCCCACCTCCAACACAGACTCATGTGTTTGGCCAGGCATATTTCTCCTCGGTGATTGTGTGTTTGGAGTTCGGATTTTATTGTTGTTTTTCTTGATGTTTCCAATATGAAGCAGTGAACTCAATGGAGACAGGAGGGCTTATAAAGCCCTTCCAGTCAGACCCACTATCCTCAGGTAATTGGATTGCAAATGGCATGGTGGGAAGGTACCATTTAACACATCAAGGCAGATCATAAAATGCCATCCCAGGAAAAACGGTCCTTTACTTTTTTTCTGCCTAGCTTCCAGAGACCCTCTAAACCTATTTTACAAACAAAACCATAAAACTCCATGTAACCGAAGACCTAGGTCCCAGAAACTTCAGTGAGATTGAGTATCCCCTGTAGCTTTACTTCAAACCACAGCCCCATCAGAAACTGACATTTAAATGCAATTTGCCTTTTTCCCTTGCTGTACTCATTTTTCTGTATTTTCATGTAATGTATAAGCTCAGGGGACCAATGATGATTGTTAATGTAGAACAAGTAATGATATTTGTACTGGAAAAGGCAACTATTAGTACAAAAAAAAAAAAGAAAGAAAGAAAGAGAAGAGAAGCAAAAGCTATTAGGTCTTACACGTCCCTAAAAGACAGAGTTATCTTCAAGTAGATTTAAGGAGAAATACCTCTGAAAGGGTTTGATTTCTTTAAAATATTTTTTCTGTGCACCCCTACACCAGCATCCTCAGTCCTACCCGAAGATGTTAATGTGGTTGATACTTCTTTTCTTAACAAAGAGGAACAACATTCAAGGGATGAGATGATGGGGGGGGGGGGGTGCGGTGGGCAGGGGTTGGAAAAAAAGACCAGCTCAATACAACTGTTTTGTGACTGTTCTCCTCTTAGACACGTCAGGGCAGAGTGACAGTTTTGAAAGGGCTTGTCAGCCAGCTGGGTCACAGATGGAAAGTTAAAATGACCTTCTAAGGTCAAACTTTGCACAGCTACATAATGCAATGAATGGGTCAAATTGTGCCCACAACTTCTGTCAATAGGGACACATAAAGCGCACACCCATCTCATTGACCACAGTGTATTTCAGTGAACAGAAAAGCTGCATTTGTGGTGGTGCTCACTGCCTGAATTTTGATAACTTCATTTTCAGCTTTAATAGAAATATAGTTTGCTGCAGCCTAGAAGGACTTTGAGTCCTCTGTCCCTCAGGTAGACAGGCTGGTGTTGCATCCGCACAATTTTTTAATATTTTAGCATTATCTGCATGTCATATGGCACCGAGTAGAAATTAACACTTAAGCATTGCTAATTTTAGGCATCATACTGAACACATTAGGATGAGATTTGCTGTCTCAAAGAAAGGCAAGGGGCTCTAGGAAGTTTGTTGCCTGTTGTTGATATGGGGTTGGTTGGTTTTTGAAAGAGAGATGCTTTCAAAAAAAAAAAAATCTTTCTCCAAAGTGTCATAAAGCGCAGCATGTAATTTAAAACCCATTTGGATAATTGACTGATTTGACAAAAAAACAACCTCAGAATTAACCCATATATTAGAATCAAGGAATGATAAGATCGTATACACTTTGCTATTTGATAGGTGTCTCACAAGGGACTAGAGCGCCTATCTACCCTCATGTTTCTGTAATTTAGATTTCTTTGTTTAGAGCTGTGATGGGGGGGGGGGGGCGGAATAAAGCTTTACAGAAACTCCCTGAGCTGATTGACAAGCCTGTTTTCAAGAAAAACTGCTGCGTGTAATATTTTGTTTCATAGCAAAATGTGTCAACGCATTTGGCTTCCTTCTGACTGTCTTTTGAAATATTTTATCAGGTCTCATCAGAGCCAGAGAAGGAACAAGAGACTTTAAATCAGAAGAGCATCACGGAGCCTCTCCCGGCAGCAGATGTGAAGAAAAAAATGGAAGGGTACCAGGATTTTGCAGCGAGACCCCTGGGGTCTAGGGCAGACCCAGAAAAGGACAATGACATAGATCAAGGTGCCGACAGTGAGAAGGTGGTGGAAGAGGTGGGAGAGAAGGGGCCTCCTCCTCCACTCCCGAGTGCCCCTCCGGCCCCCGAAAGGGGTCCAGCCCCTGTCCCCGGGGCCGGCAAACAGCCACTCACCTCTCCCAGCGCTCTTGTGGACTCGAAACAAGAACCCCAGCCCTGCTGTTTTACAGAGAGCCCTGAAAATGACCTCCAAGAAGCGCCCTTCCCTGGCTTCCCCACCACGCAGCCACCCCTGGCAAACCAGAATGAGATAGAGGATGACAAGCTACCCGCAATGGCGGATTACATTGCCAACTGCACCGTGAAGGTGGACCAGCTGGGCAGCGATGACATCCACAATGCCCTAAAGCAGACCCCGAAGGTCCTCGTGGTTCAGTCATTTGACATGTTCAAAGACAAAGACCTGACTGGGCCCATGAATGAGAACCACGGGCTCAATTACACCCCTCTGCTCTACTCAAGGGGCAACCCAGGCATCATGTCCCCACTGGCCAAGAAGAAACTTTTGTCCCAAGTCAGTGGGGCCAGCCTCTCCGGCAGCTACCCCTATGGCTCCCCACCCCCTTTGATCAGCAAAAAGAAACTCATTGCCAGGGATGACCTGTGTTCGGGTTTGTCCCAGGCCCACCATGGCCAGAGTACCGACCACATGGCCGTTAGCCGGCCGTCAGTGATTCAGCACGTGCAGAGTTTCAGAAGCAAGCCCTCAGAGGACAGAAAGAGCATCAGTGACATCTTTAAGCATGACAAGCTGGGTCGATCAGATCCCTACCGCTGCAGTCTCTCCAAGCATCACCTTAGCCCCCTTGCTGACTCCTACGTCCTGAAGCAAGAAATTCAGGAGGGCAAGGAGAAGCTTCTGGAGAAAAGGGCGCTCCCTCACTCCCACATGCCTAGCTTCCTGGCTGACTTCTACTCCTCTCCTCATCTCCACAGCCTCTACAGACACACTGAACACCATCTTCACAACGAGCAGACAGCCAAGTACCCTTGCAGGGACATGTACAGGGAATCAGAAAACAGCTCTTTCCCTTCCCACAAACACCAAGACAAGCTCCACGGGAATTATCTCGCGTCGCTACATCTGCAAGACAAAAAGTCGGCCACGGCCGAAGCGCCCACGGATGATCAGCCGACGGACCTAAGCCTTCCCAAGAACCTGCACAAGCCCACGGGCAAGGTCCTGGGCCTGGCACACTCGGCCCCAGGGCCCCAGGAGAGCAAGGGCGCCCCCCACTTCCAGGTCCTCAACAGCCAGGGGCGAGACTGCCACCCCAAAGCCTGCCGGGTATCGCCCATGACCATGTCGGCCCCTAAAAAGTACCCCGAATCGCTATCCAGGTCGGGAAAACCTCACCACGTGAGACTGGAGAACTTCAGGAAGATCGAGGGCATGGTCCACCCCGTCCTGCACCGGAAATCGAGCCCCCAGAACATTGGTGCCGCGCGCCCCATAAAGCGCAGCCTGGAGGACTTGGACCTCGTGATTGCTGGGAAGAAGGCGCGGGCGGTGTCGCCCCTGGACCCATCCAAGGAGGCCTGTGCGAAGGAGAAGGCCTCGGAGCCGGAGAGCGAAGGCGGCAAGGCGGCACACAGCGCGCACTCGGGGGGCCCATCGGAGGGCCACAAGCTTCCGCTCTCGTCCCCCATCTTCCCAGGTTTGTATTCCGGGAGCCTGTGTAGCTCGGGCCTCAACTCCAGGCTCCCGGCCGGCTATTCCCATTCTCTGCAGTACTTGAAAAACCAGACCGTGCTTTCTCCACTCATGCAGCCCCTGGCTTTCCACTCGCTTGTGATGCAGAGAGGAATCTTCACGTCGCCGACAAATTCTCAGCAGCTTTACAGACACTTGGCTGCGGCCACACCTGTAGGAAGTTCGTACGGGGACCTTTTGCACAACAGCATTTACCCTCTAGCTGCTATAAATCCTCAAGCTGCCTTTCCGTCTTCTCAGCTGTCGTCCGTACACCCCAGTACAAAACTGTAAGCCCAGAGCTGCACTCCTTACCCTGGGGGTGATGGCTTATAGAATTAGAAGTCAGTATTTCTTCTAATCCGGGGGTAAGATCAGTCCCAGCCAAAGGGGCTGAACATGCCGAGAAGGGAGGTGAACATACCTGATTTTTCCTGGGACGACTCCAGCCTTGGCTAGTCGGTCTCCAGCCCCTTCCAACCCAGATGCCCTGGCGCCTAGATGGTTCCCTTTGCATGTGGGTCTTGTGAAGGGATTTTTGTGTATCCAGGAAGAATTTAGAGGACCCCGTCTTGAGGATGGTCAGGAACAATCTGGGCAAAAAAAAAAAAAAAAAAAAAAAGGAAAGAAAAAAAGAAAAAAAAAAAAAGAAAAGAAAAAAGGGGGAGGGGGCAGGCATTTCAAAGGAAGGGGCAAGGAAGACTGGCAAACATTTGCCAAGGGATGCCCCTCTTCCCACAAAACTCTCCAAGGTTCAATCAATGCAATGTATAGTGAAACTTCAGTAGATCTTTCATTTTGACACTATTAAACAATCCAGAGAAGTAAACACTGTTAAAATGACTGTATATATTTGCTTCTTAAAACTACCCGTATCACTGTTTGCTCACCTAATTTATATACAGGTAGTTCCATTTTCTCCCGGTTCCTTCTTGTCCTTTTTTTTTTCTTTTTTTTTTTTTTTAAACAGTATCGCTTTTGTTTGCAGGTCTTTTGTTTTGTTTTGTTTTATTTTGTTTTGTTTTGTTTTTTAAAGGCTGACTGACTGTCCTAGTTGTTGATGTGTGTTTGTAATTTTTCCACATCTTATCATTTTGAGCAGCTTTGGGTGGTAAAGTTATTGTTTACAAATTGAAGCAACTGATTCTAGTGGAACAAATGAAAAAGAAACAGTTGAGCACACAATAGTGCAAAGAATGTTCCTTTGCAGATCCGCAACTTAAGGATTTTGTTCCTCATAAATGGCATAGTCGAAAGAGCTTATACACTGCTTACCCGGCCAAATGCTTTGCTTTGAAGTATTGGGTTATGTGAAAATATCGAGCATTGTCCTTACCTTATCTAGGCTGTGAAACTGTCCTACATACCAGAGGAATCATAAAAACAAAAACCTCACTGGCAGCAAGCTGCTGAACAACAAGAGTCTAGAGGACATATTTGTGGGCTGCGCAGATATTTTAGGAATTTCAGAAATTAGAACAGAAGCCAAAATGATTTACATTGGTGTTGGCACCGATCCCTTTAAACAGTGTGGGAAAGGGGGTTGGGGAAGAAGAAGGAGCCCCACTATCCGGAAGAAAAGGAGCAGCTGGAGGCCCGGGCACCTGATACCTTCCCTGGGTCGCGGTCTTTTGAGTAATAATAGGTAGTCACATGGCCTTCATCAAGTTGGTTTCTTGTTCTCAAGAAGAGCCTCCCAGGCCACATCTCTGTGGGATAATTGGCATCCTGGATTACCCATTTCAAAAGAAAGCCCTCTTCTTTGGGTTTATGGGGCGTTAGTTTTGTGAGTATGCACGCACATCTGGTGGGTCGTGTCATGTTTTTAACCACCTGGCAAGACAGTCCACTTTACGATTTCTTTTATTGTTGGAAGAAATGGCCAAGTTGTTCAAGCAGTCAAAAGATGTGGAGAATGTGTATGGTCATTCTCGCCACTTTATTCCATGCGCTGCTGGGATGTAACATCGAGGTGGATGCATTTTCTAAGTGTGTTAAAAGTCAGTCAATACAGAGTGGATTTTCTTTCCCAGTCCCATCCCTGCTGATAAGACTGCTTGGGTGAACTCCCCAGCCAACCTTTCCCTCCCCCAACACTACCAGTAGACATTAGAACCACAGTTAACCAGTCCTTTACCTCTGAGATATTTAATTCTATGAAAATTTTGATGACAATTTTCAACTTCTAAATAGGTAACTCGACTGCAAAATAATCACAACTGGTAAACAAGGACACTGAGGCTCTTAAAGCCATGCATGCCATACATTTGTATTGAAGCGTCTCCATGACATGAAGCCAAATATTCAATGTAACATACTTAATATCCAAAGGTGGAAACAAAAGAATGTAGAGATCTAGTGTTAAGAGTTCCATTTGCTTCAATTAATTATTTACCTTCCTGTGGAATTTTACATATATATATATATACATATATATATATATATACCATAGATAGACTAGTAGAATATAGATTATAAATGTGTGAGTGCAGATTATCCTGCTATTGCACAAGATGGAGGGGGAAAAAATCTCAATTCCAGCTGGCAAATTGCTAGCCAGGACACATATAAGCAAGTTGCACTAGATTGAATGGTCACAGAATCAGAGGCCATGGAAGAAAAAGGAAACTCCAGTGTTTCTGCAGCAGAACACGGGCTAGACCCTAGCACATGGTCTCTAGGAGTCTGTTTCTCAAAGGAGTGGGGGCCGTCTGTCCCTGGTGGAGCTCACCTATCCGTTTGGAATATGGGGCATTTGTTTTCCCCGCTACAATGATTTCAGTCTGGTTTCATCATGTTGGAATTCGATCACACCATTTTCAAACAATGTTAACATAGTCCAGCTTTTGTTTTCCTCATCTCTTCCGAGAGGAGACTCACTGTTTCTGTCTGAGGAAGCTCATACCCTCGGCAAAACATCAGGACAAATAAAGAGAGATGGGGGTATACATTCCCAACAGAAGCAGTGTGTTATTTGTTTTAAAACTCCGAACAGAGATCTTGGAAATCTTTCAAAAAAACCATTGAATTCTTCATTGGCTGAGAACTACATTTTAAAAAGTCTTAAATGGGGCTTTGTTTGCATTGTTTGAGTTCAAGGGGCCTTATTATTGAATGGAATTGCCCAAGCCTTTCTTTGTGCAATCAAAGCATTGTTATTGGTAGTTTAGTAAAGGAAACTGTGGAATCTAATTGGCAATGGAGTCATAAATCTATTTACTGAGTGTGGCTTCCAAGAAATGTTGCAATTCAAAATAGCACTAAGTCCGTGATTTACTGGACACTTGGAGATTCTAAATAATATTAAAAAAAAGAAAGAAAGAAAGAAAGAAAGAAAGAAAGAAAGAAAGAAAGAAAGAAAGAAAGAAAACCTTTCCGTGCAACTTCTGGTTTAACATTTGGCAACTTAAAAAAAAAGAGAGACAGAGAAAACAAAACAAAACAAAACAACAACAACAACAAAACCCCAGCCCAACTGAGATTCAGAATTAAGTATTCTTCTAGTAAGTGATTGGAACTTGTAATATTTGCCACAGGACTGACTTATTTATTTACTAGCTAGAAGCTCTTAAGTTCACTTGTTTATCAGGGCATATACAGAAGGGTTTATTAAAACTCAATGTTGACTTTACAACTTTCTGACCTGGTGCATGAATTCTCAAGTACTGTATTTCACTGTGTTGGTGTGTCTGATGGAAATTTCGAGGTGATCCCACAAAAATATTTTATGTAGTGTGCCTTCAAAGAGAACCATTTCTTTCTCTTCACTTGTTGTCCCACAAAGTCACATTTGGTGGTGGTCAGCCAAGTCCCATCTGGTCCAGTTTTACTCTTGTCCCAGATTTAAAGAGAAATGGGAACAAGTTTGCCCCAGTGAGACCCACACCATTGCAATGAGTATCTTGAGCACTTAAATTCCAGTGTTGGCTGTTGATGTATTTGATATTCTGCTTGTCTCCCCATGGTTGAAATATGTCTGAAAATAGCAGCATAATCTCTTGGCTGTTTATACTTTTTTAAACTTTCCTGTGTTGTAAATATTGTATACTTTTGGTGATTCCAGCTATGTAACCTCTATGCTCTGTAAGGTGATTATTTGTATATAGCAACATGGCCCAGTGATATTACATAGTTTCCCAATGGAGAGGTTATTGAGTAACCTTTGCATTAGTTTAAACACTACCAGAAGAATGCTGAGCCAAAACTATAAACACTCAATTTTGTATGTTTTCCAAATTGTACTTATTACTGCTTTTGATACTGTATTACGTGCCAATAGTTTCCCAATCACATAGCAGGCAAGAGATATTTTGTACTTTTTGATCCACTGTAATATTTAATAAAAAATGTTACTATCTGTTTCCTTTCGGGTGTGAGCAATCTGTTACTTCTTCCTGAGGAGTCCTGTGGCCTCAGGACTTTTTTGCACCCCGTTGTCGCCAAATTGGATAATAGCGGTGATGATGATGATAATTGGTAATGGTGATGATGGTGTCTACTTTGTTGGGAATTTGCTGGGTGCCCAAGTGACATACAGTCTTCACACCCACGCGTGAATACAGGTACGCCTGTTTTATTGATGAGAAAACTAAAGCTTAGAGAGGGCAATTTGCCCCAGGTCACCTAACAAACTGAGTTAGGATTTGAACCCAGAGCTCTTAAGTCTATGACTTCCTTTGTATGCCACGCTCCACTCCTGGCAGATAACAAAAGTCACTGTCTATTTACTTGGTCAACAAAGATTTACTCATGCCTGAACTGCCGGGCTTAGTGTTAGGAGCTGGAAATACAATGGTGAGTAAAAGATAAATATTGTCTCTGGAACTTATAAATCTTATGAGAAACAGTTAATCAAGTAGTCAGTCATATAAATACAAAAGCTTGACCTGACCTAGTTCCCAGGGAGAGGAGTATGGTAACAAAGTGATACATGAAGAGGAAGTGGTGATTCAACTTCTTCATGTGAAGAAGGAGCATGAGTTGACCAGGTGAGAGGGAATTGGAAAAAGAGGAGTCCAAACACAGGGCACTGCATGTGCAAAGGCCCGGCAGCAGGGACAAATTTGGTTTATCATAGGTATTAAAAAAAAAGCCTGCGTGACAGAAGCATAATTGACAAGGTCCAGGGCATGAGGTTGAGGTGAGGTGAAAGAGTATAGCAGGGGCCAGTTAGGTAGAACATAACAGACCAGGCTGAGCATTTTGGTCTTTTTCCTAAGCAAGAAGAGGTTTAAGCAGGGAGGTAATGTGTTCAGATTTCTTTTGGTGTCACTGGCTGCTGTGTGAAGGCAGACTGTGAGCAATCTAATACCAAGATGGCAGTCATTTCAGTTGGGGTGGTGGAATGGTAGAGTGGACACCATTCAGAGATGGTTAGAAAGAAGGGTGAAGAGACAGCAATGGATTAAATGGGACAGTTGATGGATACTCAGGGAGGGGTGAAAAGCTAGGCAAACAGCGTATTCTGAGTTGTGCTGATGATGGACAAAGATTTCTGATCTTTTGTCCCCTTAATCCTCTGCCTTCAGGCCTCCCCCTGGTTTTGCTCAGCTTATTATTAGTTGAAATGAGGCATTCACAAAGTAGTACCCTATGTGCTCCCTTCTTAATGGAGATTAGGGCAGGGGAGAAGGTGGACAGTCTTTGGTGAGGGTCTTGCTTTACAACCCCCACCATCTGGTCAGGATGGACTTGGAATAGACAGGAGACAGTAATCTGCTAGCAAGCATGTGGCCACAACTCTGAGGGGGATTAGGGGTGGGGAAACACATATATTTTTATAAAAGACACTAGAACCTTTTTCTTACCATGGAAAGGACCCTGCTCACCCTCTCAGACCAGCAGGAATTACAGCAACATGTTCTGGGCTACTCCCTTTTCTTTCTGGCTATTATCCCTCTGAATCCAAACACTCCAAACACAGGACCGGTAGCCTCAGGGTCTCCTTGCCTTCACTCTGATTCATGTGTATTTCACCATATCATGTGAACTGCTATGAGTACATAAAAAAAAAATGTTCTTCCATCTATGACACATTCAGCATTTATAGATCTGATACTTGAATCATACACAACAGGAAACATCATGATAAGTTATCTATTTTTACCAGGCCTAGCTGGCAAATACTGTTGGGAAGGAGGGTGCTTTTGCTAAAGATGTCACTCATAGTGCAAAAGCAATGAAAATGCCCAATGATTTATTCTAGGAAAGTGGCCAAAGTTGACAAATGTTTGAGGGCTGATAGTGACCAGGAAATGGGTGATCATTTACAACAACAAGTATATAAGTGGCAGGAGGCAGGAGTGGGGTGAGGGGTGACCTCTGGCCAGGAATAATGTGAAAGAAAGCATAGTCTTCAAGCTTGGCCTAGGGAGTATAGTAAATCATGTTAATTTAGGCTTTGCCAATTCAGAATTCCTGGATTTTGGAATCTCCAGGCTAAGTCCTAGGATAAAAAACATTCCAAAGTATTTGTTTAACCTGCTTAAAAGAACGAACTATTTTTAATCATGCTAGCCATAACCCTAGGCATTCAGCCAACCGAGGAAGGACAAGGTGATCTGTTCCCTGAGGCATCCATACAAGAACTAGTACTATTTTAATTATTGTTGAAACTCTTTCTAGAACAGAACTGTCCAGTGGAACTTCCTGGGATGATGGAAATATTTTATAATTCAAAGCTTTCCAATACTGTAGCTACCCACCAGTGTGGCTACTGAGCCCTTGAAAGGTGCCTAGTGTGATGAAGGAACTGACTCTTTCATTGTATTTCATTTTTATTCATGTAAATTTAAATAGCCCCCTGTAGCTAGTGGTTCCTACGTTGAACAGCACAGCTCCAGAAGGTCTAATTGGTTAGTGTTCACATACAGATGGACTCTGTTACAGATAGGTCAATATCTGCATATAAACGTTAACATGAACACTAAAGCAGTCAACATTGAGTCTTTTCTTGGCAAAACTTCGTTAATCAGTTGGGGGTGGCTATAGATTTGACACTATTTTTCGCTCGGGATTAACACATCACAGGCATTGAAATACTTAACTGAATGAACTAATAAAGCATTGAGAGGGCATTAAGAAAGAAGTCTGCAATTACGGCATTTTGTAATCCAGTCCTGTTTTTTATGTTAAATCTGATTGTGTAAGGCTGGAGCACAACTTCCAGAAAGTCTCTGCAATGTTTGTGTGGCCGTGTTCAAGCCATGCTGCTTCACCCCTTGGGAATTTGAAATTAACTCTGGACACCGGGAGAGCATTCAGCACGAGGGAGATTATCAAGAAGAGAGAGAGGGGCCCAGGGACCAAGTGTGGAGGAATCCATGACAAAATATTTTCAGTGTCCTGGTCTTTGTACCTCAGACCTGGGTATGTCCCTTTATTTCTCCTTTACACATAATGAAAACAACAAACACCCAACGGTGTACAGTGAGAACTCCATATGTTTTATGCTTTAAATGTTTTGTTTTGTTTGTTGGCTGGTTGGTTGCTTGGTATTCATTCATTCCATCTTCAAGGATCCCATGAGGTAGATACTGTATTTATTCCTATTCTATAGTTGAGGGAAATAAAGCCATCACTGAGCTTTTTGATAACCAATCAAAACGGGCAGGTTTTGGGGCGCGTGGGTGGCTCAGTCTATTAGGCGTCCTTCAGCTCAGGTCATGATCTCACAGTTCGTGGGTTCGAGCCCCATGCCAAGCTCTGTGCTGACAGCTCAGAGCCTGGAGCCTGCTTCGGATTCTGTGTCTCCTTCTTTCTCCCGCTCACACTCTGTCTCTGTCTCTGTCTCTCTCTCTCAAAAATAAGTAAAACATTAACAAAAACAACAAAACGGCAGGTTTTTCTTACTGTGTGCAACTCCTCCTGCTTCCTGCCACCCTGACATAGAAATTCAAGCAATCAGCCAAAAATGTCACGTAACACCCTAAAGTTGTTTGTCAATTAATGAGGCAAAAAAGAGAGAAGACATCAAGAAATAGTATTATAAAAGGGAAAAAAAGGACATATTTTTTTTAATTATTAGAGGACAGCATTAACTTTAAGCTTATACATTGGAAAAGTTAGATGAAAGGAGCCATTTTCTACAAAGCTAGAAATGAACAAAAATTTCCCAAGAAATATAAAACTCAAATAACAACTGAAGGTTTGATCAGGTGTCGCATAGTTCTCCACAAAAAAGCACCAGGCCAAGATGGTTTTAAAAACTGCGTCAGAGAATTGAAAAAGAGGAAAACTACTCAGTTCTTTTTGTGGGTTTATTTTGACCTCATTAACCAAACTCAAGAAAGGACGACAGTGAAAGAAAAAAAGAATACAGATCAATCTCACTTCTAAACCAGATGCAGCAATCCCAAGTAAAATATCAGAAAAATGTAAAAATTTCTGTTTATAAATGTACATCCGTATTCACACACATAAATACGTCTTCTACATATATGTGCATGCACAGTATACTAAAAGGATGTACGCATTTGAAATGTATTAAAAGCAGTATTCTACCATGCCCAAGAAGGGTTCATCCTAGAGATGTCAAGTTGGTGAAACATTAAAACTCCTATTACTATAATAACATATGAAAGCCATCTGGAAAACGATTAAGGTGGGTGGAAACCTGGAACAGTACACAACAATGCACAGATGAATTTCAAAGAAGAAAACGTGAGAGAATTGTTCTATACTCCCGGAGCGGGGAAAGCCATTCTAACTGTGGTTCCAAATTCACAAACTATAAAAGATGACTCCCTGTGTAAAAATTGAATTTCTATGTGCAAAATATAAGCAAATTCAAAATGCAAATTTTACATTGCCGATAAATACTGCAATTCACATCAAAAAGGGCTAATCTGTGTAATGTATAAAGAGCTCCTAGAAATCAGGAAGGAAATGGGCAAATGGCAGTAAAACGTACAAATCTTAAGGGTACAGTTCAATGAACTTTGACGCATGTGCACAGCCATATGAGCATGACCAAGAACAAAATATAGTATACCTCTATTTTGGCAGAATGTTTTCTCATGACACTTTCCAGTCAACTGACCTGCTCTGACCCAAGAGGTAATCACTGTCCTAATTTCTATCATCGAATTTGTTTTACTTGCTTTTCACCCTCTTAAAAATTTGGAACACAAAGACATTTACCATCACGTCATTGCTTTTATTTAACATAATACTCTAGGTCCTATGCACTGTGGTATGAGAAGGAAATGACATAAAAAAGTGTAAAGTTTAGAGAGAAAGAAATAAAATTGAAAATTTTCATAACAATATGATTATTTATCCAGAAAAATCCAAGAGAATTTACAGATAAATTTTTATAAAGAATGAGAGAACTCAGTACATTTGCTGGATGTAAGATGAAAATACCCCAGTCCATAACATTTTTATCTACCAGCAACAATGGAAATGATACTCAAAAAAAAATTCCTTTCAGAGTAGCAATAAAACCAAAAGTTACCTAACGGTCAATTTAACAAAATGACTTGGAAAGCAATTTGGCAGAATCTAGTAAAGCTGTAGATGTGCTTACTACAAACTCAGCAAGAACACTTCTAGATGTATGCAGAGAACCTTCACAACTTGTATTAAAAGGGGCGTGTTGCAACGTTGATTTCCCTCACACACAGAGGGACACAGAGACACAAAACAGAATAAAATTCCATTAATGAAGAAAGGGTAAATAAGTATATGGAATAATACATGATAGTTGCAATTAATTTTTTTTTAACTTTTTAAATGTTTATTTTTGAGAGAGAGAGAGCGCGCACATGCACGCACACAAGTGGGGGGAGGGGCAGAGAGGGAGACAGGCTCAAAGGCTATGAGATGTCAGTGCAGAGCCCAACATGGGGCTTGACCTCACAAGCCATGAGATCATAACCTGAGCCGAAGTCGGAGGCCTAACCAGGCACCCCTACGAGGCCAACTGTCTATGCATCAATGTAAAGAATTGATGAAAAACTTAATGTTGAGTGAAAAAAAAATTACAAAAAAGTTCTCATAGTATAAGAATTAAAAACATAAGTAGGGTAATACTGTAATGAATATATTTAATGAATGTATAAAGACATAAACAGCAGCACATCAACATCAGATTATTTACAGGAGGAGAATCTGATGGGGGAAGAGGAGGCCTTTTACTGCCTGTGAAATTTAGTTCTTTTGACATCTGAGGCAAGATGGCAAAGGTTAACATTCACTGAATTTAAGTGGAAACAAAGTAGGGATGTACTATGACACATTTTGTGTATTTGAAATGACTCCTACTTTATAAAATGAATTAATTGACACATAACACTGCACGTGGAGTAAAGACATGTGGGTTTGCAGCCTCCAAGCCTCAGTTAACTCATCTGTAAACTGGGGATGAATAAGTCCAGCCTGGTCTCCCATCAGTGTTGTCACTATATGAAAACACTTCACAAGCAAGGAACCTCCGTGCCGCTAACATCACTACTGATGCTGACGGGTGGGATCGCTGTGCATCCGACTCCAAGGTCCATTCTCACGGGATGTATCAAGTCTCTTCTTTATGGGTTCCACACGTCAGCCCCTTGCCCAGAGCCTCAAATGCTTTTAGCCCACGTACCCCCATAACACCCTGGAGAGACAGACACAGGTATACAAAGGCTAAATGCGTGACCCAAGGCTCCTGGGGAAGTGAGTAGTAGACACAAGGTTTGAACCAGGCCCAGCTCATTCCAGCACCTCAGCTCTCCATCACTGGGTGGCTCCTTCCCAGCTCAGGCTGGTCGGTGTTCAGTATTCACACAGATACCTCCTGAAACTCGCTTGTGTTGTCAACACTCCTTCTTACTTCCTCTCTTCCTACCCACCCCATCTACCTTCAGGGCAAGGTGGGATTTTTTCCTGGTTGCCTAATACAGAGAAGGATGAGGGTCTGGAATCTCCTTAGCAGGGCTCAGATCTTCCATAGAGCACATATTTCTGTCCCTAAGCCCTTCCCTTCCGTTCTCCTCCTCCTGGGGTCCCTACAGCCAGCCCTCCACCTCAGACCCGGGTGGGGCCAGCAAGCACTTATTACAGTGGTGCCTGTGGGTTGAATGAGAGCACCAAATTTGTTGCAGATTTCAAGAACATGTTGGGACTGATTTCCAACTTTGGCTTCTGATCTGTGTGCGGGTGGGACACTGCTCTGTGTGGAACAGCAAACAGGCCTGCCCAGAGCAAGAGGGTCAGGATCCCATGGGTGGGGGTGTCCACACTTTGTCCTGGGAAACTGAGGCTGCAAAGTAATGGGACTAGTTTCCATGAGCCAGGAGGATTCATTTACAATTCCTCCTCCCCCTCTCCTCCTCCATGTATGTGTGTGTGTGTGTGTGTGTGTGTTTGTGTAACCCAGGTACTGTGCTAAGTGCTGCCGCATATATAATCTTCTCATAACAACCCTCTGGGGTTATGTTATTTCTTCTTTACAGATGTGGAAACTAAAGCTGAGAGAAGTTAAACAACTTGCCTAAGTTCATCTAGAGCATTTATGGCAAAGCTACAATTCAAGCCCAGACCTTCTGGCTTCTAAGAGCATGTCTTAGTCCATCATCCCTTCTATTTCACAGAGGCCCGAATGGGAAGATGTTTCACTGTATAGTAGGAAAACATCCTACTGACTTCTTTAATCCTTGAGGTCCCAACCATGCTCCCTCACTTTTGACATGTCTGATTCCTGAAAGATGGCCACTCCATCCATGTGTTTAAGCCAAGTCATATCCAGGAAGTAAGTCAAGCTTCCATTAATTTGGGGAATATAAGGGAACCAAGGAGCAATGGTCTTTACCAGGTTTAGCATCTTCTTAAGTAAGCAGCTTAGATCTGGGGATGTCAATGTTGGTGGATGAAAAATGGACTGTTTGCATGCTCTGAGTTAGTGACCTTGTGAGAGTAATGTCTGTTGATCCTTTGTTGCAATGCAAACAAGCCACTGAGTTCTTCATACACCTTGTTTCATTTTTCCATTAAAACTCCTTGTAGATGAGGAAACTGGAGCTCAGAAAGGGTAAGTAATTTGCCCATAGTCATCCACCTACAGCGAGCACTGTGACTATGAACACGACGAATGGCTGTCGTGTCTGAGCGCCCAGCCTCTTCCCTGAACTGACCCAGTAGGAACTCACCTCAGGATTTCCACTTTTGCCGCCGGGCTCTTAATGGGAGTAAATGTGAGGCCTCCGTCCCGGCACCTTGGGCTCTCTCTGTATGGTCTCTTGGAGACTGCTCTTTCCCAACTTCTTTAGATCTATCACCCAAACTTTGGGAAGTTCATTTATTGATTGATTGTATATCCAGGCCCTGTGGCCACACACACAGTCGGCAGCATGTTTGTACTGGGCCATTTCCTCTGCTGGCCTGTAGTCCACCGACATGTCAGTAACCTTTCATCGGAACCTGGTCTTCTGTGTCCTGCCTCTTGTGGGTTACATAGAGGAACCCACAGAAAGGTGTAACGGATAGCGTTCCTCCATCCATCTCAAACTGAGATACGCTGATCCCCACAGAGAATATTTTGGGAGAAAAAATCCTCATCCATAAAATAGCATCATTGGGAAGCTAAATCATTATTCATCTTTTAAGTTAAAGATGGAGAGTTTAAATCTCTTGCAGTTCACAAAGGCATGGAAAGATTATGGCCTTCTCTTGTCCTAATTTACTCCATCATTAAAAAGCAACATTATTTTCATGCTGAAAATCACATAGATATATTATGTAATCAAAGGTAGAATTCTTCTGAGTGCTAAGATGAAAACCAAAGACATCAGAAATACCAAATTTGGGGGCGCCTGGGTGACTTAGTTGGTTAAGCTTCCGACTTCAGTTCAGATCATGATCTCACAGACTGAGTTCGAGCCCCGCATCGGGCTCTGTGCTGACAGCTCAGAGCCTGGAGCCTGCTTCAGATTCTGTTTCCCCCTCTCTCTGCCCCTCCCCTGTCCACTCTCTCTCTCTCTCAAAAATAAATAAACATTTAAAAAAAAAACCCAAAATACCAAATTTGCAGCAGGCTGCTTTCAGCTGCAATCCAACAAATACTCACTACATGGCCCCCATGTGTCAGGCATAGTGAAGAACTCCCAGTTAGAGCACAGCCTAAGGCAGCCCTTCTCTGTTTCTTCTGGAGCTTGAAATTTAGCAAGGAAAACAGAGGTGAAAGCAGTATTTCTAAGTGTGCTGAGTATTACAAGAGACAACAAAGAGCTATGAGAGCATAGGCTAAGGAGAATGGTAATTTCAATTAGGATTAAGGGAAGGTTTCTTGGAGGAAGTGACTTTTAAGCAGAGATCTGGGAAGAGATGAATAGGGAAATAAGATACATGAAATTTCACAAACAAGACAGCATGGAATGTTCTAGGAACTGAGAAAGAGCAGAACGGTCTGTGGTTGGGGTGAGGAAGCAAGACTTTTGGGGTCCCTGCTTGAATAAGGAAGTATAAAAAGTACTGACTCAGTGTGCAGCAACTATAGCACAACCTCTCATATGATAGAACATCAGGTATTAGTCAAACAAATGACAATATCCCCTTTGGGGATAATTTACATTCTAAAAGACAATGCCAGGCCCAGAAAACCTGAGAAAACCGCTGGAAAACAACATGAAACAGCAAGAGAATTCAGATATGAGTTGCAAAGTAGATACATAAAACCAGTAGCATTTCCTAAACCATACTTGTTAGAAATTGCGGTAAAAGAAAAGATCTCATGTAAAATAGCAGCCATAAAGAATCTTAGACATGAATGTAACATGTAATTTTCAAAGGTTTTATTTAAAAACACTTTAATAATCTATTGACAGACCCAAAGATGGCTTAAGACATTGAAAGACAAACTATTGTCTTTGATGGGAAGATACCAATTCTTCCTAAATTAATTCATAAATTGAATGAAATTCCAATTTAAATGGCATTTATTTTTTTAGAGAGAGAGTGTGCACAAGTGGGGGAGGGGCAGAAGGAGAGGGAGAGAGAGAGAGAATCTTTTTTTTTCAATACATGAAATTTATTGTCAAATTGGTTTCCATACAACACCCAGTGTTCATCCCAAAAGGTGCCCTCCTCAATACCCATCACCCACCCTCCCCTCCCTCCCACCCCCCATCAACCCTCAGTTTGTTCTCAGTTTTTAACAGTCTCTTATACTTTGGCTGAGAGAGAGAGAATCTTAAGCAGGCTCCAGGCCCAGCACAAAGCCCAAAGTGGGGCTTGATTTCACAACCGTGAGATCATGACCTGAGCCGAAATCAAGAGTTGGATGCTTCACCAACTCAGCCACCCAGGTGCCCCAGAAAATATCAATTTTTAAGTTAACAAAATGATATTAAATTTTTTGTGTGTGAAACAAATGTTCAATCAGAAAACTTCTCAAAAATCAGACAAAAACTGCCTCTGTCTGATGCCAAAATTATTTTAAAGCTACAATAGGTAGCTTTGAGTTATTAGGTAAAAATAGATCAATGAATAAGAATGAAGGGTCCACAAATGAAACCAAATTCATATGGAATCTTGATGTATGAAATGGTAACATTTCAAAATATTAAGGAGAAGGTGATTAGTCTGTAAATGGTGTTGGAGAAATGGGCTGATTGGAAAGAAAAATAAAGCTATATCTCTTCCTCATTTATAACACTAATATTAATTCCAGATAGATCAAAGATTCAAATGTAAAATGGATTTTTTTGGAGTAAAAATATACCATAAACCGAGAGAAAAGAAAAATGACAAGTTGGGAAAATATTTAGCTCGTGTGATAGGAAAAGGGCTAATTTCTTTCATTTTTAGAAAGCTCATGCAAATAAAATAGAGAAATGACAAGCAGTACCCATCAGCAGTCAACTACCAAAAAGTGAAATAAAATGTAGACAGTAAATATGAAAATATGCTCAACATTACTCATAAGGAAAGACATGCAAATTAAACAGCAACAAGAGATTTTCTTAAACTCAAGATTGTGAGAAGCTAAAGTGAGGAGACCCCATTATTATTTTTTTAATGTTTATTTTTTAAGAGAGAGAGACAGAGAGAGACAGAGCATGGGTGGGGGAGGGGCAGAGAGAGAGGGAGACCCAGAATCTGAGGCAAGCTCCAGGCTCTGAGCTGTCAGCACAGAGCCTGACATGACGGCTCAAACTCATGAATCCCAAGATCATGACCTGAGCTGAAGTTGGACACTTAACCAACTGAGCCACCTAGGTGCCCTGAGGAGACCCTTTTCTGAGAAGGCTATGGAGAGTTAAGAACTGACAGACATTGAACTGCAGCAAGCGGTGGTGCACTGGTACATTTCTGGAAGGAAACTTGACAAAATCAATCTGATTTTAAATGGGCACATGGGTGGCTCTGTTGGTTAAGTGTCCAACTCTTGATTTTGGCTCAAGTCAAGATCTCATCATTCATGGGTTCGAGCCCCACATCCAGCTCTGTGCTGACAGTGCCTGGGACTCTCTCTCTGTGCCCTTTCCCTGATGTTATGCATGCACACACACAGGCACACACACACACTCTCCCTCTCATGAATAAATAAACGTTAAAAAAAAAAGGTACTACTATAGACTGAATGTTTGTGTCCTCCTCACATTCACATGTTCAGTCTTAATCCCTAATGTGATGGTATTTGGAAGCAGGGTGATTTAGGGATGATTAGGTAATGAGGGTGGAGTGCTCATGAATGAGATTAGTGCCCCTATAGAAGAGACCCCAGAGAGTTCCCTCACCCCTCCCACCATGTGAGGACACAGTGAAATGCCAGCTCTCTAGGAGCCTGGAAGGGGTTCTCATCCAGACGCTGAATCTGTTGGCACCTTAACTTTGGACTTCTCAGCTTCCAGAATTGTAAGAAATAAATTTCTGTTATTTATAAGCACCCCAATCTATGGCATTGTGTGATAATAGCCTGAATGGACTAAAACATATATGTATCATTTAACTAAGCAACTACTCTGCTAGGAATTTACCTGTAGAAATATACCTACAGATGTTGGTCAAGAATTATGTGTAAGAAATATATTCCTTTTTTTAAAGTTTATTTATTTTGAGAGAGAGACAGAGAGAGAGAGAGCAAGCAGGGGAAAGGCAGAGAGAGAGAGAGAGAGAGAGAGAGAGAGAATCCCAAGCAAGCTCTGTGCTGTCAGCACAGAGCCTGACACGAGGCTCGAATTCACAAATGGTGAGATCATGACCTGAGTGGAGATCAAAAGCCAGACACTTAACCAACTGAGCCACCCAAGCACCCAAGAAATATATTCCTAATTATTTAAACACCTCTTGCAGGGAGAAGGAATCACTGAATGGTTAAGGACTCCCTTGTTTTGGATTCTTATGCAGCTGTGGAAAAGAATGAACTAGTTCTGTGTGCACAGAGACAGGGAAAAAACCTGTTATAGGACCATGTGTCCAGAAGCATCCTTTTGTGTCATGGGAAGAGGTATATACAAATAGATAATGACAGGTAGATAGATATGCATGCACACGGGTATGGGCATAAACAAATTTTCTGAAAGCAATCAGAAATAGTTTATCCTCAGCTATCTTTGGACAGAGACACAGGCTTGAGGGATCAGGCTTTTACCATTTGTTTTCTACTTTGCTCTACTATTGAAAGTTTTCAAATATATAGACTAATTACTTTATTTATTAAAATATGAACATGGATTACCTGGATAGTGTGATAAGGGACTTTTTTTCTTCTTTGAATGTCCATGGTCTTAAAACAAAGTTTGAGTGGTGGGAGGCAGCACTAAAGAAAATGATACTAGGTGAAGTCTTGACCCAAAAGAATGAACCTCAAATGGTGGTCTGTGCAGCTGCTAGAGCTGCAGAAGAGGTATTTTCAGAGGAGGGGAATTTCTAACAGCTCGCAGACTTCCCCACTCGCCTCAAAGAATGATGGCCCCCTCATATATAACCTTCAGGGAACTTGGCTTTGGCATTAACAGAGTTAAAAGGAAATCAGGCTTATAAAGAATGCCGTTACTATTTGTGCAAGCATTTCCTCTCTATAGATAAAAATGAGCTAGATGACAAAAACAGATACAGGTTCAACTCAAGCCTTCTCTTTTCCTCCACTTAGCTGGGCAGACTACAATGGCTCACACCCACTCTACCTTCTTCTGGGCCCTGCATGCTTCCATGACCCAAACATGCAGCAGGCTTCAGCTGGATTCCAGGACCCCAGGAATGTGTCCTGTGACCTTGGCTGCGTCTTCTCTACATCACCTGTTTCTGAGGCTCTTCTTCTTCCACATCCTTCCAATCAATCTGTACTGAGATCAGTTCTGTGTGCAGCACCATGCAGGGTGCAAGAGATGGCAAAACAAGGCCTATACACTCAAAAAACCGCTGGATGTTTCTGAGGAACCTCAGAAATCAATTAGGCAGCCATGTGAAAGGAGGTATCTAAAGACAGAATTTCAGTCAGGAGTTGGAGTTGGAGATGTGTTGGTTGACCCAACCTCCAGCTGATCTTCTCTTCATACAGCAAAAGTCAGCCCCGTGACACCTTTCAGGCAAAGAGATATAAACAAAAATCTTTGGAGTGAAAAAAGAAAAGATTTGTAAAAATGACAGATCCAGGCAACATTATTCTTTTGGCCTTTTGGCCCTTACCCCTTTTTCTTTAATTGGGGATGTGCCCATGAGGCTGTAGGTGAAGTAATGATCTTACAACCAAGGGCAACCTGCTTGAAGGTGAAGCCAACATGTTAAGGAGAGCAGAATGTAACAAAAAAAAAGAACTGAGTCTCCACTGGCATCATTGGACCACTGCACCAGCCCTGATTCCTGGCCTCCTGATTTTCTGTTCTCTGGGAAAAAAAAAAAAGCTTCCCATTTGTTTAAGCTGCTACTAATTGGATATTCTGTTATTTTCTGTTAAGTCCAATATTAACTGAAATACCTGGTAGTAAGAGGAAATAACTCCGATTTAGTGGAATGTGCCTTGGAATTGAAGAATTTGGCTTCAAACCCCAGTATTGTGGTTTACTGGGATAAATTAATCCTTAATTTTTCTGGGTCTCTGTCTCCATAAGTATTACATAGGGCTAATACAGCTATTCAGAAATTTGAGGACTTCACAGAAAGAGGGGGCAAAAGTCACTGCATATAATAGGTCCCAGCTCAATAAATAGCTGAGACCTTTTTTGTTGGGAATGTGGAAGGACATGTAGAAGATGAGGTTTACCTAGAACACAAGTAGAGCAAGATGAGGTGGAATGTAATCCAGAAGGAGATAAGGGAAAACCTCAAGAAATGTGAACAGAATGGTGCGGTGGGAAAATCATCTTGCCCCTTGAAATGGACCTGGAATCTAGTCTCCCTTCAAAATCTTAGGGCAAATGGAATTGATGTGGCTGAGGAGAATGCTTCCTTCCTTCCTTATTCTCTCTGCTTCAGGGTTAAAACTATTTCAAAACCATGTAGAACAGACATGATTTGTTCTGATGCACAGTGGGAAGATGATGGAGCTGGTTTTTCAAACTTCTAATCTATTGAACCACAAAGAAGATTTCTGCTTTCCTCCATTTCCTCCCAATGGAGCAAAGCACCATGATGTGGTCACTGTGTGTCAAATATTCGGGAGCCTTCTGTCTGGCTCTGCATGAGTTCTTGGACCTCCTCCTAACCTCTCTGAGCTTCAACTGGGACAAGAGAAAGAAGACAGGAGAGGCGTTGCTTAGAGAAGATCTCAGGTTCATTTTCCTATTTATGGTTTTGTATGGTCCCTGGAGCATCAGAGGGTTCATTCCATCACTCATTTATTCCATAAATATCTTTTGAGCACCTACCCTGTACCAGGCACGAGTTAGCCACTGGAAATAAGGCGAATGAAATAGACAACATCCTATACCCTAATGAAGGGGGTAGACAATAAAGGAGCAGACAAATGAAGAAATTAGATAACTTCAGAAAGGAATAGGAGCTGTGGACAAAATATCACAGTGAGGGGACTACTTGAAGAGGTGGGCTCAGGAAGGCCCCTCTGAGGTATGAGCTTGTGTTTAGCCAAAGTGAGGAGTCAGGCACACCCTGGCTCTGTGACTGGGGATTCACATTTGCCTTCACTGAGAGCATGTTTCCAAGATGGCATGCCTTAAGTGTATCATGGCATCCTAACGGGCCCAGACTGTGAGTCTTCATGTCCCATAGTGACCATCAACGTGAGTAAGGCAAACCTAGTGATGTCTGAAGGAGAGGATAAGAAGGCCAATGGCTGTGCAAACCAGTTCAGGAAGGCAGACAGAAAATACTGCACTTGTATTTTATCTATTTTTTATCTCATCTTTTTCAGTTTTCCTGGGGAGATACTCTTCATAATGAATATGATATATTATTGTAATGGGGTGCCTGAGTGACTCAGTTGGTTGAGCGTCTGACTCATGATCTCAGCTTAGGTCTCGATCTCAGAGTCGTGAGTTCAAGCCCTACACTGGGCTCCATGTTGGGTGTGAAGCTTATGAAAGAAAGGAAGAAAGAAAGAAGAAAGAAAGAAGGAAGGAAGGAAGGAAGGAAGGAAGGAAGGAAGGAAGGAAGGAAGGAAGAAAGAAGAAAGAGAGAGAGAGAGAGAAGAAAAGAAAAGAAAAAGGAAGGAAGGAAGGAAGGAAGGAAGAAAGGAGGGAGGGAGGGAGAAAAAAAGAAAGATATATTATTGTGATTATAATGGCAAACATTTGACAGTGCTTTCTATGTATTTAGACATTGTTCAAGGTGCTTACGTATATATATTAATTCACTGAATCTTCATAACAACTCCATAAGGTACATATTGATATTCTTTCCATTTTATAGATGAAGAAGCAAAGGCACAGTGAGTTAAGTGACTTTCCCAGCTCATGAGGGGCAGAGCAGGACTTGGAGCCAACCAGGCTAATCCCACAGTCAGTTTTCTTAACAAATGCATAAAAAATGTATAAAATTTGTGTATTTGTTTCTAAGCATATTTATATATAGTTTTACTGGAAGTTCAAGTTTGACTTTTTTACACATCTTCTGTCAAAAGGTTAGAGACCATAACATTGGCTATGAAGTCAAGGAGAACTAGGTTTAAATCTCTGTTAAAGAAAAATGTATTCATGACACTTATTAAAGATGGTGAGGCAGGGGCGCCTGGGTGGCGTAGTCGGTTGAGCGTCCGACTTCAGCCAGGTCACGATCTGGCGGTCCGGGAGTTCGAGCCCCGCGTCGGGCTCTGGGCTGATGGCTCAGAGCCTGGAGCCTGTTTCCGATTCTGTGTCTCCCACTCTCTCTGCCCCTCCCCCGTTCATGCTCTGTCTCTCTCTGTCCCAAAAATAAATAAACGTTGAAAAAAAAATTTAAAGATGGTGAGGCAGACTGTATTCAAGGGGGACTACTTAGCGGGGGGGGGGGCAGGTGAGATCAGGCTCAGCTCTGAGTACCACATAGACAAGTGGAGATTTATAGCCAACAAGTAGAGTGGGGATTACCAGATGGAGGGAACATGGGGTAAGGAGAATTCTGGCTGAACCACTTTGATAGGATTTTTGCCAAAAGCAGGCCAGAGTCAAAGAAGAAAATTTTGTGTTTATTGGCTTTGCTTTGTTATGCTTTGCTTTTCTATTTCATTTTTATTTTTTTATCATGATAAGTGTTCTCTTTAGTCCCCATCCCCTATTTCCCCCATGTCCTCATCCTCTCCCTCTGGTAACCATCAGTCTGTTCTCTATAGTTATGAGTCTGTTTCTTAGTTTGCCTCTCTCTCTCCCTTTTTCCTTTGCTCATTTGTTTTGTTTCTTAAATTCCACATATGAGTGAAATCATATGGTATTTGTCTTTGGCTTATTTTGCTTACCATAATACCTTCTAGACCCATCCATGTTGTTGCAAATGGCAAGATTTTATTCTTTTTCATGGCTGAGTAATATTCCATTGAATATGTATATTGTGTATATATGCATTGTATATATACAATATACATTGTACACACACACATCACATCTCCTTTATCTACTGTAAATTATGCAATAAGCATAGGGGTACCTGTATCCCTTCGAATTCGTGTTTTTGCATTTTTTGTGAGGATGGGGGATATTTACTAAACTGATCCAGCAGGACTTTGCTAAAACTGGACTAAATGGGACAAAGACAGACCCCAAAATGAAGCCTCATCAGAAAGAGGCCTCAGAAGACCCCGTCTCAAGTTTGGTTAAGGCAAGTTTAATAAAGGAAAAGTTTGGTAAAAGCTCCTCTGCAACAAGAGAGGAAGCCCTCAAGCAGAAAGAGGCTTGTAATTGGAAGCTTGGCAGCAAACCTGAATGGAAATTGAAGGTCCCAAGGAGCTACAGATAGGGCCCTGACAGCTTATATCTATTAATCAGAACTCACTACAGATGGCTATGGATCATGGGTTCTGAAATAAAAGGTCCTGAATTAGAGTTTTAGCTTTACCACTTTGGACAAGCCACTCTACTTGCTAAGGCTCATTTCTTCATATGCAAAATGTGGGAAGGAGAGAATCAAAACATATATCTCACAGGATTGTCATGAGGATGAAATAAAATGATATATATGAATGTTTCTTGCTATATGCAATTTAGTTAATAAGCCTTTGGTCTTTATTTTATTTAAAAATATGTGGATGACAATAATATACTGAATAAAGGTAAAACTTGTAAAGTTGGAATGGAATCACATTAATCTTTGTTCACTTAGCTCTTGAACAATGACCATCAATGTTCAGAATGAACCCAGAGGCACTGCCAGATTTTCTTTAAAGAAGACTCCATTTTGTTTATCTATCTTTGGACATAGAGATTATGGCAAAACAGCAAAATGCTTACCAGCCTCTGTTGCCTCTTCTTCCTAGGCTCACAGATTACTTTACCAAGCCTCCTTGCACTTAAGAGATGCCATGTGACTGAGCGCTAGTCAATGGAATGAAATGTGTTCCATTGTTAGTCTTGGTCCATAAAACCTGCCACAAACCCCTTTTTTGTGTGTTCTTTCTCCCTTCTGATTGGCTGAAATGCAGAAAATTGCCAAGGTGACTTTGGAAGCCACATGTTAATGGCACAGCCTCTGTTCGAATGGGTCTCTGGATCTCCCGCCAACCCAATCACCCTTCCATTACTGTTACATGAGCAAGAATGCTTGATATTTCTATTAAATTAAAACCACTATAGAGTTTTAGATTATTTGTGGCAGCAGCTACCATTCCCCTAACAATTATCCCATAATATATTGGAAATATTTCCATCAAGAGAGTTTTGGCTTAACTCTGGATTATAAGTTTTCATTAAGTATAACTAACTTTTTCAAATATTCTGATTAACTGTGGTTGTGTTAGAGGGAGCTATGTCCACACAGGGCAGTGTGGAATGTAATAATTGTATTGTGAAGTTAACTACCAACTGATAGGCTTTCGAAAGCAGCCCTCCAACTGAAAAATTCTTCATATCCTGGGCTAGCCCCCAGAAGAGAGAGCAGGGAATCATGTTCCCCTTCACAACAATCATTTTCTACCCAAGAATCTTCACCTTTGGGTATCTTTTAGATAATGGCAGGTGAGAGGTATCAGATACATTTTCTATGAAAGACCATTTAAGGTAAGACAAGCAATCTCTTCCTTCCTGGTCTAATGAAAGATCTACTGAGGGAAGCAGCTGAGATTCTATACTTTTTTTTTTTCGTTTTGTTTTGTTTTGGGTTTTTTTTCACTTTTGTTTATTAATTAGTCCAAAAAGACAATTAAAATCATCTCCATTCCAGTTATTTATTGCCAAATAACTACCTCCATTTAATGACTTTAATGTCACTAAACAGCCATTTTTATTATGCTCACAAACTCTCTGGAATTCAGGCAGGGGGCACTGGGGATGGCTGTTTCTGTCCCCAAACATCTGGGACCTCAGGTAAGAACAACTGAATGTCTGGGAGTTAGAATTATCTCCAAGTGGAGACTTCTTCATTCACATGCATAGTGCTTGGGCTGAGATGACTTCGTGGTTAGGCTTGGCTGGGCCTGTTGACTGGAGAGCCTGTACATGGCTTCTTCATGTGGCTTTGTCTTTCTCGCAACGTGGTAGTCTCAGGGTAGCTAGATTTCATAACTAGCAGGTCGGGGCTCCAAGAGTGTTCCAGAGACCCAGGCAGATGGTGGGAACCCTTTTATGAACCAGCATTAGAAGTCACATAGGGTCATTTCCACTATACACTTCGGCTAAAGTAGTTCTAAGCCCACCCAAATTCAAGGAGAAGGGGCACAGATACCACTTCTTGATATGAAGAAAGTCAAAGAATTTGCAACTATGTTTTAAGCTTGTCACTATCTCTAATCCTACCATCCAAATATAACTGCTACTAATATTTTGGTTTATTTGTTGCCAGTTTTTAAAAATCCCCAAACGTATAAAATAAAATTGAGAGAAGAATTAATACTGTTAAAATGTCCTTACTACTCAAAGTAATCTAAACATTCGATGCAATCATTATCAAAACTCCACTGGCGTTTTACTCACAAAAATAGAACAAACAATACTAAAATTTGCATGGAATCACAAAAGACTCCAAATAGCCAAAGCAATCTTGAGAAGGAACAAAGCTGGAGGTATCACACTCCTTGATTTCAAGCTATATACAAAGCTATGGTAATAAAAAGAAATATGGTATTGGTATAAAAACAGCCACGTAGGTCAGTGGAAGAGAATAGAAAGCCCAGAAATAAACCTACTCATATATAGTTAATTACTTTACGACAAAAGAGTTAAGAAGATACAATATACAATAGGGAAAGACAGTGTCTTCAATGAATGATTTTGGAAAACCTGGACCGCCACATGCAAAAGAATGAAACTAGACCACTATTTTACACCGTACACAAAAATTAACTCAAAATGGATTACAGATTTGAACGTAAGACCCAAAACCATAAAACCCCTAGAAAAAAAACATAGGTAGGTGATAAACTCTTTGACATCACTCTTAAGGATGATTTTTTTGGATCTGAATCCAAAAGCAAAAATAAACAGGTGGCACTACATCAAATTAAAAAGTTTCTGCACAGCCAAGGAAATCATCAACAAAATAAAAAGGCAAACTGTAACCTCCTGAAAGAGAGAAAATGTTTGCAAATAAAATATATCTGATAAGGGGTTAATATCCAAAATATATAAAGAAATCATACAATGCAATAGCAAAAAACAATCTGATTTTAAAAATGGACAAAAGATCCGAATAGACATTTTTTTCCAAAGAATATATCTGTATGGCCAACAGACACATGAAAAGATGCTCAACATAACTAACCATCAGAGAAATACAAATCAAAACCACAGTGAAATATCACCTCACACCTGTTAGAATGGCTATTATAAAAAAAAAAAAAAAGAACAAGAAATAACAAAATAACTGGCAAGGATGGTGGCAAGGATGTGGAGAAAAGGGAACCCTCATGCACTGTTGGTGGGAATGTAAATTGGTGCAGCCACTATGAAAAAACAGTATGAAGTTTCCCCTATTAAAAATAGAACTACCAGCTGTTCTACTTCTGGGTATTTCTCTGAAGAAAATAAAAACATTAACTCAAAAAGATATATGTACCTCCCTGTTCATTGCAGCATTATTTACAATAGCCAAGATATGGAAACAACCCTAGCGTCCATTGATGGATGAATGGATAAAAAGGATGTAGTGTAAATATATATTAGAATATCATTCAGCCATAAAAAAGAACGAAATCTTACCATTTGCATTAACGTGGATGGAACTTGAGGGTATTATGCTAAATGAAATGTCAGACAGAGAAAGACAAATACTCTATGACCTCACTTATATGTGGATCTAAAAACAAAACAAAACAAACCCTCCTAAAACCTAAGCTCATATATACAAAGAACAGATTGGTGGTTTCCAGAGGCAGGGAGTGGGGGTGGGAAAAATGGATATAGGAGGTCATAAGATACAATACAAAATAAATAAATCATGGGGATGTAATATATACTATGGATACTATAGTTAATAATAATGTGTTGCATATTTAAAAGTTGCTAAGAGAGTAGATCTTAAAAGTTCTCATCAAATTAAAAATAGAACTACCCTATGACCCAGCAATTGCACTATTAAGTATTTATCCAAAGGATACAAAAATGCTGATTCAAAGGGACACATGCACCCCAATGTTTATTGCAGTGCTATCAACAATAGCCAAAGTATGGAAAGAGCCCAAATGTCCATTGACCGATGAATGGATAAAGAAGATTGCATATGTATGCAATGGAATATTACTCAGTGACCAAAAGGAATGAAATCTTGCCATTTGCAACAATGTGGATGGAACTAGAGAGTATTATGCTAAGTGAAATAAGTCAGAGAAAGACAAATATATGATTTCACTCATGTTGAATTTAAGAAGCACAAGAGATGTACATAGGGGAAGAGAAGGAAAAAGATAAAAACAGATAAAAACCATAAGAAACTTAAATACAGAGAACAAACTGAGGGTTGCTGGAGGGAGGTGGGTGGAGGGCTAAATGGGCATTAAGGAGGGCATTTGTTGGGATGAGCACTGAGTATTATATGTAAGTGATGAATTGCTGAGTTCTACTCCTGAAACCAATTCTACACTACATGTTTACTAATTTGAATTTAAATAAAAAAAAGTAGATATAACTCACATATAAAAAAATTCTCATCACAAGAAAAAAATTGTGTTATTACATATGGTGATAAATATTAACTAGATATATTGTGGCAATCATTTTGCAATATATACAAATATCAAATTATTATGTTGTACACCTGAAAATATATAATGTTTATGTCAATTATACCACAATTAAGATAGAATAAAGTAAAATAAATTTGGGGGAAACCTTTTGGTTTGGTTGTGTATCCCAATCTTTTTGACTTTCAATATAATATCCTGAGCGCTTCTCCATGTCATTAAAAATTCTTCAAAGATCTTTTTAAAAAGAAAATAATGTTTAAGGCACCTGGGTGGCTCAGTTGGTTGAGTGTCTGACTCTTGATTTCTGCTCAGGTCATGATCCCAGGGTTGTGGGATCGAGCCCACATTGTGCTCCACACTGAGTGTGGGATGTGCTTAAGATTCTCTCTTTCTCTGCCCCTCTCCTGTGCTCTCTCTCTCTCTCTCTCCCTCTTAAATAATAATTTTAAAAGCATATAATGTTCTACAGCAAGGATGTATTGTAGTTTATTTGTAATGTTTCATTCATTGTCTGACATTTCACTTTATAACTAGGATGAACAGCTTCTCTAGCTACAGGTACAATACTCAGCTTCAATTTTTTTCTTCTTTGTTAAAATTGAGGTATAATTTATAGCACTCTTAATCAATTGTAAGTGTACAGACTGGTGAATTTTTACATGTCTATGCACTTGAAACACAATGCAAATCAAGAGATGTAGAACGTTTCTGTCACCTAAAATTTCCCTTGAAGTTCTTTGCCAGTCATCTTCCCCCACCTGGAGGTAATCACCATTCTGACTCTTACTGTCATCGATTAGTTTTGCCTGCTGTCGAGTTTCATAGACTCAAAGGGTATGTACTAATTTGTCTTCTTTTATTCACATAATTTTTTTATATACATCCATGTTGTTGCATGTCTCCATAGTTGCTTTTTTCCCATTGCTGATGTATTTCATCATGTGAAGATACCACACTGGATTTATTCATTCCCCTGTTGATGGACAGGAGTTGGTGGTCTCTAGGTTTGGGCTTTGATGAGTAAAAGCACTACATTCTTGTATATGACAGTTCGCGGGTATATTCATTCAGTTCTTCTGGGTATATACCTAAGAATGGAATTTATGGGTCACAGAGCAGGTGTATATTTAGTAATTACTACTATACTGTTTTATAAAATGTTAACAATAATTTATATTCCCATAAGCAGTGTGTACAAGTTACAGTTGCTCCATATCCTCAACAACACTGGGTATTTCCAGTTTGTACAATTTTAGTCATTCTAATGGGTGCATTCTACTATTTTACTGTAGTTTTAGTTTTCATTTTTAAGATGAATAATACTGCGCCGTACTTTTTCATATGCTTATTAGTCATTTGGATCCTCTTTTGTGAATTGCTTGTTGAAGTCTTTTACTAAGTTTTAATTGTCAATTGTTGGCCTTTGTAATATTTATTTGCAGGAAGTTTTAATATATTTTGGATTCAAATCCCTGCCTCTGATGAAGTTTTTCATAAACAGAAATTCTTAATTTTAATCAATTCCAACTTACTAACTTTTTTATAATTAGTGCTTCTTGGTCCTATTATAAAAACTTTTATCTGTACCAAGATTATTAGCAGGAACACACATCACACATATTTTTTCTTCTTGAAAATTTCAGGTTTAGGTCTATATCCACTTTGCATTAATTTTTACACATGGTGTGACTAATAATTAAGGTCCTTTTTTTTTTTACAGATGTGGTTTCAGTATCACTTATTGAAAGGCTGACTATTCTCAACTGAATTAAAGAAGAATGTTTTCCATAAATCAAATGACTGTATATGGAATAGGGCTATTTATGGCCTCTCTGTTCTGTTCTACCAATTCATTTGTCTATACTTGAGCCACTATCATATTATCATAATTACTCTAACCTCATAGTGATATTCCAGGCAGTGAGAGGAGTAAGAGATCTGAGTTCAGTCATGTGACCAATGATTGGAGCTTGCAAGCCTACATAATAAAACTTTGATAAAAACCCTAGACACTGAGGCTTGGGTGAGCTTCCCTGGTTGGCAATCATACATCAATATGATAGGTAGGTGATGTGTCCTAAGGACAAAGAAACTTCATGTGTCAGACCCTCCCAGACCTCACCTTACCCAATGCACCTCTTCATTTGGCTGGTCCTGAATTGTATCCTTTATAATCAAAGTAAAAAAAGTAAAGCACTTAGCTGAGTGTTGTGTGTCATTCTAGAAAGATATCAAACCTAGGGGGAGAGGGGAACCCTTGAATTTGTAGTCAATTGATTAGAAAGGTGTGTAGTTCCTTGCCACTGGTGTCTAAAGTGAGGGAGGTTTTCTGGAGAAATGAGGTTTTAATCTGTGAAGTCTGCACTAACTCTGGGTAGTCAACATCACGAGTGTATAGCAGGCACATGCACATTAAAGATTGCTTTATATTTTAGAGAATTGGCTCCTTTGCAATTACACAATTTCCCTCCTATCCTTGTTCTGATGTTGGCTTTGTCTGAAATATAGCTAATACAAGTTTATTTTGATTCGTGTTAGCATAGTCTATCTTTATTGCTTAATTTTTAATCTATCTGTACCTGTGGGTTGCCTGTTGACAACATATAGTAGGGTGTTTTTTTCTTTGGGTGTTGTTAAACCCACTAACATTCAAACTGGTTATTGATACAGTCAGGTTAATATCTACTGTACTTGTAACTTTTCTATTCATTGCCCTTCTCTTTATTTATTTGTCTTCCACTCTTTTCTTGCCTTCTCTGATTTTAATTTAGCATTTTATATGATTCCATTTTCTCTCCTGTCCTAACATATAGATTATACTTCTTTTTAACTATTTTTTTCGTGGTTGCCCTACAGTTAGAAACATAGATTTTCACTGAAGACAAGTCCACTTTCAAATAACACCATACTGTTTCATGGGTAGAATAAGTACCTTAAGACATCATATTCCAAGTTATGTCCTCCTGTCCCTTTTAATATTGTGATCATTTATTTCAGCTATCCATAAGCTATAATTTCCAAATACAAGGTTGTTATCATTTTGAACAAGCTGTTATCTGTGAGATAAATTAAGAATATGAAAAAATATTTTATTTTACCTTCATTTATTCCTTTTCTAATGTTCTTCTTTTCTTTATGCAGGTCTGATTTTCTCACCTATATCATTTTCTTTCTCTCTGAAGAACTTTTAACATTTCTTGCAAGGCAGGTCTAATGGCAACAAATTTCCTCAAATTTTGTCTGAGAAAGTCTTTATTTTGTTCTCCACTTTTGAATAATAATTTCACTGGTTATTAATTGCTAAGCTGGTGATTCTTTTTTTTTTTAACAGTTAAAATATTTTACTCCACTTTCTTCTTACTTGCATGGTTTCTGAAAAGAAGTCTGTTGTAATTCTTATCCTTATTCTTCTGTTGCTAAGTTGCTTTTTCTTCTCAAGCCCTTTCAAGATTTTCTCTTGAACTTTGATTTTCTGCAGTTTAAATATAATATACTGGTGTAATATTTTTTGATATTTACCCTACTTAGTGTTCCCTGAGCTTTCTGGATCTGTGGTTTGGTGACTGTCATTAATTTGGAATGTTCTCAGCCATTATTACCATTCAAATAGTTCTTCTGTCCTTTTCTCTCATTTTTATCCTTCTAATATTCCCATTACATGCATGTTATACTTTTTCAAAAGTTCCATAGTTCTTACATTCTGTTCCATATTTTTTTTCTCCTTGCATTTCAGTTTTTGAAGTTTGTATTGACATATCTTCAAGCTCACTGATTTTTTCCTTGGCTATGTCCAGTCTGCTGATAACCCCATCAAAGGCATTTTTCCTTTATTTTACAGAGTTTTTGATTCCCAGAATTTCCCTTTGCTTCTTAAAACTTCAGTATCTCTCTTTACGTTGCCCATCTGTTCTTGCATATTGTTCACTTTTCCACTGAAGACCTTAACATATCAATCATAGTTATTTTAATTCCCAAATCTCTGCCATGTCTGTGTCTGGTTCTAATGCTTACTTTATTACTTCCGACTGTGAGGGTTTTTTTTTTTCTTTTGCCTTTTGGCTCACCTTGTAATTTTTTGCTGAAAACCAGACATGATGTATTGGGCAAAAAGAACTCAATTAGATAGGCCTTTAGTGTGAAGTTTTATGTTTATCTGGCTAGGAGTTAGGTGGTGTTTATTGTTTGCTGTAGCTGTGGTGTCAGAGACCAAAATATCTTTTAGTGTCCTTGTTTTTGTCTCCCTTGTTATTTTGGGTTTTCCTAGACATTTTAAATAGTGTCTGAGGCCTGCAGTTCTTTCAGCTGTAATCCTCTATTATTATACAGGAGCTGGATTGATGTGGTAATAAGGTATAGGGGGAGGGGAACTTATCTATAGCCCTATAATTAGATTTCAGGTTTTTAGTAAACCTGAGTTGGGTATTTTCCCTTTCCCCAGGGTGGTTAGTCTTCAGTAAAACCACAGTAAATTAGACACTATAAGTTAGTTTCCTTTGGCGGCAGGTCTTGTTAAGGGGAAGAGTGAACTCTGGGTGTGTTTCAAAATGGTTATTTTCCCCTCCCCCTGCTGGAAGCATGAGGGGATTTTCTCCAGTCTTCACAGTGAGAACCTGGTAGAACTCATGGAGACAAAACTCACAAATGTAGGGGGCCCCCCTAAAACTGGACCCTCTCAGAGTTTCAACCTCTCATGCTTATTACACTGAACCTTCAGCAACTTGCCAATTATAGTTTAGAAAATTCCTACCAATACTGGCAGTAGTGAAGGGTTTCTGCTCCATGTAAGCTCTGGTTCTCTGAATTCACCTATCGGTCTCTCCAGTTTTCAGGGCAACAGTTTCCCCCATGACCCAATTCTCTGTTGGATCTAAGAAGAGTTGTTGATTTTCAGTTGGTTCAGCTTTTTTCTTGTCATGAAGACATGAGTGAAGACTTCAAGCCCTTTACTTGTTGGACCAGAAATCAGAAGTTCACCAGGTATGTTTTTGAAAGTTAAATTAACATATTGAGCCACCATATGTTCATATCAGCAGGAAGAGTATGTCTTTATCTTGGAAACTCCTGGGTGGATGGTCCAAGAATACCAGCACTTAGTCTAGTTAGTGGACCTTTCAGATATTCTACAGAGAGAAATTGCAGAATATGACCAGTCCACTAGCAAATTTCCCTTTTTATCCCATGCCATTGCAATGACTCTGTTACCATTGAAAAGATGTGGCTCTCCCATCCCAATGCTGCCTACAGATCCTATAATGTTACTTGCAGCTGAGAGTATAGTACTTTTTTGAGGGTGACCTTAGTCTATCTCAATGTTATGCATGTGTACATGTACTCTACTTTTGGACTCCTGAGGTTATAACAGCCGCCCTTACACATTCAGCCAATGTCCCAAAGTGAACCCACTATACCAGGGTAGATAATTTAATAGGGGCATCTACAAACTTATACTATCTTGTTGTCATGGTGAATTCCCTCTCACTTGAACTTCCTTTTCTATTAAGTAGGACTCATTCAGATCTGACAAGCTGAAATAGAGTCTCAGTTTATCAGATCTTCAAAAGGGAAGAGTTCAGGTCTAGATCCATCTGATTCACCCACTTGCTATCCAGAGACTAGTTCTGTACTCCAAGAGGTATAGAAAGAGGTATAGTGAAGACGCCTGTGGATCTTCAGAGGAATATCCTGAGGGTGGAACTGTGTGGCTTGCATTTGCTTAGAGCTAGAAATGTCTGGGAATTTATATCTAGCTTCCTCCCCCAATTGCCCTTCACTAAGGTTCTGCCCTGCCCTTCACCTCAGGTTGGAGGTGAAGTGAAATTAACACTCCAAGTTTCCTCCGTGGGATGAGGGTGAAGCTAATTCATATCCTTGCTTGGTTTCCTTCCTTTCCTTGTCCTGCTTCCTCCCCATCCTTACCCATTCCCTTTGGAAGCATTTCCCTAATCAACCACTTCCTCATGGCTCTCATCTTGGAGTCTGATCCTGGAGAACTCAACTTAAGACATCATCCAAAGGGCTCAAGATGGTGAATGCCTTTTGGTCTTAAATTTTCACAGCCAAAAGGGTTGATCTACTCCAAAATGATCTGTTTCCTCCAAGTGAAGTACCTGACACTATTTAAATAGCAGTTGCTCGTACAAATAAAGGAACTTTTCTATTCCTGCCCAACCAAATTATTTGCTATTGCTTGTTTCCAATCTTTTTACTTAATATTTTTCTTGTGACTAACCCTTAGAGGCCCACAAAGATCAGGGCCCACGGTAGCCAAATAATTCATTTGATTGACCACCATATTCAAAGAAGTTTGCTTGAGTATTTACTCTGAAATCAGTTTAGACTTTCTGACTCCTCCTTTTTCCAGCTTCTCTTCTTCTCTTTTAGTGACTTCATTCAGGCAAAAATGCCACCCACATCTCCCCCCACTTGCCCAGTCAAAACATATTTATGAGAAATGATTAAACCAGTCTGTGGCTGAAATTCACAGGCTACTTTTATTCTCTTAGTACAGGATGGGGAGAGGAGATTCAGAGTATTTAAAGTATACTCTTTCCTTGCACACTAAAAAGCTTTGGATATTATTCAAAATATTCCAGGGGCCAGACAATAAGTATGAGGAGAAATTTAGAGGATGAGGCCCTTGAACATACCTCCTTGCATCTGTCCCTGGTGAGTGAAAGTTGGTTGTAGGCAATTTCTTACTTAGAGTTTGTAAGTTAATCACAGCAGAAAGATGAGTAGTTCTTACTGGATGGACTTCCCTCTGCCTCCATCTCTGTACCTCACCTGGTGCTGGTAAGAGCTCAGGAACAGGTAACTTTGGCTCCAACCCAGCCATACTGGTGGCCAGGGATAGTCTATACTGTGTGGTGGGCAGCCCTTGGGTTCAGGAGAAGACAGACCTGGCTCTGATCCTGGCTTTGCATTTGCCAGCTCTGTGACCTTAAGAAAGTCACTCAACCTCCCTATGGCTCCATTCCCCTGGATATAAAATGAAGATAATAATACTGACCCTCACGAGCTGTTATAAAGCATCAATCTAACATGTACAGTGGTCAATACCAAATAAATACCAGAGAAATATTAATCCCTCCAATCCTTCTATAATTAAAGCTTCAGTAAATTATGTTGAGTTTATCTGAGTCATTTTTATGCTTCCTTGGTTCAGAAACTGCCCACCCCAATTAATTCCCAAAATTAATGTTCCAGAACATCAAAATTAGAAGGCACTTTCCCATCACTTTGTTCAACCCATCCATTTTGCAGGTGATGAAACTGAGGCCTGGAGGGTTCAGGGCCTTGTTTAAAAGCCTGCTGTTTCTTTTCTATTGCTCTTTGCCCTACACCTTATTAATTATCACCCTTTTGAAGTCTGTGTTTACAAATCCTGGCTAATGTTTAGTTGTTTGCATCTCCAGTATTATTTTGTGAGGTGTTGCCTCATGGGGTTATTTTAGGTCTTTTGCAATGGTTTCCCAAAAAAGTAATGCTATGGATGCCTCACAGCTCTCCAGAAGTGCCAGGCTGATTTCATGAACCCTAGCCATGGCACCCAGATACTTCATTCCTGAGAGAGGGCTGTTCTCTCTGGATAAATTTGTCCTCTGGAAGAAACACACTTCTTCCTTGGCCTTGGTGGTAAACCTGGAGGGGAACAGTTCAGTCAGCTTCCTGGCCTTTAATGGGTGGCTTTGCTGAGACAGTTGTGCTCTGGAGGCAAGAGGGGGCAACCCTCCTTCTGTGCCCACGCCAGTGTCATTGGGAGATCCAGGGATTCAGGGGACTAGCTGTAGGGCCAGAAGCCTCAAGCAGCCTCAACAACTTCCTTTGCAGCCTTCCTACCCTTTCCTGTAGAGTGGCTCCAGTAGTGCCTTCATGAGCATGAAAGTGATGAGAGCAGCCCAGTCGGAACACAGTCAGAAAGGCATCTTCCAAAAGTATTGTCTTCATAGTGGGCAATGCAGTAAGTTTTACCAGAAAGAACAGGAGAGACGTGACTGAAACACCTTCAGAGCCTTTTCAGGTCACAGCACCCCTCTACAATGCCACTTTCATTCTCCGGTTTCTTGGGAGATTTCAAATTCTGAATGTTGACAGGTAGGTAAGGAGACGCATCAGAATCTGGCTGGGTGAGTGTGTGCAGGGAGGACAGGGAACAAGTTTGTGAAAGTTCCCAAGGAGGTTGCCCCCTAGGGTTGCCAGATTTAACAAACAGAAGTGCAGGGCACCCAGTTAAATGTAACTTTCAGAAAAACAATGAATACTTCTTAGCATACGTGTGTCCTATGTGATATTGGGTTCATACTTCTACTAAAAAAAAATGTGTTTGTCTGAAATGCAAATCTAACTGGGCACCATGTATTTGGCAACTCTCCCATTCTTTCCACATTCAAACAGAAAAGTGACATTTTCAAACACCATTTTTAAAAAGCATACACTCACTGTTAAAAAATGCAGAGAAATACAAAAAATCAAATTAAAACCAGTCATAATTTTACCACCCAGATTTATTAACCCATGACAACATGCTAACATTTTGGTCTATTCCATATGTACATCTGTATGTGTGATTTATTGTCAGTCATATATTTATAAAATTTAGATTATACCAAAATCCAAATATTAGGTTTTTATTATGCTTTTTCCATATAACATTACATGTATGTGTATATATGTGTGTATGCATATAAAATACTTTATTTCAAATATCACTAGATATATCTATCTATATCTATATCTATCTATCTATCTATCTATCTATCTATACTATATATTTTCCTGTCTTTAAATATTCTCCATTAGCAGGCCTTTTAATGGCTGAAAAGTGCTCATGTTAATTCCCATTATACAGAGAATTTAGAACAGAGCTTCTCAGACCCTTCTATTTTACAAACAGTAGTTAGCCATCAGATACTTGATATGCAACAGTCTGAACCATGCCAGACCCATAGGAAGGATTCCAGAAATGCTTACTGATTAAGTGAATAAATAAATAAATGAACTCCTTCGATCCCAGGAGCACCCTAGCCCAAACACAACACCCACATTGCCATTGCACAGGTTCCTGCTGAATGGAAAAGGAGGTGCTTGAACTTTAGAGCAAGTAGTCGACAACTTAAGACTCAGCATTCTGGTCTCTGGTGTCGAGCACTGGCAAAGTCCTCATTTTTCTTCAAATTTTACAGCAAGTGTCCTTTTAGTAGGTCCCATTGTAGGTACTGTGGATACAGAAATGAATGTGATAAGAGAATTACATTCCTGTGAAATTGTATTTGTGTGTAGGTGGTGATGGGGAGACAGACAATAAAAGAGTAAATAAATAAACGTAATAATTTCATAAAGTGATGAATGAGAACTAAAACTATTATAGCCACACAGCTTATGTTCACGGTAATGTGATTAAACGATTTGGTACTCAGCATTAACAGGACTGCAATATTCTGCAAAAGCTGACCCCCAAAAGATGAGGCTGCAATGTTCGTGTGTTAGGAACTTGCTGAAAACCCATTTATCTGAACAGCAGACTCTTCACTAGCCTTCATCAGGGTAGTCGTCCCCTTCTCTGAACAACCCAACTAGGCTGAATATTCTTCAAGTCCTCTCCAAAGCCCACACTTCACTGTGTTGATCAGTCCTAGACTATTAGACTATTATATCACGTGCTTTGCACAGTTCCAATCAGGACTCCACATTTAAAGACCCACCTTAAACTAGACCCTCAAAACCCTATCAATATTCCACCCTTGACCTCTTCCTTCTAAGAAGCTTCTATGATTCCATCAAAGTAATGGTATCTCTTACTGCACTAAGCAATAAATTTGGCTTTGTGCAATCAGCAGGCTATTTCAGTGGTCTGTGTAGGAACTGGCAGTCAACATGAGTGGTATGAAGGAGAGAAAGCGGGGCCATTCAATCCATAGTGATGGAGGTGGGGCTGGCAGTGGTGCTACTTTCATTAGAATAAAAAGCCTCTCAAATGGTAACATGTGAGCTGAGACTTGAAAGAAGAGAAGGATCTGGCCTTACTATATCCTGGAGGCAAACCTTCCGAGCACTGGGAATAGTAACAGGGGCAGGGTTGTCAGCAGAGCAAGGAGGTCAGAAGGTTGAGGGCATAGATGGATGCCAGACGAAGAAGTTCATTACAGGCCAACGCAAGGGATTTGGAGTATACGCTAAGCGTGATGTTAAAAACTGGAGGATTTAATCAGGAAAGCGACATTCCTGCATCCATCCATCTGGTCAGTGAATGTTCCTTGAGATCCTTCTCTAGGCCTGTGTTCGTGGCTACAAACTGCTCTGGAGATTGAGCATCCTGGAGAAAAGAGACACAAACAGCCAGCACTCCGAAAACCAATTCCCACACATTGGAGGAAGTGTGGGAAGGAACCAGTGACCCAGAAGCCACAGAACCAGAGGAGGTGGACCTCCTTTGTCATGGTTCTGGCTCTCACATCCTCAGGGTTCCACATAAGCGTGGTTTGCCTGGTGGAAGCTTCCAGCCTCTGAGGAGCACAAGGCACTACATTAAACCCAGGCCTTGGACTCCCCAGGGGCAGCCGGGTGGGTTACTTTAATCTACATGCCTCAGGACCAAGCACAGTACCTGGCATCGAGTAAGCGCTCAATAAATGTTGGAACTGAGGATCTGCTTTCTAGGTGTCTATACTCCACTCAATTCAAAAGCTGTTTTGAATTTCATACAGGGCTACATATATTATTGAAACATGAGGTGCCCACGGGTGGCTCACCGGGTTAAGCACCCGACTCTTGATTTCAGTTCAGGTTATGATCTCACAGTTTGTGAGTTCGAGCCCCGTGTCAGGCTCTGTCTGCACTGATGGCACGGAGCCTTCTTGGGATTCTCTGTCTCCGTCTCTCTGCCCCTCCCCAACTCCTGCTTTTTTCTCTCTCTCTCAAAAAAAAAAACTTAAGAAAAAAAAACGTGAAAAAAATGAGGAAGTCAGAGGAAAAGAATGTGAAGGTAAGGAAAATAAAATAAAATAAGGGTTAGAGTAAATGGTTAACACCCCTAATGAGTAGCTTTGAATAGAGGTGAATTACAAAGTCTTCTGGGCAGCCAATGAAAAGTGCACAAAGTTCAGCTGTAGATTCACAGAAACAGAATTAGAACAATAACAAGAAGCCAGGGCCTGAGGAAAGGCCCAGCTCTTTCTAGCACTGGGGCAAAGAAATTTTTTAATGAATCTTCATAAAGCGATTTTCTGTGAGATAGTAGATAACACGCCCCTAAGACAACACAGTTGTGAGTTTCAAATAGCTGTTTCTTGAAACACCCCCCCGCCCCCCCAGGAGCATTATCTAGGCATATCTGAACAAAACTCCATCAAGGAGACCAGGTCATGGAGGAATTTTGATCCACGGTGTGCTGATGAGGACACTTTAGAACAGTAGAGGGATGGGGGAGGTTGGGGAGCAAGGGAACATAGAGCTGGGCAGGACCCCACAGTGCTCGAGCTTGGTGGATCCGGGCACGTGCATACATCCTGCACACCTCTGGAAAGAGTAACTCAGAATGCAGGGGACACTGTCCCCTCACGCCCTCCGTGGAGCAACCGTCTACCCTCCTAGAACAAAATGAGGGGGAGAGAAGCCTCCAGAGAGGAGGGATTTGTGATGAGGGGGGAATCTTCATGAAGTGTTATAGTAAACACCTCATATTTCAACTCTGTGAAGAAAGCATCTCCCGGCAGACAAGCTCACAATATGTGTTCAGTTTGTGGTGGGGTCGGCCAGGGCCCGCTGGAGGCTCCACCAGGGTCCCCCATTTCCTGGGCCATAAAAACATGCTCCTGACTGATGGCTGACATACGAGGTGACAGACAAGGAAATGGTTTCCCTTGGCTGCGTGTGTGTGCCCCAATTTACAGCTGCCCCGGAATTAGCAAGGGCGGATGCTTCCACGGCTGTTAGGTTAAGTATAAACTCCCAGTCGTTTCTTCATGGGGGAGGACACTTGGTTTGGAAAAGAAAAATCATGGCGAAATTAAACAGGAAAATAATGTCTCTTTTTTAAATGGTATTCTTGAATGATTGTAAACACGGTTTAAATTGGCTGGATTTTCTACCCAGATCTGTGTGTGCAGACATAACCAGGGCTACGCTCTGATGATATCAAGCCCTTGAGGGGAGAGCTTTATCTTTTTCCCAAGTGCATATTGTCTTGTTGGATCTTGACATTGCTTGTAGATGGGAAAATAGAGGCTTGGTGAAGGTTAAGGGACTTCTCCAAGGCCACACAAGGTGGCCCTTAAATCCTGTCTCCTGCCTTTCAGGTGAGAGCTAGGAGATGATGTTATGGGGGCACCTGGCCCTGTGCCTGACACTAGTAGTGGGTGCCCCATAAACATTCATTTCCCCACCTCTTACTATTTTTCTTCCCCACTTTTCTATTAAAGAGATGCTCTTCGATTGAAGGCTAAGTCTTACCTATGATTTCCACTTGGCCCATATATCTGCTTTTCCATGAGTCCCAAGTGCAAGTGCTCTAAACACGTGTGCTTCATGAAATGCCTCAGAAAGCAGTGAGGGGTGTGGAAGGCCCGTCAAGCCTCAAATCTACAAGGTTGCCATTAAAATCCCTTCCTGGCCCTCTGACCCAGTCCTGTCGCTAACTTTGTGACCCCAGCCCTGTCACTGTGTCTCTCTTTTCCATACAACATTACAAGGGTTTTGTGAAATGTTCACATCTGACCTATCTGATGCCACAGGCTACACACTCTGGTGAGGAATATGAGGCAAGAACGACATCCATAAACTCTCAGGCAACAAGGTCAAGAAAATAAATTCTTTGGGTGAGAATAAGGGGGTGGTGGAATTTATCAGCATGGTTATTGTGCTGGATTTATACTGAGTTTGGCTTAGATAGGAAGGTCAAAAACCATTCACTGTTTGGGATACCCTATGTGATCAGGCTCTTTCATTAGGCATATTTCAGGCTTAGGAATACATTTTTAACTTCATATTATGTACATATTTGTTTTAAGTGCTATTGTAGTCAGCGGGGGTGGGGGGGATAGATGGTGGTGTAGGACAAAGACACAGTTCCAACAAATGAGGGCCCTGAAGAGCTTTTTCTCTAGACAGACATCTCTTGAAGGTCTGCCTGTTGAATAAACAGACCTAGCTCAGGGAGGGTTTTCTGGTGCTACAAAAAACTGCGGAAGAAATATATCTATGGCCATTTTTTTAATAGCATAAGAAGAACAAAAATACCTGTAGTGGTCTCAAGGTGAAAAGGAAATTGATCAAGTATAGGAAAAAGACTAGGCTCCTTTCAAAGGATTTCAGCATCAAAGGTTGGTACAAAGAAGTTTCCACCTTCTAGTAACCAGAACACTTTATTAACCAGATTGGGCCATTCCTTGACATTTGTCTATTTGCAGACTTTGATCCCTGAGACAACTTCTAGCTGGCAAATTCTCCAAATATGATTACCTCCAATATATGAGCTCATTTCTCTGTACTTACTCCCAAATGGTGAACATCGATTTGCGACATTAATGAAGTAAGTACCCAACTATCCTTGTTCATGAGCTATTACCTCGGTATTGATTGTAGTCTTAATTGACAATTACTTGAGTGGGCTGGGCTATACTGAGCTTTTATTAATTTTCCATGGTGATACTCATTACTAAACTTCATTGCAATTGTGTAACAATGTACACTCCCCCCTGTAGCTCACTGAACTGGAAAATTCCACTGGCCATTTCCCAAACCTCTTTATCCTGGAAAATAAAGAATTTTGCTATTGCTAAATTTGATATCAGGATTCTAGACCTCGATTCTGCGGGGAGAGAATTGGCTGTGAAAATAAATAGAATTTTCTTGCTAAATTATTTTTTCTTCACTGTTATTTCAGAGAACATGTTGTATCCACGGACTTTATTCTATCCCTTGCTTCCTAGAGGGACAATGAACTCCATGCTACTGTAAAATTATATTCATTCTTCTTTCTCCCTTTTCTTTTTTTTTTTTTTAAATTAAGGGTGTGGAGAAGGCAGCAAGGTAGAGGAGATTTTGTGGTTTTAGGGAAGAGGAGTTTGGGTTTCTAGGGGTGGTAAATCACAGGAAGGTATATAAAGAAGGGAAACTAATGGTACATAAGGTTATTTAATAAGGTTTATTTATGCAGACCCATCTCAATGCCATCTCTGTCTCCAGTGATAAGGGCTGTGCTCTCCTTCCTGGGATGGGAGGAGGAAGCAGAAAACCATCAGGAAGAAATATTTATGCTCTGTTCTTAGGCAGATCAGTGGAGTGCAGAGAGCCCCCCTTGTGTCTGCCATCTCTCCATAGCCTTCAGCTTAAAATAATCCTTATTCCCAAGCGGCGTATTAGGTGGGAGGTGTGGGGGGGCAATATTCTGATTCCCTTTAAAGGTAATTCAGAAACGTGACTTCTGATATCTGATTGAGCAGAGCAATGGTTTTAATGTGACATAAATTGATTAGAGTTGGAATTCACTTCATTATGAGCTAATGAATGGAGACATTCTTGTAGTTTTCTGGGAGAGTCAGTGCTGCAACAGAGAGGTTTGTCCGTAAAGGAACTGATGGATATTTGGTGTAGCTGTTCTAGAAACATAACCAGTAAATATCCACAAAATTTTCCGGAAAAATATTGTTTGGCATTCAACAAATTCAACTCTCAATTAATCGGACAAGTGCAGATTTTGTTTGTTTTGTTTTGTTGACCATTATCCACTCATGAGAAGTCAATGATAAGAAAACTAGCTCCTGTTGGAAAGGATGTTTTGAAAGAGAAAAATTAACATAGATGAGTTTACTTTGAGCACAATCATCTTTGCCTTGTATGAAAGGCTATGTAATGTAGTGGAAAATGCCCTCCACTAGGAATCAAAATTCTTATGGTTTCATGCTTCTGGACCTCATTATAATATGGCCTCTATAACCTCTGAGGCACTTTCTGTGCTCTTAAATGCCACAAACTTGATCTTGAGACATTGAGTTCTGGGAAGGTAAAATAATGGAAAGAGTACTGTACTGGAAGGCCAGAACATTGCTTTGAGCTGTTGTTTCCCCAGCCAGCTGCGTGACCTTGGAGAAGTCACTTCAGCTTCCTGTGCCTCACTTTTTTCCTCTGTACCATAGGGTGCTAGTGACCCAGGTCACATTCCTCTTCTCAGGTCCTTCAGTTCAACATGGTAAGCAATGGCTCCTGTTGTGGGGGGGGGGGTTGTTTTTGTTTTAAGTTTATTTATTTTCAGAGAGAGAGAAGGGAGGGTTAGGGGCAGAGAAAGAGGCAGAGAAAGAATCCCAAGCAGGCTTTGTGCTGTCAACAGAGCCTGATGCAAGACTCAATTTCACATTGAGATCATGACCTGACCTGAAATCAAGAGTTGAACACTTAACCAACTGAGCCATCCAGGTGCCCCATATTGTGGTTAGTTCTGTGCATTGACTTGGTGAGGCTATAGTGCCCAATGATTTAATCAAATGCAAATCCAGGTTTCATTGTGAAGATTATTTTGTGGATGTAGTTGACATCCACAGTCAGTTGACTTTAAGTAAAGGAGATTATGCTCAATAATGTGGGCAGGTCTTTTCCAATCCATTGGAAGTTAAGAACAAAACTGAGGTTTCTTGGAGAAGAAATGTTCTGCCTCAAGACTGCAGCTTTAATCCCTGCCTGAGTTTAGGTTTTTCCAGACTGTTCTGTGGATTTTGGACTTGCCAGCTCCCACAATCATCTGAGCCAATTTCTTAAAATAAATCTCTTAGCATACACACACACACACACACACACACACACACACACATATATATATATATATACACGTTTATTTTATTGATTCTTTTCTCTGAGGAACACTGATACAGCTCTCCAGGTGAGATGATCAATTTGTGGCCATCAAAGGAAGATGCACTGATATTTCTTCTACTTACTACGGTAAGAGTAGGGATAGAAACATAGAGCACACGTTACCTCAGTGGCTATATTCAGCCCACAAACATTTTTTCTCTGGCCCACATAGTTTATTTCTTTTGAATTAGTTGACAACATTTAAACATGAGATATCACTTAAAGTGTGACTTTCTCTTTCTCTTAATTGGAGATCTAGCAACCTGAGGCCTGTATTCTTGCAAGAGAATAATCAGCTTGAACGGAGTCCTCAAACTGGGTCACCTCAAACTTGTCACCCCGGGGATACACAAAGGTTTTCCAAGGAGTATCAATTTTCAGACACTCAACTTCCATATGTTCCCATTTCTATAGCTGATCTGCTTGCAACCTGCTTGCCTCCTGAGCTGTCACATTTGTCCTTTCTCTCTCAGCTCCCCTTTAGGATCACCCTTCTCCCACCTCACAAAATGAGGTCAATATGGAAATAATGCTGCCCAGCTATAGCTTCCACACAGGACTTGCTTCCCATAGTGGGCTGAATGGTGACCCCTAAAAGATATGTCCATCTGGAACCTCAGAATGTTAACTTATATGGAATAAAAGCTTTTGTAGATGTAATTAAGGTAAAGATCTTGAGACAAAATCATCCTGGATTACAGTAGATTATAAATCCAATGGCAGATGTCTTTATAAGAAGCTGAAAAGTAGAAAACAGCCACAGAGATGCCAAGGGGAAGGCCATGTGAAGGCAGAGGCAGAGATAAGAGTGATGCTACAAGCCAAGGGGCACTAAGGAACACCAGGAGCCAGCAGAAGCTTCAAGACAGGAGGCATGGAACAAATTCTCCCCCAGAGCATCCAAAAGGAACCAGCCCTGCTGACATCTTAATTTTGGACTTCTGGCCTCCAGCACTGTGAGAGAATAAATTTGTTACTTCAAGCCACCACATTTGTGGTAATTGGTTATGGCAGACCTAGAAAACTAATATACTCCCCTCTGGGGGGAGCTCCTTCAAGGTTGGCCTCAGCTGCAGGGGGCCACCCTGACTGAAGTCACACCCTTTCCAGGACAGCCCCACATCTGACAATGAAGCATGTGGGGTACTTGTCACCAACACAAGTCTAATGGGCAGTGTTCACTTCAGCGCTGGCTGCTGGGAGTCTTCACCAATTTCCTCTCGTCCAGGCTTCCTTTCTCTTCCTTCTCTACACATGTGTTGATCCCTCATAAACATCCCGCTCCCCACATTCTGTCTCAGCATGTGACAGAGAACCCAACGTGTTATTGCAGAAGAAAATGCACACCTTTTACCATCTCAGGTCTTCCTACCATGAATTGCCTCCAGGTGTTTGGACTCTCTGGGTAACAATCGGACAGTTCGAAATATTGATGTTGATGTGCTATAAAAGGTTCCTATCCCCATTTACTTATTTATATAAACCAGTTTTCTCAGCATTTGCATCCATAAACATCAAACTTAGAAAAAGTTTGGTGCTGAGCCCCGTCTCATGCTAGCAGTAAGTAATATTCATCTGTGCATATGTGAGCTAATTGGAAAAAATAAAACTGATCTATCTCATATAGGTATGATTTAAACAAAATTTTAATTTTATGTTTAATAATTATTCATTAAAATTTTACAAGTATATTTAGGTTATTTTAATCAATTTTTCCAGAAGAAAAATACTTCTGCACTTATGGCCTTATGGTCAAAGGATATTAAGTTCCAATTTGTATTTTTACTTATGTTGCAGAGAAGTAGGGAAGTGTGATGAATAAAACACTTTATGGTTGAGTGTGGTGAATAAAACGCATTACGGTTGAGTAAAATTTTGTGGGGGAGGAGTAATTAAAATGCAAGTTCAAGGAAGAACACCTGGGGCTCAGTCGGTTGAGCACCAATTCTTGATTTTGGCTCAGGTAGTGATCCGAGTCGTGGGACTGAGCCCCAGGTTGGGCTCTGCGCTGAGTGAGCCTGGAGGCTGCTTAAGATTCTGTCTCTCCCTCTGCCCCTCTCCCCTGCTCACACACTCACTCTCTCTAAAATTAAAAAAAATTAAAAAAAAATGTTTAAATACAAGTTCAAGGAGAAAAAAGAAGTAAAATTTCTGTTTGTCAAATAAAAACTTGTTTGTGTATTCTTTTTATGGTTGATAGTGGTTATCAAATTGCTGTGGGGTCTAAATTGTATTGGAATGATGTAATTTTTTTATTTTAAAATATTACCATTTATAGTACATCACTAATTACCTCCCACCCCACTCTTTTTAAAGTAGGCTCCACACCCAGTGTGGAGCCCAACACAGGGCTTGAACTCACAACCCCGAGATTAAGACATGAGCCAAGATCAAGAGTCAGATGTTCAACCGACTGAGCCACCCAGGCACCCCATCCTTTTAATAACTACTAAGCCTACAATTACAAATTTTAGGTGTTTACTTAAAAATCTGATGAGGGTGGTACAGTTTTCCAAAAATCTGGGGGCAGGTTCATGACTACCACTGATTTGCACTGCCTGCGGACACCTGCAGGTATTTCAGTCTTTGACTCCTGCTTTGGCCAAACAGCAGAACAACTCTATGATAAAGCCTGTGTTAATCCTCAAGTGCGGTTTCTGAGACGATTATCCTCCCCAGATCTCTGAGGAACTAACAGCATATCTGCCAGGGAGGAAGGGGCTGATATACAGAGGAGGGGTAGCTTTTTCTAATTCTCGCAAAGGCTCTCTTTAAAGGCCAGGGCCACAGAGGAGAATGCTCTGATGGGCAACAGGGACTGACTTACAAATTCCCCCAAAGAAACTTAAGAGGAACTGCTCCTTCCACAGCCTCCTCCCCATATCCCTCCCCCTGAGCTCTCTTTCTTTCCCTTCTCTACATAGATTCCACTCCAGGTGGAGGGGAATGAGACAACTAAGGAAAATGTGTTCACTTTGCACCAAAATAATAACTAACTACAACTATCATAATGACTGCTGTTTATTGAGCGCTTACTATGTGCCAGGTAGAAAAATGGATTGTCTTAATGACCTCAGAATTACCTGCCGGAAGGGAATTGTCTTTTGAGAGTCTCTTCATTAGCCCTCTTAGGAACTGGTTATAAAAGCCATCCAGAGGATGCATAGGGAAGCAAGAAAATTTGGAGGAAAAGTTATGACAAATAATAACAACCAACACCTTTTTAAATGCTAACTATATGCCAGACTCTGCTCAAAGTATTTTATATATAGAAATTCATGAAATTCTCACAATCATCCTGTTATCCTCATTTCCAAAAGGGGGAAACTGAGAAACAGAGACTAAGCAACTTGTCTCAGTGCTAGTAAGCAATTAAGTGTCGACTGGCTCCAGAGTTTGTGCTCTTATCTATTATACTGTATCTATGCTCTTAACCACTCTACTATGCTATATCAGGACTTTTTAAATAAAACAATAGTAATTCAACCAATATGGTACCGTTTCATCATAGAATGAGGAAATACAGATCAGAAACAGACCCACATATAGAAAATTAACAAATGAGGATTAGGCATCTCAAATCAGTAGCAAAAATAAAAACAAATTTCTAATTCACATCTAAATCAAATTATATTCCAGATGGATCAAATGTATCAAATGCATAGAAATGTAAATGTATCAGCAGTTTTAAGTTCTAGGAGAAAACATTGGAATATTTTTATAATGTTGGCATTTCCTTCTAGGCATATGGAGCACAGTATCCATTAAAAAAAATTCTTTAGCTAAATACACAGTAAATAAAAACTTCTATATGGAAAATAACACACTATAATCTAAGTTGGAAGAAAAACAATATTCTGAGAAAATACTATAAATATGTGATAAACAAAGAGACAGAAACCATAATACATAAAGAGCCTCTATAAATCAACAAAGAAAAAAACCCTCAAATTACACTTATGAATAAGAAAAGAAAAATACAAACATGAATTCACAGAAAAATAAATGCAAATAGCCAGTAAATCTATAAAGAGATGCACAATCATCTCAGAAGCCAAAGATGTACAACATCTTTTAAAAGGGATATTATTTTAAAGAAAAATATTAGTAAATATTAAACTGTTTTGAAAATATGGCAGATAGAAAACTCTAAGGCCCTGTTGGCATATTGGCAGTAGTGTGAATGGCAAGCCTTTTGGAAAGAATATTGGTAGTAGCTATTTCAACAGAAAATGCATATTCCCTGGGTTCTAGTAATTACAGTTATTATAATGGATAATTATCAGGTCATCCATTAAATGAATCCATGTTTCCCCCCTGAGTCAAGTTTCTGCATCTCAGCCTGGTTTGCAAGGCCCTCCATTACCTAGGCCCACCTACCCACTTAGTGCCACTCCCGCACACCAAACTGTCATCCAGAGCCTGACAGGTACCCAATAACATCACCTCCCCTGGGCCTTTGCTTATGCTACAAGGACCCTCCTTTCTTGCTTCCACCCACCCCCACTTGTTTCAAGGCCAAGTCTGAGCTCCATCTCCTACATGAGGTCAGGTCCTTAGCACAGCCCCTGACACTCAATAAATGCAAGCTTTTGTTATTTTAATATTATTAACCCTTAAGCATCTATTTTCTCAGGTGACACCCTAATTCTTTTGGGTATGTTTTCTTTACTGTGAGGTTGGAAGTTTCTGGAAGGCAAGAAATACTTTGGGCTTCCCTTGTGAAGGCAGTACAGTTTACAGGGTTCTAATATCAGACAGACCTAAGTTCGACCTTCATCTGCTATTTTCTGCCTATGTTTCAAGGTATTTCACCTTTATGCACCAGCCCATAATACATGCTAAATCAATTATTGTGATGATCATGGTTGCTTACCTTCTCTCTGCATACTTGTCCCCTCCCATCAATGCCAAAATAGAATCAAACCCATGGAAAGTAGTCAGCAAACACTAGCAAGTTCATCAGGTAGACGTCCAAATTGTCATGTGTTCTATCAAATACACTGTAAATGACACTTTGTGTGTGTGCATATGTGTATGTGCTTTTATTCATTTATTCACTCATTCAATCAATCAATTATCCAAGAAGAACTCCTCTTAGTTTGCTTTTAAGTGAGCTAGTAACTATTCTCAGTTTAGAGCTAGCCAAGAATCAATCTTGGCCTGGTTGCTAGGAAACTCTGTCTTTGGAGCAGAAGTTAAGAATCAATTTCCCCATGCTTTAAAGAACTTATATTTAAGTAAATGACTTCCTCAGAAATATTGATTCATTCCAAAAGCATTTAAATAATATAGAAAACAAGAGGATTTTCATGTGAAATCTGCATCTCCACAGTGAAGAAGACATGCACTTAAAGAAAACATATTTACACATATAACCTACATCTTGTTCAGAGAGAAAATAGACTTTAATGTAGTAATAGGACTATTTATGTAATGAACTCTCATGGGCTGTTGCATAAATAATGATTCCTGAGCTGTACGAATGTTTTTATGTGAAAAGTGCCTTTGTGAACTTTCATAAAAATTTGCTTTTGTAATTATATCAAAGTCTGAATTTGCATGAACAAATGAAGCTCTGTGAAGAGACATGAAGACATTTTCTAATGGAAACACCATAATTCGAAGCACATTTTCCCAAAAGATGTGTTTTGAAAATGCTCCCGCCTCCTCACGGCTTCACTCTCTTGCAAAGGATTCTCTTGGTCAGCAACTGGCTTCACCAGCACTCTCGGACATCAGCAAGCCCCTCTCCGGGGAGGGATGCCAGCCAGCCTGTGAAATATTTCTACAAGAACTTTTGGCTGCCTGAACTGCCTAAAGCAAATGTTTGTTTGCTGCGGTACGTGAATCAAATGCTTTTGTGTGAAAACACTTGCTAGAGAAACAAATGTTTGTTTTGGTAATCGACATTTGGACTGTTGGAACATTACCACTTAAGATATTGGTTTGAGAAATATACATTTAATTTGGAAAGCACCAGTTAGGATCGGGCATGTGACACAAATCTAGGCTGTAAGGAAATGAGGTTGAAATTGGACCCCAATATTTCACTTCCCCTTGTCAGATCTGACTAGGAAAATGGTGCCTTGTTTGACATGTTGCTGTATAATGTTACTGAGCAACAGCATAAAGGGAAAAAAGTGATTTACTTCCTTCTAGAAGTGTATGACTTATAAATTATCAAAGATAGCAGCAAGAGTGTATTTATCTAGTATTAATATTTAAATGCCATCTTCCTATTGAATGTACCACATGCTCCATATTAATCTTTTAGATTAGACTTAGTACAAATTGATGTTTCCTAAATGGAAGATTTCTCCTTACAGTTCACTTTTGATTATCCATGCTAACTGGCAGGAGGGAAGGTACAGATACCCCAAAACAGCGGGTGATACAGAAATAAGCTTTGGCTTCAGAGAGCATTAAATTTTTTAGTAGCAGAAAGAAACTAATTACATTTTAAGGGAGGAAGATATTCAGAAGGGAGTTTGATGGCAAGAGGGTAGTTTTTTTTTAATGTTTATTTATTTTTGAGAGAAAGAGGCAGAGCGTGAGCAGGGGAGGGGCTAGAAAGAGAAGGAGACACAGAATGTGAAGCAGGCTCCAGGCTCTGAGCTGTCAGCACAAAGCCCGATGCAGGGCTCAAACTCACGGACTGCGAGATCATGACCTGAGCCAAAGTCAGTTGCTTAACCAACTGAGCCACCCAGGCACCCTGAGGGTAGTTTTTATTTTAAATATATTTGGTCACAGAAAACCCATAAATAGGAAGTCAAACAATGATATACTGAGGTCTAGTCTAAATACTAGAGCACATACATTTTTTAATTAAGTATTTTATTTCCTCATACATTTTAAGTATATTTTTAGTTCTGACAAATGCCAGGATTATATGTAAATGCATTTGCATTTTTTTTTACCACTATGTTTAAGTGCTTCTCTTTTGTGAATATTAACTGCAGGATCCAGGTTCATCTGAACATGTATGAGCTGAAACCTATAATCAAATCACTATGTACTTAATAATAAAATAAAATTACAGCCCACATTCCTTGCTGCTGGCCTTAGTCCTATTTGATCTTTGGCTGAAAAAAAATCATACTTTTAAGTAGAAAGGGAAGCCAGTATCAGTTCAGAATAGCCAAATAGAAGGACCATTCACTAGAACATCAAGAAACATGACTTTGTATCCTGAATCCACCCATTGCTGTTTCCATTTGTAAATTTCATTCTACCGTTGAGAAAGATAAGTGATATAATTCATGTATATTTGAAGTACTTTGAGCTCCCCAGAACTTAATAATTCAGAGTATTACAGTAAACTCCCATTTATTCCGAATCCAAACTACCAGAAAGCTGAAATAATGAGAATTTTTTTGTGTGTGTGCAATTTATAAAATGGTAATGTCCCTGGAGCATTAAAAGATTCTAAATTCTTCTGAACAGTCACAGAAAGATTAAATTTTGTTCAGCATAATTTTGTGGTTAAGATGTTTGATAGAGTTCTAATTCTTTGAAGATAGTAATTAATCCATACGTAGCCTATGGTAATTCTTCTTTTTAACTTCAATACAGAAGTAGTATCTCTGCATTTCCAGGAAGCCTTGGCTTTGTATTTCTAGCCTAATCATGCTCCAAAATGTAGAGCACATCATAAACTTTACAAAGTTTGATAACGGATCACATATGTCCTACTTTATTAGCTATAAATGATTCATGTGATTTCAAGTAAGAGACACCCACTCAAGCTAGCTAAAGGAAAAGATATTATTTATTACTCTGAAACTGGGCTCTTTCATGGAACCCACACTTGTGCTCAGGCATAAACTGGAACCAAGACTAGGAGGTCTGTGGGAAACCCTGGAAATTTATATTTTATCTCTGCCTTTCATCTCTATTCTCTTTGTTTATCGGCTTCATGTTATTCTTAGTCTGCAAACCAATACCTGCTCTATTCTCCCCACTCGGTGGGAAGTTGGACCCTATATGGCAACAGACATCGTGTATAATGGCATTAGAGAGACACGAGCATGTTTTAGGCCCCACTTGAATTGTAAGAGAATAAGATAGGCCTGCTGAGGTCAGGTATCCACTCAGCACTCCACTTCCCAACCCCTTCTATCCCCCAGTACACTGACGGGGAGGAGGGGAAGGATCATAGCCTAGGTAAGTAATCAAACCCCGTGGACAGAGGAAGGGGCAATTATCAGAGAGGCAGGCTCAGTGTGAGCTGAAAGGTATCACTACCAATTTCATCAGAAGAGTTTTAAGTATTAAGAAACTGTCACATTCGTGGTGACAGATACAAGTTTTCTAAAATTCTAACTTTCACTTGAAAGCTTAAATTTTAGCATTGGCAAAAAATACTGTCAATTGCATGACTGTGGTGACAGGCTGACTTCATTCATTTTTGAGAAAATGTCTGCCAAATAACCAAGTCTAAATAACCATAATTTGTCTGTCAGTTTTTCTTTTAAGTAAAACTGTTCCACTTTAAAAAGAGAGAGAGGGAGAGAGGCTAGTTGAGCTCACAACTCAAGCAACCACACAAATGCTTTTCCTGGAGGCAACCATCATACTTTGGTACACAGTGCTTTCTACATACTTCCTATTTCATCAGATAGAATACTCAAAAAATACGTGTAATCAAGGGTTGATGTTTAATAAAAGTAATAATTTTTAACTGATCCATCAAGGGCATTAAACAAAACTGTCTTTTCTTTCCCTTCACATGGCAGTTAAGAATATAATGATTACTAAGAATATAATGAAGACAAATTCTTCCCTATATCTTTTTAGTGTTATTATGAAAACTATTTTGCTTTCTCATATTGCCGAAAGGTTCTCAGAGATACCCCCACTACCTCCATAGCCAGGGATCTGTGAATCACACTTAGATAACCACTGCTATACACCAACCTGCTAAATACACATTTATATTAATTAGTTGAAATCATTGAGCAAGGGAATCTTTTTCTTTTGGTATAGTATGTTCTTGGAAGCAAGAACATGGACATCCATATTGCATGGAGAACATAACATTTAACATTATAAACAAATTGAACTTTTTAGTAATCAGTTCTGGGGAGAATTTTAACACTCAGACTGATAAGGTTGGTTAAGAACCCCAGAAATAATGGAGTTCAACGTAACATCCAGTGAAAGAATTTTAAAACAGCAAATGTTGTGAGTTTGGTTTGATGGATTACTTTATAGGAACTGAGAAGGCCTTGCATAGAGCCTTGTGATATGACAATTTCCCAAATCATATAAAATTAAAAATTCAAGGAAGTTTTGGAAGTTCTAGCCACAGCAATCAGACAAGAAAAAGGAATAAAAGGCATCCACATTGGCAAGGAAGAAGTGGAACTTCCACTATTTGCAGATGACATGATACTATATATAAAAACTCCTAAAGACTCTGCCAAAAAACTAGTAAAACTAATAAATTAACTCAGCAAAGTTGCAGGATACAAAATCATCGTACAGAAAGCCACTACATTTCCATACACCAATAGTGAAACAGAAGAAAAGGAAATTAAGAAAGCAATCCCATTTATAATTGCACCAAAAATAATAAAATACAGTAAAACCTTGGATTGTGAATAACTTGTTCTGCAAGTGTTCTCCAAGATGAGCAAACATTTCTAATAAATTTTAACTTGATAAATGAGTGATGTCTTGCAGTACAAGTAGTCAGTGACACTGAATGTCAAATGATCACTACTAGCCAATGGTTCTTCTCTCTCTCTCACTGAGGGATTGTGGATAATTGTCAATGCAATGTCACAGTTCTGCAAAATCCTCAAAAGGAGGTAAAAGCAAGTGTCATTGGATAAGTTCTTTGTTGCACGAAAAGGAAAAGTTTCCATTGAGCCAGTAGATAGCAGTGATTTTATTAGTGATAGTGAATGTCTTCCTACACAATAACCCTACTCTCTCTTGTCTTGTCACACCAGCCATGAAGGCTTTCAAAGGTAAATGCAGCTTAATTTGCTTATTTTTCTTTATATTTTGTGTTTTCTTTATTATTTTGTATTATATTACAGTATTGTAATCATTCTTATATGAATATTTTTGGTTTGTAGAATGAATCATCTGAGTTTCCATTGTTTCTTATGGAGAAATTTGCTTTTATATACAAGGGCTTTGAATTACAAGCATGTTTCTGGAATGAATTATGCTTGCAAACCAAGATTTTACTATACCTAGGAATACACTTAAGCAGGGAAGTGAAAGACCTGTATTCTGAAAACAATAAAACACTGATGAAAGAAATGGAAGATGACACAAACAAGTGGAAATATATTCCATGCTCATGGGTTGGAAGAACAAATATTGTCAAAATGTCCATATTATCCAAAGCCATCTATACATTTAATGCAATCCCTATCAAAATACCAACAGCATTTTTCACAGAACTAGAACAATCCTGAAATTTGTACAGAGCCGCAAAAGACCCTGAAGAGCCAAAGCAATCTTGAAAGAGAAGAACAAAGCTGGAGGTGTCACAGTTCCAGATTTTTTTTAGTACATTTTCTTAACGTTTATTTGTTTTTGAGAGAGAGGGACAGAGTGTGAGCAGGGGAGGGGCAGAGAGAAAGGGAGACAGAATCCAGAACAGGCTCCAGACTCTGAGCTGTCAGCACAGAGCCCAATGTGGGGCTCAAACTCACAAACCATGAGATCATGACCTGAGCTGTAGTCGGACGCTCAACCGACTGAGCCACCCAGACTCCCCATTTTTGGTACATTTTTTAATGTTTATTTACTTTTGAGAGAGAGAGAGCAGGCGAGGGGCAGAGAGAGAAGGAGACACAGAATCCGAAGGAGGCTCCAGGCTCCGAGCTGTCAGCACAGAGTCTGATGCAAGGCTCAAACCCATGAACCGAGAGATCATGACCTGAGAGTCAAAGTCAGACGCTTAAACAACTGAGCCACCCAGGCGTCCCCCAGATTTCAAGTTATACTACAAAGCTGTAGTAATCAAAAGAGTGTGATACTGGCACCAAAAAAGACACATAGATCGAGGGAACAGAATAGAAAGCACAGAAATAAACCCACAACTATATGGTCAATTAATCTTTGACAAAGGAGGCAAGAATATCCAATGGGAAAAAGACAGTCTCTTCAACAAATGGTGTTGGGAAACTGGACAGTTACATGGAAAAGAATGAAACTGGACCACTTTATTACACCATACACAAACATAAACTCAAAATGGATTAAAGACCTAAATTTGAGTCCTTTTTTGAAACCATAAAAGTCCTAGAACAGAGCACAGACAATTAATTTCTCTAACATTGACCATAGAAATATTTTTCTAGAGATGTCTCCTGAAGCAAAGGAAACAAAAGCAAAAATAAACTGTTGGGACCTCATCAAAATAAAAGACTTCTGCATAGGGAAGGAAACAATCAACAAAACTAAAAGACAATCTACTGAATAGGAGAAGATGACATACCAGATAAAGTGTATTCAAAATATATAAATATATAAAGAACTTATACAACTCAACACCCAAAAAACAAATAATTCAATTAAAAAATGAGCAGAAGACATAAATAAACATTTCTCCAAAGAAGACATTCAGATGGCTAACAGACACATGAAAAGATGCTCAATATCACTTATCATCAGGGAAACGCAAATCAAAACTGCAATGAGCTAAAACTTCACACCTATCAGAATGGCTAAGATTAAAAAACACAAGAAACAAGTGTTGGTGAGAATATGGAGCAAAAGGAACCCTTATGCATTGTTGGTGGGAGTGCAAACTAATGCAACCACTGTGGAAAAGAGTATGCAGTTTCCTGAAAAAGTTAAAAAACGAACTACCACATGATTCAGTAATCACACTACTCAGTATTTACCAAAGAGTACAAAAACACTAATTCAAAAGGATATATGCACCCCTATGTTTATTGCAGCATTATTTACAACAGCTAAATTATGGAAGCAGCCCAAACGTCCAATAGATGAATGGATAAAGAAGAAGTGGTAATATATACAATGGCATATTACACAGCCATAAAAAAAAAAATGAAATCTTTCCATTTGCAACAACATGAAGAGATCTAGAGAGTATAATGAAATACATGAAATACGTCAGTTGGAGAACGACAAATACCATATGATTTCACTCATATGTGAGATTTAAGAAACAAAACAAATGAGCAAAGTAAAAAGAAAAGATAAAGCAAAAAACAGACTTTTAACTACAGAGAACAAACAGATGGTTACCAGAGGGGAGTTGAGTGGGGGATGGGTGAAATAGGTAAAGGGGATTAAGAGTACACTTATCTTGATGAACACTGAGTAATATATAGAATTGTTGAATCAGCATATTGTACACCTGAAACAAACATAACACTGTATATTAACTATACTGTAATTAAAATAAAATACAGATAATAAAAATACTGTATAAATAAAAAAACTCATTATAACAATTTAATTATAATAAACATTTTAAAAATCACAAGGAAGAAATCTTTAATGTTTAATCTACCATAAACAGGTTTGTGAGTTAAAATGATAACTATAAAAACATAACAAAATAAATTTTCAAATGAGGCCATTACCACATATAGTATTGATTTGAAATCACCACTGTGAATTTATTAAGATTCAGAGATTCAGGACTAAGGAAAGAGTGGTTTAATTCACCAGCTGGTAACTTTAAGCAAATGTCACTGAACCTCATGGGACTGTTTACACATAGCCCATACCTCACAGTTTTATTGTATTACATGAGTTGATGTACTTAAAGTGCTGAACAGTACATAGCACATAGTACATATCCAAAAGTGTTATTTCCATAAAACTTTTAAGAAAGCCAATATAGGAGCACCTGTATTGATGCCCAGTGGGTTGAGCATCCTACTCTTGATTTTGGCTCAGGTCATGATCCCAGGGTCATGGGATTGAGCCCAGCATTTGGCTCTGTGCTGAGCATGAAACCTGCTTAAGATTCTCCTTCTCTCTCTCTTCCTCTCTCTGTCTCCCTCTGCCCCTCTTCCCTACTTGTACTCTCTGTCTAAAAAAGAAAAAAAAAAGATGTAGGCAAGCAATATATAGCAGAGAAATCCCATATCTAAAACGATGGTCTTTACTATACAGTCTAAAAGACCATGGGGGAGGGGAAGGGAAAAAAAAGTTAGTTCGAGAGGGAGGGAGACAAACCATAAGAGACTCTTAAAAACTGACAATAATCTGAGGGTTGATGGGGGGTGGGAGAGAGGGGAGGGTGGGTGGTGGGTATTGAGGACAGAACCTGTTGGGATGAGCACTGGGTGTTGTATGGAAACCAATTTGACAATAAATTTCATATTAAAAAAAATAATAATAAAATAAAAGAACCATTAAAACACAAGTTACAGCTCAAAAGTCAAAAAGCATAATAAAATCAGTTAATCTAAAATAAGTCAAAAAAGAAGGAAGAGGGGAACAATGAACTGATGTAACAAATAGAAAAGAAACAGAAAGATGATACACTTAAACTTTATCATATCAATAACCACATTAAACATAAGTATCTAAATAAACATCCCAATTAAAAAGCAGCGATTATCAGATTGGATTAAAAAGCAAGACCTTAACTATATGATGTCTTTAAAAAAGCACATTTTAAATATAAAGAACAAATGAGGTTAAATGTAAAAGGTTGTAAAAGGCTAAACAGAGATGTGCCTTGTAACATTAATCAAAAAATAGAAAGTCAGAGTGGTTATGTTAATATCAATGAAGCAGATTTTAGAGCAAAACTAGTGACAGGGAGAAAAGGACATTTCACAAAGATAAAGGGATCAGTTCATCAGAAGGATATGAAAATTCTAAACTTTTATGAATCTATTAACAGAATTTCAAAATATATGAGTAAAAATTGATAAAACTACAAAGAGAAATAAATAAATCCACAGTTATTATTTCAATCCACAGTTATGGATTTCAATATCCCTCTCTCACTAATTGACAAAACAGGTAAATAAAAGGTAGATAACAGGTATATAGAAGACATGAATAACACAATCAATCAACTGGACTTAATTGACATGTATAGAGCAGAATAGATGTTCTTTCAAGTGTACATATGTGAAACAATAATCAAGAGTGACAACGTTCTGGACCACAAAGCAAATCTCAATATATTTAAAAGTATTCAAGCTATACAAAGTATTTTCCTTGACACGATGGTATTAATTAGAAATCAACACCAGAAAGATCTGTAGAAAATCTCTAAATGTTTAGAAATTAAATAACACTTTCTTCAGTAACATGATCAGTGAAGGAAGTATTTTGAACTGAATGAAATAAAAGAAAAAACACACAGCATGTCAACATTTGTAAGATGCTGCTAAGAGCGTTTCTTCGAGGGGAATTCATGCACTAAGTGCTTATCATAGAAAAGAAGGGCAGTGTCAAATTAGTGACCTCAGTTCTCACCTTAGGAAACTAGAAAATGAAGGTCAAATGAAACTCAAAATCAGCAGAGGGAAAATAACAGAAAACTAAGTGGAAATCAATGGTCTTGAAAACAAAGAAATAAAGAATATCAATAAAATAAAAGCTGTTTTTTTAGATCAATAAAATTAATAAATCTCTAACTAGGCTGATCAGGAAAAAATAAGAAAAAAATAATCAATATTAGGAATGAGAGAGGTGATACCACTAGAGTCTGCAGATATTAAAAAGATAAGGAATATTATAAATAATATCATGTCAACAGATTTAACAACATAGATTACATGCACAAATTTTTTGAAGGACACAATGAAAGCTCTCTCAAGCAGAAATAGATAACCTGAGTAGCCCTGTATCAATTAAAGGAATTAAATTTTTCAAAGAAACTTTCAAAGAAAAAATATCCAAGCCCAGATCATTTTTTTTTGGTGAACTTTACAACACATGGAAAGAAGAAATAATACAAATTTTATACAGGTTTGTCCAGAAAATTGAAAATGATGTCATACTTCCCAACCCATTGTTTGAGGCCTCCAATAAATCTATACATTAGAATCTCAATCAAAATGCCAGCAGGAATTTTATAGAAATTAGCAAGCTGATTCTAAAATTCATATGGAAATGCAAAGGATCTCTAATAGGCAAAACAACTTAGAAAAAGAAAAAAGTTGGAGGACTAACAATCTGATCTGAAGAACTATTACAAAGCTGGAGTAACCAAGACAGTGTGGCATTGGTGTAAAGACAGAAAAATAGATCAGTGGAACAAAATAGAGTGTTCAAGTCCAAAATGACTTCTAAATGCATGGGCAACTGATTTTCTACAAATGTGCAAAGGCAGTTCAGTGGAGAAAGAGTAGTCATTTCAATAAATGGTGCTGGATACGCATAGAGAAATAATGAAATTTGATAGTTCACACCATACACAAAATAAACTATAAATGGACGACAGACCAAATGTGAAAACTACACCCTGTAAAACTTTCAGAAGAAAACATAGGAGAAAATTTCAGTGATCTTGGGTTAGGCAAACTTTGTAGATATGACACCAAAAATATGATTCATGAAATGAAAAACTGATAAATCAACTGCATCAACATTAAAATCACTGTCCACAGAATGAACAGATAAACGACAGACTGGGAGAAAATACAAACCAAATATCTGGTAAAGGGCTTGTATACAGAGTATATAAAGAACCTTCAAAACATAAGAAGAAGAAAACAATTCATTTTTTTTAAAAGAGCAGAAGATTTGAACAGATACATCACCAAAGAATATATACTGATGGCACATGAGCACATGAAAAGATGTTCAACATCTTTAATCATTAAGAAGATGGAAGCTGAAACCTCACTAAGATACTACTACCTACTCATTAAAATGATTAAAATGAAAAAGACTGGCCACCACTACGTGTGTACACTGGAATTGAACAATTAGGCAAATTGATGGTGGAGGTGGGAACCAGCTTTCCCACTATTTGCCTGGGAGGCTACAAATTATCAAGGGGAAGTGGCTAGACTGATCTCTGTGGTAATGGTTTCGAGCTAGATACATAAACTTAAACTCATGTTTAGCTTACTATAAATATATGATTACACACAGAAATATTTATGGGTATGGATACATTCATGCCTTCCTATTTTCCTGCTCTGTCAACAGAGACATCCAGAAGCACGGACACTTAGTAACCATGAGCACAGTGAGTCAAGATCTTAGCTTCTAACACCATCGCCAATAAAAGAAGCCAGGGTTCTTTGAAGAAATGGCTGATTCTAGGACTGGGGTGGGAAATGCACAGAGGAGCCTGGCGAATTCTGTGGTACTACAAAGTAAGGAAGTGCTCAAACAAAACCACAGTAACTGGGGGTATGTCGAAGAAATACAGGGCCAAGTGAAAGCGCTCACATGGCTGAAGTAGTGTTGGTCAAGTTTCACCACTGTGAAGTTATTCTCTTTTCCCTCCTCTCCATAGTGTTCTCTTTGGAAGGAAGTTCATGCCATGTTCAGCCTCAGCCTAAGGACTGGAGAAGGGAGTATCTACATAAATTACAAATGAATGTATATTGGAATTCTTCTCCTGTTATTTATTTATCCAATCATTCATTTATATCGGTATGGATTCATGAATGGTTATTTTATACTTTGTGTTATAATCTAATACTACTTTATTTGGTTGCTCACATGGTTCCAGCTTCATACTTTCTGGTGGAAGAAGGTGTCCCAGACTCATCTTGTGCTATCCCTATCCCAGTAATTGTATCAGCCATTTCTACAAAGAACTCTGGTTTCCTTGAGTGGAGAAGAGTGTTTAGAACCAACATCTGGGTACTAGGTATACTCACTGATACCAGTATGTCATTGTATACAAGGCCTTCCCAGTGGATAGAGGTAGGATATAGATATGTAATAAAAATGAGTGAATAGTGATACTTCCAATTCCAATCCAACAATACAGGGTATATTCTACTCTTCCCCTTTTCATACCTGTAGCCCAACAGTGAGAAGCCTGGATGCCATTATCCTCAGTATATTTATCACTTGTTCAAGCCTAGAGTGCATAGAAGATGGTTTCAAAATTGCTAGCCTGATTACCACAATGGAGTATAAGAATGCAGCACTTAAAGAGTTCGATATCTGTGACTGAGGCAGCAGCAGAAGGAAGTTAAGAGTTTGAATTTACCATTTCCAAAGTGGTTGACTTGGACAAGTTATGGTGCTTATTAAAGCCTCAATTTCCTCATGTATAAAATGGGAATAATGATGATATCTACCTCACCAGGTTACTGTAAGGATTAAATGGGCCATGGCTATAATAAGTATTCGGTAAATGGAAAAAAATGCTTTAGATACATTCTGGGAACGCTCTTGAACATACCATGGAAAGTGAAAGCAAGGAACAAAATAAGGGGGATCTTAAGGCCCCACTTGTGCCTGGATATTTTCTAGATGAACTACGAAAGGAACTGTTAACAGAAGGATAAAACAGAGACCTGAGTGTCTGTGTTACTTTTATATTTAGAAAAACAAGCTTCATTAAGATGAAGGCTTTTTGGTTTATTAAGAGACTGATTTGATATCTCAAATAAAACGTTTGAAGACAATGACTGAAACCTGGTTTTCCTGATGTGTCATGCTGAGTACACTCTGTGCCCTGGCCAGCCTGGGTGGCTGGCCCTGCAGGCAGGCTAGTGGCTACTAAGGCCTCTTCTCACTGCTATAGTCAGGGTCCATATCCGATTCTTTCATAGCATTAGAAGGAAACACATATCCACTAGTAAATTTCTCTTCATTATGCTCTCTGTCCCTTTCATTTATTTCTTTGTTCACTCGACAGATGTTTACTGAGCACCTACCTCGTTCCAAGCACTACTGTAGACAATGGGGATACAGCAGTCAACAAAACCAATAAAAATCCTTGTCCTCGCAGAATTTAACATTCTAGTACAGGAATATTTTGTATATCTATTGCTGCTTAATAAGCTATCCCAAAACTCAGTGTCTTCAAACAATAGCTTTTTATTTTCTCACGATGCTCAGTCAGGTATCCAGGGGCCAGCTTGGAAGCTCTGTTCCACACAGTGTTGGCCAGGTCCTTCATTTGACTCCATTCAGCTGATGGCTATGACAGGTTAGGAAGTTCAAGAAGGCTTTATTTACATGTCTGGAGCCTTGGCACTTACCCATAGGAGGCCTCTCAACACGTGGCTAGCTTGGTAGCCTCAGGGTAGTTGATTTTCTTACTTGTCTGTTGGCTTCCAAGAGGAAGCCCTCCAAAGATCAAAGGCAGAAGCCCAGATCCAAGTGAAGGGAAATAGACTATTTCTTGATGGGAGAGTGGCAGTATTACCTCAGAAAAGAGCAAAAGGGATGGCAGCTAATGTTGTAGTCACCCTTGGAAATAATCCACCTCAGAGAGAGGGATAATGAAGATAAGTCAGTGAAAATGACTCCTAAGAAGAGAACTAAAGTAGGGAAGGGTGTAGTATGAGTTGCAATTTTAAGTAGTGTGGTTAAAGAAAGACTGCTTGACAAAGTTACGTTTAAATTAAAACTTAAAGGAAATGGAGCTAACTGGGGCCATGAACATTCCAGGCAGAGGAAACAGCAAGTGCGAAGGCCCCAAGGCAGGAATATGCTTGGCACATTCAAGACAGCAAAAAGGCTGGTATGTCTGAGAGAATGAGGCTCTCTAGAATAGTAGGAGATAACACCAGAGAGGTAAAGGGTCAGCAGATGTTTTAGAGTCTTGTAGGTCATTGTAAGAACAATGGCTTTTACTCTGAATTAAATAGAAAGCCTTTGGGTGGTTTCTGAGTATAAAAGAAATACATATTTTATTTTACTTTTATTATTTTATTTTATTTTATTTTATTTTGAAGATTTTATTTAAATTCAAGTTAGTTAACATATAGTATAGTATTGGCTTCAGGAATAGAATTTAGTGATTCATCTGTTACACATAACATCCAGTGCTCATCCCAACAAGTGCCCTCCTTAATGCTTATCACCCATTTAGCCCATCCACCCACCCACCTCCCCTCCATCAACCCTTAGTTTGTTCTCTGTGGCTAAGAGTCTCTTATGGTTTGTCTCCCTCTCTGTTTTTAGCTTATTTTTCCTTCCCATCCCCTATGTTCATCTGTTGTGTTTCTTAAATTCCACATATTAATGAAGTCATATGGTATTTGTCTTTCTCTGACTTATTTTGTTCAGCATAATACACTCTGGTTCCATCCATGTTGTTGCAAATGGCAAGATTTCATTCTTTTTGGTCACCAAGTAATAATCCATTATATATACCACATCTTCTCCATCCATTCATCAGTTGATGGACATTTGGGCTCTTTCCATACTTTGGCTATTGCCAATAGTGCTGCTATAAACATTGGGGTACATGTGCCCCTTCGAATCAGCATTTTTGCATCCTTCAGATAAGTACCTGGTAGTACAATTTCTGGGTCATAGGATAGTTCTACCTTTAACTTTCTGAGGAACCTCCATACTGTTCTCCAGAGTGGCTGCACCAGTTTGCATTCCCACCAACAGAACACACGTTGTATTTTAAATTGTCTTTTCATGGGATCCCTCTATCTGTTATACTGAGGATAGACAATAGGAAACTAAATACTAGTAGGGAAACCATCTTTTGTAATAATCCAGGCAATAGATGATGGTAGCTTGGATTAGGATGGAGGCAGTGGAGGGGTGGTAAGTGGTTGGATTCTGGACATACTTTGAACACAAATCCCACAAGATTTACTGATGAATTGGACACAGAGTGAGGAGGAGATTGAGAAGCCAAGGATGATGTCAAGATTTTTGACCTGAGCAACTGGAAGGATGGAGCCAGCATTCAGCAGATGAACTGAGAAGATCAGGATTGGGAGAGAAGAGTAGAAGGTCATGTTAAGTTTGGAATTGTTAGTGAACTTTCAAGTGTAGCTATTTAATAAGTGAGACTTGTAATTGCATGTACATGTGTGTACATGTATACATGCACACACTTTTAGATACATGGGAAATTTTGGGAAATACACATTAAAAACTGTTAACAGTGGTTCCCTCAGGGTGATGGGAATCTTCAAGAATGGCACTGGGATATAAAAGGAGAGAGTAATACACATCTTTTGTTTCTTTTTAAATCTAATACCCTTCGGTACCATGTTTTATATATATGTATGTATGTATTACTACATCCTGTATTACTTTTGTAACTAGAAAACTACATAAAATTTGAGTGGTTGGTGAAATGAACCAAGTCATCACAAATAGATCTTATCAGAAAAGCCCTGGTTGGACCAGGGTCTTGGCAATGTCTTTTCAAGCTCTGATGCTGATTTCTGTAACTGTGAATGAACTGCTAATTCTTACCTTCACTTCCTCCTCAGGCCTCTGTGAAATTTGGAGTGTGCAAACAGCTTCTCTAATTCACTTGCCTCATCTTGAAAACAGCACCAAGAGCTCTCAGCACTTACCTACCTCACAGGAAATATGAGGTTGGATGAGATAAGGTGTTCAAATACTTTTGAGTTACCACAAAGACAGGTGCTCATGTAGGCAGGATATTATGAGTCTTGGAATATTAAGACATAGTAAAAAGAAGCTGTTTCTGCCTTTTGATCACACAGGCATTTTGATACTCTTGAACTATTACTCTTCATTTAGCCTGCCGTAGAATGAGTGTTTCTCCCCAAACAGTATTCATTTTAGCATTTTTGTTCATGCCTTCTGTCAAACAAGATTTCCGCAGCCTTTGATTTTTATCAAGATTTACTTGACTTTATTCTTCAAAGCATTTAATTCAAAGTTCACTCTATCAGTGGGTGGATTAGTTGAGTAACTGAAATATCAGTGTTGAATGCCATAATAGTTTGTTAAATTATTTCTCTTCACAGGAGATATACTTACCAAAGTCATGTACTAATGAACAATGAAGTGACTGTCTAAATAGCAGGCATCTTTAAAAGAAAGTTACTGGTACACGCTGAATGAAAAATAATAAACAATGACAGCTCTAACAAACGTTCATTCGATGCCTCTTAAGAATTCTTCTAAGGCCATTATTATGTGTCAGGTACTGTATTAGGTGCTACTAATACAAGAAGAAAACACATGTCTTTTCCCTCATGAAGCTTACACTCTGCCACAGAAATGCCACCTTGTATTTTAAGTTTGGCGTAACTGTTTTAATGAAGTATCTGAGATGCTGGAGAAGATGTGAAGAGGAATTTGGAAGTCACTGGTTATATCCGTTTCTGGAAATTACGTAGTTGATGACTATTATTTTGAAAAAATCACTTTTAGTCCCACAAAGGTAAGGAGAAACCCAGAAAATCACCACCAAGCAGAATCACAAAGTGCTGTCAGTGGAAAAACTTGCGAGTCTCAGGAAAGATGAGCCATCTCTATATGTAAGACCTTTCTTAGAACCAGAGCTTACAAGAAATCAGGCTGAGGGTTCTAAAAAACAATGTAAATTTTTTATTAAAACACCCAAACAAAACCTATGTCAAATGGAGGCTAGATATCCATAGATATGGACTTCAGGGAGCACCTTCTGTCCCTGGAAGGTGGTGAAAGACTTCCTGCCCCTGGAAGGTGGTTCAGAGTTCCTTTGAACTTCCTTCAGAGCCTGAAGTACAATTGTGAAGTTATATTTTCTCTAGAGAAAGATTTCTCAACAATCAAATACACCCAAGATGCTAATATTCTATTTATATTTTATATTTAACAATGATCTCAAACCAGAGATGGAGCTAAAGAAAACAAACAGGCTTTGTTAATTACTGAAGAGAGTTAAATGAAAGTATAGGTTTGACCAGGTATTCATATGCCTTAAGTTCATTGGCAATCTTACAATTCACAGGCCAAACATCTGTCAGATTTAACCAGTACACCACTAACTGGTCAACGCTCAGCCCAGGGCCATCCGTCACCACCAGCATCCCCAACTCTCCCAGAAATCTTGCTAATGTCTTTCCTCTTGCTTTTGCCTCCTGGTTCTAATTAACTTTCCACCCACGATTCTGATTTTGGTGCCAACTTCAGATGACTCTTGCTTCATCATATAATTTAGCTTGCCATCCCTCACATCTATAATTATTCTTAAATAAGACCTTCATCGTAAAAATAAAAACTCACATTTTTGATTGGCAGCCCCTCCAAGTTGACTGGCACTTGGGTGCTGTGTACTAAGCAAGTGAGCATTTGATTGCATCAATTCCTCTGACTCTGATTCAAAAAATGCTCCTGGCAAAGACATTGTCTCATTGTCAAATGGCAGGGAGACCTCAAAGGAGGAGCTCCTGGTTTGGTTCCTTTAGGAAGAGTCCAGGTTAACCTAATATCAGAACTCATGTTGCAGATGCATATGACCACTGGATCCTCACCTTGCAGCCACGCCATTTTGGGCTCTCTCCTAAATAGTGCGCCAGAAGTTTTTCGTGATTAGAACAACTTCAGGTGGTGGGACAATAATAATAGCCTTAGTACCTAATGCTTATTGGACACTTACTATTTTCTTGGAACCTTACAGATAGCTTTATGGAAAGTTTCTCACCAAATCCTTGTAATGACCCTCTGAAGAAGGTCCTATGGGTCTGGGGCGTAGCAGAGTTATATTGAATGGCCTCAGGCCAGTCAGTGAGGACAGCACCACTGAGAGTCAACCCAAGGTTCATGGATGGAGACTGTGAGATAGCACTGACTGAGGGAGGCAGCCAGGCCATTGCCCCTTCCCCTTTCTCTTCTCTGTGCCTAACTCCCCTTCCTCGGGGATCTCATTCTCACCTACTCTTAACATATGTGTGTTTTGTACTTGTCTTGTTTCACTTAGGGGAACAGTCTAAATTTCAGCTAAAGCTTCTACTTAATGCATTTGGATATTGTGAGGTTCCAAAAAGATTTCCTCTCTACATATCTACGTAAAGTGTTGCCAAAGGACGAGTCAAGTGAGCGATTTACTAGAAACAGAATTGATGAGGGAACATTCTCTGGATTTAAAGGGGACAAGTGTGGAGACTTTGTGACCATGGAGGAAAAGAGCACAGTGAACATGTTGGCATTCTTCTGTCTCTTAACTGGAATGGGGAGTTGGCACCATAGGGGACATGGCTGTTAGCCCTGTGAGAGAAAAACATGCATGGGTTAATAAGACATGTTCTCTCCTCAATTCATAGTCCCAGGAATCAGTTCAGGGCTAATTGGTGAGGATTTAAGCCTTTGGGAGATACTAGAGATTTTGGTGCCCTCTTCCCTCTACCTTATATAATTTAAAAACGGTAGTATGATACCAACCCATAAAATATAAATTTTAACATGCATGCTGGAATTAATATAGTTTCTTTTTTTCTTATTGAAAAATCTGGACTCGGGGCGCCTGGGTGGCTTGGTCGGTTAAGCGTCCGACTTCGGCTCAGGTCACTATCTCACGGTCCGTGAGTTCGAGCCCTGCGTCGGGCTCTGTGCTGACAGCTCGGAGCCTGGAGCCTGTTTCAGATTCTGTGTCTCCCTCTCTCTCTCTGCCCCTCCCCCGTTCATGCTCTGTCTCTCTCTGTCTCAAAAATAAATAAAAATGTTAAAAAAAATTTTTTTTAAATAAAAAAAAAAAGAAAAATCTGGACTCTCTCCCTTTCTTTCTCTCTCTCTCTCTCTGTCTCTCTCTCTCTCTCGTATGTGTTGTTGGACTGAGATTTGCTTAGTGTTGTCTATTGAGTAATCTAGTACTGAGCAGTCAAAATATAAGTTTCTAGAAGGCCAATTAATTGAAAAAAGGAAAAAGAGGAGTTAATCTAAAGCTCATCAACTTTGGGCGCCTGGGTGGCTCAGTCGGTTAAGCGTCCAACTTCAGCTCAGGTCATGATCTCATGGTCTGTGAGTTCGAGCCCCACTTCAGGCTCTGTGCTGACAGCTCAGAGCCTGGAGCCTTCTTTGGATTCTGTGTCTCCCTCTCTCTCTACCCCTCTCCTGCTTGTTCTTTCTCTCAAAAATAAACATTTTTTAAAAATTTAAAGCTCATCAGCTTCTAAATTAGACTGTCTAGCAACACCTAGGACTCCAGGAGTGCCTTAGACCAGCAGTTTTCAAACTGGTGTGGGAAACCCCCAGGTCCTACAGAGAAGCTTCTGGGACTGCTAGGGGGATGGGTAGGAAGCAGGTTGCAGAGGCCACATGCTCCTCACTCCCTTTCCACTCCAGAGTACTTGCGCTGTGATCTGTTATGTGTATTAAAAGGCCTATGTGAGATTTGGTTTGGAAAAGGGGTTCTGCTGCTGAAACAAAAGCATAGTATTGTATACTTGTCATTTTAATTCTGGTTACCTAGCAGAAACTTACTTGTGTCTTTTTCTGACACTGCAATGAAAATCCCATGAATCAATCTAAGTAGTCTATAATCTCCAGGAGGACAGATATCAATGTCTGTATCCTCCGGGAGGACAGCCTTCATCCTCGTCTTCACATGCCCAGGCAGCTGGCAGAGTCCCACATAGGATGGGGACTAGTAAAGTGTTGGCCGAATGCATGTTGTGTTTTCCCGATTCCATCAATAGTCCTAGCTATCCACTACTTCCCAGGAAGTTCATGGCAGAAAATGAAACAACAGAGTATTTTCACTGGTGTTGATAAGACTTGTGGTACATTTAGTCCAACATTTTCTGGGCTCTCCACTCTAAGCATTTTATTTTAGTAATTGATTTGGGTTGAAATCAATCTAAAGTGAAATCATATCTCTGAATTTTTATTGAGTTTAATATCTTGGGATGACTTGCTGAATGATATAGCAAAGGTGTTGAAGGATACTGGGCACACTATTATAATTTCCTGAAGAAACTTTGAGTGACTCATTTGGGAATGATGTCAGCTTTGCTCTCATAATTGACTATTTGAAAAACACTTTTGGTAATACAAATCATGAAAAAAAAAAAAACCACCCAAACCAAAAAAAAAAAAAAAAAAAAAAAAAGCACAGTTGAATTTCCCACTGAGAGGAGTAGGAATCATGGATTCCATTCAGAACCCTTGGTGTGGACACATGTAAATGAGGTTTGCCCTGGGCCCCTGAATGCTTCCCCCCTTTAATCTGTTCACCTCTCTGTGTCACTCTTCACACCCTTCAGGTTTCTCCTTCCCTCTTGCCTACTGAAAAGAGAATTTGATAAACTCAGTCATGCTAAGATGTCACAGGTGGAAGCAATTTAAAGTATCACCTTCTCCTCAAAAGGAGGCTGGTAGGTAAGAAGAATCAAGTCAATGGTGTCACATTAGTGACCTGGATACATGGTAGAAGTTTTTTTCTCAAAGGAAAATTTTTTTTTTATAAAGCCAGGGGACGCTTGATCCTTCCAGCACCTTTGTATTAACAAAGCATGACTAAAAAATAGTCCCTGCTACCCATGAACTTAACATGTAGTGGAGGCACCTACCGGCTACTGTTTCTTTTCTTCTAGAGACATGGTGAGCATGCTCCCCAATACCAACTGTAGCCACTCCTGCCCTCACTGCTCTAACAGAGACTAAGTCAGATGCGATCTGGATGTATTAAGCCCACATGGCAGATTTCTCCAGAAACTAAATGGAAGGCACGTCTGTCTGACATTCAGGGCCATTGATCATCTGACTCCTTCTCACTAATCCCCAACCATGTGCAATTAAACCATTGCCAGCCCTTGGCATACCCTATAGTTTCATGTTTTTTAAGGTCATCTATTGCTATGGAAACAGATGACCCCCCCCAAAAAAAAGTTACTGGATAAAACAAGAAGCATTTATTATCTTACTGTAAGCTTGTGGGGTCAAGAATTTAGGAAGCGAGTCGCTGGCTGGTTCCGGCTTGGAATTTCTCAGGAGGCTGTGGTCATGCCTGGGCTTGAGGATCTGCTCCTGAGGTGGCTCACTCAAAAGGCAGTGCTTGTTGTTGGGAGGAAGTCTTGGTTCCTCTTCACGTGGGTCTCTTCCAGGACCGTGTGAGTGTGGCTGCTGGCATCCCTCAGAGCGTGTTAGCCAAGAGAGAGTGCTCAGGTGTAAGCTATCCTTATTATGACCCAGCCTCACAAGTCACATGACATCATCTTCTATCATATTCTGTTAGTTAGGAGTGAATCACTAAGTCCATATTCAAGGGGAGGGGAATTTTTATTTGTATTTATCTGTAACCCCAATATTAAACAGTTTTAATATGCTGGTGTAGTCACTACTCTAAAAGACTATTCTAACAATCTAGAAGAACATGACTTTCTTCTTTCAGTCTTCATGCTGCTGAAGACCCTGACTTGTTCTGCCCAATCTTTCTAAGGCTTCCTTCACTCCAGATTCCAGTGGCCTTTCAATAAATTGCCCTAGTTTGTTGTTGTTGTTGTTGTTGTTGTTGTTGATGTTGTTGTTGTTGTTGTTCAAGGCCTGGCTCAAATATTACTTCTTCTCCCTGATTTCCTTAGATGGAATTTATCTTTTATTACCCTTCATATGTCCATTAAAATGAGTTCCACAGCTTAGTAGTAGATTCAAGGTTCACATATACCTAAACCAGGTCCCTCCTGAAGGCCTCCCAGGGCCAAGCATCATGTCCAGAATAGTACAGGCCAGATCTTATTGTGAATGAAATGGGTTTTCATTTGGGGCTTTAACACAAAGGGATATACCAAGTGACCACATCACTAGGGAAAAAGTTTGGAGGCCACTCTAGCAAAACTTCCTAATGTGGTTTTTTTTTTTTTTTTTTTGGATTTCACATTTGTTAGAGGCTGGTAGTACAATGAGGATATTGAACAATTGAACACTCACTTCGGATCATGAATGGTGACGTTCAAATCCTATCTCACTCACCACAAGACCTTAGGCAAGTTACTTGTTCTGTGCCTTAAATTGCTCATTTGTAAAATGGTGACTCTTATGATACCACCCTGAAGGGTTAAAACAGAAGACAGATCAACTTGGAGCTGCTCTAGCTGAATTAGACAAGGGAGAACCAGAGGCTCACTCTCTTGGCATCACCCTCTCTGGTTGCTACCTCTAGGGGTACCAACTCAGGAGCCTGGGGCTCTCTAGATTCGTATGAGACAAATACCAACAGTCAGTTCAGTGGTTTTGCTGATAGGAAAGCTGAGCAGATTAGTAAATAGCTTGCCCAGGCAACATGGCTGGTTAATGGTAAACCAAAGACTAAAATCCAATTCTCCCAACCTATAAACCACATTCTCTTTCCACTAACTCTGCCAACTCTATTCCTGATGTCAACTGTTCTTAAGTTTGTTTTGTTTTCTTGAACTGACATTCAAGTTTGTGGCCTGTGGTCGAACATATCCTACCTTTCCCCTATTGCCATTTTTACTCTTTATCACGTTCTGTGAATTTTTACCTTAAAAATAGACTCACTGCCTTATCCGATTCATTCCTTTCCACAACTTCCATGACTACACTCCCCCTTAACTTTGAGTGCTGTTAAATTAAACTCCTCTGGGAACCTACTGGGTAAACTGACTCCTATTTTCCTTATTTCTCCTAGATTTGAACAATCTTCCCATTATGACTTGCTCTCACATTGCCCCATGATATTCAGAGTATAATTTTGCACTGCTTACCTCAGTTTAGTAGTAAAGATACAAGGGCTTTTACACTTGTTGAAAATTGTTTTGTGGAAGTTCTCATACCCCTCTCTGATCTCTCATAACAAAATTAGATGTGTTATACTGAATTCTCTTTTTATCGCCTATTTTTGTTTTATGAATTATCTTTTCAACTAATTCCTCCAGTTCACTGATGATAGATAGGGATTGTTTTAAACGTCTTTCTACAGACATATTAATGTTAGATATATGGAATGCAAGTTCAAACAGTAATTCACCTTATGGTTTGTCCTACAAACTAGAACATGAACTTCTCTAGAATAAGTATTCTTTTTAATTTTGTAAGTCCCAATAGTGCCTTACATAGGGTTCTAATACAGGGACAACAAGTATCTGAACACATTTTTGGGTACTGTAAGTCCAGCATGTTCACATGAAGTGAAACATGGGGCTGGGTTAAAGTTCTTTTAAGCATATATGAATGCAGGGGCACCTGGGTGGCTCAGTTGGTTGAGCATCCGACTTCGGCTCAGGTCATGATTTCACAGTTTGTGAATTCAAGCTCCGCATCAGGCTCTGTGCTGACAGCTCAGAGACTGGAGCCTGCTTTGGATTCTGTGTCTCCCTCTCTCTCTGCCCCTGCCCTGCTCACACTGTCTCTCTCTCTCGAAAATAAAAAAATAAACATTAAAAACAAAAAGAATATATGAATGCATGTGTGCATATCAGCTATATCTTCTCATTCCTTTCTTTATGTATGTTACAATGTTATATGGCACACTATAGAAACAAGGTAAGAATTTATATGCCAGGCCCTGGGCTTTGTGTTACATGTATTATCTAATTTAATAATCATGACTATCCTATGAGGCAAATACTATTTTTACATTAAAGGATAAAAAACAAACAAACAAAAACCTTAGATGAGGTTTTAAAAAAAAAAAAAAGCCCCAAATCATACAACGAGGTCATGTAGACTCAAGTTAATCCGTGTCTAATTCCAGAGTCTATACTCTCAGCTACCATGCAGTGTGACCCAGGGCAAGTCTTCGACATTTGCTTAGTGGGCTAGGAAGTTAATTCATGTACTTAGCACAATGCCCTACACATAATTACCCAGTAATATTCCTTCCTTATCATTTCACCATGACAGGGTTAAAAGGTCAATAAGACATGCTTCCTGTCCTTACAAAACCTAATTTATGGTAGGCAGAATTCTAAAATGGCACTCCAAGACTTCCTGCCCTATGAATATAGCATACGCATGATTATGCGATATTAAATGCAAAAGAGATTTTTCCAGATGCACTTAAGGTTACTAATCAGTGGGCCGTGAATTATCAAAAGGGCAATTATCCCGGTGGGCTGCATGTACTCACATAAGCCAGTAAAGAGCAGTTCTCCCCAGCTGGTAGTGGATGGAAAAGACAGACAGACTTGAATCCAATGGATTCAACTCCTCTGTGGGCAAATTTAATGAGCTGAAGTTAGATTGAGGGGGCCAGATGCAAAAACTGAAGAGTGATCTCCAGTTGCTGAGACCCCTGACCAATACACAATTCTGGTGTCAGCAGGACTAATAAGGCTAGAGGCAGATCTTCCCCAGAGGCTTCAGATTAGAGCCCAGCCCAGTGGACACCTTGATGTCGGCCTTGTGGGATCCCAAGCAGAGAAACCAGTGGAGCCCATTTAGACCTCTGATCTAAGGAAAAGTGAGATAATGAATGGATGTTGTTTTAAATTGATAAGTTCATGGCACTTTGTTATGCAGGGGGACACAACACTATGAACAAGGGCTTAGGCCGCAGACATAGATAAAAAGCACAAAGGGAGTGGAACTACCTAGGTGGAGAGACTGAAGAGGGCATGAAGTCTTGGGGAATTTAGAGGTGCTACCATTTTGAAGAATGAATGAAACTTGCTGGCTGTGGGTTGAGGGAAGATTTCATGGAGAAGACAGGGAGGAAAGATATTCTAGGCAGAGGGGCTAGCACAAGAAAATGATGAGCAAGCAGAAACTTGTTGACGCAAGTCCACATGCTGAGAGCAGCAGAGGAATGGGCCGAGCAGGGTGGGGGAGGTTGGAGTGCGGCTGGGACGCTTTCTGTCGGCTGTGGAGAGGTCTGGACTTCCATTCCGCCAGCACTGGACGTACTTTTAAAAGCATCTGCAAAAACTAATTGAAAATATCTGGATTGAAGACTTAACAGAGTATATGTATGTATCTATAGTTTTACATTTTACACAAACGAACATGTTTTAATGCTCGAGCTAAGAGGATGGATAACTCTTAACACTCTCTCCTCTTTAATATAAAACTAAAATTGCCAACAACCAATTAAGAAGCATTTATTAAGATGGCTAAATTCAACAAAAATATATCCACACACAGAGAGAAAATTTGTTTTAACAAACCTAAAAATATAACACTCAGGAAAGTACCCATTTTCAACAACAACAAAAAAATCTATTAAAAATGTTTTTGAGTATAGCTGACACACAGCGTTAGTCAGTTTCAGGTCTACAACACAGTGATGCAACACGCCTATACGCTATGCTGTGCTCACCACAGGTGTAGCCACCACCTGTCCCCATGCATGGCTATGACAGTATCACTGACTGTCCTCTCTATGCCATGCCTTTCACTCCCGTGACTTACTCATCCCATAACTGGAAGCCTGTGTCTTCCACTCCCCTTCACCCATTCAGTCCATGCCCCCAGCCCCCTTCCCTCTGGCAACCATCAGTTTGTCCTTTGTATTTATAGGTCTGATTCTGCTTTTTGTTTAAGACATTCTATTTTGATAATCTTGAAACATGTTTATGACATGGCACAATTATGTACATACAAGGTCTTTTCAATCCCTCTCTCCTTTAGTAGTTACAATAAGAGATTACCATATCTCTGAAAGCAAACTGCTGTGATTTAAAACACAATTTTCAGTAAGATTTGGAATGATCTTGCCTAATTTTCTAATGATCAAACATGCCAGGATTGGTATTTTCCGATATTCAGATTAATAAAAATACCTCTGTAATAAATCTCCTCAGAGAAAGAGAAGCTTTTCCTAAAATGAAATGTTAAGTATTTCTGGTCATGCTTCGCAATTTCAAAATAAAATGTTGAAATAATATAATTGAGCCAGGATTGTTCATTTCTCTCCCCCTCCCTTGAGGAGCTCCATGGGAATAAATTAAGCACTGAGGGAGGTACATTACAATAAGGAGTCTCCTTGTGGCTACAGCAACTGAGTATCCCAGGTCCCTAATTTATCATTAGAGTGACCTAAAGCTCTGGGCAAATTCTGCATCAGTAGCCTAAAGCTAAGGTTATATGAGTAGATTTTTAAAAGAGTATCCTATAAGAAGGATTATATACAAACATTTTAATAATTGTTAGTTATATGTAGGATATCAAATATTAGTCTTATAATAAGAAGCACCAGCTACTGGGTATGTCTTTCTCTGATTAAACTGACTTCACAAGAGTTTACTTCTATCAATGTAGCACAGAGGAGTATCTAAAGAAAAATCAAGCAAATGTCTTCATAAATCAGTTCTTTTAATGTATAGAAGTTTTAATCACATGACCTTGGCTTCCTTACCAATCACTGGTACTTATATATATATATATATCCATATATATAGATAACCATATATATAGATAACCATAATAGAATATGTCTTAATCCAGATACTTGACCTACATTTAATTAAAAAGTAAAAATGAGAAGCACCTGGGTGGCTCAGTCCATTGAGCACCCAACTTCGGCTCAGGTCATGATCTTGCAGTTTGTGAGTTTGAGCCCCACATCAGGCTTGCTGCTCTCAGTGCATAATAGCCCCCTTCTGATCTTCTGTCCCCTTCTCCCTCTGTCCCTCCCCAGCTCATGCTCTCTCAAAAATAAATAAAACATAAAAAAAATTAATAAAAAATAAAAAATAAAAATTACAGGGGCGCTTGGGTAGCTCAGTCAGTTAAACCTCCTACTCTTGATTTCTGCTCAGGTCATGATCTCACAGTTTTGAGATCAAGTGCCATGTGGGGCTCTACGCTGATAGTGTAGGGCCTGCTCAAGATACTCTTTTTCTCTCTCTCTGCCCCTCCCCCGCTTGCACAAGCTCTCACTCAAAATAAATACTTTAAAAAAATAAAATAAAAATTACAAAAATGCCAATTATACAAGCATGTCATAGAAAATAACACACACTACCATATTTTCAAATGAAGTCTTTTAAAACTTCAAAGGTAATACCCTTTCTAGTGTTAACTAAAAATATGCATGATCCCAGATAAACTGCTTTTTCATGACTATTATTAGCAGAGTTACATTAAACATGTAAACATTTAAAAATAGTGATGCTTTTGAAATCAACTCTGTCTACTTTATAGTTTAAGATTAATAGATCCCTGTATAAATGGTCATCAGTTAAAGTTTAATTACTGTTCAATAATTCACTCTTTAAAAAGACAAGGATTTTGATAAATTCTGACCACAGGGACAGATATTTTCCTGCCAAAGCATTTCTCTTCTTGTTCATGGTATAGCACTTTATCTAGTACAGTTGCCCCTCATTCATGGTAACACAGGTGATTACATTCAACTGGCATTTAACATAAATTGCATCAAACTGCCCTATAATTTCATTTTGGACTGAATTAATTAACTTCTCAGTAGGTGACTAAGGTGCTGAACATAAGCCTAAGGAAATACTTGACTGCTTAACCTACCTTAGATGAATTGTCTCTAACTCAAGGCAGCTTCCATTTTTAATAAATACTAGAAAAATGTATTTAGTAGGATCTTAAAGGGTAAAGATAAGGCATTTATAATAAATGGAATCAGTTTTCCACATACATGCACATCCATTTAAAAGAAGTCAGGGGGCACTGAAGACAGTTAAGGAGGATTTAACCAAACTCCCCAAGAGTTGGCATGCCTGATATTTTGAAAGACTGTTTACCTTAGGAGGTGTGTGTTTCCAGTAACAAGATGCCTTCTTTGTCCTTGGCAAGATGTTTAAATAAAAAGCTCACCACTTTGTAGCAAGTAAAAATAATACTATCTTAATGCTGTTGTAATTTATATCCCAGAGTTTGAAATGTAAATGTAATTTTCTAAGACATTATCTTCAGATCACCAGAATTATCATAATATCATAAAATATCTATTCTTTTTTCTCTAATTATAATATTATTATCAAGATCTGACAGCTCTTTGTTTTCAAGTTTATGGTCTTCATCTATCAAGAAACAAATTAAAAGGACAAAGAATGTGAAAAGCCAGCTCATAAAAAGCTGAAATGTCTTTCGTTAGACGGCATATTTTTATATGTCATAAACTTCCGGTTTAGGAAATGCGAAAACAAATACTTCTTTTGACGAACTCCTTGACAAAGCGTTTAAGTATTTTTAGATTTTTTTTAACTGTGGAAGGAAGGAAGGAAGGGAGTAAGATGGAAAGAAGGAAGGGAGGGAGCCCCAACTCTGTATTATACCTTTTGGGGGGAAGTGAATGAACATTTAATGAGCACAACGTTAAAGGAAGTGAAGCTGGAAACTTCAGCCTGAGTGCAAAGGCTGCATAGCGTACAGTGAGACGCGCCCCCAGAAACGGCCTGAATAATTGCGGGAGGGAGGTGGCTCTTGGTCAGGCTTCACATAGACGGTTCTAGCAGGAAGGGCTTCAGCCTTGTTTCAAAGTGCCCCACTGAGGGCACAACTGCTACGTAGGTTCTCTAGGAGTACATTCTCTTTCCAGTACACCTTAAATCTTTCTTGATATAATATGCATGAGGAAATGACAAGAATATAATTTGGAAGTTTTAACACCGGTTGTTATAAGGAAGGCTTCCACTAAAAAAAAAAAAAAATGCTTAGATGCCAGTTTCAGAAACAATTTTGCCTGCAGCATCTTCTAGCTCAATAATTTAGTGGCAATGACAGTCACAAATGCTGTCAAAAACAGCAGTGAGGTTTAAAAAATAAACAAAAATTCAAACCATAATATCCTGTAGATTTTTAATATGTCCTTTACTGATTTGGCAACCACAACAGACATTGAGGAGAGCCTCCTAGTTAGAAAAAACAAATTAATCCTACCTTTGCAGGTTTTCATACACGTGACTGTCTCTACACCCTCTAAGGCATGCATACGGGGCTTCCTTCTCATCAAATACTATGTCTGTCCTGGTGTTTGTGGTCACAAGAGACCTTTTGTATCATTACTCCCTCGAGTTGCAATTCTGACTAGGAGGCCCAGGCAAACACAAAAGTAACCTGGCAGTTACATCATTCTCTATAAATGAAAAAAGACTGCTATCTAAAAATAATGAAAGGCTCCATTTAAATTAATGTTATTTTTTGTCAAGTGTTCATTTTACTTTGTAATAATGTAGTTCTGATCCAAATAGAGTTCTCATGAGCTTTAAAAAGATCTCTAGAGATTATACGCAGGCCAGTAATTTAATTCTTGAATTTTTATTTCTTGCAATGACATTTAGGGTTCAGTGTGATTTCACATTTTTTGGTGCTGTTGCTGACACCTTATGGAAACTGTTTTATTTGAAAATTCTGACTTGATTTTTAAAACTGTTCAGTTCTTGTTTAGAGGAATCATTATTATTTAAAAAATGGATTTGTTTGTTCCTTAAGGTATGCATCCTCTTGCTGTTGATTTCATAATCCTGTTTGGGTCACTGTGATTAGTTGCTATGGAAATTACCTCCTATGGAAATGATTCCGATGTCATTGTTGTAAGAATATGACTTTTAATGAATAATATCAATAGCAGACATCAACCCTTACTAGAAAAAAGGAAATTTAATTAAAATGTTTTAAAAGGATTAATCCTGAAAATTATTATCATGGCCAACTTTTCTGATATTTTTCAATCGGCCATCTGCTTTTTAAATAAGCATTAAATGAATTTTAAGGTGTTAATCAGCTACTCACTTCCCCAAATTCCAATGTCACAATGGAAATTAGCACCATGCATAGAAAAGTGGAAATAAAGAACATTTCATTTACCTTTTCTCTAAACTAATAAATGTCATGCTTCACTTTATGAGTTAATGTCAACAGGATTTCAGGGCTCATCAAGGAAACAACTTTGAATAGCACATTATAAATCCCCTTTAAAGATGAAGAATTTAATATTCCAAAATTTATCCCAGGAATTTGAAAGGTCAGTGAGTTAACTAGTGAGTTAAACAATAGATGAGAGCCAGTGAACCATTAGATGAGAATTCCAGAATGCTAAGAAGAAATTTTCTTGGGTGGATTCTATAATTTGTGGTTTGAATAAAACTTTTGAAACATTCCATTAGTATTAAAATTCTCACAATGAGAATATGGCTCAGATTTAACACATTTTAAGTTACTAGACAGTCTCTCCCCAAAGAAATTTTAATGCCTTCTTCTGCCTAGTGCTTGCTCACTGCTGGTACTAATTTAGGAATAAATTAACCCTTCCAACAATTAGGATATTGTCTAGAAACTGCCTCTTGCACTCTACTGGGGAAATCACTTACGTTCTGAAAATCAGAAGTAAAAGAGAAATCCATTTCTTCATTATAAAACATTTTTTATACCTAATAGCTTATTAATTATTGATGTAAATCACTATCATATTTACCAACATAATTATGTATTACTATATCACCAGTGCTTCTGAATTAAGCCTAACAGTTATAGATTTTCTTAAATGTTTTATACATTAAGGGTTTTCTATACTTGTGCTTGCAACCATGATCGAGGATCCAAAATGTCTTTGATAGATTTCTGCCTCGGAGCTGGCACTGGCTTGGCTTCAAAATTGGTTTTAGTGTCTGTGAGTTCGCCATCAGTTAAATTATTTTTCCTGGCAGGGAGAAGTTTTCGAGGAGCAGCCATTGGTTTCTGTAAGTGATGCATTAGGGTTGATAATTTGGTATCCAAAGGCGAGGCCCAAGATACACTTGTTTTTTCCCAGTTGTCCTTAACCAATTGATCTGTGTTGCTCTGTGTTTTTAAGCTGAATGGAGCTTTATCAGAAGGAGGAAGGGGAGCACGTCTCTTTTTCCCTTTCCCGTCATGTAACTGCTTGCTTGCAGGAGATAACACCTTTTTCTGGATAACCACTTCATGATTACCATCAAAGAGGCTGGCCCAAAGAGGTGGTGAGGGTTCTTCATGCTGACCAATAAGAAACTGTCCATTTGTCTCTTCAAGTTTTTTTTGTATGGTCTCAGTTAAACTTTCAAGTTTTATAGGTGAATCAATGCCTGTAATGATTTTGAGAAGAAAATGCATGGGAAAATTCAGAAGCTGTGTGCACTTTGAGTCAGTTATTGTTTTCTAAACCAACATCTATAACGGTCATCAAAACACACTAGATAATCAAGTGATTTGGAGTTGTTTTTCTTTTTCTTTTTTTTTAAGCATTTGCTTGTAAAAATAACCCTTCCCCTACCAACAGAACCAAAAACTAAGGAGCTCATTCACTGTGCGCCACACATGCACGCACACGCGTAAATGTTCCTAAATAAACGCGTAAAACTCAGCTTTCAAAGGAGTAGAGTTACATCAGGATTTTTTTTTCAATTCTGTAGATTAAGTACTTATTAAATAACTTTTCTTGGATTTAAAATCTATTCTGATTTCTAGGTTAGAGTGGATTCCCTTTTTATAAAAGCCTGATATGTAAACTGGGACAAATGTAACTGGATTAGTATCCTTTCCTGTAGACTAGCAAAAGTCTCTGTTCATAGAGAAAAAATTCCAAAACCAGAAACCCAAGGAAACATTTTGGTGATAAGGGTTCTGGATGAATTTTTCCCTGGGAAAAATAAGAGAATAGAGATAATGTCTATTAAATGAATCACTGGTATTTTCAAATGTGTAAACCCAAATCTATCATTTTTAATCTAACATTTTAAAGTAAGTGTAAAGTATATATTGGTGGCAAAACAGACTAGAATTTAGTGTTGACCTGTGTTCACAGCACTGTTCACTCAGGCAATCCTACAAAGATAAATAATTACCCTTCAAAGTGTGGGAAAATGGAATATTAATGAGTCTAGAAATTTAAAATTTTCCAAAGCATTAAACTTAACCAAATTTTTGACCTGAGATGAAAGAACACTTCCATTTACTAGTATTCATTTATCAACATTACTTTAAGACAAATTTAATAAAATACAGAAAAAATTATAGAACGTGATTATATTTTAGAATCTGCAAGTTCACATTTTCAGAATTTTCATCAGCTACTCAGCTAATATTTATTTTCAGTGCACCTTTATTCATTTTGAAGCCTTAACATTTTTGTTTGATCTTAAGCATTCAAACTATGAAAAATGTGTATTCATTAATTCTGTATTAATTCATCTATTAAACATGAGTTCCTCAGTCTATAATCATAGTCTTTTTTCATTCGTTTTGACTGCAACCTGAAAATTTTAGCATTTTAATGTCAATAGAATAAGCTGCTTGAGTATGGACAATGTTGTTTTTGTTACCCCGAAGCTTAGAAAAGACAAACCCCACTTACTCATATCATGGTAGACTGAGGTCGCCTCTTTTGTCAAGAACAAAGGTGGTTTCCGTGGTGACATAATCTCAATTTTCATAAGTTCTTCACAACAATGCTTCCATTGGCCTAAGAAAGACAGAAAAAGGCAGGCTAGTTTAAAACATAAATGTGAAGACGTATACTTCATTTTCAATAGATATCAACATATTTTTTTTTGCTGTGAAAAATAACAGTGAATTTATAAAGCATTGCCTTAAGGAAGCCTCAAAAACCTAATACTACCAATGATTTTACAGTCCACGTCTGAGCACAAAAGTAATCTATTTTAAGAATAAGTTCTGTGCACAGATATAAGAAGCTAAGATCTCTAGGCTATTAAATACTGTACTATTTCACTGGCACAGTAATGATCAATAACTAAAATTTCTATTCATGGCAAAAGTTGGCACAAATTCTCCTCTGTTAAATATTAAATAAAAATACCCAGTATTTAAGACATTTGAAAGGTAAAAATCAACCAAAATATAGTTAGAAATAATGCTTCTCAAAAATCGCTTTAATTTTGAAAATTCTAAGAAATAAGAATTGTTTATTTAACAATTATTTCTTCAAATGATTATGCTTTTCAAAAATCACATAACTAGAAAAATGCTGCATTTTCAGTCAAGTAAAAGGTATATAAAAGCCCATTACAATAAAAACACATTACTCCAAATTCTAACTGGATCTAATTTATTCAGGAAGGACACTTTAAATAAAGCCAGTAGTTACTAGGAATAAAAAGTACTCTTAAATAAGTTGTTTCAATTTTTAAGTTAAAATCTTGAAGTGTGAACATTAATTTTTCTTTTAATTATGTTTTATTATTTTCATCTTAAAATTCTCAGATTAATCTCTTCTGAGTAGTGGATATAAACAACTTAACCTTTCCATATTTATTGTGCACCTACGCGCTGGGTAACAGCTGTGCTAGAAACCATGCGTCTCTCTGTTCATATTATAAAAGCAGGTTACTGGGGTTCGCTATGCTTATACTCTATCTTACATCTGTAGAAAAGTAAATGTCATACACGTATGTGTCTTTTTGGAATGATTTATGATCTATATTTCTCTTCCTTTTTATTATATTCTCAATATCCAATTTAGTTATTTTCGATAGCTTAAAAATGAAAGACATTTCACGTTTAGTCAAATTATCTATTCATTTCTATTGTTTTAAATCTAATATACAGCCATGGTTATATGGTAATATGCATAAATTTTAAATCCATCACTTTAAATAGTTAAGAAACATAAAAACCCTTTTAGTGTGTTTTATTACAATGCTAAGTATAGAATATGGCAAAAATTTCAAAATAGCCCACATAGCATCTCAGAGAGAGAACAAAATCTTGAGTTTGAGGCTTCAAAGGTTGCTCTGCAGAATTTAAATCTAGTAGGATCTGAGATCTGATAACTTATTCCTCCCCTCCACTTCCTTTTTTAGATAAATATATAAAAGCCAGCTTTTCCTTCTTGGGGCAGAAAAAAATTAAGGTCTTATCTACTGGAAAAATAATGAAATACTTTAAGCTAGCAAACATTTCTCTGTCAAATCTTAGGGAAATTACAAAGTGCCGTATTTTCTCTATATTGATAGATTAAAGCTGTTCATTGTTAAAGTGGTAGCAGAATATTAATCATGTTGAAAACTGGAATATAAAGCCATGTTATCCATGTGTAACTGAAGTCAGAGGTACAAGTGTGGAATGTTCACTGGTCAATTTTACAATGGAAACATTTATTTTACCAGTGAATAAATTAGTATGCACATGATACTAACATGTTAACATAAAAAAAAAGGCCCCAGTATGAAATATTAAATGGCTATGTTGTCTTCACATAAAATCTGTCTACTGGAGGTGTTTACCACAATAATATTTGTTATAATGTTCCCAGTCAAATGATCTGTTATGCTAAGCTGCTTATGTTGACTCAATATGTATATTATTAAATACTTGAAACAAATTTATCTTTGACCCACCACTCCTACCCCTTTTGATTATCCAGAACAGTGTCATTCCTTTTACGTGTTTTTCAGCTCTCAAATATTAAAAATTAGCTATCACATCCCCCTTGGCTTCCAACCTCCACTCTTCATTCGTCTCTGTTCTTCTGCAGGCTTAGTGCCATTAATGTTTTCTTGTGATTTTTAATCTCACTCTTTCAATTTTCTACTCTTACACAGAGTCAAATAATTGAAATTTGCTCTAAATATTAAATTACTCTTAGTTTATTCTGCCTTGAATGTCCATCCTCTACTATGTTCTACATATCACATTTCACCTAAGATCACAACAGGCTACACTTACCATGAGGAAGATAAAACATTTAAAGTACAAGTCAATCTTTAGGATTTCCATCTTTGCTTCATATCTTCATACACAATGAATTCTTTTTAAAAAATGTTTATGTATTTATTTTGAGAGAGAGAGCAAGAGAGGGAGGGAGGGAGGGAGAGAGAGAGAGAGAGAGAGAGAGAGAGAGAGAGAGAGAATCCCAGGCAGGCTCCATAGTGTCAGCACAGAGCCTGAAGCCTGATGCAGGGCTTGAACCCACCCATGGAACTGTGAGATCATGACCCGAGCTGAAATCAAGTCAGATGTTCAAGTGACTGAGCCATCCAGGTGCCCCATATACAATGTATTGTAAAATGTGAATCTAATAGAATTTATACTTCAAAAACTAGATAGATTGGCAGATTTTATCCCAAATCATTAAATACTAAAGAAATAGCCAGATCTAAGAATCTAGTTGTCATCGCTTTCTTATTTCGACAGTTGTATCACGAGATTTATATCCCTCCAACTTCCTATTTTAGCATGATAAATTACTTTATGTAATCTGGACAATAAAAACATGAGATCATCTAGTAGTAGTTGATATCCAGACTATAATATTCTGCATTTTTACCTCCTCTTACCCTGTTCCTGTTTTTATACACATAAACATTTTTATAGAATCACTTCTAAAAATAATATAGTCTTTGTAAGACAAACTCTCTAAAGCAGAGCATTTAGGAAAGCAGTTAAAATTTCAGATGTGATCAGCAAACGAAAGGAAGTTGTTGTCTTTTAAGTTACACATCTAAGATCAGCTGAAGTTAAAAAAAAAAAATGTAGTGCATGCTGATAAGCATGGAACAAATATTCAAACGCCTATTGAGTGCCTAGGGATAGTACTTAAGGAAAACAAGTCCTAAAGAACTCCAGAAGGCTATAGAGGGAGTCCTCTAGTTTCCTGCAGTAAACCAGACATCTCTTCAGGCCTCAATTTTCTCAACTTTAGAGCAGAGGGAAATAATTTCTGCCCTGCTGGGCTGTTGTGAGAAATAAATGAAGCCATATGGTATGTTGAAGGTAATCAATACGTTCAGTTCCCTTTTTTGCGTCCTCCCCAACCATCACTATAATACTTGACCAGGCCATGGATCACACTGGGGACAGGAGGTATTAACTCTTTTATAAAGTTCCCCAAAATAGCTCATTAAGAAGTCCTAAAATTTCTGTTGGATTATTTCTAGGGGTTGAAGAAATAACTTTGATTGTTTGGAAATGGCTATCCTTTGTAATTCTATAAAAAAGCATTCTAAAGATATAAAATGCTGGTTGAATCTAACAGTAGGCTTAGTTTGACTAGAAATAGCCCTTATCAATAGTTCACATTTACACAAGTGCCCTCCTTAATACCCATCATCCATCTAGCCCATCCCCCATCTCCCTCCCTCCTATCTCAATATATCATTTCAATATTTTCTTGTTGATAAAATTCCTCCTTAACTTGAGAATACTAGATCACATATTTTACATAGTAAAACTCTTGTTATATTACTATCACATTGTTTTTAAAATCATGGTCTGTACTATTGAAGCTGAAAAACCACGTGTATGGTTTAAAAAATTTTTTTGGGTGATGTCCAAAATGATATTATAACGAATCTGGAGTTAACAGAAGGTTACATAAAAATGAATTTCCTTCTGAACATTTCAACATTTTAGAATCATCACTAACCTAGAGAAGTGTTTCACTCCTCAAATGGATTGTTATCCCTTTGATTAAACACACTGCTTTAACCAATTAAAACCTAATATTTTGAAAAAATGTGGTCTAGTTGTTTTAGGGACCAGAGGAACTTAAAAAGTAACAGGTAGAGATACTAGGAATTCAAAGGTATAATAAACTATAGTTAAACTCAGGCATTGGGGAAAAGTTGAGAGAAAAAGTGATCAATGCATTGATGATATACTATCATTTTATTCAAGAGCATAAAAAAATTCTTGATACAAATTATAACATTATAATTTTAATATTTAGATTGCTTTGTGCATCCTTTCATGATACATGAGTATAATACTGGCAAATCCAAAAATTAACTTACTAAGATCAAAAAAATGCTGCCAGAAGGCTTCCATCCATTTCTGGAGATCTTCTCTACTGTCCACTGCAAAAATATGAGTTACAGACTGTCCAGCAACAGGGTTGATAACAGAAAAATTATGTATTTTTTTCTTGGCATCCTTATCCATTGCGCGAATTCTGGTTTCCTAAAAATTAAGACAAAATTAATGTTTTACAAGAGAATATTTTTGTAATTAGCAAATAAGTACTTTACTGCTCACTACCACACTTAGAGCAGATACATTTATAAATCTTGCTGCTGATCATTTAAAATATGGAACTTTGAGAATTTTCAAAATTCAGACTCAGATCACCGAGTTAAAAAATGCTATGTAGTAAAAATACTGAACAATGTTTCAAAGCATGCTACATATAGAACTTACATTAAATTACATGAGATTAAAACATAACCTGTTTTGATCCTTTTAAGTAGGAGTATGCTGTCTTTTATATACATCTTAAAATTTGCAATAAAACAAGTATGGCATGTCATAACTGTAATGTGAATTATATTAACTATATTTCCAACAGTAATAAAATAAAAGAATCGGTAAAGAATGTTTGTTATTCTAATATTCAGGCATTACATACAGTGTTATCACTTAAAGCAGTAAAACCATAACTTAGTGTTTACTGCAGCAAAGCAGTTAGGTTTTTCCCATTAACATTTATTTCATGTGTAACATTCATTTACAAAGCTCATAGCTAAAGATCCACAAAGTACTATAACCTTCATGATGGTAACAATTATTTTTTTAAATGCTGAATGCAACACTCTACAACAAAGGCAATGGTTTCATTCATGTTGATAGTCTTAAGCTTTTTTTCTGAGTGGTACTAGGTACAACATTATGGTGCTTACTGTGTCTATATGTAGCAAGTCTGTTCCCAAGTGACACAGGCACCACCATGCCACATGACAAGCTAGCAACTACATGTAGTTTCCAAGGAGTTTTGGGGAAACAATGGGGATTTGGCTGCCTGGATAATGAGTGATATTATTCTAGAGCAGTGCTGTCCTGCACAAGTGAGCCACATCTGGGGTGCCTGGGTGGCTCAGTTGGTTAAGCATCTGACTTTGGCTCAGGTCATGACCTCGTCATGGTTTGTGAGTTCCAGCCCCATGTCGGGCTCTGTGCGGACAGCTCGGAGCCTGGGGCTTGCTTCGGATTCTATGTCTCCCTGTCTCTCTCTGTCCCTCCCCTGCTCACACTCTTTGTCTCTTTCTCTCAAAAGTAAATATTAAAAAAATAAATAAATGAGACATATGTGTAATTGAAGATTTTCTAGTATCACATTAGAAGGTAAAATGAAAACTGGTGAAAATAATTATGTAATAATTATTACAATATTTTGAAATAACGTTTTTATGGGCGCCTGGGTGGTTTAGGCAGCTGAGCGTGCAACTCCTGATTTCAGCTCAGGTCATCATGATCTTCCAGTTGGTGGGTTCAAGCCTCAGCACAGAGCCTGCTTGGGATTCTCTCTCCCCCTCTCTCTGCCCCTCCCCCGCTCACACTCTCTGTCTCTCTCTAAATAAATAAACACCTTTTTAAAAACTTAAAAACAATAAAATAAAAGGGGCGCCTGGATGGCTCAGTAGGTTGAGCGTCCAACTTCAGCTCAGGTCACGATCTCGCGGTGACTTCGAGCCCTGCGTCAAGCTCTATGCTGACAGCTCAGAGTGTGCAGCCTGCTTTGAATTTGGTGTCTCCCTCTCTCTCTCTCTCTCAAAAATAAACATTAAAAAAATAATTAAAAAAATAAAATGTTCTTCTGCAACCCAATGCATCCAAAATATTATTTTAATGTGTGATTGAAAAACTTTTTTTTGAGATATTTTACACTTTTTCATTCTAAGTCTCCCAAATCCAGTGTCTATTTTATACTTAAAGCACATCTCCATTTGGACCAGTCACATTATAAGTAACAGCCACTGGTAGCGAGTGTCTACTGTCCTGGGTAGAAGAGTTCTAGAGGAATACGTTTAAACCTACTGTAGTGTGTGCAGAAGAGGATTTAGTTGGCAGTTACAAAAGCTGATTAGGAGTGAGAAGAAATTCCTCACTTCTTTCAGTACTGAGTGAAGAGAAATTGCATGTATTCTCACATACCAAAACTAACATATACATATAATGATGTCTATGGACAGGAGCAAAGACTTACAAAGAAAAGCTATACATTCCCTGAAGCATGGGAAAATACAGACAGGTGAGCACCATATAAACACTAGTTCCCCCTTATCCTCAGTCTGTGTTTTCTGCAATTTCAGTTGTCCCAGTCAACTGTGGTCCACAAGCAGATGATGCTCCTCCTGACACGTCATCAGGTCAGCAGAGCCTAATGCTTCTACGTCATCATAATGCCTACGTCACCCACCTCACTGCATCTCATCACACAGGCATCCTATGGTCTCACATCCATCACAAGAAGGGTGAGTGTGGCATAATAAGATATTCTGAGAGGCAGAGAGGCCACATTCATGTAACTTTCGTTACAGTACATTGTTATAACTATTCTATTCTACTATTAGTTATTGTTGTTAATCTCTCACTGTGCCTAATTTATAAACCAAATTACCACAGGTATGTATGTACGTATAGGAAAACACAGTATATATAGGGTTAGGTACTGTCCACAGTATCAGGCATCCACTGGGGGTCTTGGAACATATGCCCTGCAGTTAAGAAGGGACTACTGTGGATGACAGAAGTTCTTTCCTGAAGGAAGGAATTCTTATCCAAAAATCACATGCGAAAAAAATGTATGCTGCATGAAATAGCAACCTAACTTTGAAAGTCTGGAGTATCACAAAACATAAGGATTAGTAACCATCTTAGAGACACTGTCATTTTTAAAATGTAGGAGTAAGTGTCTTCAGAGGATTGTAATGGACTTATGGTCAACATTGTAATTTAACATAACGGTCTTTTTACATTCCTATGCCATGGTAATAAGCTTTGTGAATTAACTCTTTTGAGCAATTATTTATACAATATAAAAACAAAATGGTACCCTAATTGATATCCTTGCAGGCTGAAAATGCATGTAATCAACCTCTTTAAGTATAATGCTTATTATCACCAGCAGAGAATGACTGAAGCTCCAGAAAGAATCTTTAATATGCTCTCAGTAAGACTTACTGAAGGCTGACTCAGTGGGGGAGGAAGGCAGGAGAACCTTCTATTCTCTCAGTATTAAAAAAAAACAATAAAATATGAATTATTCTTGTTGTTGAAATTGTGCTTTTCTCTCCATTCAAATCTATCAGAATACAAATTTCTGACTACCTTTTGTATGTAGGATTAAAATGGATTCAACTTTTAAATATGGAAAGTGTGATTTTTATAGATGAATATGTACATTTTTAATAATACCAAGATATCATTACAAATGAAAATAGCTATGTAGAAAATCTGATGAACTGGATCATTTACATCTTTCTAAGAGAATATAATGCAATAATATATAAATACTGTACACTATACACTCCATTAGCTCTGAGGACCATAAATACCACTAAATTTTTAAAACATGAGAAGCTTTTAAAAGGTGCAAATGAAACGCAGAATAGATCATCTGAATTAACTTCTATATTTTATCACCCCAAATAATTTAACTAATGGGAATTTTTTCAACCAAAAACTGGATGTCAAAGAAAAAGTTATTAAATAAAGTTTCTGATAATGTCAGAAAGTCCATGCAAGCTGTTTTTCATTCTGGGCAAAGTATCAATAAGAGTTCTTAAAACTTCAATGAGGAATGGATTAGAAAACACAAGGTGAATTTTAGGACTGTTATCATTATGGGCTCACATGACGCTTAGATGAGGGCAGTGTCTCCTCTTAGCAGGGTTTGAAAGCAAGAAACAGGCATTTCTGCTCCCACTATTTCTCCCACCTAAAATACTGCCTGGCACTCACTAAGTGATTGAAAAATATATGAAGAATAAATTAATGAGATAAGAGAAGAACAACTCAGATAATGACAGTTTTAGGTTGACATATAAGGATCGCAGAAATAGTCCTAATCCAACACTTTATAGATGAGGAAACTTATGTCCCAAAATAAGTTTTCTATCTAAAATCAGAGTTTCCTGTCTTGCTTTTTGCTAATCCCAAACCATTTAGTTGATTAGGGAGGTTTTACAGTCAAATTTTACTGCTCTGCGGATAAATTTGAGACTTCATTGTGAAATTTTAATCCTTGGCTGGATCTCCTTTTATCAGTCAACACACACTGAACTGGAACCTTCCACTGCATGAGATGGTGGGTACCCAGAGAAGGCCAACTGAAGTCAATACAGATATAATCTGAGAAGTCAATTTTGTAGCAAAATATAATTAACTCTGAAATCAAAGGAAAGTTTCTTTTAGGCTGTTCATTATTTTAAATTAAAACTGTACTTCAACTTCTCTATTTCTGTGGTAATGGAAAATTACTAAATTGGGACTAGATTTATGCAGTTTCTTACCTTACTTTTGACTATACGATCTTTAAAAAGTCTACTCCATACCCAGATTATGGGTTCTAAATATTATTTCTTACTAAAAGGAATCAGAGCTCTTTATAGACATGGCTAATTCTTAGCTTGGGCCAGAAAATATATAGGATAATTCCTGAACTTCTTATCCTACCAAAAATCAAAGATTAATAGGATTGTATCAAAAGGACTCGAGAGCCAAACTGAAGAGGATTCCAGTAGCCAAAGATGGGACTATCCAAATGTCAATAAGAATCCAATGGTAATGGATTAATGCATGAAATGTCTTTAAACCCATAAATTCTTAATGATATTTAAAAATGAACTCATTTGGGGGTAACTGGATAGCTCAGTCAACTAAGCATCCAACTCTTCATTTTGGCTCAGGTCAGGATCTCACGGTTGTGAGATCAAGCCCCATGTCAGGCTCTGTGCTGAGTGTGGAGCCTGCTTGGGATTCTCTTTCACCCTGTCTGTCTCTCTGTCCCTCCCCCCACTCACTCACTCTCTCAAAATTTAAAAACAAAATGGACTCACTTGTCATTTTTGAAGGATGCTAAGGAACCACCTCATTGTTTTGGCAACTAGTTAAATCTTAAAGTCTTTATTCTGTCTTTCCTATAAGAATTGTACCTCAACCAACCTCCCAGCTAATAAATGAAGAAAGAATGTTAAAATACCACCAATTTTCAATCCCTAATGAAATAAAGGATGCAATCAATACTCACCTATGGATGTTAACATGATTAGAAGACCCAGGCAATTAAATGTCTCCCAATAAAAGTACACAATATTTCCTAAGATATATTGTTGCTAACCAATCAACCAACAAACAAAAATCTGATCCAAAAATAGGAGAAAAAAAGACAACTCAAAGATGCAATCAGCAAAATTCAGAGTATGGAAAACTCTGTAGGATAAATGACTCAATTTCTTCAATAAATTGTGTGTGTGTGTGAGAGAGAGAGAGTGTGTGTGCATGAGACCAAGAGACAACTCCAACAGAGTTACAGATTTAAGAGATCAAATCAATTAAATGCAATATATAACCATTATTTTAAAATCCTGATTCAAAAGCTATTTAAAAAATTACAAGGCTGGAAAATTTGAACACTGAATTTTTGATGATATATTGACTATATATATGACTATAAATTTTCGTTAAGTATGATAATTGTAATAATTATAAGTAAAATCATATAGCCTCCAGGATTTGCTTCAAAATAATTTTATGATGGACAATGTACGAGGCTACAGACAGGTTTATTTCTACCATTCTCTTTAAAGATTATCTTTAAATGTCCCCTCCCCAAATTAAAAATAAGCTACAAGTACAAAGAACTAAGTGCCTGCTTTCCTACCTATAATGCTGAGATAATATTACTTCACTCACAGCTTCCTCATGAACATGTTGTTAAGAATAAATAAGTTCTTTGAAAGGTGTTTGGTCTAAAGTCTTGTTAATCAGGAATGAAGACAAAATGTTGCTGACGAAAAACAAGCTTTAGACCTCATACACACTCTAGTAACAAAGAAAGCATACTTTCATAATATTTGGCAAGGAATGTTGGAAATACATAAACCATAACCATAAATCAAACCAAGCATTAGGAAGGATTAGTATTAGTGTGATATAATTATTTTCAATTTATGTCAATGAAATCAGATGTAAACTCCTAAAGGAAAAGGCTTAAGTAACTATTTTTGCTGTATTTAATAAACGACAATCTAAATAGTTGATAGGATTGAGACATTAAAGGACTAACATAATCAGAAAAAAAATCCCATGTGCTTCATAATAATTTTGCTTGTTAGGGTCCATGACAAACATAATGGTTAAAGCAATTTCAAGATAATTTAACAAAGATCTATCAGACCAAGTAGTAATATTGATTTGGTTACTACAAATTTTATTATTCATTATTGAAATGATGTACAGTATCTAAATCAAGAAAAAACTTTTGATCTCAAAGACCCACACCACTTTTCCATTCCACTACTCACCCCACTGGCAATGGATAAAACTGGCTAATAAAATGTTTTCTACAATATATAGAAGATTCAATGGCTCTGTTAAGTATCCCTTATTGGGAATGTCTTGCTCAACAACATTAATAGTGAAGTTTTTTGAAGTTGAAGCAATCACTTTGAAGTAAATCATCCTTTCAAATTTGGATTGAAAACAGGAGGGGAATAGCTCAGGCTTTTCTTCCCTTAATGTGACTATTTCCACAGATGGCTCCCTATGAAAATTAATAAACTGACTTAGCTTTACAGGAAATGCCATTTAGAAAAAATTACAGTTAGAGAACAGATCCTGTGATCAAAATAACAGAATTATTGTTTATACACCTTAGCAACTGCAAAACTTATGATTTCACATAATTTTTATAGTAGCATTAAGCAAAATTATTATTTTCTAAATCATGAGATAAGAAGAAAGACAGCAAAGAGAAAAGAACTCTGATTTGTACTTAATATTTAACAGTATTAAGCATAAAAAGATGTTAGAGACCCAGAATTGAAAATATACTAAAAACTGAAACAAAACCATTCTTAAAAGTTTTATTTGGGGGCACCTGGGGGACCCAGTCAGTTAAGCGTCTGACTTCAGCTCAGGTCATGATCACATGTTTATGGGTTTGAGTCCGACGTCGGGCTCTGTGCTGACAGCTCAGAGCCTGGAGCCTGCTTCAGATTCTGTGTCTCCCTCTCTCTCTTGCCCTCCCCCTGCTCATGCTCTGTCTCTCTGTCTCCAAAATAAAAAATAAACATTAAAAACAAAAAATTTTTTTAAAAAAGGTTTATTTGGTGCTTACCTGCTCTACATATCAGAAAATACCAAGTTGGCATTTATCAAAGATCCTGTTTAGCATGTATCCCATAGAAATTTCCAAAGTCAAACAATTAAAATACCTACCGTATATTTTAAGATCAAGTAATTTAAAGCATTGAATAAATAAAAATCTATGAGTTTACCATTAATCCGGGGGGAAACACAATAGACACAACATTCATTTGCTTCTTCTGGAGGGAGTAATGCTGCTCCGATACATACTGCCAATATCAATACAAGACCAAAATACCAACTCCTTAGTCTGAAAATTGGTAATTAAAACAGTAAGCTTTTATCCTGCCATTTCAGGAGGGACTGGAATTCATTGTTACTTGATGAGAAAAAGTCCTTCTTTATAAAGAATGCCAGCTAATACATGTAGAATGAAGGGTATTGTGAGAACAACATATGCAATCTCCAGTGTGATAACCGATTCAGACAAGGGCAATCCGGTCGCTAAAACCATTATGTGAAAGACTACTGGACAACAAAGATATACAAACAGTGCCAACTATCACCTCACTGATTACTTGCTAATAGTAAAGAGGATGGCTTACCGTTATGTAGGAGAGAGTTAGTGGTCACCACCTTAACCAAGTCATTAAATGTGGCATTGCCAAAATGAGACAACCCAGCATCATGTACCTCTGAACAGAATGCCCTGTAAAGTATTTGTCATTATGCATGAAATATTCTTGTAAATAATGTTTAGAATGAATCTAAGCAAACCTCTAGACCTAATTTACAGTTGAGAAGAATGCGCAATCCTTGAATGTTCCTAGATTGAAAGTAAAAGCTAAAAGGACACTTTAGGGAAAATGGGGAAATTTGAATATGGTCTGGATATTAGAAGTTATAAGAGAATTATTGTCAGTTTGGCTAGCTGTGGTGATGGTATTGTAATTTCATCTACACAACACACTTTTTTTTAGAGGCTCCTATTTTTAAGAGTTGCATGTTGAAGTATTCAGGGATAAAGTACCAATGTTGGAGACTTATGTTCAAATGGTCAGCAAAAAATATAGATAAGAGACTTTACAGACTTATAGCTGTAAGATAAATAAGATCTGAGGGTGACTATAGCTGATAACACTACTGTATTCTTAAAATTTACTCAGAGAGTAGAACTTAAATGTTGTCACAAAAAAGCTTTAAAAAACCTATAATCCAATACTGATTGTAGTAATGATTACACAACTGTATATTATTTGTCAAAATTATCAAATTGTACATTTATAATTGGTGAATTTTATTTTATTGTCAACTATACCATCATAAAGCAAATTAAAACTAAATACAAAGAGTTTATGGGGCGCCTGGGTGGTTCAGTCAGTTAAGTGTCTGATTTTGGCTCAGGTCATGTTCTCATGGTTCGTGGTTCGAGCCCTGCATTGGGCTCTGTGTTGACAGCTCAGAGCCTGGAGCCTGCCTCCGATTCGGTGTCTCCCTCTCTCTCTGGCCCTCCTTCTCTCTCTCTCTCTATCTATCTATCTATCTCTCTCAAAAATGGATAAACATTAAAAAAATTTTTTAAATACTTTTGTTTTGGGGCACCTGGGTGGCTCAATTAGGCCTCTGACTTGGGCTTAGGTCAGCATCTCACAGTTTGTGAGTTTGAGCCCCACATAGGGCTCTGTGCTGACAGCTCAGAGCCTGGATGCTGCTTCCATTCTGTGTCTCCCTCTCTCTCTGCCCCTCGCTTGCTCACACACACTCTCTCTTTCTCTCTCTCTCTCTCTCAAAAATAAATAAACATTAAAAAAAATTTTAAAAAACATTTAAACTCCCCCCCAAAAGAAAAAAAGAGATAAAGCAAAGATGACAACAATGGTAACTGCTAAAGCTAGGTGGTATGAAAGTGTCACTATAGTATTGTTACAACTTTTCTATAAATTTGAATAATTTTCTAAGTTGAGAAAAAAATAAGTAAAAATTACTTTAATAGGAGATGTAATTACATAACGGCCAGGTTTACAGAAGTAACAAATACATTTCTTGACCGAGATAGTCATATTTAAACAAGAAGACCAGGGCATTTACTGTTAAAAGTGAAGTTTTCAGGTAAATGGAAGGGTTCAAAAGAAGCCTGAGGTAGAAGCAGGAACTGCAAAGAGAAAAGCTGCTACAGAGAAAGGGCAGGAATCAGTCCTGGAGAAAATTAAGACAGCAATGTCACAAAGCTAGAGAATGGAAGACTGTGTTATCAGTTTAATCTTTGAGATCAGCAACTAAATTATATTAATCTTCTCGACCTAACCCTTACCTCATGGTTTAATCTTAAAATTCTCTTTTGTACTTTAGACAAAAGTCATGTGCAATGACAATTTATGTCATCGGTCGTCAGGGTCAAATACAGCCCATACTGCCCCAAGTCTAAGGCTGAGGTTATACAAGTTACTAGATTAATCATTTTCCTGTGAATTTGTAATGGTCAATTGTGGAACCACCACTGGGATTTCTAAGTATGGTGATTTTAGTCATCTTAATAATGGAGCTGACTGACTACAGAATCCTATCAGTCACCAGGCCACCAGCTTTTATTACTACACGGAAAAATGAGTCAATTGAAAAAAGATTAATTCAGCCAGACCATGTAAACACTGTTAACTGCTTTTTTGGAATTACACCCTTGTCATCAGACAAGAAAATACACTGGTTACAGTAACAAAGGGGTTCCATTATAACTGCCTCTTAAATTTATTTTATTTATTTTTTTTTTCAACGTTTATTTATTTTTGGGACAGAGAGAGACAGAGCATGAACGGGGGAGGGGCAGAGAGAGAGGGAGACAGAGAATCGGAAACAGGCTCCAGGCTCCGAGCCATCAGCCCAGAGCCCGACGCGGGGCTCGAACTCCCGGACCGCGAGATCGTGACCTGGCTGAAGTCGGATGCTCAACCGACTGCGCCACCCAGGCGCCCCTTAAATTTAAATGGTAAAGATTCAATACGTGTCTAAGCCATTGCCTATAGGTAGGTAGTAACTGTGGCCTCAGACTCAAAACGTCACTTCAGAGCTGTTTTTACTCTCATAACTTATTCAGAGTGGGTACAGAGATGGGAAAAAGTCTAATTTTGCCTTCCAAATCTAGTCTAGCAGTATGTCTGTAAGGAAACAGAAAAACAGTGAGCCATATAATTTTACTTACTAGCTAGACAAGTTCTATCTGATCTGTGAGTCTGTTTCTTCACTTGTAAAACAGAAATAACATACCTATAAAACAGGGCTGACTTACCTGCTCTGTCTACCATAAAGGACTGATAAGGTAAAATGAATACCTTGAAGACTGTTTTCAAATAAAATAAATGAATTTAAAATATCATCTGTCTAGATTACATTTTAATTTGTTGTCTGACTATCCATATTCCATTGCACAACATGTAAGAAAAAAATCGGTAGAATTCCATTTTTCACTACCTAGCTACCTAGTGAAAACCAGGTTAGATAAAATCATCTATTCAGAACTCTTGCCAAAAATATTTACTCAAATCTAGGGGAACAATTAGTCAAAAACAGATTTAGGGACTAGCCTGGATTTTTACAAAATGTCAATACAGTAAAAGACAAAAAAAGAAAAAAGAGGCAATAAGTGATGGGTCCAATTCAGGTAAAAAAGAAACAATCAAAAGACCTGGTGACCAGCTGCAGTTTGTGATCCTTGATGGGGGTCTTAATCAAACAATAAAGAAAAATTAGAACATTTTAGGGACAATTTGCTCTCTATATATTAGATAATATTTTGTCAACAGTAAATTTCATGACTGTGGTAAATAATATGGTCATGAAGGAAATGTCCTTGTTTTTAGCTGAAACATACTGAAATATTCCAGGAAAGAAATGTTATGCTGTGGGCTACTTACTTTCAAATGGTTCTGAAAAAATTCTCAATCTATGTGAAGAGAAAGCAAATATGGCAACATATTAACAACAGCCAAAGACTCTAGGTGAAAAGTATATAGGTGTTTGTTATTCTATTCTTTCAACTTTTCTGCACATCTGCAATTTTTAAAAGACCAGGCAAAAGTGGACACTGCATAAACAAGACAAGACAAAACAAAACATTGGCAAGTAATGAAAAAATATATCAATTTTCCAATAAAAAATATACTTTTCACAAACCAACCTAATTATCTAAACTAAAATAAATTCACCATGTTTTAATATTGAGGTATGTTATTTAAGAGCAACACTACTCTTTCTAAAACACAACACAGATCAATTAAGTGGACCTTAATGTAAAAGGTCTCACTGAAGAAGTTCCTTTAAGAAAAAGCAGTATAATTTTTAAAAGCAGGATAGAAATGGACTAAATGTCATTATTGGAAATGATCACAGAAATTAACTCAAGTCTTTATAGATTAGTAAAACAGTATCCACATGTTTTTCAAGACATACAACTTTATGTTTTTTCAAAAGATAATTTCAAGTCAAGCAGAACATGTACAGTTAACAGATGTGATGGCTCATATTTTACCAGATACTTCAATTCAACCACTCCAAAAGCAAAAACAAGCAAAGTAAAACAACTAGAAACAAGTAAGTATAGTCTATGGACAGAAAACATGATACTCTGCTCTAGAAATGCCAAGAAGTGCCCTAGAATAGGAATGCCAAAAGGGGAGGAACCCTCTAATAAACACTAGATTTAGGTAACAGATGAAGATAAATTTAAGATCATGTGATAAGAGTGTGTGTGTGTGTGTGTGTGTGTGTGTGTGTGTGTGTGTGTGTGTGAGAGAGGTGGGGGGAGGGGGAGAGAGAGAATCAGGCTTTCCTTTTCTGACAGAAGGTTGGACAACTGCCCATCAATCCCCTAAGAAATCAGGAAGTACACCCGGGAATATCTTTTTATGGGTTCATTTGAATACTAACTTTCTAGAAAAAGCATCACTGTAACATGAGCTATCAGTTTATGTTTATATTATCTCTTAAATAAATTCATGAAAAATTTAAATATCCTGTTAATGTGGAGTTACATTCTCTGCTTTAAGATCTATTTACTGGTATAGATTTCCAATTACTATGTTTTCTTAGGAAATATACAGTATTTCCTTTACTGGATAAGCACTGTAATAGAAGAAAAAGAGAAGATTAATTTATCTTTGTGAACTAACCTATTTTCAGCAGTCCTTCCCTTTTCTTCATAAGGTGGCAATAATGTGAATTGCATGGAAAAGAACAAACTATAAAATGTTATGTCTTTATTTTCAAAACAGTGTTTTATTTACCTTGTTAATGGACACTACCAAAGTTGGCTCCACTTTGGCTTCAATTTCTTCTGGTGTATAAAAACAATAGAGTTTACCCCCTCTTAAAACACAGTACAAGCTTCTCCAACTAATCAGGCTTTCTACCATTTGCTGAAAAAAAATTCAAGAAGCCATCAACCTTAATCATTATTTATCATCTTAACATTAAATTCAACAAAATACTTAAATTACCAAAGTTATGTTAGTTTAAAAAAATTTTTTTTAATGTGATAGAGTTACCCATTAATTTAATGTACAATAAGTCAATAGTCCAAAATGAAAGAGTAAGTTAATATCACAGAAGAAAGGTTTGGAATTCTCAAAAGCATTAAGCAAATGGAGGTAATGATTACCACATAACTTTTACACATATAGGATCATAAATCAATGCAGTTTTAGAAAAGCTAGTCTATTAAAAATTAGTGCTTCAAATTCCACAGCAATCCATCTAATAACTCAAAAAATTATAAAAATAACTCAATACTCAAAATATAATTTTCCCTTACTGTTCTCAGAATACTGGAAAATGTTGACTACCCTGTAAGAATGCAAATTTTCTTTCCTCTTAATGGAATCTTTTTTAAAAAGGTATTGATTCACTGAAGCCCGTAATTAATTATTTACTGCATGTAAATAACTGTGGTTATAAATAAATCAGGAGTAGGTGCCACGGAAGCAACTTTGGAAGCCCAGAGGCCTTAAGTGTGCCAAAAGCTGTCTGCCAGGAAGGCCTTCTCTGAAAGGTGGGGAACAGCCCTAATCTGCTTCCACGAGGGGCCCCTGCTGCTGATTGTCCTGCTACAGCCATTATGAAGCAGAGGGACCTGGAAGTGGCTCCTTAGCCATCAAGCCTGCATTAGACCCCTCCCCTTCTCACCTTCTCACCCCCATTCTATGCCTAACATTGGGAAAATGGCCATTTAAAGGAACACTTTAAAAATAATACTTTTCATTATCAGAAGACCAAACTGCCAGTATATTAAGATCTAGACTGTAGCTATAATTGTAGGATATTCAAAGTCCTCCAACCTGCTGATGTAGAAATCCTGCAAATGCATCCTTAGCCACACACGCTGGCTGGGCAACTAGGCGGCAGCACATGTTGCCGTATAAGGGAAGCCAAAATGAAGACTCCTCTAGTTAAACAAGATAGAAAAAAAAGCAAGTTACAAACATGTGTATTTAAGGTCATTATACACTTTCATTTTTTTTCTATTTTGCAATTTTTTTTGCTGTGTATAAGAACATATGTAAAGGCTCATCATACTCAAACAGCAATGCCACTGTTAACGAAAAAATCAAATATGAGAAAATAGGACAGGATGATGTTAAACTGATAATGCTTTTACCCAAAACAGACGTGGAGCTTTTAGTCTCTTGATCTCTGGTTTGATCTTAAAGTATTTAACCAATGAAGGTAGTTCAGGGCATATAAGTAAACTCATTTAAAATAAAAAACATTCTAATAAAATGATTTTTATATGCCAAATTCTACTTCGTGTTCTGATTTTCATTGTAATATCTAACAAAGTGATCTGAACATAACATTTCAGAGGACAATTTCAAGATAATGCTTGTATAAGCCTCTTGGCCCTTCTTCTTTCCCTTCCCTTACTGCACAATTCAGTTGTAAGTCACTAGGTAGAGCCCACCCCCACGGGCACCTATGCCAGGTGCTGGAGCCAGGAAGGATGGGGATGGTGAGTAGGAGAGCTGTCAAGCACCAGGTGTCAGAGCCTGAATGGGCTGAGGAAGATGGGCCACGTGGGACACAGCCCATGGGGGATTTCTCCTCAGGGGGTGGCCTGGTGTGGGGAGTCAAGGCCCAAGCAGAGTGATGTCTACATGGTGTGGCTGCCCAATGTGAGGTGTCAGAATCCAAAGAGTAAGGAGAGTGTGCATATTTGGCAGGTGACTCAGCCATGGCAGTCGGAGTCTGAGAGCAGCAAGGTCACATTCAGTGACCCAGAAAAGTGTGTCAGAGCCCAGTGAGGGGGGGGATCTGAGAACAGAGGCAGTGGGCGTGGGGTGTCAGAGCACAGGCCAGCTGAGGAGGGTGTCCACTTGAGGTAAGGGAGAGGGCAGCCAGGCAGGGGAACTTTAAGCCTGGGGTGGCCAGGCCTGTGTGAGCCTCAGCAAGGTAAGGAGAGTCTACATGGGGCAAGGGGCAGCCTACAATGAGGAGTCAGAGCTCCAACAAGGAGAAGAGAGTATCTATTCAAGGGAGATAAAAGAATGGTTGCTTTCAGGAAGGCTGATCAAAGAAGAAAATGCATTAAAGGTACACAAGACGGGTTTCTTTCTGTCAGAAAAAGGAGTTACAAATGTGTAGAATGAACTCTGTGCTGTTAGAACTGGATGCGCTGGTATGGACTCATGATTTCCAACATACAGAGATTAGGAAATACAGGACAAAACACATAAGCATGTGTGCAGCTGTGTCCACTGAGAGCGCCCGTGGAAAGCCACACTCTAACAGTACCACTCTAATATATCTAGAGCCCAGCTCATGTCTTCTAAACATTATTTCCATTACAAAGAACGAGCATTCCTTGGAGAAATGACCGATTCCATGACTGGGGCAAGGAAAGTACAGGATGGACCTGAAATACCTTGTTATGCCATAAAGCAAGGAAGTACTCATGATGAGAACACTGTCAAAAAGACAACAGAACCCTTCTTGAATGTGTTCCCATTGGCCAGATTGGAGACAACTTGAACCTTAAAACAAGCAATGATATTAACAGATTATGATGCACTGAATAAAACAGGAAAACATGAGTCCATATTGATATAAACAAATGAATAAATTGAAAGACCAGTAAGGCATACACTTACATAGTTTCAAGCCACTGCCCTCTTCCACACAAAATACATATTAAAAGTTCTTTCAAAGGGGAAGCAAAAGAGTAACTTTACAGTAGAGAAGCTGGGCGGACACCACACTAATCAAGTGATCAAAGTAAAAATTATCAGTATTGAGATGAATCAAAATGACATGCCACTTGACAGAACTCAATAAGAACTCAGGATCATTTCTGTGATATTCCTGCCAAAGATGCATATCCTAAGTCTTATCCCAAGAAAACATCAGACAACCCTAAATTTAGGGACCTTCTGCAAAGTAACTGACTATGATGTTTAAAAATATCAACGTTATTGGGCTGCCTGGGGGCTCAGTTGGCTAAGCATCTGACTCTTGATTTCGGCTCAAGTCCTGATGTTGTGGTTCATGGGTTCAGGACCCATGTCAGGCTCTGCACTGACAGCATGGAGCCTGCTTGGGATTCTCTCTCTCTCCTTCTCTGCCCCTCCTTTGCTCTTTTTATCTCTCTCAAAATAAATAAATAAACATTACATAAATTTTTTTTTAAATGTCAATGTTATGAATGCCAAGAAAAGACAGAAGAAATGGTCCAGTTTGAAAGAAACTAAAAGAAGCATGATAATTAAATGCAATGAATGATTCTGCACTGGATCCTTCTGTCATAAAAGACATTATTGGGACAAGGAGCAATACTCTATTTAATAGAGTTTGATGATTAAATGGTAGTAATGTATTAATATTCATTTACTGACTTGGAATAGTGGTAGTGATGTAACCGATGTCCTATTAGTAGGAAATATATAATAACATATTTGGAGGCAGTGGAGAATCACGTAAACTTGCTCTCATAAATTCTTTTGGGAAAAAGATCTTGACATTTAACTTGTAACTTTTCTGTAAGTTTGCAATTGTTTAAAAAAGTTCTTTCAAAAAACATTAAGATATTCCCTTAATGTAGTGTGTAGATAGACATACAGCCTTCACATTTGCATGGAAAGAAAGCATTGTGTAACTGATTCCCAATATGTGGCCCTTTGCCCACAACGGACCACACAAAACTGATTTTCAAAGTTTTCAGTGCATCCCTGTTGGTAGTGCCTCTAAAATTGCTAGCCATTGGTTGTTACGATTTTTGACCCCAAAGTCAATAATCTGGAAACTCTGGAAAATAACTCTGGAAAATAAAACATTTTTTGGTAAAAGTACAATTATATATAGATGCCATGCCAAGGTTTGGTACATCAGTTACATGAAAAAGATGTGCCTAAATAAAGTACACAAAGGAAAACAAAAAAGTTTTTAACAACCTGCCTGCTCATTATTAAGAATAGAGCACAACAAATTGTCTGGGACTATTCAAATCTTTTTTACTAATATCTTGGTAAAGCTGCTACCTTTCAGAAATAAAGGGTTTGATCTCGGAAAAATAAATGCATAAATAGAACACAGGCAATGATTCCAAAACACAGGCATAATAGATATAGGAGAAACTCCTTTTCTAAAATAGGCAGGAAATGAAATAAAAATTCGATAAAAGCAGGCATCTGAGTAAAACATCTGAAATCAACTTTGTGATTTATGAATTTAAACTTTGAAAGCAAATTTCTTTATGTAGCAATCCTAGATTTATGGATGGCTTATGTTCTAAATATCTGTAGGCTAGTTATTTTTAAGTTAGGATACACCTTGTTAAAAAAATAGAACCATAAATGATGATTAGCTTTTCATACGAGTTCATAAAGTTTGTTCAATCACTAATGTATCCTGGAAACTACCACTCGTAACAAATGTGCTTCTCCAGTAAAAGAAGTTTAGATTTCATAGCATGCAGAGAAAAATAATTTCCTCCTGATTATGGTCCTTGGAAAGCAATATTGGATGTAGAATTCCTTTTTCTGCAGACCCTTTGCCATATACTCTGCAATCACCTATCCCTTCTGACTAGGGTCTCTTCACAGCTGAGGACCACCGTGGATGAAGTTCAGAGTCACAGCTTCTTCTCTCTACTTCTGACAGGAAACATGGCATCCATCTAGTCACTCAACCCAGCTGAGGACCAAGTCTTCATGTTTAAAAATACTACCCATCTTCAGAAGGAGGGCTGTTGTGAAAATCAAATAATGTGGAAATGGCATCTATCATTGTGTCTGTCACATAGCAGCTTCCTGTTATTTCATATCTAGGGCAGTCTCACTCCCCAGACCACGCCCTTTCCATTTTCAGTGCTGCCTCCATCCCTGCACAAATTATCTAATCCAAATGCTTAATTCTTCTTTTCTAACCAAGGGCGACATTAGGACAAAATGAAATGAAACAGGAAGTGAAAAAGCAATTTAACTTTTCACTACTTAAAGATTTTATCTAATTCATTTATATTTTCAAATGGAGAACAAAATGGTGTTTAAAAATGACAGCAACAACAAAAACAAAACACAGGCAAGGGAAAGAATCCAGATAACATCTTAGTTCCCTGTGAGTCAATCTTCACAATGTGGTTTCATTGTTTCATAAAAAGAATAAAAATTTCTTGATGATGAAGATACCATTTTAGCTTTTCCTTTCAATTATCAAGAATAATAAAACTGAGTTATAAATTTTAGAAAATATAGTTATTTCCTCTTGATTTTACAGACACTGACATAACTTTATTCAGGAAAACCCAATGTATTAACATAGATTTATATTAATGAATAAATTTGAGAGTGGCTTTTTTTCGGTATAAAATTCTGTTTCCTTTAAATTAGAATATTTCTTCTTTTTCCAAATAGGATTGATTTACAAGATTTTAATTCATACACATTCTAGGAATATACCTCCTATGAAGAGTTAGGCATATGGGTTATTGTTTCTTTAACTTTCTTCTGTGGAGTCCACAAATTCCAGTGCCCACAGTTTTGGGTGTTACTGTTTTAAGCACAGTCTCAGACTTCTCACAGTGTGTGAGTCTGTATTGCATTTCTCTAAAAAAGAGCCATACCACACAGTGCTCATGCTGATCTACCCATGAGTATTTTATTGAACAAGAGTCTAGTAATATCTTACAGAACACTGAAGACAACTGAGGAATCACTGCTAAAATTAATGCTTCCTTTATGAATTGTATTCTTTTCCTCAACTTTTCGGATGATTTGGTTGAAAGAATGGGGCCTTTCATCATCAATTCCATTATTCACACATGGATGGTATTTTGAGTCTTTAGGTGCTTTAATAGTCATCATCCCTGACCAGAAAGCATAGCAGAGAGAGTACAGCCTGTCCTGGATTATTTAAAGTCTGGCTCACCCACTTCCTAGCTACATGACCTAGCATGTTATGTTCTCTAGGCTGCAATTTACCCATCTGTAAAATGTAAATGACAATAAAATGAAGAACTTGTGAAGGTCACAGAACTAGCCAGTGCTAGAACTAGAATATGAGTCCAAGGCTGATTGGTGCCACAGTCCACACCATTAATCACTTCATGGTAATGCTTCTTTATAGACACATCCCACAGACACTAGGAATGAAAATTGCTTAAAAGTGTGTGTTTGTTTCTTTGGTTGTTTGTTTACTTATTTATTTATTTACATTTTATTGTGGTAAAAACACCTAACAGAAGATTTATCCTCTTAAGAGATTTTTTTAAGTTTATTTATTTATTTAGAGAGAGAGAGCGTGTGTGCCCAAGAGCGGGGGGGGGGGGGGGGGGAACGGGCAGAGGGAGAGGCAGAGAGAATCCCAAGCAGGCTCTGCACTGTCAGCACAGAGTCCAACGTGGCACTTGAACTCACAAACTGTGAGATCATGACCTGAGCCGAAATCAAGAGTCAGACACTCAACCAACTAAGCCAGGCACCCCGCCTCTTAATAGATTTTTAAATGCACAATACAGTATTGTTAACAATAGGCTCTACATCATACAGTAGGTCTCTAAAACCTATTCATCTTGCATAGCTGAAATTTTATACCTGTTAATTAGCAACTCCTTCTTTCCCCTGGTAACTGCCATTCTATTCTTGTGCTTCTTTGAATTTGCCTATTGTAGATACCTCATGTGAGTGGAACCACGCAGTGTCTGTCCTTCTGCGACTGGCTATTCCAGTTAGTGTGATGTTGTCAAGGGGCATTCATGTTGTCACATATTGCAGAATTTCCTTCTTTTTTAAGGCTGAATAATATTTCATAGAACAGTGTCTGATACATAATAGACACTCAACATATGATGGCAATATTGATAATCAGAGAACTGACACAAATGAAATGACAATAAACTTCATCTGCTAGATTTTGTGATAAAACTGATAATGCTAATAATATTGCGGACTTCAAATCTTGGGTAAGAAGGGTAGATTGTGCAGATCAATCTTCCCACTGACAACTATTGAAAATGCTGTATCAAATATATTTAAAATTTCTTCCAAGAGTGACAAAAAGGTAACAAGACCATAAGAAATTACCAGTACAAATTTGATGAGAACCAGTGAGTTAAGTGAGCACAGATGCTGTATTTGTCCTGAGAGCATTTGCCAATGCCAGCAAGGCTGAGGTTATGATTTAATGATCCTGCAAGATGAGGAAGCAGAACAGAAATCAAAGTCTAGAGCCTGAACTATGTAAATAGGTTAATGGGAGATCCTCCCCATGCTAGGCTGACATCCCAGAGGAACCACCGACAGGGTAGGCAGTGAACCAGAAATAAACCAGCCTTGCTGCCTAGGACTCTCAGTGCCTAGAGATGGGGATACAAGGAGTCCAGAAAAACTCAGACATGATCTTTGAATAAAGTGGGCCCCTAATGATAGTCCCTCCAGGTGCCTACATCAATTTATTCCTGTACATAAACTTTCGATTTTAATGACAACTATATGAAGATAACCCAATATGCAAGGAATTGAGACATCATGACCTGTAGGAAAAAGCAATAGAAATATACCCAGAAAGACGTTATACATCTGAATTATTAGTCACAGGCTATAAAACAGCAATGCATGCTCTTTCACCAAAAACCTAAGAAATAACATTGACAATGCATGCAGGAAACACATCATAAACGGTAACACACAGAGAGGATAAAGTGAGGACAACTGACACGGGTTTAACAGGCATGCTGGGGGAAAAGAAAGAGAATGGAGGAACAGAGGCTCTCTGAATGGAAAATTGAGACTAATGAAAGACACCAATCAATAATTTAAAGAAGTTAGAGTTCCAAAAGCATCATAAATAAAATTAAATTATGTACTTTATCATAATGAAACTTCAGAAAACCAAAGCTAAAGGGAAAAGAAAGCTACTGTCACAGAAGTGACACACTGACATGATTTTCAGTAGCTGGTAAAAGAAGCCAGAAGATAGAATTATATCTGTAATATTCAAAAAGAAAAAAATGGAAACTACCAAAATTCTGTATCCTATAAAAATATCTTTCAAGAATGAAGCAAAAAACAGTTATCTTCAAACACAATAACAAAGGTGTATGATATCAGTGGAACATACTAAAAGAAATTCTTAAGGATTATACTTCAAGCATAAGGAAAATGATCCCAGATGTAAGGTATTAGATACAAGTGGTGCACAGAAACTTTAGGTAAACTTAAATAAATATAAAATGTATAAAACATCTTGTGAAATTAAAAATCAAATAGAATTATAATATATAATAATAGTACACAGGTCAGAGAAATGGAGTTTCTGTTCTAAAGTCCTTGCATTGCCTAAAAAAAGGTAAAACTATCTCTTTTTTTAAGTTTATTTATTTATTTTGAGAGATAGAGACAGAGACAGAGACAGAGACAGAGACAGAGAGAGAGATGTAGGGCTTGATCCTGTGAACTGTGAGATCATGACCTGAGCCAAAATCAACAGTTGGACACATAATCGACTAAGCCACCCAGGCACCCTGTAAAACTATCTTTTAGTTTTAGACTTTAACATATATGATTAATGGCATTTCCAGAAGTAATTTCTAAAAGATGAGAAAAAGAATTACAACTTAAGTTGGAACAAGGAAAAACTGAAATGATGAAACTATCAATCCTTAAAAAAGGCAAGAAACAACAGAAAAACGATCATGAAATATATAAGACCAGCAGCAAACACAGGATATGATGGCAGATTTAAACATAAATATTTAATATCATATAATATGGGTTATAAACTATTTGATATCAAATGCAAAATGACTGCTCCATTAAAAAACACAAAGATTATCAAACTGGATAAAAATTAAAATCCAGTATATAATCCTGCTTGAAGAGGCATATCTACAATATAAAAATAAGAACAGTTTGAGGCTAAAAGAGTAGAAGAAAGTGCACAATTTAAAAATTGTGTGTATCAGGGCGCCTGGGTGGCGCAGTCGGTTAAGCGTCCGACTTCAGCCAGGTCACGATCTCGCGGTCCGTGAGTTCGAGCCCCGTGTCAGGCTCTCTGGGCTGATGGCTCAGAGCCTGGAGCCTGTTTCCGATTCTGTGTCTCCCTCTCTCTCTGCCCCTCCCCCATTCATGCCCTGTCTCTCTCTGTCCCAAAAATAAATAAAAACGTTGAAAAATAAATAAATAAAAAATAAAAATTGTGTGTATCAAACAGTAAAGGCTCAAATATTATAAAACAAAAATAGACATGGCTATGAGAACTAGAAAAATCCACAATCACAGATTTTATCAGACCTCTCATAGTAATACACAGACTACAACAGTTATTTCTAACAAATAATTAGAATATATAAAACAGACTACTGAATGAAAAAAACTGACAAACCTACGGCAAGAATGATAATAAAAAGACAGAGAACATACAAAAAGCCACTATCAGTTGGAAAGGAGAAACATCACTACAGGTACTGGAGAAATTCAATAAAGCTATTGTGAAGAAGTTAATGCTTATGAACCCGAAATTTTAGAATACACACATATGTATAAAAATATAACTTACTGGGGCACCTGGGTGGCTCAGCTGATTAAGTGTCCAACTTCGGCTCAGGTCATGATCTCACGCTCGTGGTTTCGAGCCGTACAACGGGGCCTGTGCTCACAGCTCGGAGCCTGGAGCCTGCTTCTGCTTCTGCATCTCCCTCTCTCTCTCTGCCCCTCGCCCACTCGTGCTCTGTCTGTCTCTGTCTCTCTCTCTCTCAAAAATAAATATTAAAAAAATTTAAAAATAAAACTTACACTAAAAAATAGAGAAAAGTTCTTAAAATGTAAATGTACAATGTAACAAATAACTATGAGATGAATTTATGCATAACTACTCCCATGTCCAGAAAGAACATTGCCAACATTATTTCTTAATTATTCTAGATGTAAATGTGGCCCAATTTTTATGGTATTCACTTCCTTGCATTTTTTTTGGTTTTACCACCTATGTGTGCTTCTCTAAATAATACAATTTAGTTTTCTTCTGGTTTGAACTTTATATGGATAAAAATCACATTATGTTTTCTTAGTGACTTGGTTTTTGTTCATTCAGTATGTATATATCTTATTGCTTAAAGTATTTCATTGTATGATTATATCAGTATGTAACTTATTTAGTTATTTTTAATAGTTGTAGTTCTTTAGGTTTATGGTTTCTTGGATCAGTTTTAGTAAATTATATATATATTTTTTAATTTTTTTTTAATGTTTATTTATTTTTGAGAGAGACAGAGACAGAATGCGAGTGGGTTAAGGGCAGAGAGAGAGGGAGACACAGAAGCAGAGGCAGGCTCCAGGCTCTGAGCTGTCAGCACAGAGCCCGACACAGGGCTCGAACTCACGAGCCGTGAGATCATGACCTGAGCTGAAGTTGGACACTCAACTGACTGAGCCACCCAGCCTCCCCTAACGTAAATTTTAGCACAAAACTTAAAAAATATTGTTGTAAAAACATCTATCTCATCAGTACAGAGCCACGCATCCTTACAACAATAAGTACAAGTAGGGTAGTATGTAATTTTATATATTCTGCTTCAGAAAATGGACAAGAATAAGTGGCCAAGTTATATTTCCAAACTACTTTACCATCACCACTCTGTATGATTCCTCATAGGTAAAATAATCTGGGAGAATGGAGAATGCTTATGCTAAATTTTATGAACCTTCCTAATTGCTTAAGTCCCTTTTCCACCTTGCTGTATTATTATTATTTTTTGGCGGGGGACACACTACAACTACCAATATTATCCAGAGATAAAACAGTTACGATTAATTTGGTCCTACCTTCCCCAATCCTCTGTTTCTCAAAATCCTCAAAATCCTCAAATTCAACTTTAAAAATAAGATAGGTGGGTGGGAGGGAGAGGAGGGTGGGTGATGAGTACTGAGGAAGGCACCTTTTGGGATGAGCACTGGGTGTTGTATGGAAACCAATTTGACAATAAATTTCATATTAAAAAAATAAGATAAAATAAAAAAATAAAAATAAGATAGGTCTTTGATTGCCAACTAGAAGGGTGTTGAAGTAATCAATTTCAAGTCCAAGACAAGGATTAGGAATACACAAAACCCTTTCTGTTCTCACTGAGCTAGTAGCCTCACAAACAAATCTCTGGCAAATGGCATGAGGGAAACATAACATTTTTTTTCTCTTTTGGGGGAGGAGATGGACATATTAGAAAGAACCTACAGAATCATGCATGCCTACATTATTTAAGCCAACATCTGCTTCAGAGGGGCATACTAAAATTAGAAATTACTACTGCCACAATGTTATCTATTGACATAACATACATAGTAAGTAAAATATAGACTGTACTCACTCACCATTTCCATTAATGGACAGATTATGGGTCTTGAAGCTATCCTCAGCACTTTCCAAGGTCAGAGTAGTATGAGCTAGCAAATTATATTTTGTACCCCTAAGAATAGAGAGAAATAAGACATACCTTAAGTATTTTAGTATATTTTCTACTACATAAAATAGTTAGATGTTCAACAACAGAAAATAAACAACCTGACTAAAAACCAGGCAAAGATCTTGAATAGACATTTCTCCAAAGAAGATATACAAATGGCCTATAAAAACATGAAAATATGCTCAAGATCATGAATTATTAGGAAAATGCAAATTAAAACCCACAATGAGATTCCACTTCACATCCATTAGGATATGTTCTATTAAAAATAACAAAACAAAACAGAAAATAGTTAAGTGTTGGGTAGAATGTAGACAAACTGGAACCTTTGTATATTCCTAATGAGAGAGTAAAAATGCTGTAGCCACTATGGAAAATGGTACAGTGTTTCCTCAAAAAATTAGAAATAGAATTACCATATGATTCAGGAATTACACTTCTGGGTATATACCCAAAAGAACTTAAAAGTAGGGACTCAAACGGATATATGTACACCTGTATAAATAGCAGCATTACTCACAATAGCCAAATAGTAGAAGAAGGCCAACTGTCCATTCAAAGGATGAAAGAATAAACAAAATGTGATACATACATTCAATGCAATATTATTCAGCCTTAAAAAGGGAAGGAAATTCTGACACATTCTACAACATGGATTAACCTTAAAGACATTATGCTAAGTGAAATAAGCCAATCACAAAAGGACAAATACTGCTTGATTCCACATGTAAAGCCCATAGAACAGGCCAATTCATAGAAACAAAAAGTAGAGGTGGAGGTTGACAGTGGCTGGATGGAGGGGGGATCAGGGTGTGATTGTTTATTGGGTATAGAATTTCAGTTTGGAAAGATAAAAAGGTCTGGAGATGGATGGTGGGATGGTTGTACAACATTGTGAACACAATGCCATCGAACTACACACTTGAAAATGGTTAAAATGGCAAATGTTATGCTATATATATTTAACCACGATAAAAAATGTAAAATATATTTAGATGTTATAGATGATAGATTATAAACATAAATGAATTATCAACTTGGCATGTTTATCTCTTTACGCTATTTTATCTTATGAAAACCTTCAAGTTATTTGGTTTAACTCACTAATGTTTCTCTGGAAGATCTCCATTCATTCAAAAATATTAACTGAATACCTAATATGTGCCAAGTCCTATGCAAGGTGATGGGACACTAATGACAAACAGGACTCAGTATTACATTCTGATGCAAGGCGGAGGGGAAAAAAAGAATAAGCAGAGGGATAAATAAGACATTGGCATTTATAAGTTATAATGCAACTTTTTCTATGAAACGAAGGGGTAAGAAAACTGAGGGGTCTTTTAAGAAGGAGAAGCAGGAAAGGACTCTCTAAGAGGTAATGGTTATAACCTCATAAAATGATGGATCCAGGCTAAGAATGTGGGAAAACATTCCAAACAGAAAGGGCTGAAAGAAGAGCAGTGTGGCTGAAGCATAAGGAGCCTGCAGGAAACACCACCCTACTTGACCCAAGGTCAGAGGTACAGGCAAGGATTAGATCCCTGGGACTTTGCTGTGAGGCTTGGAGGAAGGGCGGATTTGATTCCAAGTAGAATAGGAAGTCACTGGAGAAGGTTAAGAAGAAGGGAGTGATGGGATTGGATTCGCATTTACTTCCTGGAGTTTACCAACTTCAAAGATTTGGGGTTTTCACCCATCATATGGGAAAATGGAGGACTTCATTACCAATTCCATTTTTTTTCCATTATAGTTCCCTTTACACTATTTGTGTTAAAATAGCACTCTTGCCAAAGTATCTAAAAATTCTGATGCTAAATTTTATATCCTGGTACCTTGTGGTGATAAAAAGTGAATTTTTATTCAATAATTATATTTTCTGTGCTAGCAATCTTATTTCAAGACTTCTCGTAATTTTATGATTTATTTTCCAAAACAGTAAAACCTCAACATTCAAAACATCAGAAAGCATGTTAAAATGAGACAGACAGACAGAAATGTACACAAACTTCATAGAAAAGAAACTTCTGATGGGAATTTTTATTGTATCAGGTGATATGTTTCATAAACCTTCTTCATCTCTTACTAAATCTTTAATAGAATCTCTACTACAGAGAAAAAGTATGTATATACGTAGGTGTGTAAAGCATACCCCAAGAACGTTACTCCCTTGGAGAAGAGCTCTTGGTTTATTTTTTGTCCAGTTTTATTGAGAAATAATTGAAATACTTTACTAAGTACAGCATGGCGGCTTGATTTATCTTTATTTTTAATATACAACCACCAAAGACTAGAAATATCTCTCAATATCCAATGTCTTTTGTCAGTGTTTATAAAAGAAAATTTACGTTTCTGTCTCTAAAACTCAACAAAAATTTTTTAACGAAACGACGCAGGACTACAATTTCAAGGTACATTCTGAATACAATTGGTATGATGTCAGACTCATATGGAAACTCCTGGAAAAGTTCACTAAGCACCAAAAAATCTCCACTGTTGCAAGAGCTAAATGGCACCAGCCTCATACTCAGTGTGGGCCATTCTCTGCTATTACCCACTTAGCCTGGGTTTCTAGTCCTTCCATAGTTAGCTCTTATTTTTCCCTAGTGTTACACAATGAATTCCCCCCCCCAAAAAAGTTGAGAAAGTATTAAAGAAAACTGTGGAAAGCATTTGAGAAGAGCAGTTACAATGGAAGAGCAAACATTACTATGCACAAATGGCCTACTAACAATCCCTAATTGTCTGGTGATCAGGGTCCAATATATTAAGCATTATCTCAATGTGATAATTTGTCACTGAAATAGAAGGTTTACAGAACTGCATTTTAATGACTCCCACCTAGAATAGAGGGAAATAGACTCCCCAGTAGCATTTTAGTGCAGTGTGTTATCTTCAGGAACAGCTGTCAATAAGTAGGTACGTGATGAGAGAGAGAGAGAGATGCCAGGTGTGACTGGCAAACATGCCCAGAGTGGCTGGAGTAGTGAAGGAGGAGAGGTGATGTCCAAAAGGTAAGTAGGGGGCAGACACTGTACATGACAGTGCTTTGTAGGGCGTCAGAAGGACACTGGATTTTATTCTGAGTGAGATGGGAAGCAAATGGTAGGTTTTGAGCAGAGGCATGTGCTATGATCTGACTTGCATTTTGAAATGATCCCTCTGGCTGCTATGTGGAGAACATACCACAGGGGTCAACAGTGAAAATGGAAATGCCAACTAGAAAGCTTCTGCAATGGGCCTGATTGGAGGTCAAAAGAGCTGATGCAGGCCTGGAATAGGATGGTAGCGGGTGAGCTGGTGAGAAGTGGCAATATTCTTGATATATTCTTAAAGTTGACCCAATGTGGACATGGGATGTGAAAGAAAAAAAGAGCTGAAAACACTTCCAAGGCTTTTGGCCCGAGAACAAAACTGGAACTGTTGGAAACTGCAGTGAGGCTGACTGAGAGAAGACTAGACAAGTAAGAGTTGAGTTGTGGATGAGTCAAGTTTAAAATAGTTTTAGATATCTAGATGGGCTACAAGGTAGGCAGCTGGCTATACAAATCTGGAGTTAGGAGGGAAAAAGGTATTGAAGAATTAAAACTTGGGAGTTACCAGTATACAAATGCAATTTAATTAAAGTTAGAAAGCCAAGTGAAGTCCAAGGACTGAATACCGAGACACAGTTCATAATTTCAGATTAAGTTGAAGAGCAACGAACAAAGGAGACAGGTGAGGAACAGTCACAGGTGGAAGAAAAACCAGGGAAATGGTATCCTGGAAGGCAAGTTAACAGAGGTAACATGATGAAAATTGACTACAGTGGTCTAAGGGAGAGTAAGAGGTGAAGAAGTGGAGATAAGGTATATAGAAAACTCTTTTCTGTAAAGGATAGCTATGAAATGTGGCAGTAGGTATATGTTTGTAGCAATGATGCAGTAAAAGAAAAATTGATAATGTGGGGGAGTGGGGTACATGTGCAGGACCTGACTTCTGAGTGGCTCAGAAGATGGGATCTAGTGTGCAAGAAGGCAGCCTTAGATGAGGGAAAGAATTCCCAAGGAAGGAAAGCAGCAAATAAAAACACAGATGCAGATAGGCTGGTAGATAGGTTGGCAGATAAAGGATATGCAAGTTCTCTCCTGATTGTTTCAGCAGAGTCAGTGACATGTGAGACAGTCATCAGCTTTGAATGAGCAGAGAGGAAGGGAATCGGAGGCTTCGGAAGAGAGAGCAGTGTGATGGGATATACTTCCCCTGAAGAGAGGCAAAGTGGAAAGGCATGGAAACTTAGTAGGATTGCTCAGTCATACTGAGAACTCACCTAAAGTTACTGATCATGTGTCTAAAGTGAGACCAGCCCTTTGGACTGTTTTTCTCCAGCTTCCTCATCTATTTCTCATGAACGCAGCTGCAGAGGATCTAAAAGGAGATTCAACCAAGGCTGGAGTTTTTCCAAGGTAAGTATGACATAAGGAGAAAAAGGCTAAGAAAAAATAAAGTGGTAAATCATGGAGTCTACGCTAAGTTCAAGGCAGAGCACTGAAGGGAATAAGCTGGAAATGTGGGAGGTGGATGCAGCAAGATACTTGCTATGAAGATCACAGAGCATACACAATTATTAGTAATAAGTAACATAGTAACAACAATGGGGTGGACGACTGAAACAGGCAAAAGGACAGGATCACTGCAGGCAGGAGGTCATGGAACTGAGAGGTCAAGGTATTAGATGGATAGTCTACATGTCATTTTAAGTCCATCAAGAGAAACATCTGAAATGGTGGGAGGCAGGGAGAGGGAGAGAAAGAGATGAAGATACTTTCTGGGTTTATTTTTCAGAGTGACATTGTAATTTATTCTTACTAACCACTGAAAACATTTGAGTATTCTTCACCTGAGGAACAGCATCATTTCAATACATTGTATAATACAAAATGCTAGTGCTATGAGTGTGCACAGGAAGCAGCTGGGTTATAGGCTGCACACCTGCACCAGGGCCCTGGAGAGGCAGGAAGCTCAGAAAGCAACCTGTGTGGCACAGTAGGCTGAAATTATGTGATCACCCAAGTATACCTTTATATTTTTTCTCAGGCCTTAAGAAATAATTGTAACTAAGACAACTTTTCCTCAACATAGAACACATCTGCCTCTATTTCCAATGAATGATGCATCTGAAAATAACAATGTGAGAAAGATTGTTGACAACTTCTAAGACTGGTTAAATAAACTAAGAGCCAACTGCTAGATAATGTGGTCATTAAAATGATTATGTGAAGACTCTGTAATGAGCGCAGAAAAAGAGCCAAATGTGTAATTATGAATATCTAAGTATCTCCCAAAGCTAGGTATTTAAAAACCTGAAAATTATCAGTTCAAAGTTATAAAAAGTATTTGATTTAGAGTGGCGTGTGAATAACTTTTTTCTCTTCTAGATTCTATTTGATTGTTTTTATAATCAAATAATAAATGTGGTAGTACAATGGAAATCTCCCATAAAAATCAGAGACATGCGAAGAATTATAATAGCACATAGGTACAGCTTAAGGCATTTTGACAAGCAATATCTTTCTAAAGATTCACAGTAACTACTCGAGGTAGGCAGGGCAGATAGTTTGGTCCATATTTTCAGATGAAGAAACTGAAGGTCAGAGAATATCACTGATTTGCCTATACCTAGCAAGTAGTATAATGGAAAGAGAACCCCACTATACTATACTTACTACCTTTATACTTCATTAAGAAATGGTTTAAAATTTTGGTACTTTTTCTGTTAAAACAGATACAAGCGACTATATTTCACCACTGCAAGAATTTTGAGTGCAGGGAGCATGACTCATTGACCTTGGAATCCAATGTGCCACATGATATAACTGCTGAATAATCATTTCTAAGATGAGTAAATGAAGAAATTACACCCAATGGCTGAGTACTCCTTAATTATGTTTGAACTCTGCATTGTCTTTCAAATGACCAAAACGTTAACATCATTGTTCCTCAAAACATAAATAATCCATTTATTCTGGACAAGTGTTAAGATACTTGTTTTACAACTTCAATTTAATTTAAAATGTAGTATAGTGGCTTATTTTTTTAAGTTAATACACCTTTTTGTCAAGTAAATAATCACTCTCAATTTTACCAGTTTTCACAAAATGATTGTTTAAAATGATGTATATTTATACAGTGACGAATAATGTTCGAAATAGTTCTCAAGGGGCATAAAATAGTGAACTCAGCTATTAGAGACACTGGGAAAATCCAGCTAAAGGAATTTCAGTAAGTGAGATTCCACAAATAAAATGAATAAATGAATCACATCAGGGAGCATGCTAAAAATTACCAAAAATGTTCACTGTCTTCTTTCAGATCAAACAATACTTTATGATGATATTTCAAGTTACTTCATTTTTAAACCATGACTAATTACAACGCCAATGCTTCCAAAACCAACAATGATCTCACTTTTAAAACATTCCTGTCAGGATAACATTTTCTTACTAAAACATTACACTCATTCCTTTTAGCCAACCCTAATATTGAGTTCCCAACAGTTTAATCAGCTACATTTTTTAATCAAATAGACCAATTGTTATAACATTTATGGGGGGGGGGGAGAGAGACTGGTTCAAAAATGCTATGAAAAAATAAATGACTAGTCTAAATGGTAGCCTAAAAACGCAAAAAGAACAGCTATATTTGGTGGTTATATGCCATATTACTAGAGAAGATCTATACAGCCCAAATTTGATCTTTTATGTCCATTTTGGTTAAAAATTAATAGCCATATTGGGAATCTTCTCATTGAACTAGATTACTATTAAAGAAACAAAACTGATTCCTTTATACATTCTGATCACTAGTGCTAGTTTCAAACTCCTATATGGTGCTCAAGCGGTCAGTTAAGGAATTATCACTTAAGAGTGGTCCTGGGCTATGACTTTAACTAGTATACTCTGGATTCACATCAGAAACTCAGTAGAATACAGGTATTAGCAGAACATGAGTCAGTGAAATGTAAAAGATTTTACTTTTTCTTTGACCAACTTTAATTGGTATAAATAAGCAAATGGCATGCAAGTTACATGGGAGTATGTTCACAAAGAAAATTAGTGTTTGGATTCAGGTATAAAACAAGTAAAATAACAAATCTAGTAGGAGAATGAACACTTCAAGACAAATAATGTCAGTCACTATTTTAAAAGAACTTAACACCAATCACTCTCAAAACTTCTGCCAGACTTCAAATAAAAATAGAGGTTAAATGCAAGTTCTAATATCACTTAGGTTATCTTCCAGAAATTATAAACAATGTTTTTAAATTTGAAAGTATGTTTATATTTTATAATCCTATGTTGTTTTTAAACTGCAATGCTTCAGCATAAGTTTGAAGAAAATAATTCAGAAAAAGCACTAGTCTCACAACAGTAAAAATAATAATAATGGAAAGAGCTACAATTCTTAAATGTTTACTATATTTTTATTTTTTTCAATCATTAATTTTTGAGGAACCTCCATACTGTTTTCCATAATGGTTGCACCAATATACATTCTCACCAACAGTGCACCAGGGTCCCCATTTTCTTACCAATAGTTATTTCTTATCTTTTTTGATAACAGCTATTCTAACAGGTATGAGGTGATATCTCATTGTGGTTTTGGTAAGTATTTCCCTGATGATTTTTGATGTTGAGCATATTTTCATGTGCCTGTTGGCCATTCATATGTCTTCTTTGGAAAAGTGTCTATTCGATCCTCTGCCCATATTTTAATTGGATTTTTTTTTTTTTTTTTGGCTCTTAAGTTCTAACCCTTAGCAGATACATGATTTGCAAATATCTTGTCTCATTTAGTTGGCTGCCTGTTCACTTTGTTGATGATTACCCTCACTGTGTAGAAGTTTTTGAGTTTAATGTTACAATTCCACTCCTGGGTATTTATCTGAAGAAAATGAAAACAGTAATTCAAAAATGTGTATGCATCCAGATGTTCAATGTAGCGTTATTTAAAATAAGTGGGGCGCCTAGGTGGCTCAGTCGGTTAAGCGACTGACTTTGGCTCAGGTCATGATCTCATGGCTCGTGAGTTCGAGCCCCACGTTGGGCTCTGTGCTGAAGCTTGGAGACTGGAGCCTGCTTCAGATTTTTGTGTCTCCCCCTCTCTCTGCCCCTCCCCTGCTTGTGCTCTGTCTCTGTCTCTCTCTCTCTCTCTCTGAAAAATAGACATTGAAAAAATAATAATAAAAATAAAATAACCAAGATATGGAAGCAACCTAAGTGTCCATCAATGGATGAATAAAGAAGATGTTGTATATTTATATAATGGACGACTACTCAGCCATAAAAAAGAATGAAATCTTGCCCTTTGCAACAACATGGTTGAACCTTGAAGATATTATGCTAGTAAGTCAGACAGAAAAAGACAAACACCATATATACCATATGACTTCACTTCTATGTAGAACTTAAAAACAAAACAAATAGATACAAGAAAACTAATAAATACAGAGAACAGACTGGTGTTTGTGAGAGGGCAGGTGTGTTGGCAAATAGGCAAAATGGGTGAAAGGGAGTCAAGAGGTACAAGCTTCCAGTTATAAATAAGTCAAGAGGATATAATTTACAGCATGGTATCTACAGTCAATATTGTTATTATGTTAATATTTGAATTAATATTGTATTTAATTAACATTGTATTAATATTTGTACTATAGCACATTTGTATTTGTACTATAATACATTTGTATTTAATACGTTGTATTAAATATAGTTAATATATATTAAATATTTAATACAATATAGTATTTCTAAATATTACAATATTTTTAATGACATTTTTATGAGAAAAGACTTACTCTTCTATGACTGTTTTTCAGTGGATAGGACCCATTCACTGAATCATGACATCAATTTATGATTCATAAACAGCATTTTTAAAAAACTAAATATAGAACAGAAAAGTCTGATCACGGTGTTATAAATAGGTAGAGCTAAGTACTGCCTCACGAAATCTATCTGCTTATTCTGCTGTACACTCAGTCATGAGGGTATTTCTTAGCATGGGTCTCAAGCAAAATAGACTGAAAGCTACAATGCTAGAACCCCAAAACATTTTCCATACCTGAAATATTTTGCTTTTTGTAATCATAGTAAAATTATTGATATGCTGAAGAGCCAACTCTATAGAGACATGCAAAGAAATTCTGGGAATGTAGACTGATCAACAGTTTTCTCAAGTAACATAAACATAGGGGAGTCTGGGTGACTCAGGCAGTTAAGCATACTGACTCTTGATTTTGGCTCAGGTCATGATCTCACGGTCATGAGATCGAGCCCCACTTCAGGCTGGGTGCTGAGCCTAGGGTCTGCTTGGGATTCTCTCTCTCTCCCTCTCTCTCTGCCCCTCCCCCACTCATGCTCACTCGCTCTCGCTCTAAGTAAAATAAACATTTTTTAAAAAGAAAAGAAACATAACATAAAACTGTTTGTGAAGTAATAAATACAATGTTTGAAGAAACTATCTGAAACAAACCAGGGCTCCTTGAAGAAACCAAGTCAGGGCAGAAAAATACAAGATGAATATCGAACACCTTGTGTCAGAAAAACAAAGAAGCTATCAGAGACTAGGTTGTGTCAAAAGCTGCAGGAGTCGCTGAAGATTTCCCACTTATCAAAGATGGGACAACTTGGCTTCAAAGAGAATAACAACTGTAACAGATTGAAACACAAATATATAGAACAATTCAAGAGTTCAAATAAAATCAAACACTGATTACCTCCATGGTTGCTAGGACATCAATTTATTATTCTGAAATTGGGTAAATAAAAGAATCAAGTATTTTTTTTCTCCCTTTCCTCCATCAATTTTTTGCACTTATACCCAGAGAATTCATGAAGGAAAGTTCTTGAGAAAATTCCAAGTTTAAAAAAAAAGGCATGATAAATTTAGAAAGTCAGCAAATTATAATCCTTAATGAAATAATCAGCAATAGCTGCTAAAACCATTAGATAAAAAATTGATAGGGAACTTTATAAAGGATGGATTAAGCTGGCAACACCTGAACCCACTGGTCAATCTGAACATAACTGTAAGTGGGACAAGTCCTCCTAATGGGAGACAGTAGGAAGTACCTATAATCAATATGAAGTATTATTACCCAGAAAGAACCTGAATCAAATCAGTCCTCTAGATCTAACTACCAAACACAGGGATAGAAAAAGTATTTAAAAAGACCACAAAGATGCAATTAGCTAAATTCAAAATATGGGAAATTCTACAAGATCTGATTTCTTCAATAAACAATGGCAAGAAAAAAGTAGACAGGGAATAATCAAAGACTAAAAGAAACTTAATCACTCAAATGGAACATTGTAGAACTTATCTGGATCCTGATTAGCACAAATTATAAGAGGACATTTTCACAATTGGGGCAATTTGAATACAGACTGGATATCAGATGATATTAAGGATTTATTTTTTATTTTGTTAGATGTGATTATGGTAATGAGATTCTGTTATCAAGAGATAAAATATTGTTAAAAATCTGTAAGAATGATGCATGACATATATAGAAATCCAGTTAGACTGACACACAGCAAACACTCTGACATAAAGATAGTCCATTTTTGAGAAAAACATTTCAGGGGTGACTGGCTGTCTCAGTAGGCTGAGCATCCAACTCTTGGTTTTGGCTCAGGTCACCATTTCAGTTTGTGAAATCGAACCCTGTGTTAGACTCTGCGCTGGCAGCATGGAGCCTGCTTGGAATTCTCTCTCTCTCTCTCTCTCTCTCTCTCTCTCTCTCTCAAAATAAATAAATAAACTTTAAAAAAAGAAAGAAAGGAAAACGTCTCTGCTTTTGTGGTAGATACTGGAATTCCAAATCACTAAAAAACATGGTTATCCAACTTCCTACTTTCAAAGGAAGGTATTAAGGATACCCCAATTGGGTGAGTGTCAGTTTTGTTTTTGCTTCAGGATGTTATTTCCATTTAACATGTAAATTTCCACTCCACATACAATACTTCAAAATGTCACAAATATATAGTAATACTATGTCACTATAAATACTGTATGAAAAGACTTACGAAATAGCACAACTGTAGGACAAGCATGTTTCATGATCTTCTTGAAGCACCGAATTTATTTTCTTCCCTGTAGCTTTACTTATAGATGTCTTCAGCTTCTTGGCTAGTTTCTTTGGTGTGTTGGTTATAGAAGATTCTTCTGTACAGCAGCTATATACTTCTACCTTTATCTGAAAGTCTGGCCCTGCTTCATTACTAAAATCAAGAGCATTCATAATGTTAGAAATTTAACTTGGTAGAAAATAAAATCGTAACACCCTTTGATGTTTTCATAACATTTGAAATCACAATTTGAAATGAGTTTATGTTAATATATGTTAATGAGGCAGAATCTCCGTGTTTATTTAGTATCTAAATGACCTGAGAGAGTCACTGCAACTTCCAGAGCTTCTAAAATAGGACAAAGTTAACTCAATTCAATCTATGTATACAGGCATAGTACTAAAGAAAAAGGATAACAAGCAAGCAAGAAACAGTATAAAGTGCTATACTACAAGGCAGGAACTCCTTGAGGGAGAGTGCTGCCTGGGTAATCTCTGTATTCTTAACTTAGCATAAAAGGTACTCAATGCATTATTATACCCATATGCAAAAATTCTGCAATTTTAGCAAATGCTAAGATTGGCTTTACCCTTTTCCAGACACAGTGAACTACCTTTGCTATAAAAGATTGCGGTGGTGTTACTAACAATAAAATTTACTTAAAACCGCAAGAGAGGGCCATCAGCGGTAGATGTTGCCTTAGATGGAAGATCCATCAGTCTTAGAGAATAAAAATGGCCAATCTATAGTTTGGATACACCCAAGGAGTAACTCCCAGATATTTTTATAGTTTACTTGGCAACTTTTAAACATACAGTATTCCTGGTAATGACTAACAAATGTCAATATTTAGAGAAAAACCAGAGACTCATAAATATTGAATACTTATTAAAAGCAATCATAACAAAGGCACATTTTTAAACAACATTTAGAACATTTGTCAGCAGTTATTTTTGGAACAATTTAAAATATTTACAGAATTTTTTTAAAAATTATAAATCACGTGTTGTCTTCCCAAGTAACTCACATCATTCTTTCAATGAAAAAAATCATAATTTTGCCTTTGTGGTAAAAACAAATAATAACAAAGTGATGTGAAGTAAAGAGATCATTAAAAGGACAATTTTGGTAGAAAAAAATGCACTAGCAAAGTTGATAATGGAAATAAATGTATTTAGATAACTAAGGAAATTTATCCTTTTAGTCTCAAGTCTGTAAACATTTGGTGATATTTTGGGGATCCTAAATAAATTCCTTATTCCTTTGGTTCAAAAGAGTTTGTAAGAAGGCCTGCACAACTGCTAATAACTCAGAACAGTACATGTTATTTTTCCATGCTACACAGTTATTTATGGGACACTGGACAGAAGCCACAAAACATGGCTTGCAATAGTTTTTCTAATGTTACGTGAGTGGCAAAACTACTCTCAAATCTCAACTGTTTACCTCCATAGCTGAAAATGGCAAAAGACATGGACATTCGATTTTACTTAACTATTAGTTAAGTAGCTATTAATATCTAGATACAAAGATGGTGTTTTTGAAACCCTGAAAGAAATACAAATCACACACTGATTTAGGCCAATAGCACCTCTGAAAGGGCCAGGAAAAACTTATGTTAGTTAAAAATGATTTCTATGGCTACCTGAGGAGTTCCTTCTGGCTCTGTATTATGACCACAATAAAATGAGCCTGTAAAAGAGCAGGGGCAATAAAAACAACCCTGAGGATCACCCAATCTTTTATTGTTTTGAAGTACATGAAAGGAGCACTCCATAAGAAAAAGAACATCTTGAAATTTTACCAAAGTGCTTTTCCTATGGTACATATTTCAGGACTATCTTATAAGTAAAATTGTTATAACTATTTTAGTATTGCTATACCTAAACATCCTGTAGGAAATGTAATAACCTGTTTTATGCCCCAAATTCACTCTCTAGAAAATACTGGTATAATGAGACTCCATTGTATTCATAGCTTGGTTAATAATAATGCTATAAATATTAATAAAAATTAATAAAAATTTACCATATCCAATGAGTCAAATATTTACTAATACTACATGATTTCCACTTTATTTTACGTTGAAAAGTTTCAAATGCAAAAATGGACTTCTTTTGAATAATTTTCAAAGTCAATTTAACATTTAAACATCTTAATGCTTCAAAAATAATCCAAAGACCCAAAAATTTTGTCTTCCTTTAAAGAATTTTAAAATTTTAGAATTTTAGAATTTTAAATTATTCTCATTCTTTGAAGATTTAAATATACTTACAATATAGTTACATTTTCAAAACATATATCTGTGGTTGTTTTATCCACAATCACCATGTCAGTATCAAAAACTTCAGCTCCCATTTTGAATAAACAGAAAATGGCATAGTGCTGTGATCCTAGGGAAAAAACAGTGCCCCATGAGCTGTATCATACCTATATTACGTTAAAAGCTCCTTGAAAATGACAAAGTTATCTCAAATATTTATTAATAGACTCTTATTTTCATACATGGTACACTGTAACCTTAACTTTTTATAGTGACTGCTCTGTCAGTACACGTTAATACCTTACCCAACCAGAACAAAGCAACTAAGCCAGGAAGTATCAAAAATTAAAACCGAAAATATAGGCCTCTCAGCAGCCTACTGTAACCACCACATTCATAAATTTTATTCCTAGAAAACTCTTTAAGCTTTAATTAATAGCAAATTTATTATTGTATATATACTACTACGACCTCTGTCATTTGGCATCCAAGTCTATTTAAGAAGCTCTCTATTGTGAGAGACCAAAAGCAGGCACGTTAACAACAGCAAAACATTTTCCACCAAACTGACAGCAAGGGAGGAAACCACAAAAACAATAAAAAGTAGACATGTGAGTCCAAAAAACATAGCTGCTGAGCCTCTTAATTTGGTGATGTTTTTTAAAAGTATTAGGTGATTAAAGGGCCAAAACCTCATTATTGAGAAAATGTAGCTCTTCAGAAAAACTTATTCTCCATAGTAATCAGAAAGATACGCTTAATCCCCATATGCATTCCATTTTAAAGTAAATTATATTTCCTAATTGAATAACAAATATACTAACCTGATTTTGGATTCTTCATATAAAACTAATTATGCTCAATATGATTCAGTTTTTAAAGTATGAAGAACAAAGCTATCACAATAGACAAGAAAGATAAAGGATTATCGTATCTTTTCCGCTTCGCCTCTAACAGCTAGAAATCATTTGAGGTTAATTTCTATGACCTTAGCAATACATGGATTTGTGAAGACTATATAAAGCCATAAAATGCTGAAGGGGGAAAACTCAGATCAAGCTAAAAATCTTTCCCTTTTACATCCTATTAAATAATCTGAAGTAACAAAACAAGGCAGAAAAGATCTCCCAGATTCTGGTCAGATAGAAATGCTGCCTTTACCTTTTCTCCTTAAACATTTTCCTTTGTTACACATTTCTCTTCCCCACAACCTGTTACTGTCCTTGCCTAGGTTCCAATCAACAACTACAAGTACATCAGATAGGCATTATCTTAGTATCAAGCAATTACAACATATTTACTAAAACTAGGAAAAAACAGTTATTTACTAAAACTAGGAAAAAACACAGTTCAGCAAGATACTGCTTATTCTGTCAAATGACATCAATTTATTTCACCATGGAAGCAGCTCTTCTCTCAATAATCACAGATTTACTATACCCTAAAGAATACATTCCAATTATAAATTAAAATCATACATACGTTCTTTGTTGCTGAAGTGATCAGAGTCTTTCCACATTAGTGGTATTCGAATATCTACAAAGGAGGGGAAAAAGAAATGACAAGTAATAGTCTTGATAAATTTCATTTCTTAGAGTGAAACAAACCTCTGAATTCCATAATAGATTCTGACCATTAAAGCCAATATAAAATTTATTATTTAAATATTCTAACACAGGCAATATTTTCTCAAAAATAGCTTAGACTAGGAATATAAAATCTGTTCTATTTATTTAAATAATTTACTAAAAAATCCTACCAATTATGACTCAAGAAATTAAGTAAGATCTGTAATACGCTTATGCCATAACATTTTCATTTTGTGATTTATGTTTTTGAAATAGTTGAATTTCTCCTTTGGGTAAGCAGTAGCAACAAACATAGCTAAAAACATTTCAAAACCATAAAATAGTAGATAGAAAGGACTTCAGGGCTTCTACTATGCAAACTTGAAAGATGAAAACTCCATGACTTGTCTAAGATCATTGTGACATACAGACCAAATTCATTCCATTAAGAAGATTTAACCTGTCTACAAAAGAATTTGCAAGATCTTTGTATATTCATGTTACAAACTACACAAACTACAGCATTTCCCTTAAGAAAACTAAAAAGAGCAATGCATTCCTTCTTTCAGACCAGGAAAAAAGTATATATTCTAAAAGTGATGGAAATACATTTTCTCTCGTTCACACATGCTTCAAATTTGAAAGTAATTGTGTTAAAGATCCTTATTTCAGATGTTAATCTAGACCTTTGTCACAGTCAAAATTTTTCCTTCTTAGCTTCCTCCATCCTTCCCTTTACTTTTAATACTCAATTAACAATTTTCCCCTGACATTCCTATGTTACCTATATACCTTCAAAGAGAATCAAAGTTCTACCAAATAGATTAAGATGTATGAATTACAGCATAACACAGGACAGTAGAAAGCTCAATGGTAAAGTGAAATTTGTTTTAATTACTCAGAGTATAAATACCTCAAACCTTTGTGGAAAATTTCTCTGTTTAAGACATTTCCCAATTACACTTAGGACATTTATGTGCATGTTTTTATACCTATTAATTATGCCACTTTCAAATACCTTCAACTCTTTATGAACATAAGCTATTTGGCTACATTTCTGTTGTACTTCACTTTAAATCCTATGATCCTTTGTCCACATTTTCATTTGTTTAGAATTCCTTTTAAGGTTCTTAATGCCTATTTCTAATTTCCTTTCTAGAAAAGCTTTACAATACTCCTTCATCCCTACCCTATCCAACCAGGTAGGTATGTATGAGTGCCCTTACCACTGCTGCCTTAGCAGTTTTAATAAAAAATATTACTTATTGGGCTCTCTCCATGTACCAAGCTAAATACTTTATATACATCTCATCCAACTATAATTTTAAAAATATATTTACTAATTTAATAGTCAATTGATAAGATTTGTTTAGATTTGTATTTTCTTGATTAACAAGAAGAATGTCAACACATTTATTAGTCAGTTCAGTGAATATTTGTAGCCGTGACCCACTTTTTTCTTTACATAGTTTATGGCTTATACTTTTAAAAGTTAATTATTTAATCTATATGAGAACATTGGGTATATGTAATAAAAATATAAAGATTCTTCTTATAACAATAATTGTTCCAACTCCATTTATATACCTAATAGGACTTCTCTTCCTTGCTGATTTAATGATTAAATGGCTCTTTATCATATATGCCATTCTGACTAAGTATCTCTTCTTTGGCTATATGCTTTACAGATCTAATTGAATCATTTATTAATTACTGTCTATCCTAGTACCAATACCATACTATAATGACTACTGAATCTTTATAATATACTTTGTCATCGGTTAGAAATATATCCTTCCAAAACATCTTATTCCCAATTGCTAATTTCTTTATGTGAATTTTAGAAATATATTGTCAAAACTCCCCCTCCAAAATGTTTCATTAGAGTTCTACTGTCCAAATTAATTTGAGAGCCATTAACTTTATAATATTCTGTCAATATATACAGTAGCATGATACAGTCATCCTTACATTTTTATTAAGGTTATGCTTGGGGTATTTGATGTTTTTGGTTTTTTGCTATTTTTATTGTAAAAGAGACCCTTTTGCCATATTTTCTAACTGGTTATTGCTGGTTTTGAGAGATTACCACTTTTTGTATATTTATCTTGAATCTAGCCACTTTTACTGAATTCTTTATTAGTTCAAATAGTGTTTCAGTAACTTTCCTTAGATTTTCTAGGTATGCAATTTCTTATTTTAAAATAGTATTGTTTCTCTATTTCTTTTTAGTAGTTTCATCTTTCATTCTTGCTATTTTAGCTGCAATTTCTAAAACTGTGTTAAAATTATATTGATATAATAGACATTTTTACTTTGTTCTTCATTTTAATGGGATTGTCTTTATTGTTTTATAATTATGACTTGGCTGCTACCCTGTCAAAGAGCCTGCTTCTTGCTTGACCACAGTTGCTGACTCATTTCATTTCACAACTGTTCTTGTTCACAGCTGTTCTTGTCCTATTAGGGTGGTATTAACCATTTACACTATCTTGGGAGGAACATGAACCCTGACTTTCTCTGCTATACATCAATAGTCTATGGCATATAGCAGTCTTGCCTTTTCCCATGCTTAGCTAAGTCAAATCCTTGAGAGAAGGCACACATTTCTTATCTATTTACCAGGTGGTCTATTTACTGTTCAGATGGCAAAGGATGTGTAACCTACCAATATGTGTTTTAATTCAGCTTCAAATAGTAGAAATTCCTTACAGATTCTTGCAAATGGTTGACTCAGTTTTAGTTTACAGTACTCTTGCTTTTGTCTCTTTTTATGTCTTCATTGACACTTGTATTATAAAATGAAAGAGACATATGTAATACAATGGCTAACTTGATGCTATCAAGTCCTAGAAGTCTTTCTATTATTTTTAAAAGTAAAAACTTTTGTTTTTGAACTTTGTGAACTGACTTGGCTTTAGATATTGAATTAGTAGTCAGTGAATAAGCTAAGACAATTGCTACAATACAATTATTTGGTGCTTAGTAGGAATGATCAGGATATACCTGAATTATTCTTTTTAATTTTGTAATGATCTGGCCATGAGTGGTAAAGCTGAAAATGGAAAACCCAGGTTTCACCTGGTAATCAGAGAAAACTCAGAACATTATGAAACTTTGTAGCAAATATTCATTTTGATCAAAACCAAAGTCACATTTTCATCCCAATGTCAAAAGAAAATGTGTTTTGTTTTAAGGTGAATTCATTTTTAATTTTCTTCATTTATTTTTTTACAAATTTTTTACAAATATACAGATAAGATATAATTAAGACTAAGCAAAGATGAAAAGAAATTACATATGTAATTTTCTGAGACTTCCAGTTCCTTAAGTTAATTTAAAATTATCTTTTGGAAAGAAGGAACACATGCAGAAATAAGTTTAATTTCTACACTGAAGTATTTGTGGTCAGGAAAATAGTGTTTTTTTCTTATTTTAACTGATTTTACTTTATCACTCTTCTAAATGTACAGTAAATGCTATTTTCACAAATTGCTGTAGCCAATAAACTATTATAAGATGTCAATAGATGTTAAGTCTATCATGTCATTTGAATCTTCAAGAGCAATTTAACATATCTCATTTGTGTACTTACTGGCACTAAATCAGAAGCAAGAAATAGAAGATTATGTTTAAAGTATTTTTAGAAAATCTCCTTTAAAGATCAATAATACTTTATTTATTCACATTAAAATGTATTGAACATAGTGCACAACTATGTAAAGGTACTGTGTTTGGCATCAAAAGCATATAAGGAGGTATAAAACATGTTTTATTCCAGTCTTATAATTGGAAAGATGAAAACATGAATATAAATAACCATAAAATAAGCAACAGATTTTTATACAGTTATTTTTCTGAAGAATTTTTGCTGAGGGCAATTCCTATGATTTAGGACAATTACATCCTGTAAAATCCAAATCTATCCTTCCTGCATGAGAATTTTGTTTATCCATAAAGACATTTCTAAAAACAGTTCCTTGGGTGAGAGAGCCTGAAATGCAGCAGCATGTTCCCTGGAGCTAAGAGAACAAGGCTTCGGGCCAATGAAACAAGCTAGTTATTACTCAAGGGGTGATGGAGGTCTGCTGTACCCAAAATGTATTGATGAGATAATATTTGTAAAAGGCACATTATCTAACTAGTGTACACGAGTCAGCCTTGTGTTCATTTCAATCTGTGGCATCTCCAAGCCACTGTCTAGTTTCCTTAACACTTTGGAGAAACTGAGACAACAGAGCATTAAGTGCCATCTAGTGGTAAAGGGTCTTCTATCCGCATTAGGAATTCAAAGAAAGAAAACACCATTTCCAGCTGGAATGATAACAGGGAAGGCTTTAAAGATGAGCAAACAGATCGCGAAGATAATATAGTTATTTCAAGAGCTAATTGGCTGTCAGAAGCAGGCTGTGTATTGACGGAACAGGGAGAGAAATGTCTGGCTAAAGCAGACAGTTTATGTACAGGAGTAGAAGATATGGCTAGAAAAAGAGTTGGGTCAGAAGGGAAAACTCTGGGGAAGAGGGGAGTTTGGTTTTTATCCTATGGAAAACAAGAAACAGTCATCCATCCAATCAACATCAATGAGCAATTACTATGCATAAGCACCATGCTGGCTTCAGGGTATATAGTGATGGGCAAGACAAACATTGTTCCAACCCAGGAGCTTCTAGCCTGGACAAACATTAAAAATATTATTGAAACTTCTGAGCAGAAAAGGAACAGAGAGTCAAAGATTTGAGTTTGCAGTCCAGCTCAATGACTTACAGGAAGTTATTTAATCTTCAAGTCTAAGAAAAGAGAACTATCCTACCTATTTCACAAAACTACGCTGAACAGAAAACCGCATAATATATGTAGTACATATGGAACAGCTTTTCCAAACTGTAAAATCTTACACAAAAGTACAGCAAATGATAAAAACAAATTTAGAACAAATATAGATAGAGGTATGCAAAATAAAATGAAAGAAAAGAATGCGCGCAGGGAATTGAAATCCCACCAGTTCTAGGAAGATACTTGATTACAATTTATTCAGCAATACGAAAACAACCCATCTACAGCATACCTGATATGGCAATCTTTCCTTTACATGCCGCTCGTTCTTTACTTTCAAAATTCGTATCACTGTCAAAAGGAAAAAAAACCTAATGAAAAAAAGATCTTTTCTAATAAGCAATGTTTTAATAACCTTTCACAAATGCCTAAATATTAAAACCTGACATATATCCATGCATACTAATGACTTCCAGTTAATATAAACTACTTGATTCAAACTTCAAGATGTTTAGTCAACAGCTAGCTGCCTTTAAGAGAAATACATACAGACACTCTCTTTGATTTTTCTTGTAAGCTTTACATTTCCTGATGATTATATACTGGGTTACTCTACAATGAAAGTCTTCTGTGAACATTTATTTATAAGCAAGATGTACAATATTTGGAAGTGTCCTAGGAAGTGTAATACCTTGGATCACCACTTCACAAATTATATTTCTAACTTACTACATTATAGTTGCCTGAAAAAGTTAAAGAGCTTCCCAACCATGAACTTGCTGCTCAGGAGTACTTTATCCTTATAAAAACCTAACAAATATCAAAAAAATTATTCTCCGCTATACATTTATATGCAATAATATCATATATCATTTCCTTGAAATTCAAAAAAACTACATACTAAAACAATAAATTAACTCAGGTGCTAAAGGAAGGGAGTGGCTGTGCAGAGAGAATAAAATGGGGAGAGGAAAACATTATCATGACAATAGAAAAAAATCTTAAGTAAAAAATCTCAAGTAAAAAAATCTCTAGGTATACAAGAAACTCCCAGATCTGACTTTAGAATACACTATTATGATAAAAAAAAAAATTTCAAAATAGTTATCTCCTGCTAAATCAAATCAATCCCTTGAATATTTTCTAATTTTCTATTTCCTAATATCCTGCACTTAGAAATTAGCATTCAGGGGCCCCTGGGTGGCTCAGTCAGTTAACCATCCAGCTTTGGTTCAGGTCATGATCTCAAGGTTCTGGGCTCAAGCCCCACATCAGGCTCCGTGCTGACATTGTGGAGCCTGCTTGGGATTCTCCCTCTCTGTCTCTGCCCCTCCCCCACTAGCACTTTCTCGCTTTCTCTCAGAATAAATAAACCTAAAAAAAAAAAAAAGAAGAAGAAATTAGCATTCCATTTCTGGGACAATATTTCTAAGAGTATTCTTTGTACATTTTTTTTTTTTTTTGGTCTCCACTTAATTTGGTTAGCTAATTAACTACTGGCTGATTTAATTAGGTACTTCAAATATGTGATAAGATAAAAACTTTCCATTTGACTACTGTTTCGTTCTAAGAGAGCTTTTGGAGATTGGGTGGGATTTTGAAGTATAACTAACTTTCAGAAGAGTATGACACCATCTCATTGCATTTCAATAGGCTTGTTAAAAAGATTGCAAAGATATTCATTATCATATGCCAAAACTTGAAAACAAAATATATAAGTCTACTTCTCTTACTCTCTTACTGAATTAAGCACATAAGCATTTTAGGCAAAATATATTCCAAATGCACTGAAATAATACACTGATGTACTTAAGTTGATAAACTTACATAAGACAAGTATATAATTATTTTTAGAACTACATGAGGTATAACTAAAGTAATGTAGTAGATTTAAAGCCATAAACTCTCAGGATACTATCTAATTACTTTATGGTCGCATTAGTATTTAAGTTAAAATAGGGAATTCATTAAGTAAAAAATAAAAGTACTCATTGATTATTTCAAGATAATGTTTCACTGAATCATAAGTTTAAAAAGAATCAAGTTCAGTATTTTATACTCAAGTTTAGTTTGTCACACTGGAGAACATTAGCTTGCTTATTAGTTCATCACAAAGTGAAAAGTTCAATTGAATAAGGCACACTACAAATCAAACACAAATCTCAATTTCCTCAGGTTGGTGTAAGATGTACAATATAAATACAGTTGGCTGGCATTTTTAAGCAATATTTCTAAAAACACCTTCTATATGAGCAATGCATAATATAAATTCCTAAAATACTTATTTCAGTGAGAAAATACAAGAAAGCTCTAATATTGGTAAGTAACTTGAGTATTATAGAATGTAGGTCATAGATTACACTAAAGTTGAGATCCATTAGGTATTTCTAAATTTGATTATACTTAATGCTTTAGCAGGTAAGTGAAATTCTGAAATATTAGAACCACCAAAAGCAAAATGGCTGAATGTTTATCAAAAAAAAATTTTTCCCCTCCAAACTCTTCAATCACCTGGCAAAGTATAGCTTTCTTCCCTGTAATTACAAATCGCTTACACAGGCATTTCCAGGGCCAGCCAACAAAGTTATTACATCAAATATTATCAAACTATAATATAGATCCATTTAACCATATTCTCTTATAGAAAAATTAAGTCTATGTTTTAAAAAATGAGACAAACTGAAGCAATTAAGCCTCATTTTGCTGAAGCTTGAATTATTTTCAATTCAAATAACTCCTCAAACTGTTATTTAGGGTGCTAAAATGTGATGTTTTTCTAATTAATCCAAATTGACAATAAAATTGTTAAACATTCTCTGTTTAATAATGTGCTACTGTAGCTAATAGTTTGCTACAGTTAAATAAATACTTGTTTGAAAATCTGCAATGTTAATGCCAATTCTAAATGCTACAATTAGAGAGCCAGCTTGAGGGAAAAGCAAATAACCACAAAATTATCTAAACAGAAGCACAGCTAAATAATAGCACACCTTATTCTTATAGACCTAGTTTAGAGCATTATTTTGGTAAGACTTGTAAAACTAATTTAAAAGAGATAAAAATATGAAAGACAAACTTTTAACTTTGCTTTATTACTTATTTTCTGCCTGTAGGTAAATAAATGACCAACAGAGGGTGCCAATCAACCACTCTGTTGCTCAAAAATCTGTATTGAGTAAATACAGATTATCCTATTTTATATTATTCAATATGGGAATTTAAAATAGCATTTATTTGCCAAAGTTAACAAGGTATAATGAGAAATTGATGAAAGTATTTTATATTTTCTTAATGAAGCACTAAAAGAATTCTAACTGGGATTCCATTATTTGGAAGCAGGTTATAAAATCCTTCACCTCTTATGCAAATAAGTGAAAACTAAAATATTCAGAAGTGCTTTATTATGGAATTTTAAACCATCCTAAAATTATGTGGTATAAAATTAATAACTTCATAAGTATCTTAAAATTGGAAAGATGAGGTTTCTATTTCAAACCTTGATATAACAGACTCTTTCAAGACACCCAAACAATATAAAGTTTAAAAAATAAAATCAGCAATGTCTTTACTATACCATGTTTTATTATAGAAATACCAGGAGTACACAATTTTCATTTGCCACCTATACTTTTTCTTTTTTTTTAGTTATAGTATATAAGTAATAAATTAGGCAACTGGAGTATAAGAAACTGGTTATTGTGGCATTATTAAAATCACAATTATGTTGAATGATATACATAATTAGGTGCTACAAATTGCTTTGACTAATATTGTTTTTACAAAACCAAATAAAGTATTTCAGAATTTAAGAGATATATTGGCAGGTTTGGGTAGGAGGGAATATTATTGCTAAAATGTAAGCATATGGATTTTTTTGGCCTATTTTCTTCACTGCTGAATCACCAGTACCTTCAAGACACTCAATAAATGTTTAGTGAATACTAACTGAAGTGAAATATATATGGTCATTTTGATGGAGCAGGGAACATTTAGTAGATTCAGACTGAAGTCTTAGGTTTGAATCTTACCATCAATAAATAACTAGTTATGTGAAAGAATTGCCATTAACCTCTTGGCCTCAGTATCATCATCTGTAAAACAGAAGTATCCATCTACCTCATAGGTACTGAATGAAATAATATTTTCAATGAATCTATATCATTCTTAGAAATGTTACACAAATACAAAGATTACTGAGGATTACTGTGTATTTATATTTTTGGCCTCAGTATTTAACATGCAGCTTACATGGAAGAGGCACTAAAGCATTTGTTAAAGTGATCAGAGTCCCAGTTCCAGTTCCTGTAAGATAATGGTAGTTAAATTTGAATTTCTTCAGGAATGTTATAAAAGTTTTCAGATCAACAAGGAAAGCAAATAAAATCACCTATAGCCCATACTTACAGTGTAACTAGAAAACAGAGACTATAAAAAATTTACATTTACATGTAATTAGGAGAAATTAACAACTGAAACCATCAAAGCCAGCTCCTGGAGGCCTTACCCAAGTAGAGTCAGATACCCATTGCAAAACACAATATCAACTTCTGATGTCCCCTAGAAGAAAAGAAAACTGATAAAAGACCTGGTGGATACCATAGCACTGGTTCCTGGGGAGTTGAAAGGGAAGGACTCCAAAAGAATTCTGGTTCCAAAGTCGTTAGTCTTGTGGAGAAGAGAGACACACAATGAGGGAGGTATCCTTTGAAAGTCTGGACATGCCAAAAAAAAAAAAACCACAAAAAAAAAAACAGGAAGAAGAAGAAGAAGAAGAAGAAGAAGAAGAAGAAGAAGAAGAAGAAGAAGGAGGAGAAAGCAACTGAAGTTAAAAACCCCAAGAAACAAAATCATACCAAAAAATCAGGAAACCAACTAAGCAACCTAAGTCATCATTTATTAAAGAAATTTGTCTTCACAGTTCAAATAATAGAAAACACTCTTGGTCAAAAAAACAAGTAAGCCCTTCTGCGCACCTATCATCACTTGGCCCAAGAAAACTCTACATGCTACATATTTAACTAGGGACAAAGAAAAGGACCCAAACATCCGTAGAAAGCTACAATAAAACAAAAGTAGGAGTCGTCAAAATGCTTCAACATTCCACAAACCACTCTCCAAAAAATATAAAATAACAAAAATATAATACTCCAAAATGAACTGAGTGCAGTTAAATAAGCTATTGCAAATGTGAAAGAAGTGGGGAACCTGGAATCTAAAGCCTCAGACTAGTAAAGGACAAACAATAGGTAAATATGCAAAAAAAGAAAAAGAAAGAAAATTTAAAAATGAGAGGTAGGAACAGGAAACAAACTGGAAAAAGAAAAATAAAATCATTTCTGAAATGAAGGGTAAAATACAGTGCCCAAGAATGAAGACATAAAACTGAAAGTATATTAAGGGACATAATGGATGAGAATGAAAAGAGCAAAAAGAGCAAAATTAGATAAAGATTTTAAAAATATCAAAGGAAAGTGATAGAAGACAGGCAAAGAAGATCCAACTTATGTGTAATTGAAGTCCTTAGATTTGAAAAACAAAGTAAGGAGACACTTAGTGCTTTATTCTAGAGGCTTTAACTCCAAGAAAACTGTCTGAAAATAAAAGAACTGAATCTACATACTGAAAGGGTTCTAAGTGAGCCAAAATGGTCAGCCTTTAAACATACTCCACTAAAATTATCAGACTTTGGATAGCAAAAACTATTTTCGGCCTCTAGACAAAAAGACCAAGTCATTTACAAAGCAAGGAAAATTAGACATTAGATTTTTTTATAAGAAAACAGGGATGTGAGGTTTTCAAGAAACTCCAGGAAAGAAAGCATTGGCCAAGGATTTTTGTATACACCCAAGCTGTCCTTTTAAAGACCGACACTAAAGAAAAGCACTTTAAAGATAAAAGAATATGAAGAAAGCTATACTCACATTGAGAAATCTACTAGATCATAAACTTCCCTCAAACAAGATATGATTTTGGAAAGTACAACAAAAGGTCAGGTAGTGAACATTATACATGTTTAAAAGTGGATCAAAGACTAAAACAAAAGTGGAGACACAAGTACAAGATTAGTATGTATTATCTACTCCATCACAGGAGAACTGACCACAACCTAGAAAAAGATAATACTAAACTAAAATAAAATAGAAAGGTACAGAAGGAAAAAATGGAAAAATAAAATGAGTTCATTGATCTCCCCGTAGATGAAAAGTGAAAATAAAATATCATTCAAAGTAGAAAAACAAAATAGTAGAAGCCTAAGGGGAGGAATAAAAAAGAATTAAAGTGATTATAAAATTACCAGTATATAGTTTTTTAATATAAAGTTCTAGTAACTACTATAACCAATAACTCTTTTTAAATTAAATAAAATTTTAAAAAGCAGAGAAGATAGGCGACATACTGTAAGACAAACCGCAATTATAACATACATAAGTTAACATAGCATAAAAGAATATAACAAAGTCAAAGCTAAATATATCAGTAATATAAATGTAAATAGGCTTATTAAATCCCCTAGTTAAAGGATTTTCAGATAGGTTCACAATTTAAACCCAACTCTGGATGAATACAAGAAATACACCTTCAACAAAGTGATTCATAAAGGCTAAAATAAAGAGATGGGCAGAGGTAAACCAAACAAATGCAAACACTAAAAATGCCTGGGATTATGATCTTGTTATCAGGCAACCCCTGAATTGGAGTCTATGTGACAAGCACTATGTGACAACAGTAACAAAAGAACACTTGATAACAATGCTAAAGGCTGCAATTGACAACATGTGTGTAACAAGCACTAAGATACCAAACGTTTCATAAAACGGAAAGTAGGAGATATACAAGGGGTAAGACAGAAAAACTTTAGTAACAAAAATCTCAACCTATCTTTCAGTCCAAGACAGTTCAAGTGGCCCAAAAATAAGCCAGGCTGTAAAAGATTTTAAAAACAATAACATACATCTTTTGAACATATATGAAAGTTTGTACCCTGATAAAAAGAAATGTGAGAACTTTAAAAGGCTGTGAAAGTTATGAAAATTAACTATATTAAGTCAGAAAGAAATTATATTTCTTAAGATAGAAAAAATAAAAATCTGATCAAGATAAAAAATGCATTCCTTTTTTAGTATGTCAGAGTAGCTCATATTAGAAAAACTCTACCTTCCCCTCTTATGTTTTCCACAGAAAACAATATAAAGTCTGGAAAAACTACTTAAAAAACAACTACCTGAAGGGACTGGCAAGCAACCAAAAGCAAGAAGAAGTCAGAGAAGAGTCAACACTAGAAGGAAGTATACTCATACAATGGAATACAACTTACCAATAAAGAGGAGAAAATCACTGACACATGCTAGTTACATAATGAATCTCAAAAGTATTATGTATGACAAAGGAAAAAAGAGAGTACATACTGGACAATTGCATTTACATTAAGTTCTAGAATAGGCAAAACCTATGGTGGAAAAAAAAATCAGTTAACAATGGTTGCCCCTTAGAGTAGGGGCAGAGTTAGGTAATACTAATTGGGAGTTGGGGAAAAAGAAACATGACATATCCAAGAAGTTCAGTTTAGTCCAAGGGTAAAAAGGGAAACTCAAATTGAAACACTAGATGACCCTGTTTATGAAACTGAAAGAAAAAGATCACTGTAAGGAACTTTTAATCATGGTCTCCTGTCTATCCAGAGGAATGTATACGTGTTTGCGCATACATAGACACATGTACAAAAAGAACTTTCTTCGAATGGCATCACAAAAAATAAGATGAATTGATAAACAGATGAATTTAGAATAAAGAAAATATAATTAAAATATTAATTGTAGAATCTAGGTGGTGGGTATATGAGTCTTCATTGTACAAGTCTTTCAATCTTTTTGTATACTGGAAATTTTTTCTAACTTCTGTATGCTAGAAAAAAACTGCAAAGAAATCTTGAACTGGCCTAGGTCAGTAATCATATTGATACTAAAATTATGAAACTACTTTACATAATCACATTATTAAATAAGGAAATAGGATTACTGTTATTATGAATTAAGATTTTCAGAATAACAAAGAGACGCAAATATAAAATAATTGAAGAAAACAAAAACCTAAAAATATCAATATACACTCATAATTTAAAAAAATTTTTTAAGTTTATTTATTTTGAAAGAGAGCACACATGCGTGAGGTGAGAGGCAGAGAGAGGGAGAGAAAATTCCAAGCAGGCTCCATTGTGACACAGTGCAGAGCCCAACAGGGGGGCTTGAACCCACAAACCATGAGATCATGACCTGAGCCAAGATCAAGACAGATGTTTAACTGACTGAGCTATCCAGGCACCCCACAAACTCCTAATTTTTTAAAAAGTCTCTCCCATAGCTATGTCTACTAAAAAGGTCTAAAAGCAGTGATCCCGGTAGCAATGAGCACACCCAGTGCCCAGATCTTGATTTCAAAGTATCATTTACCATTAAAGGGAACCAGAACTCTTTAGACAAATGGCTGATTCCGGGTATATGGCACAGAAAATGCAAGACAAGCCTAGGTCATCTTTTTGTGCTAGAAAGTAAGGAAGTTCTTAAAGACTAAGAGAGGCAAGTCAAAAGAATAAAGAAGCCATTTTGAAGGAACTTCCATCAAACAAATTTGGGACAATTTATCTATCAAAAAGATTAATGACTATAAATGATATAATACACTGAATAAATAACAATCCATGAAGCAGTGGGAGAGAAAGGAGAGAAATGCCCTTTCTTACAGAAGATTAGCTAAAAAGTATAGAAAAAATAATAGGGTTAGATAATTACTATCTGCAAACCTCATTGTAATAATGTAGGCAAGGATCATAAATGGATAAAACCGCTAAGTGAAAGCTAGTTAGATAACAGAATATAACAGATAACAGAATATAATCTCCCACAGATTACTTGTGAATTGCAAAGGAAAAACCATTATACCACAAAGGGGAAATCAGGCAACTTCCATCCAAACCAAGGGATCAAACTGCATCACACAGGGTGGTAAAACCAATTATCTCTTCACATTACACTGGCAGCATGTATCTTGCTCAATCTGCCCTAAAACAATTCTTGCCCCAAAAATGTTTAACCTGAGTCTTATTAGTAAGCCATTAGATGCAAATTCCAGGTACAGCTAAAACAGGAAATAGGATAAAAGGTCAATGATACCATAAGAAACAATTAAATAAATACAAAATGCAGGACATTCATAAAGGATATTTGTTAGAAGTGCAGACTCTTCAAGGCATTAATGGCAAGGAGTCTTTATAAAAAAGTAAAATGATTAAAAGAAATTAAAGAGACATAACCAAATGTATTATAGGAACCTTGACTGAATTCTGGTTTTAGAAAAACCAGAAAGGATTTTCTTTTAACAACTAGTTGAAAGTGAATTGAGACTGAATGTTAGATTATTACTATGGAATTATTGTTAATAATTTACATCATAATCATATTTTGGTTATGTAGTAGAATGTTCCTCCTTTTAGAACCACTGAGATGTATATGCCATGTTGTTTGCAACTTATTTTCAAATGGACCAACACAAAAAAGGAAAAAGGTATGTGTGTGCATGTAGCACAAAGACAGAGGGTGAGTAGATGAACTATATGGTAAACTATTAATGGTCTGCCAAGGTAGAGAATATACTATTCTTACAATTTTTATCATACTATTCTTATTTTTTTTTTACATATGAAATTTCATAATAAAAAGTTGATTAAAAAACTGAACAAAGTAGGGAATAAGAAATGAAAATCTGTAACATAGCAAGCATAGAGGACAACAAAAGTCAGAACCTAAGAATATACAAAGAAATTGACAAAAAGAATGTTAGGAAATTAAAACCAAGGTTTATACCTCTTTCAGTTTATAATGTGATATTTATGCACCCTTAGCATACCTGGCACCTAGAAGTCTGTCAGTTAACAACCGTTAACGTGCTAGCTAGCCTTCTAAACTTTCTTGAATCTTGCTATCCCTTTGCTTTTCAACTTTGGCTTCATCTTCAGCCTCAACCAAACACATCTCTTCACTGCTCTTAAATAATAAATGGTCAGGGGTGCCTGGGTGGCTCAGTCGGGTAAGCGTCGGACTTCAGCTCAGGTCATGATCTCACCCTTGTGAGTTCCAGCCCACATCTGGCTCTGTGCTGACAGCTTGGAGCCTGGAGCCTGCTTCGGACTCTGTGTCTCCCTCTCTTTCTCTGTTCCTCCCCTGCTCACACTCTGTCTCTCCCTCTCAAAAATAAATAAACATTAAAAAAAATAATTCATGGTCATCTTTCACCCTGAGCTTTTATTTTGCTATTTTTCTTTCTTGAAATGCTACTTTCTTCCTACTCACCCAACCAAACTAGATCATCCTTCATGATCTCGAAGATCATGAAGACCCAATTCTTCCACTAGATCTTCTTCAATTTTATCATTTCATCCTGATTTGATTCTTCTTTAACAAAGCTAAAAATTATATTAATTTGTTTATATTTTATAGTAAAATTTTAGAGAAGGTAGACTAATGGTAAGCAGTAGACTCATTAAAATGCTATTTTAACTCTGGCAGCAATGTAAAAGCAAACCATTTTTCTACCTCAAAGACTATCAAAACCAAGCTAAGGAACAGACTACTGTATCTCTAAAGGTAAAATGTTTCGCTTCTGAATATACAAATATTCTTATTTTGACATATTCTGTTCTTTGAATTTGTACACACTAGCACGGTACTTAATAATTGTTCTACAAGTAGTAGATATTTGGTAAATATTTGATTGATTCATCAAATGGCATAATTTACATAACTTTCTTCAAGATACTGAAAAAACTTATCATAAGACTTGCCTTACTATTTAGATCATTTGGGGGCACCTGGGTGCCTCAGTTGTTTAAGCTTCTGACTTCGGCTCAGGTCATGATCCCATAGTTTGTGAGTTCAAGCCCCGTGTAGGGCTCTGTGCTGACAGCTCAGTACCTGGAGCCTGCTTCAGATTATGTCTCCCTCTCTCACTGCCCCTCCCCTGCTCATGCTGTCTCTCTCTCTCTCTCTCTCAAAAATAAATAAATATTTTTTAAATTTAAAAAATAGAAATAAAAAAATATTTAGGTCATTTTTATGTAATAAGAAGGTAAGTATTATAATTTCCAGTTATATTTATATGATCAGTAACATCAGGTTCTATCTGCACATAACAATATAGAATTATAAACAAAAGAACTCATAGAGAATATTCAGGTTTCTTTAAAGAAATAATTTTATAATTAAGGGAGACAATTTTTTATAGGAATAATGAATATAAATGTATGTATAGCAGCAAAGCTATTTTCATCTAATGAAGATAATCTCTAAAGAAACTGAAAAACATGCACATTTCCAGTTGAGAGTTTCAGATATTTTTTCCTATCTTTTTTACATAAATCCCATAAGGATTAAGTTTATTTAAGCATTTTTACAAATCAGTAACTTTAGAAAAGTTACACTGCCAAATTAAGAAAATAGTCAATTCACAATTCACTATAAGTATTTAAAGAACACAAATGTGGAGGACAGATATGATTTCCAGAGGAGCATTTCATGTAACTGTGAGAGATGATATAATAGCAAGTGTTTAGTCCCACACTGTACTTCAACCAGTGTTTCTCAAACTCTTCCACTGAAACAGCCCCCTCCTGACCGAATATCCTTAAAAAGGATAAGAGAACATATATCTCTCTCCATGAGTAAAACAGCCCAAATTATGCCACAATTATAAATTTCTCATTTTTTCTTAAAAATTCACGGTTAATAAAGAAGGTGTGTCATATTTATTCTATGGCTTTTTATATCTCCTGACACACTTATGTACTCTTAGTGATTTATATGACCCAGTTTGAGAAGCACTGACTTAAACCAGTGTATGCCCATGTGAAAAATATTTTCCTGAATTATGACGTAAGAATAATTTCATTTTATAACATCAGGGATAAATAATAATGAAAATTATTCGTTATGTGTTGAATAATAAATATGTAAAAAGTATTAAATTAGGTTTTTAATATATATAATCTTAATTTTCAAAATGTAAATATTATCTTACCAACAGTAATTAAGGAACTGAGACACAAAGAGATTAAATAGCTATCCAAAGGCAATACAGCTAATAAATATTAGTTACTTTGTACCCAAGTCTTTATTATATCACAATCTCATCAACATTTTATTTTTACAAAAATCTCACTTTTCAAGAATTTAATGCAGATGTGCTATGAACAGCACATAGCCACTAACGTATCAAAAGAAACTCTTCACTAGCAGTACAGTTTTAAGACCAATCAATGATGGGTGATGTAAGACCACTTATATTAGAAAAGAAATCCCCATCTAGCCACTAAGTTGAGCTAATTCTTGGGTTCAAGTAAGACCTGGCAGTGTATATGTGCTGCCAAAGCGAGCACAAGACTGGGCATTGTAAATAGGATAGGATGTAAATTTCATACACACATTCTAGACCCAATCCAAAATGGCAGCACAGAGTAACATTATTTGGCAAATCCTAAGCAACCTCCTGTTAACTTCTGTCACTAGCCAGTTACAAGTCCTTGAGTTAAGTTGCTTGCCTCTCTAGGATTTATGTTCACCGTGTGAAAGGGGTGTGCATTTCAATTTCTATACCTGTTTCCATTACTCTCAGCTAGTACCTCTTTGTTAGCATTTTTTAAGCAACTCGTTTTTTAAAAAATTCACATTTCTATATACTAATTATCAGTCTTGGTCCTCTTTAAAATATTCCCTCAGTTCTTGATTCTTAACCACTTCATTTTACAATCTGGAACACAACAAAATCGCCTGGTGAAAACTGCTACTTTAATAGTAACTTTACTATGAGCTCTACTATCAAAATGTTTATAGTATCAGAGTCTATTTCAGTGTATTTATTTTTTAAAAAGCTTTGGTGATTTGATATTTGCCATTAAAGTTAACTTATATTGTGTTCTTAATTCAAACACTTCAGTACATTAAAATCCATAGGAAAACTATACTACTAACCATCTTCCAGTTTGATTTGCAACCTGTTCTTCTAATTTCTGTAGCTCCAATGTGTAAGCCATTATTCGAGCATTGCATACCATGAGATTCTTAACTGCGTGCAAGATCTGGTCTTTCTGAGTACTCAGAGAAAGGAGTTTCCATATTCCTTCTCGCATTCGAATTTCTAAATCTATTTTTTCTTGAATGCTGCAGTCCTTAAAAAAAAGAGAAAAGCATTTTTTAAAGATAGCAAAAATCCAAAATTATAACATTTCTTTTTATTAGTAAAAATGTGCTAGTGATTTTATAACATATTGGGAAAGTAACAAAGTTTTGAAGTATGATAGTACAAAAAATATAGCTATTCAAAAATGCTCTTTGCAAAACCTTAATTTCTTGCTTTATTAGGAAGTCTACAATCTAGTGGAGAAACACAACAGAAACAAGGGTGAGAAACATTACATATTCTTTGCATAGCTTCGCAAGTTTGAATAGTGTCCCCCAAATATTCCTGTCCTCCCAGAACCTCAGAATGTGACCTTATTCAGATACAGGGTTTTGTAGATGTAATTAGTTAAGATGAGGTCATACTGGAATAGTGTGGGCCCTAAACCCAATGACTAGTGTCCTTATAGGAAAGCCATGTGAAGACAGAGAGACATACAGAGTTAACTCCATGTAAAGACTGAAACAGAGATGAGAGTAATGAGTCTATAAGCCAAGGACTACCAAGCAACCACCAGAAGCTGGAAAAGGCAGGAAAGATTCTTCCTACAGCCTTCAGCAGGAGTATGGGCCTGCAGATACCTTGATTTCGTACTTCTGGACCCCAGAACGATGAGAGAATAAATTTCCATTGTTTTAAGCCACCTAGTTTTGGTAATTTGTTAAGGGACAGTCCAGGAAATGAATACAATAATATGTATAGTAACTAATGTGAATATTATAGCACATGTACATATTATTTAAGTTGTATTGTGGGATAGCAAGATGTGGTTGATGACACTGAATTAACCAAGGAAAAACAGATGTTGGAAAGGAGCAGATGCTGGAAAAGGGACTGAGGTTTAGCAGCTATGGTAAACAAAGTCAATAAAATCTCAGAAGCTACAGAGGGAAAGCACTGTGTTAAAAAATGTCCAAAGCTTTAGCTATCAGATGGAACAGAGATGTAGAATATATTTTTGGATTTTTGTTTATTTTAAAGAGTCACCATGAAACTACTAAATCATTTTAGTTCTGAAAGTCTTTTATCCCATACAATGATCTTGTAGTGGCCCGCTCTATATACAAGTTACACATGTAACAATAGAATTCTAGAAGCTGAAACGTACTGTTCTGATTTAATTCACAGTGGCTTTTTAAACAATTATAAATCATTAGATATACTCTTTACTAAACTACAAACACAATAATGCTCTAGTACGTCTATTTTTAAAAGTAAAGTGACCATTATCCTGGCTTCTGTGGTAAAAAAAAAAAAAAATGAATGCTATAATTTACCATTTAATTGAATCAAAATCTATATAAAAAATGTAACTGGAACCTAAAAACAAAAGTTCCAGGTATTAAAAAGACAATCTTTTCAAAAAGAAAACCTAAAAGTTAGGAGGGCAAGTCAATGAAAATTACGCTAAAAGAGAAGCTATAAGGGTGCCTGGGTGGCTCAGTTGGTTAAGAGCCCAACTTCAGCTCGGGTCATAATCTCACAGTTCATGGGTTCGAGACCGGTGTCGGGCTCTGTGCTGACAGCTCAGAGCCTGGAGTCTCCTTCAGATTCTGTGTCTCCCTCTCTCTCTGCCCCTCCCCTGCTCACACTCTGTCTCTCTGTCTCTCAAAAATAAATAAACATTTAAAAAAAAATTTTTTTAAGAGAAGCTATAGTAGATGATTTGACTATCCAAATCAATCAAATATACTATTCACATGCAGAAAACAGATCTGTTTAATTACCTTCTGTAATTACATCACGTAATTACCACATAAAAACCTTCTTTAGTGGTAGAACTCAAAACTGGTACACTACATAAATGTAGTCATTTGCTAGTTTTCCTTCTTTACACATGGCTGAATCTCAACAACTCCATTTCATCTTTGTATGACTTTGTCAGCCCCAAAGTAAATTCTTCTTTAATGTAATTAATAACGAATTTTAAGAATTATCTATGTGACCTACATGTATATAAGATTAAGCTCTGTCAAGCTGGTTAGTATTGGGGAGCACACACACATAGGAGGCAACCTGAAGCAAGATGAATAGTTTTACCCCACAACCCAAATATAAACAAATACCATTTGGTGCCATTAAATTCAATTTTGCTTTTTAAATGTTACAGTGAGGCAGCCAGCTAAACCAGCACAGTGGTTCTTAAAGCTGGCTACACATGAGAATCACCTCTGGTAGAGGAAGAGCCTTTTATAAAAGCACCTGAACTTACGACCCACCCCAAAACAATTAGGCTCTCTGGAGGTGGAGCCTGAGGTTTTTTTGTTTTGTTTTGTTTTGTTTTGTTTTGTTTTGTTTTGTTTTTAAGTTCCTCCGGTGACTCAATGTAGAGCCAGGGTAGAGATATGCGGTAGTACTTGAAATTCCACAGTGACCTGGAAAGTTGCAACAACCTTAAGAAACCGGTAGGTGGCCACAAACACATTAAAGAATCAGTTTCGGCTTCTAGGGTTTCCATCTTGTAAGTGAAGACTGTCTTCTCTTCATCACTTGATAAAGACTATAAAATTATAGAGGCTTGGGAAATAGTGCAAAAATGAAATGCAAAGTTAAGGCTTGTTTTTTAAATCACCTTATTTGTAAGATTAAATATTCATTAAGGAAATAAGATATATCTAACAGATATTAGTATTAGAATTCTAATAGCGTGGGGGTCAGCAAACTATAGCCTAGCCAATGCCTGTTTTTGTAAATAAAGTTGTACAGGGGCACAATCACGCCCATTTGTATTATCTAAGGCTACTTTCAAACTACAATGGCAAAGTTGAGTAATTTCGAGAAAGACCATGTGGCCCACAAAGCTGAAAATGTTTACTATCTGCCTTTTTACAGAAATAGTTTGCTGATCCTTAATTCAGCCAAATTAACATACGTAGTAAACTATGACCTTACCTCCCCTATTCTACAGTGAGCAGATGTGGATCTGGGAGGGCTGACATGAGTGGGGTGAATTAAGTGTATGTATGCTTTTGAATGTACTGGGGTTTAAAAAAAAAAGAGGTATGGTGTTACCCGTTTTTTGTTCTCCATGCAACTTCTTTTAGTACACATCTATACTTCACATACAGGGAAATCCATCTGGTCAAGTGATAACTACTGCAGCCAAGAAAGTCTTTTCAGAGTGGAAGAACTTAATTTTAGTTAGTAAGGGGTGCAAAGTGCTCCTGGGGTTAAGAGCTGATGTGCCATGCACAGTGAGAACAATGATCACGTAATGAGGGCATGCATAGAGCATTCAGTGATGGTGCTTACTAACCCCAAAGTGGTATGGCAGGGAGCTAAAATCATGACTGCTGCTGCCTCAACCATAATGGCAGAGTAAACACTGACTAGGACCCATGACAAAAGCATGTATTCATCCCTCTTAGAAGTGTCTGAAAGCAAGTCTCCAGAAAGAGCAAATGGGGTGGGGAAGAATGGGGTGGGGGGAAACCTTCCTCTTGCCATTTCTCCTTCAATTTTCTAAATATGAGCTACCTTGTAATCAAGTCAAACAGAAGCCTATGGTACTGTCCTGATCATGTAGATACCTAGTCAGGCTGATAAAAATGGACAGGGCAAGGCTAAAAATGAAACAGGGAAATGACTTAAAAGTGCAAATCTAGATTATGTAGACAACAGAAAGATACCAGGTTTTAAGAGCATAATGGGACAAAGGAAGTGCAAAAAAAAATGGCCTTAATATTTTTTTTAAGTAGGCTCCGCACTGGGCATGGAGCCCAATGCAGGGCTTGAACTCACATTCCTGAGGTCAAGAGTTAAATGCTCAACTGACAAAGCCACCCACGCTCCCCTGAAAATGGACTTAATTTTGAAATTAAGCACTGACTTAAAAATAAATGAAGCTGGGCTGCTGCAAGACAGCTGTAGTAATCCAGATAGAAAATATCACCCACCTAATGGATATAGTTAAACCATGTTAGTTAAGAGACCATGGTGAAAGAGAAGACTGCAAAATAGTATATATAGTATACATCCTTCTAAAAGAAATTGTGTGTATTTTAAGAATTGTTTATGTACAGGGGTGCCTGGGTGGCTCAGTCGGTTAAGCTTCTGACTCTTGGTTTCGGCTCAGGTCATGATCTCACAGTTTATGAGTTCAAGCCCCACATTGGGCTTCATGCTGACAATGCAGAGTCTGCTTGGGATTCTATTGCTCCCTCTCTCTCTCTCTGCCCCCCCCCTCAAAAGTAAATAAATAAACTTAAAAAAAAAACTTTAAAAAAAAGGAATTGTTTATGTACAGAAAAAGTCTGGAAACTGTTAATAGTGGTTATTCTGTGGAATGGTATTACAGAAAGAATTCTTAAATCCATGTTTCTGTATATGTTTACTACAATGAGATAGTGAGACAGGGAAACTGAAGAACTCCATTAAAATATGCTTTTTGCTCCTTTTCCTGCTTCTATCCTTGCTACAACCTGCCCCTACACTCCACTTTACACGTCTTTTTTTTTTTTAATTTTTTTTTCAACGTTTATTTATTTTTGGGACAGAGAGAGACAGAGCATGAACGGGGGAGGGGCAGAGAGAGAGGGAGACACAGAATCGAAAACAGGCTCCAGGCTCTGAACCATCAGCCCAGAGCCTGACGCAGGGCTCGAACTCACGGACCGCGAGATCGTGACCTGGCTGAAGTCGGACGCTTAACCCACTGCGCCACCCAGGCACCCCTACACATGTCTTATAATGAAAATAGTGTATATCCTCCTTGTAAGGGACAAGGAGTTAATGATTTGTCTAGAATAGAAAACATCTAAGGATGAACCAGATGAGAATGACTGGAAGAAGCTACTATATGTGTATTCCAGACCACTGGCACTAGACATCTCAATGCCAAGACCCCCTGGCTCCAAGCAATAATACCTGGGCCCTCATCTTCGTTCTAACAGGTTCCTAGATGCCTGAGAGGACACGTACACTAGACCATCGTCCTCAGTAAAAACCCCCAGACCCCGAATGAAGACAAGACTCGTGCTCCTCTCCTTTCGGAGTCTCCTGAACTTTTGTCTGTAACTGCTTTCTCTGTATCTTCAATAAACTCACCTCCTGCTGGCTCACATGTAATTTCCATCCTGCAGGAAGTCAAGGACTGGTCCTGTGGGACCCCTTCTGGATCCCTGAACCAGCCTGCCGGCATCAATGGCATTACTTCTTGAATTTCTTTTTTATTAAGATTTCAAAAGCTTGAAAGTTTGTAAGAAAGGTTAGGTGGCTGCCCCAACAGATGAATGGGACAAAAGATAGTAAGAAAAAGTTTTCCCTCAAGCACATTCTGAGTGTCAGGTACTATGCTAAGTACTTTAAAAAGGTTCTCAACTCCCAGCAACTTTCTAGGATAAGCATTTTACCCATTTTACAACTGTGGAAACCAAGGACTTAGAAAAGACAGGTTAACTTATTTGAGATTGTTCAACAAGCAGAACTGGATTTGACCTTAATCTGATTCCAAAGCCAATGCTTTATGCTGCGAGTACTCACAGCTGACTCCAAGGTTTCAGTAGATGTTTCACTAGTGTTATGACCACCTCAGAATCTTTGGTCCTATCCCTATTAGGTGGCAGTTTCACTAATATCAGAGGAAATACAGCAAATAAGAAATCACTGTTAGTCAAATATAAAATTCTCTTACCCTCAATATTCCTGTTAGATTGAAACCTATTACTATTTTACAATTTTTATCCAAGATCCAAACACAAGGAATTTCCACAACTCAATTACTTGGTTTTCTTACTGCCTATGAAATCATTAAATATTACTGTACCGTCTCACATGTAAATAACCCAGTTCTTATGTATATTTATTTGCTTTCATTCCATGTAGCTAAACTTCTTTCATGACCTTATCTTCTTGTCTCTTTTGTAAAATTCCTAAATATTACTGCTGCACACAGCTAAATAAATATACGGCTACACCAACACCTATGTAATAAACACGAGAACCTCAACAGATTGCCCATTCACTAGAAATCAAGATTCTGTTATCAGAACAGACAAAGTACTTAACAGATAGGACAGAAAAGCATTTTACATCAAAATGTCTGAAATTTTTGAAAATGCTGGCATAAAACAGCATTACTAATAAAGGAGTTGGACTTTGGTTTGCATAATAGTTCTTACTGTCTTGTTATTTCCCTCAGTATTATTGAAGAATTTCTAACAATTTTGTATCTGCTGAGGTTTCTAAACAAAATAACAGGTTTCTAAGCAAAGGTTAGAAGGTTAGGTTTACCCAGGTTTCTAATAAAAAAAAATAGGTTGGACCATATAAAAGTGCTAATAGTCTACTAATTTTGACCTACAAAACTGGCATTTTCACATGGTTTAATCTATTTCAGAACTAGGTAAAAGAAGGTGGAGATTAAAGGGAAGATCAAGCATAAAGACATCAGTTTTAAGACTCTAAAGTTAGAGTTCAGGGGAAAATATAACACTTTAATAATTGATTGGTCTCTATTCGGTAAAAAAAACACATACTTTACATGGCGAAATAGCAAAACATCAAACTTCTCTCTTCTCCGATTCGAAAAGAATCCACTATCAAACCAAATTTTTCTAAAGTTCCAAGTTTGCAGTTTGCTTCTCCACCCTGCCCCCATCGAGTTTATGTCGTGTGTGGACATCGCTCCAGTAACTGTGCTTTCCGTCAAATCGAGTAGTAAGCAAACCGTCCTCCCTTGGCCTCGGGTGGGCTTCTTGGAAATCCCGGGACCCCCATTTCCCCTGCGTCACCTACACTGGGATCTAAACCGTGTGTGTGTGTGTGTGTGTGTGTGTGTGTGTGTGTGTGTGTGTGTGTCGGGGGGGGGGGCGGGGAGGTGTGGAAGGAAGCATCCGGCAGGTGCGCCCGGGAACGCACGGAAGAACTCCCCCATTCGGGTCTGTCTCCTCCAAAAGAAATCGGGGGCCGGAGGGGGATGAGGAGATTTCCTAGCTCCACTGGAGCCTGCAAAGTGCGGTCTCCTAGTCCGTCCCTTTGTTTCTGGACACGGCTGAATACGAGACGCGGAGTGGGGGCTTTCTCGACGACGAGGCAAAACGGTGGCTTGAAGACTTGGAAGTCCGGCCCTTCCTCACTCACCTGCTGGGCGGGAAGGCCCGCCAGGCGGAGCTCGGGACCCCTCACGGTCTGCGCCTCCATCTCGGCACCACTGCCAGGCCCGCCGCCGCTCCCCCTACGATTTGAAAAGCCCGCCGCTCGCTTGAGCCGCGGAGGACGCCAACCGCCGGCCCGGCCGTACCAAGTCCGGCCGCAGGGGGAGGGGCGCAGGGGGCCTCCAGCCTGAGGGCGCACGCGCAGTGGCAGCGCCCGGGCCTCCCGCACAGAAGCGCGCCGAGACCCGAGCCCTCAGTGCGGCGGCGAAGTGAGTGGGCGCGGCGGGCAGGTTTAAGGCACTGACTGGGGAGTGGGCGGGCCTGGGACAAGAGTGGGCAGGGCCGTGGGGAGTACATTGGCCACTGAGCGCACCTGGCCGGGCACAAGGTTTAGGCAGCTGCTTTTCGAGACACGCCCCAGTGCATTTTGCCTGCATCCCCGCCAAGGCCCTTCGCGGCTGGCTGACTTGAGTCAGGGCTGCCGTCCCTGCGTTCCTGCGGACGACTCAGGGACACGCGGTGTCACCAGGAGCCCGTGGCCTCAGTCCCAGAGAACCAAGGGACACTGCTCCCATGCGCTCCCACACAGCAGAGCATTGTCACTCAGGGTCACTGGAAGCCCACAGCCCTGTTGATCAAGCTGGAGAGATACTATGTCAGACTTTTCACAAGGTCTTTTCTTTTGTCCCCAGTGTTTCTTTGTAATTCCAGATACCCCCACCGCAAACACGTAAGTAGTCTGTTCTTGCAAAGACTTCTTTCTTGAAAGTAGTCTATTCTTTTCTTGCAAAATACTTCTTCATTACTGTTTCCCATTACTCTTTCCCATTCTGATGGCAGAATAAGGTATTATTTTCCCAAAGCCCCATTTTTTGCTGTCCCTAAAGACCCATACAAAGACTTTTTTGAAGAGTTTTGTTATTAATCATAATGGGAAAGAATGGAATCTTTAAAAATCAAAGTTGAAGTGCTACAGATTTCAGGACCCTGTAAGGTCCTTATAATCCACTATCCTGGCCTATCCTGACTTACCCTTGAAAAGGCAACAGGACACTGCTTTGGCTTCTGACGTTTTTTTCTCCTACAGGAAAAATCAACCAAATCAACTCTTGCACCCGCAACCTCACAGAAGGCGGCCTTGGGTGCTTTTCCTTCCATAAATAGGGTGACCATGTTTTTTGTTTGCCTGAGACATTCCCTGTTTGGGTTTGTTGTCCCAACGTCCCACCAATCATGCACTTGTCCAAAGTGGATATTAAGTTGCATGGTCACATTATCCACAAGGCCCTTTTTTAAGCAGTTAATTTGAAGATTTACTTCTGAAAATATGAAGAGTGCCCTTCCTCTCAAATAAGTAATTTGCCTCTTTGTGGCCCTTTGGACTAGATGATAATAGAAGCTGCCCAGCTAGGAATGACATCCCCTTACAATTAGGAATGTATGGGTCATTACAGATGACCCATATCCTTACACACAACTATAAAATATGTAGAGCTGAAAATTACCAACACAATGAGTTCACCTCATTCTCTCCAAACACAGATCTGAATTCCAAAGTCATTAGGTACCCTTCCCCCAATGCACTCCTCTCTCTAATGCTTTACCATTTTGTGGTATAATTATCCCCTACTCACAGTGAGCGGCATGAACCTAGTAGAGTACCTGACTCATAAAAGAAATACACACAGGGAGCTCATCATCAGACGTATATTATTTCTCATGTAACACACACAGCTCTTAGACTCAGACCAAAATACTTATAGAAGCCATCACTTCATGAGAACAGAGGCAAGCCAGCCAATTTAAAATTGGACACTGATGTAGGAATATTTGATAAATACTAACTGGAGATGCATTTATTTATAATACTGAAGAAAAAGATTTAGGAAAAGTCATATTTAGCGATTGTCTGTAGAATTGACAATTGCTATTAAAGACCTTTCTCTTTGGAGAAGATATGATGTAGTCCTATCTATTATTCATCAAGGGATGTGCCCAGGAAGTTCTTAAGATATAACTATTATATGGTGATTAAAATACCTCAGAGTAGGAATGCTGTTTCCTTATTTATCCCCAGGTCCTTCTGGTAGTTTCATCATAGTTTTCTCTGATGCATGTGATGTACATAAAAATAGATGGAAACTAAAAAAGGTTAAAGATTTCACAAGCAGTGGTTTGGTTAGAGAATGAATGAATGAATGAATGAATTTTAAAACTCCCAGAAAGTAAGAAGTACTACCCTTTGCCACCTCAACTGTTTGAAAGATAATATTTGAGTATCTCTCATTCAAGAGCTAACATCCCACCTTCCTTGGGCTCCCACAGTTGATGGATCCCCACCTAATTGCCCAAGTGTAAAAGCTTCAGCTGAAGGTTGAATGGTGGCATTTCTGTTCTACCAATATTACTTCCCATGATAAGTTCAACATTTAAGACTAATTATAAGTATCTCTTATCTCTAATATAATAAACATAATATTTAATAATTAATAAATATAAAATCAGTATTTGACATAGGACAGCCAATTTAGATAATATGAATAAATGTTAAAACATATTTTTCTTCTCATTATTCCCTACATTCGCCTTTTTAACTCTCTAAAAGGCCAAAGAAAGGAGATAATGAACTTGAAATAAGCTCTCTTACATAATAAACCTATTATTTTTTAAAATGTGATTTGCCCCAGAACAGGTAACTATTGTGGTTTCTGATATCCTCCTAGACTTTGTTTAAAAAATCCTATTAAAGAATCCTCTTGGTGCTTCCTTTATTCATGTGTTATCTTGTAGGTAATGCATTTAAAATGAACTTCATAGACTAGAACTGTATTTTAAATTACACACACACACACAAAAAATAAGGGAGAAAAGAAACTGAAGTAAAGATGCTAAACAGAGGTGCAGCATTTGTCTAAATGAATAGGCATAATCTACAAATAGCAGAAGCATCATATAATCATAAGAAGGAAATGGAATACAGAATCTGAGGACTCATTAGCTGTATGATCTTGGGCAAGCCACTCAGTGTCCTTATCTATAAAACAAGTATAATAATAGCCAGCTAGTTTTTTTTTTTAGTTTTATTTATTTATTTATTCATTCATTTATTTATTTATTTATTTATTTATTTATTCATTCATTCATTCATTCATTTATTTAGAGAGGGAGAGAAAGCCAGGGGAAGGGCAGAGAGAAGGAGATAGAGAATCTGAGGCAGGCTCCATGCTGTCAGTGCAGAGCCAGACAGGGGTTTCCACCGTGAGAACATGATCTGAGCTAAAATCAAGAGTCGGACCCTTAATCGACTAAGCCGGACCCTTAATCGACTAAGCCAGCCAGGTGCCCCACCCAGCTAGTTTTGTTTTGTTTTGTTTTGTTTTGTCATTTTATTTTTTTTTATTTACATCCAAGTTAGTTAGGATATAGTGCAACAATGATTTCAGAAGTAGTTTCCAGTGATTCATCCCCTATGTGTAACACCCAGTGCTCATCCCAACAAGTGTCTTCCTTAATGCCCCTTACCCATTTAGCCCATCCCCCCACCTATAAGCCCTCCAGCAACCCTCAGTTTGTTCTCTGTATTTAAGAGTCTCTTATGTTTTGTCCTCCTCCATGTTTTTATATTATTTTTGATTCCCTTCCCTTATGTTCATCTATTTGGTATCTTAAATTCCACATATGAGTGAAGTCATATATTTGTCTTTCTCTGACTGATTAATTTCATTTAACATAATACCCTCTAGTTCCATCCACATTGTTGCAAATGGCAAGATTTCATTCTTTTTGATTGCTGAGTAGTACTCCATTGTATAAATACACCATATCTTCTTTAGCCATTTATCAGTCGATGAGCATTTGGGCTCTTTCCATACTTTGGCTATTGTGAATAACGCTGCTATAAACATTGGGGTTCATGTGCCCCTTCAAAACATCACACCTGTACCCCTTGGATAAATACCTAGTAGTGCAATTGCTGGGTCGTAGGGTAGTTCTATTTTTAATTTTTCGAGGAACCTCCATACTGTTTTCCAGAGAGACTGTACAGTTTGCATTTCCACCAGCAGTGCAAAAGAGATCCTCTTTCTCTGTATCCTCGTCAACATCTGTAATTGCCTGAGTTCTTAATTTTAGCCATTCTGACTGGTGTGAGGTGGTATCTCATTGTGGTTTTGATTTGTATTTCCCTAATTATGAGTGATGTTGAGCATTTTTTCATGTGTCTGTTAGCCATCTGCATGTCTTCTTTGGAAAAAGTGTCTATTCATGTCTTTTGCCCATTTCCTCACTGGATTATTTGTTTTTTGGGTGTTGGGCTTGATAAATTCTTTATAGATTTTGGATAATAACCCTTTATCAGATATGTCATCTGCAAATATCTTCTCCCATTCTGTCGGTTGCCTTTTAGTTTTGTTGATTGTTTCCTTTGCTATGCAAAAGCTTTTTATCTTGAGGAGATCCCAGTAGTTCATTTTTGTTTTTGCTTCCCTTGCCTCCAGAGACATGTCGATTGAGTAGTTGCTGCAGCCAAGGTCAAAGAGGTTTTTTCCTGCTTTCTCCTCAAGGATTTTGATGGCTTCCTGTCTTACAGTTAGGTCTTTCATCCATTTTGAGTCTATTTTTGTGTGCGGTGTAAGAAAGTGGTCCAGGTTCATTTTTCTGCCTGTCATTGTGTCCAGTTTTCCCAGCACCACTTGCTGAAGAGACTGTCTTTATTCCATTGGATATTCTTTCCTGCTTTGTCAAAGATTAGTTAGCCATACATTTGTGGATCCATTTCTAGGTTCTCTATTCTGTTCCATTGATCTGAGTGTCTGTTTTTGTGTCAGTACCATACTGTCTTGATGATTACAGCTTTGTAATACATCTTGAAGTCTGGGATTGTGATACCTCCAGCTTTGGTTTTCTTTTTCAGGACTGCTTTGGCGAGTCAGGGTCTTTTCTGTTTCCATACAAATTTTGAGATCATTTGTTCTAGCTCTGTGAAGAATGCTGGTGTTATTTTGATAGGGACTGCATTGAATATGTAGATTGCTTTGGGTAGTATTAACATTTTAACAATATTTGTTCTTCCAATCCATGAGCATGTAATCTTTTTTTATTTTTTTGTATCTTCTTCAATTTCTTTCATAAGCTTTCTATGGTTTTCAGTGTTTTCTATAGTTTTCAGATTTGAGGGTATTAAACCAGCCCTGCATCCCAGGTATAAATCCCACTTGATCATGGTGAATAATTCTTTTAATTTATTGTTGAATCTCATTGGCTAGTATCTTCTTGAGAATTTTTGCATCCATCATCATCAGGGAAATTGCTCTATAGTTCTCCTTTTTAGTGGGTCTTTGTCTGGTTTTGGAATCAAGGTAATGCTGGCCTCACAAAATGAGTTTGGAAGTTTTCCTTTCATTTCTAATTTTTGGAATAGCTTCAAAACAATAGGTTTTAACTCTTCTTTACATGTTTGGTAGGATTCCCCTGGAAAGCCATCCAGCCCTTGTTTTTTGGGAGATTTTTGATTACTAATTTAATTTCTTTATTGGTTATGAGTCTGTTCAAATTTTCTATTTCTTCTTGTTTCAATTTTGGTAGTTTATATGTATCTAGGAATTTTTCCATTTCTTCCAGATTGCCCAATTTATTGGCATATAATATTGGCTCATAATATTCTCTTATTATTGTTTGTATTCCTTCATTGTTGTGATCTCTCCTTTTTCATTCTTGATTTTACTTATTTGGGTCCTTTCCTTTTTCTTTTTGATAAAACTCACTAGGGGTCTATCAATTTTGTTAATTCTTTCAAAGAACCAGTTCCTGGTTTCATTGATCTGTTCTACTGTTTTAGTTTTGTTTTCTTTTGTTTTAATTTCAATAGACTTGATTTCTGCTCTAATCCTTATTATTTCCTGTCTTCTGCTGGTTTTGGGTTTATTTGCTATTCTTTTTCCAGCTCTTTAAGGCGTAAGATTAGGTTGTGTATCTGAGATCTTTTTTCCTTCTTTAGGAAGGCCTGGATTGCTATATACCTCCCTCTTATAACTACCTTTGCTGTGTCCCAGAAATTTTGCCCTGTGGTGTTATAATTTTCATTGAATCCCATGTACTTTTTAATTTCCTCTTTAATTTCTTGGTTAACCCATTCATTCTTTAGTAGGATGTTCTTTAGTCTCCAAGTATTTGTTGTCTTTCCAATTTTTTTCTTGTGGTTGATTTCGAGTTTCATAGCATTATGGTCTGAAAATATGCATGGTATGATCTCGATCTTTTTGTACTTATTGAAGGCTGATTTGTGTCCCAGTATGTGATCTATTCTGGAGAATGTTCCATGTGCACTCAAGAAGAATGTGTATTCTGCTGCTTTAGGATGAAATGTTCTGAATTTATCTGTGAAGTTCATCTGGTCCAGTGTATCATTCAAAGCCATTGTTTCCTTGTTGATTTTCTGCTTAGATGATCTATCCATTGTTATAAGTGGAGTGTTGAAGTCCCCTATTATTATGGTATTATTGTCAATGAGTTTCTTTATGTTTGTGATTAATTGATTTATATATTTGGGTGTTGCGCATTGGGGGCATTAACGTTTACAATTGTTGGGTCTTCCTGGTGTTTAGAACCTTTAGTTATGATATAATGCCCTTCTTCATCTCTTGTTTCAATCTTTATTTTATAATCTAGATTGTCTGATATCATTATGACTACTCCAGCTTTCTTTTGATGACAATTAGCATGGTAGATGGTTCTCCATCCCCTTACTTTCAATCTGAAGGTGTCTTTAGGTCTAAAATAGGTCTCTTGTAAACAGCATATAGATAGATATTGTTTTCTTATCCATTCTGTTACCCTGTGTCTTCTGATTGGAGCATTGAGTCCATTGACGTTTTAGAGTGAGTACTGAAAGATATGAATTTATTGCCATTGTATTGCCTGTAGAGTTGGAGTTTCTGGTGGTGTTCTCTGGTCCTTTCTAGTCTTTGTCGCTTTTGGTCTTTTTGTTTTGTTTCATCTTTTCTCCCCTCCGAGAGTCCCCCTTAAAATTTCTTGCAGCACTGGTTTAGTGGTCACAAACTCCTTTAGTTTTTGTCTGTCTGGGAAAGTCTGTATCTCTCCTTCTATTTTGAATGACAACCTTGCTATATAAAGAATTCTTGCCTGCATATTTTTCTGATTCAGCACATTGAATTTATCCTGTCACTCCTTTCTGGCATGCCAAATTTCTGCTGTGAGCCTGATCTGTCTTCTCTTGTAGGTTAAGGACTTTTTCTTCCCTTGTTCCTTTCATAATTCTTTCCTTTCTGTATATTTTGTGAATTTGACTATGATATGCCTTGTTGATGGTCGGTTTTTGTTGAATCTAATGAGAGTTTTCTGTGCTTCCTGGATTTTGATGTCTGTGTCTTTCCCCAGGTTAGGAAAGTTTTTCACTGTGATTTGCTCACATATACCTTCTACCTCTTTTTCTCTCTCTTCATCTTCTGGGCCCCCTATGATTCAAATGTTATTCCTTTTTAATGAGTCACTGAGTACTCTAATTCTTATATTGTACTCTTTTGCCTTAATTTCTCTCTTTTTATCTGCTTCATTATTCTCCGTAAGTTTGTCCTCTATATCACTGATTCGCTGCTCTGCTTCATCCATCCTTGCCACCATGGCAGCCATTTGAGATTGCATCTCAGTTATAGCATTTTTAATTTCATCCTGACAGATTTTACTTCTTTTATCACCACATAAATTGATTCTATGCTCATTTCAACCCCAGCTAGTATTCTTATTATCATGATTCTAAATTCTGGTTCAGACATATTGCTTATTCTGTGTTGATTAAGTCCCTGGCTGTCATTTCTTCCTGTTCTTTCTTTTGGGGTGAATTCCTTCTTTTTGTCATTTAGGAGGAAGAAAAGGAATTAACAAAATAAAAAATTAAAATAAAAAAATTAAAAACAACACAAAAAATTAAATAAAGGATGCTCTATCCTAGGTGTATTGTGGTCTGGCTGTTGAAAGAAGCTTGATAGAATAGAGAAAAAAGGGAAAGAAAAGAAGAAAAAAAGGGGAAAAAAGGAAAACGTTTAAAATTTTTTTTAAATGAACACAATAAAATAGAATAAGATTAAATGTTGAAAGTAAAATAGAATTAAAAAATTACCCAAAAAATGTAGTAGAAAAAATAAAAATATTTTTATAAAAATGGAAAATAAAAATGTTTTTCTCTGTCTGTATTCAAGAATAAGAAAAGAAAAAAATTGAATAGATGAACCAGTGAATAGAGTGAACTATGAATGAAATTACATCCAGTTTCCCCTAAAAGCCAAACTCTTAAGCACTTTATAGTCTGTAAACTAAGCACATGGAGAGACTTGTGCTCTTCCTCTAGAACTTGGTTGACACAGTTGGACAGGGCTTAGTATAATGGCTCCATTCTCCACTAGAAGACACTGCTTAGCTTAATGGAGTGGATTATTGTGGTATGTGTACGCATGTATGTGCATGCATGGGAAGGGTGAAAATGGCATCACCAGCTACCCAGTCTCTAGCATGAGAATTCTGTGCTTTTGCCAAATGGCAATCAAGCACTCCTCCTTTGTCTTCTGCTTCCATCCACTCCCCACTTCTACACTGTCCACCACCAAGCCATCAGCCTGCCAGGTGGAACTTTCCTTCTGAATTTTATCTCAGATGGGGCTGTGTTTCCAAATCCCTCACTTCTTAGGGCCCTGTGGCTTGAGCCTGCTCCAACCCTCTAGGGGAGGATCCACCCAAGCAATGGCCAGGCGCTGACCTGTCCCTGGGAATGTTCGCACAACTACACTGCTGCAGATGCCCAGAGACTGTGGTTGGGTGCTAGACTGCCCCAGAAAAAGTTTGTGCGATTGTGTAGCAGCGGCATTTCAGGGATTATGGTAAATCAAAACACATATCTGGTGCCAGGCTTCAGTGAACCCTTAACGTCCTTGTTCTATTACCAGCAAATGTGGCTGTTCTCTGGGATCAGCTGGGACCTTTGCCTGTGGGGAGGCCACACAGCCTCTACCAAATGTCCTCCCAGTAGGGAAACTGCCTCTCCCCATTCAGCCTGAGGACCCCTCGGACCTCACTGTCTGCTCCTAGGGATTCACCCTTCCCACCAGAGCTCCACCAGATATCAAGCTGTGGGGTTTCAGACTCTGCACTTCCCTGCTTATGGAGTCCTAATGGTATTTATTCCCTCTCCTGACTCTGTGTCCCCGTTTGTAGAGTCCTAATGGTATTGAAACCCTCTCCTTTCTCCTTTCTCCTTTCTCCTTTCTCCTTTCTCCCTTTTTTGTTCGGTCCCTTATAGGTGTTTTCACTCTTTTTCTTTCCAGCTGCTTTCAGGGGAGGTGCTTTTCCTGTACTCTTCCCCAGTCTCTGTCCTCTCTCCACAAGCAAAAACAGCCCCCTAACCTCCGCAGCTTCTCTCTCCCCCACTTCACCTCTCCATGCCACGTACCTGCTGAGTTCTATGGCTCAAGTTATGCAGATTGTTGTGTTAATCCTCAGATTAATTTTATAGGTGTGCAAAATGATTTGGTACTGATCTAGCTCCATTTCAGGGACAAGAGAAGCAGAAAACTTCCATGCTGCTCTGCCATCTTGGCCTCTGTCTAGTTTTTTAGAAATTGTTGGGAGACTCAAATGAGATAAGATTTGTGAAAGTGCTTTATAAACTGGTTATCCCACACAAACATGAGGAACTGCTACTCATACGAAGGAAACATCAGCACCTATGGGCAGTTGTACAGGACCCACAGAACACTGAGAACTGAATGAGAAAAGCTTATGTGAGTAGGATTGGCTATAGTCAAGATATATCACCTACCACTGAAAAATAATTAGTACCTATATTAAAAATCAAGAAAAACAAATCAATAAAAATCCTACTGGAAAATGGTCAAAAGTTATGGTAGGCATACTGTAGGAGATTACACTCAAATGGCAAATAAAATGTGAAAAGTTGCTCAACTTTATTATCAGTTTTAGTCTGTACATTTGCAAATTACCAATTTACAGATTAAGATCCCAATGAGATCTATTAATCTCTTAATCTATTTTGTGGTTACTAGATTGGTAAATATTAAGGAGCTTGATAATACTAAGAACTGGTGAAGTTATAGGTCAAAAGGATATTATACACTGATAGAGGAGATGTAAATTTGCTCAATCACTTTGGAGAAAAATTCAGAACTATTCTGTAAAGTTAAAAATGTATATACCAAGCCATTCCACTTTTATATAGAAATATCCTTAGGGAAATTCTTACAGATATGTACCAGCAACATTGTTTGTAATAGCAAAAATATAAAACAATCCAAATGTTCATTTCAGGACAATGAATAAAAAAAATTGTGGTGGTGTACCCAATGAAATATGTCAGTAAAAATGAATAAACCATAGATACACATAACATGATGGCTGAATCTTGGAAATATTGAATGAAGAAAGAAAGTTGCAGAAGAGTATTAGAATATATAATTTTTATAATGCTGAATAAGAGAGAATCTAAACAACATATTGTTTAGGAACATGTTCATGTGATAAAGCTTATATTTAAAAAGGAAGAGAGTGCTAAAAACAAAACTCAGCATAGTGACTATCTCTGGGAGAAAGGCAAGGGGATGGGATGGAGACAGAGCATGCAGATATAAAACTACTAGTAATGTTTTAATTCTTAAGCTGGGTAATGGGTTCCCAGGTATTTATTTTAATGTTTACTTAAAAACTTACATATATATTGCATATATTCTTTTGTGTGCCTCAAACATGTCATAATAAGAAATCATTATAAGATATTTGAAATATTCTTGTACAGGTTAAACAATGGTGATAATGTACAGTTTTTAGAAGATTCTTACTTGGCAAAATAACAATATATTTTTGGCTTCCAAAATTGGACTTACATTTGATTCATTTCTAGTACATTCTACTATGTGAAACTCTGAAAGTACAGCTATAATGCATTGGTTAGTGGCTATGCCCAGTGAGAGATGAGAACTGGCCACATGGATTTATCTGTGAACACTTAAGAGCCACTGCTTGGGAGCTTGGGTGGCAGGTAGGAGAGGTAAAATTTGTAGAGGATGAGAGCTTTGTCAGCAGATGGGGACAAAGTGAAGTTCCATTGGCATTCTTACTGTCAATGTGTTACTGCAAATTACACATAGGCCTAAGGACATTCAAATGGCATTAAAATCAGAAGGCTCCTTACTAAGCAAGCAAATCAATCAGAGGAATTAGTTAATGACTTGAATCAGTGGTCCTCAAGCTGCGGGACACAAAGGCTTTCCAAAGGTTTAATGGGCTTGGGCAGTTTTAAAGCAATCACTGTCAAGATCTTCAACTTACATTCCCCATCCTAAAATTGATTTAAGTAAGGTGTCTGTTGTCTGGGCCTCACATTGATTCCCCTTGCACAACTACCTTCTCCCAAATGACAAAAGAAAGGTCACTGTTAAGCAACCCTACAGCATTGTTCCAGACTATAAGAACTATCTGGGGGCCAAAGGGACAATTAGATTCATTGATGTTGACATTGCTATAAGCAATGAATGAGGAGCTCAGTGCTTGCATGTATAAAAATGAAAAGCAGACGTAGATTTGATGTTGAAAATGGGCTCATTTTGGCATTATTTAACATTTGCCCATGGATACATAAACTGAAGGAAAAAAGGGCTCATCTGTCCCATTATGAGATTCATTTCCAGGAAAATGTTACTTTTGATTTCGATGTTGATCCATTATCATTTGTAATGTGCTTATTTTGTTATCAATTTTATACTACTACTAATTTTAATATTGCAATCCAAAAAAAACCCTCTTGACCATTAAGTCTTTCAGTCACATGAAATGCAAAAATGTATAAAATTCCAATTTACATTTATATGCTTGCTGAAGAGAAACATGATAGGATGAGCAATGAAGACCTCAAGCATAACAATATTGTATATAAGCATAAAATTCTGTGAAGAAAGTAGAATACAAATAGAAGTTCAAGTAGGAAAAGGAACAATGTAAAATTTCCAATTTAGAGATAAAGCTGTCATGTATTTTCTAAATGGATGATAGTGGCTGAGTATCCCATCTTTAACATTTTGGATTCTATTAGATAAGTTAATAAATATTTAAATTTTAAACTGTAATTATTTTCAATATACCAGCAATCACATCCTTTATAACTATTTAAATATATGCTAAAGCATAAGAGATGCCACCTTAAAAATTAAGGGGTAAAAAGTTTTTAACAATTCTCTTAGGAGTGTTGCACAAATATTTTTGCAAACTGCTGATGTAGTATGATGCTATAACATCACACTGCATGACGTGGATGTGTCTATGTCTGACAGAGGCACCCTTGCAAATTCACTTCCTCAAATTTTTCTTTGATGCTGCTCCCTCTGCTTCCCACCATCCCTCACTGTCCCTCTTACCTACTTCAAGTTTCCCAGACAGACTCAGCTCCTTCTCTAGGAAATTTTTTCTTTAGGTGCATGAATACCATCAATTAGATGAAGGACAAATTTTTCTCTTCCTGCTTTGGTTCTAGAAATGGTTTTCTTCGTAAAAGTTCACCATTGTTTTCTCCTTCTCAAGAGTATCTTGGCTATTACTGGGCCTCTGATCTCTCATGTAAAAGTTTTCATAGATTTTCTCAAGTTCTGAAGAAACAAAAAAGAAGTCTGTTGGAATTTTTATCGTAATTGTGCTGAATTTAACTAATTTTTTTTATTTAGAGAGAGAGCTCGCACATGATCAGGGGATGGGGGGGTGTGGAGATAGAGAGATTGAATCTCAAGCAGGCTCCATGCTCCCTGGAGCCTGATCCCACGACCTTGGGATCATAACCTGAGCCAAAATCAAGAGTTTAATGCTCGGGGTGCCTGGGTGGCTCAGTCGGTTGAGCATCTGACTTTGACTCACGTCATGATCTCCCAGTTCATGGGTTCGAGCCCCAGGTTTGGCTCTGTGCTGATAGCACAGAGCCTGGATCCCACTTCAAGTTCTTTGTCTTCCTCTCTCTCTGTCCTTCCCCCATGCATTCCCTCTCTCTCTCTCTCTCTCTCTCTCTCTCTCTCTCTCTCTCAAGTAAACAAAGATTAAAAAAATTTTAAGAGTCTGATGTTCAACCACCTGAGCCACCCAGGTGCCCCTTAACATTGTATTGAATTTAGAAGGAACTTATATGTTTAGAGTATTGAGCATTCCTATCCATGAACATCACAAACACTGCAAATTTAGATCTTCCTCAATGTTTTTCAGTAGGAGTTTTATACTTTTTTCCATATAGGCTCTGCATGTCTTTGTTCCATATTTTTTTTATTTCTTGTATCTCTTCTTACTATTTTAAATAATTGCTTTAAAAATATGTTTTCTGTTTGTGGCTAGTGTATAAAAATAATGCTTTTTTGTTTGTTTGTTGGTGTTATATCCAAATATCAATTTATCTTTCATAAATTAAATTCTCTCATTAGTTCTAATTAAATGGTAGGCTTGCAGAGGGCAGTGGGCAAGATTCAACTGAGTGTTCATTTTAACAATGTTGTTTCTTTTGTTTCTAACTCTTGTTATTCTTTTCCTGACCTATTGCAGTTGCTAGGGCAGGCCACTAATAGAGTGTTAAATAGAAGCATGCTTCTAAAGCATGCTTGTCTTCTTTCTGATTTTAAAAGAAATGTTTCTAACATTTAACAACTTTATTTCACTACCCATGTATCTTGCTACTTTGAATTTATGCCCTTCATCCTTAAGCATTAACTCTTTAAAAATTGCCTCTCCTCTGTTTTCTGTATTCTGTAATTTGGGAACTACAATTAGACATAGGTTAAATCTTATTCTTTTGTCTTTATCTCCTAGCCTTTATTTTATGTTCTCCATTTTCTTTCCTCTTTGTGCTGAATTCTGAGTATGTTTTCCATCTTGCTATTTCTTTATCAGTGTCTAATTTTCTCTTAAATTCAACCACTGAGTTTCTTTATTTCAACAATCACATTTTTCATTTATAACAGTTCCATTTCAGTTATTTTTTGGTATCTTCCTTGTCATGTTGGGTAATCTTTTGTTGCCTATGAATTCCTATGATTCTATTTTAATTTAAATCTTTTTCATAGTTACTCTATATTCTGTATCCAGTCATTCTACTCTTTGTAGCTTTTGAGGATATTAATTTGATGTTTCCACAGACATTTACTCATGGTGACTTGTTTCCTTGTGTTTTGTAACCTTTAACTGGATGTTCATATGTAGCTAATCTCAACTTTCTTCCAGGGAGGATTTGCATTTGCTATAAGGCTCTCATCACCTGAGACCCGTTAGTCAAGATTCCCAGGTTTAATATAAAAATCTCAGCTGCAGGTCCTTCGACTTGCCACTGACAGAACAAATCCATTTGTGTATGTTCCTGGGAATGTGTTTCAATTCATGTTTGGTTGGTGGTTTTGTTGTTATTCTATTTTTAGCCCCTTAAAGATATTTCTTCTTTACTGAGATCTCAGCAATGCTACAAAAGTTATACTTCATGAAAAACTTATATTTCACCCAAACTTGTTCAATAGTGAGAGGAATCACTGTTCATGAAATCCACCATACTGCTGATATTGAAGCCCACAGGAAAGGGTATTTTAACACCAAAAATATAAGAAGTCTGTAATATTCTTCACTGAAAAATAAAGAGCAGTCTTAAATTGCACACATCTGGTTTTAAGGGAAAGTTGCCATAGCATCTTTTTTTTTCTTCTTCTTCAATTGTAGCTACCTGAAAAAGTTGTTCCGTGTCCCAACAAGGTCACCATTGTTCATCCTTAGACAAAGATGGAATTTTTCAGAAAATATAACAAAGAGCCATGGAGAATAAATGGACTGGAAAGCCCCTTGTAAGTCTAATCAAAGAAACTTTTCTCTCCCTTTGGGATAGAGGATCCTTAAAATATCTGCCCCCTGGAATTTCATACCTGCTAGAGACAACAGTGCTATGTCTCCCATACTCCTCTTTTCTAAATAGGAATAGTTAGTGAAGTTACCCTGAACATGTTTCACCAGTGTGTACTAGATATTCGGCAAGCAAATGACTTGCCTTTTTGGTTCATAGGTCTTTTGGTTCAAGAGGAGCCACACCCAGACATGAAGAACATTTTTCCCTGATGTAGAGACTATACTGTGTCATCCATAGACCCTGCTCATTGTGCTTGTTGTCTTCACTAAATGAAACTTGTGAGTTTTATCCTTCAGGGACAGGTGAGTATATATTGCCTATGGAAGGAGAATGAATTGAATATTCGGAGCCTTGAAGGACTGACTATTGTAATCAGTGACATTCACGAAATATCTCTGGTTTGGTGCACTGCCTCATAGGTTTGTCCATTTGCAGTTAGTCACAACTGTGAGTCATGCTTTGACCAATGAACCATGAACAGAAGTGTTTCTCCCGCAACTTTAAGAGCAAGCATGTGATTTGCTAGAATTTTCTCTCGGTGTCCCAGTGACAGGCAACTTTCCAGATAGTGGATGGTACAATATCCTGGGTTGCAGAGAGAGACAGAAGTATAGACAGCCCCAGAAATCTTGTGATAGACATGTATTAAGAGCAAGAAATAGGAGAAGCCAAGATGGCGGAACAGCATGGAAGTTTTTTGTGTGTCTCATGGCCATGAAATACAGCCAGACCAACACTAACCCGTCCTACACCCCTAGAAAACTGATTGGAAGATTAACACAACAATCTGCACAACCTGAACCACAGAATTCAGAAGAAAGAGAAAAATTCATTTTTATTTTCAATTTTTATTAAAAACATTTTTCTTTAATTTATATTACTGTATTTTTCTTTTGTGTAAATTTTTTCAAATTCTATTTTACTTCCATCATTTTATTTTAGTCTACTTCAGTGTATTCACCTTTTCAAATTTTCAAACGATTTCCTTGTTTTCTTTTTTCCTCTTTTTCTTGAATGCAGAAAGTGAAAAACTTCATTTACTTTCAATTTCTATTAAAAATATTTTTCTTTAATTTTTTTACTATATTTTTTTTGCTTTTATGTAATTCTTTTCAAATTCTCCTTAACTTCCATCATTTTATTTTAGTCTACTACAGTGTATTCACTTTTTCAAATTTTCAAACGATTCCTTTTTTCTTTTTTCTTTTTTTACTTCTTTTCTTTTGTTTGAATGCAGAAAGAAAAAATTCATTTTAATTTTTAATTTTTATTAAAAATATTTTTCTTTAATTCTTTCTACTATATTCTTTACTTTTGTGTAACTTTTTTCGAATTCTATCTTGCTCCCATCATCTCATTTTAGTCTACTTCAGTGTATTCATTTTTTCAAATTCTCAAACTATTTATTCCCCCCCCTTTTTTTTTCTCTAATCTGCCACACTGCTTTAAACACCCAGACCAAAACCTAGGATCTAGCATCATTTATTAGATTTTGTGTCTGTGTGTGTGTGTAACTTTTTAATTTTAATATTTTTTTAATTTAATTTTTTAATTTTAATTTTTCTACCTCATTAATTTCTTTTCTCCCTTCAAAATGACAAAACAAAGGAATTCACCCCAAAAGAAAGAGCACTAAGAAACAACAGCCAGGGATTTAACCAACACAGATACAAGCAAGATGTCTGAACCAGAATTTAGAATCACGATAATAAAAATACTAGCTGGAGTCGAAAATGGATTAGAATCTCTTTCTGCAGAGATAAAAGAAGAAAAAAATAGAATGAAATTAAAAATGTTATAAGCCATCGTGGATGGATGCAGCGGCAGCAAGTATGGATGAGGCAGAACAGAGAATCAGCGATATAGAGGACAAACTTACAGAGAATAATGAAGCAGAAAAAAAGAGGGAGATTAAGGCAAAAGAGCACGATTTAAGAATTAGAGAAATCAGTGATTCATTAAAAAGGAACAAAATCAGAATCATAGGGGTCCCAGAAGAGGAAGAGAGGGAAATAGGGGTAGAAGGGTTATGTGAGCAAATCATAGCAGAAAACTTTCCTAACCTGGGGAAAGACACAGACATCAAAGTCCAGGAAGCACAGAGGACCCCCATTAGATTCAACAAAAACAGACCATCAACAAGGCATATCATAGTCAAATTCACAAAATACTCAAGCAGGGAGGGAATCAGGAAAGCAGCAAGGGAAAAAAGGTCCCTAACCTACAAGGGAAGACAGATCAGGTTTGCAGCAGACATATCCACAGAAACTTGGCAGGCCAAAAGGAGTGGCAAGATATATTCAATGTGTTGAATCAGAAAAATATGCAGCCAAGATTCTTTATCCAGCAAGGCTGTCATTCAAAATAGGAGAGATAAAAAGTTTCCCAGACAAACAAAAATTAAAGGAGTTTGTGACCACTAAACCAGCCCTGCAAGAAATTTTAAGAGGGACGCTTGGAGGGGAGAAAAGATGAAAAAAAAAATGTATATATATATTTTCATATATGTATATATATGACTTGATTACATATAATCAAAAGCAACAAAGATTAGAAACAACCAGGGAACACTACCAGAAACTCCCAACTCTACAACCATCATAATAGCAACAAATTCATATCTTTCAGTACTCACTCTAAACGTCAATGGACTCAGTACTCCAATCAAAACACATAGGGTAACAGAATGGATAAGAAAACAAGATCCATCTATATGTTGTTTACAAGAGACCCACTTCAGACCTAAAGACACCTTCAGATTGAAAATAAGGGGATGGAGAACCATCCATCATGCTAATGATCAACAAAAGAAAGCTGAAGTAGCCATAATGATATCAGACAATCTAGACTTTAAAATAAAGACTATACCAAGAGATGCAGAAGGTCATTATATCATAATCAAGGGGTCTATCCACCAAGAAGACCTAACAATTGTAAACATTTATGCACCAAATATGAAAGCACCCAAATATATAAATCAATTAATCACAAACATAAAGAAACTCATCAATAGTAATACCATAATAGTAGGAGACTTCAACACCCCACTCACAGCAATGGACAGATCATCTAATCAAAAAATCAATAAGGAAAAAATGGCTTTGAATGACACACTGGACCAGATGGACTTCACAGGTATATTCAGAACATTTCATCCTAAAGCAGCAGAATATACATTCTTTTCCAGTGCATATGGAACGTTCTCCAGAATAGACCATATACTGGGACACAAACCACCCCTAAGTAAGTACAAAAAGACCGAGATCATACCATGCATATTTTCAGACCACAATGCTATGAAACTCGAAATCAACCACAAGAAAAAATTTGGAAAGGTAATAAATACTTGGAGACTGAGGAACATCCTACTAAAGAATGAATGGGCTAACCAAGAAGTTAGAGGAAATTAAAATGTATATGGAAGTCAATGAAAATGATAATACCACAACCCAAAACCTCTGGGATGCAGCAAAGGCGGTCATAAGAGGAAAGTATATAGCAATCCAAGCCTTCCTAAAGAAGGAAGAAGGATCTCAGATACACAACCTAACCTTACGCCTTAAAGAGCTGGAAAAAGAGCAGCAAATAGAACCCAAAGCCAGCAGAAGGCAGGAAATAATAAAGATTAGAGCGGAAATTAATGCTATTGAAACCAAAAAAAAAAAAAAAAAAGAATAAATCAATGAAATCAGAAGCTGGTTCTTTGAAAGAATTAACACAATTGATAAACCACTAGCCAGTTTGATCAAAAAGAAATAGGAAAGGACCCAAATAAATAAAATCAAGAATGAAAGAGGAGAGAACACAACCAACACAGCAGAAATAAAAAAAAAAAAAATAAGAGAATATTATGAGCAATTCTATGCCAATAAAATGGGCAATCTGGAAGAAATGGACAAATTCCTAGAAACATATACATTACCAAAACTGAAACAGGAAGAAATAAAAAATTTGAACAGAACCATAACCAGTAAGGAAATCGAATTAGTAATCAAAAATCTGCTAAAAAACAAGAGTCCAGACCCAGATGGATTTCCAGGGGAATTCCACCAAACATTTGAGTAAGAGTTAACACCTATTCTCTTGAAGCTGTTCCAAAAAATAGAAATGGAAGGAAAACTTCCAAACTCTTTCTATGAAGCCAGCATTACCTTGATTCCAAAACCAGACACAGACCCCACTAAAAAGGAGAACTATAGACCAATTTCCCTGATGAACATGGATGCAAAAATCCTCAACAAGATATTAGCCAAACGGATCCAACAGTACATTAAAAAAATTATCCGCGATGACCAAGTGGGATTTATACTCGGGATGCAGGGTTCAATATCCGCAAAACAATTAACGTGATTCATCACATCAATTAAAGAAAGGACAAGAACCATATGATCCTCTCTATAGATGCAGAGAAAGCATTTGACAAAATACGGCATCCTTTCTTGATAAAACTCTCAAGAAAGTAGGGATAGAAGGAGCATACCTCGAGATCATAAAAGCCATATATGAATGACCCAATGCTAATATCATCCTCAATGGGGAAAACCTGACAGCTTTTCCCCTAAGGTCAGGAACAAGGCAGGGATATCCACTCTCACCACTGTTATTCAACATAGTATTGGAAGTCTTAGCCTCTGCAATCAGGCAACACAAAGAAATAAAAGGCATCCAAATCGGCCAGGAGGAGGTCAAACTTTCACTGTTCGCAGATGACATGATACTCTATATGGAAAACCCAAAATATTCCACCAAAAACTGCTAGAATTGATTCATGAATTCAGCAAAGTTGCAGGATATAAAATCAATGCACAGAAATTGGTTGCATTCCTATACACCAACAATGAAGCAACAGAAAGAGAAATCAAGGAATAGATCCTATTTACAGTTGCACCAAAACCCATAAAATACCTAGGAATAAATCTAACCAAAGAGGTGAAAAATCTATATGCTGAAAACTATAGAAAGCTTATGAAAGAAATTGAAGAAGACACAAAAAAATGGAAAAAGAGTCCATGCTCCTGGATAGGAAGAACAAATATTGGTAAAATGTCGATACTACCCAAAGCAATCTACATATTCAATGCAATCCCTAGCTAAATAACATCAGCATTCTTCACAGAGCTAGAACAAATAATCCTAAAATTTGTATGGAAACAGAAATACCCCAAATAGCCAAAGCAATCTTGAAAAAGAAAACCAAAGCAGGAGGCATCACAATCCCGGACTTCAAGATGAATTACAAAGCTGTAATCATGAAGACAGTATGGTACTGACACAAAAACAGACACTCAGATCAATGGAACAGAATAGAGAACCCAGAAATGGACCCACAAACATATGGCCAGCTAATATTTGACAAAGCAGAAAAGAATATCCAATGAAATAAAGACAGTCTCTTCAGCAAGTGGTGCTGGGAAAACTGGACAGCAACATGCAGAAGAATGAACCTGGACCACTTTCTTACACCATACACAAAAATAAACTCAAAATGGATGAAAGATCTCAATGTAAGACAGGAAGCCATCAAAATCCTCGAGGAAAAAGCAGGCAAAACCCTCTTTGATCTTGGCCGCAGCAACTTCTTACTCAACACATCTCTGGAGGCAAGGGAAACAAAAGTAAAAATGAACTACTGGGACCTCATCAAGATAAAAACTTCTGCACAGTGAAGGAAACAATCAGCAAAACTAAAAGTCAACTGACAGAATGGGAGAAGATATTTGCAAATGACATATCTGATAAAGGGTTAGTATCCAAAATCTATAAAGAACTTATCAAACTCAACACCCAAAAAACAAATAATCCAGTGAAGAAATGGGCAAAAGACATGAATAGACACTTCTCCAAAGAAGACATCCAGATGGCCAAGCAACACATGAAAAAATGCTCAACATCACTCATCATCAGGGAAATACAAATCAAAACCACAACGAGATACCACCTTACACCTGTCAAAATGGCTAACATTAACAACTCAGGCAACAACAGATGTTGGCAAGGGTGCAGAGAAAGAGGATATCTTTTGCATTGTTGGTGGGAATGCAAGCTGGTGCAGGCACTCTGGAAAACAGTATGGAGGTTCCTCAAAAAATTAAAACTAGGACTACCCTACAACCCAGCAATTGCACTACTAGGCATTTATCCAAGGGATACAGGTGTGGTGCTTCGAAGGGACACATGCACCCCCATGTTTATAGCAGCACTATCAACGATAGCCAAAGTATGGAAAGAGCCCAAATGTCCATCAATGGATGAATGGATAAAGAAGATGTGGTATATATATACAAGGGAGTATTACTCGGCAATCAAAAAGAATGAAATCTTGCCATTTGCAACTACGTGGATGGAACTGGAGGGTATTATGCTAAGTGAAATTAGTCAGAGAAAGAAAGATCATATGACTTCACTCATATGAGGACTTTAAGAGACAAAACAGATGAACATAAGGCAAGGGAAACAAAAATATAAAAACAGGGAGGGGGACAAAACAAAAGAGACTCATAAATATGGAGAACAAACTGAGGGTTACTAGAGGGGTTGTGGGAAGGGGAATGGGCTAAATGGGTAAGAGACACTAAGGAATCTACTCCTGAAATCATTGTTGCACTATATGCTAACTAATTTGGATGTAAATTTTAAAAAATAAAATTTAAAAAATAATAAATTTTTTAAAAGAGCAAGAAATATATCTTTGCTGTTTTGAGCCTCTGGATCTGGAGATTGCTTGTCGCTACAGCATCACGTATGCCATCCTGACTGATGCAAGTACAAAAGTGAGAGGCAGGACTTAAAGTGTGGTCTTAGCCCTGCCACCTAGTATCCACATGCCAAGTCAGTTGGTGTCTCTGAACCCAAGTTTCTTCACCTGTGAAGTGGGACTAATAATTCTTCCCCTGTCTGCTTCACTGGCTTGGTTTTGGCACCCAGCAATTGTAAAGGTGTTTGAAAAATGTCAAGGAGGCACAAATGCGTACCAGTAGTATCATTAACAGCATTGAATTGGTCTATTCCCATCTATATAATGCAGTCCCAAGAAGAAAGCATTAAGGAGGTTATGAAAACTTGAGACTTAAATCAGATAATGGTGTAATGAATGACTTGATAATTTCAGCATGAAGCAGCGATACATCCATCTAAAATATCTAAATAATTACACACACCTTCTTTTGTAAACATGCACTTCTTTAAAGAGTCTTAAATACTTTTGAAATGTTATTGTGAGTCAAAGAGTTATAACTGAAAAAAATAAAACTAAAGGTAATTTTGGAAGGAAGAAAGTTGTTTTGGCCTTAAAAATGAAGTTTTGTGCATATGTGATATCAAGGTGAGCATTGAGTTCGCTTGCTTACCATGAATTCCAGAGCCAAGTTTATGAAACTGCTTTGTTTTCAAATTTAATCAGCCTTTTCTTCACCACAAAATTCTGAGTTCTCAGTAGTTGACCCCTGTCTTCCATTGAGATCACCACACTAGAAAGAATGTCATAGAGTCTTATAAGAAATGCCCTTTCTATCATTGTCTGAAAATGTAAAGGCAGCACAGGAAACAGGAAAAAATCCTATGACCACCTTCCAGAATGTGTCAGCCTGTTTAGCAGTTCTGCACTGGTTAACAAAGACCATAAACTGAACACTAAAGCTGTCCATGAGCAGGAACTTTCGGTCTCCAGGATTGTTAGTTTTGGCTTGACATTTGCTGTTATGAATGGCCAGGCAGGTAGGGCGGGCTCCATGTTAATTCTGTAAAGTGCTATGTTGACTGGTGCTATCACAGCAATGATGATGATGTGTGATGAGTAATTATATATGAAAATCTGAGCTCTTTCTCTTTTATAAGACACCTGGATTGGATTATTTATCTCTGTCCTTTCTAGTTTTGCAATGGGAAATTTAAAGATTTAGGTTTCACTTCGAGCTGTATAAGCTTAACTGATTAATTATGCTCAAATTAAATGTTAGATAATAGCTAATGCTAAATGAAAGCTTGCTTTTTGCTGATCACTGCTCTAATTTTTTTCCATTTGTTAACTATGCCATGAAAATAATTTCATTTCTTCAAACCATTTCTTTATTAGTTACAGAAGTCATTCATTTATGAATTTTATTTTTTTAATGTTTATTTATTTTGATGGAGAGAGACAGAGCACAAGCAAGGAAGGGGCAGAGAGAGAGGGAGACAAGGAATCCGAAGCAGTCTCCAGACTCTGAGCCGTCAACACAGAGCCCAACGTGAGGCTTGAACTCACAAACTGTGAGATCATGACCTGAGGCTAAGTTGGACACTTAACTGACTGAGCCACCCAGGTGCCCCAGAAATCATTCATTTATAAAACATGCACTAAATTCTTTAGTTGAAGTAAATAAAGTGTAAGATAGTATATAGTATCAATAAGAAACTTTTTGTCACTTGTGACTCAAATAATGTGGCTCTGACTTCTTGAAAGGACATTTGTGTATGTTACAGAATACAGTCATCAGATATACATCTAAATTATTTATGTCCTAATAATATCTTCATCTTTTGGATTTTCATTCCTTTGCTTTGTAGATGTTGTTATAACAATGTCACTTTTTATTCCTAGCATGGTATAAATAAAATCTGAAACTTTATCTGTAGGTTTAATGTGTCTTCCTCAATGTGTAACTCTAAATACCTTGAAGAATTCTATATACTAATCATAACACTGGATTCATATTTGAAAAGTGTCTAACCAAAATATTCTTTCAAAATACTGTTGTGCCCAGAGGGATGCCTGGGGTGGCTTAGTCTGTTGATCATCTGAGGGTTCTATGTCTCCCTCTCTCTCTGCCCTCCTCCCTCTTGCTCTGTCCCTCTCTCTTTCAAAAATAAATGAACATTAAAATAAAAATATTGTTGTGCCCTGATGAACTGTACTTTGCTTCTTTGCTTAATGGTTTCTTATGTTCAAGCGAATTATAGGAATTACATACAAAATTATATGTATTTTGTTATTTAAAGTGAAATTTGTTTCACTTTGGACATTACTTATTTACTCAAACTAAATTTGCCTCTATTAACTGTGCTTCAAATTCATAAAATTAATAAAATAAAAAGAAAGACTATGGAAATCTGGATTATCATAAATTACTTTTTAATATAATACATTAACAAACATGAGTTTTGTAAGTTGAAAATGTCTGTGGAGATGAGCAAAAAATACTTAAAAGTCCTTTGTGTATCTTATTGAATTTTTCTATATCTTAATTCATTATTAGAGGAAATAAATTATTGATTAAGCATTTAACCACCTTTTATTATTCAAAAAAAGATATTATCTCCTGAAAAAAATTTTGATTGTTCCAGAAAATTCATTTTAATAGAAAGACTGGTTAGATATGTTAAATAAATATGTATTTTAAATATGAGAATGGTAATTATCACCACGTGTGCGAGGCAGATGCTATGCTATGGTTTTCTAAGGTACAGAATAAAATCTATCATGTAACAATGTTAGCACAAAAAGATCTGGGTTGATGTCAATTCTTTATAGCTTAATCAGGTCAGAATTTTTATGACTATTGGCAAAATGTATCGTAGGATTTTCAGAGTAAAGATTCAATCATAGAATTTTAGAAATTAGAACGGGCTTTAGAGGGTATCTATCCAGCTCTATTCTATAATTTTGCAGAAGAAAGTAGAAATAATGTAATCATTATAAAACATTATAAAAATAATGAAAAAATTTACTACTTATTAAGTACCTTTAATATACCACTGGGCATCTTGGCAAGCTCTTCCAAAATATCTTAGCAATATGATAAATTGCCAGCTTTAATTTATTATGTATTTATATAAACATTGATATATATTATATGGCATGAGGTACAATTTCAATATATGATTAAAAAAGACATTTCACAGAGTGGTTTTCTGAGATGGTCTTTTCTGTGACAACATTTACTTAAGGACATGAATTGGTTGTTAATGATAAACTACCACAATACTTTTTCCATCTTTTAAAAATGACTGCTTACAGTATTTGCAAGGGTTTCACCTAGGTAGTGATACATGATTTCCCCAAGGGCCATCTCCTTATGTTCACCTCCCCAGGACTAAAGTAATATGTGCAAGTCTCCTGCTATGGCTTGTCTTTCCAGCTGTGAGCCTAAAGAGCTGTAAGGGCTGTTGGATGTGACAGTTAACTGGAGAGAAAGAGAGAGAATGAGAAAGAAAAGATGCCCACCACTGAAGAGCCTGCCATGATACTTGTTTTCCTGGCTTCCAGATCCAGTTGGCATAGTTTATATCAGACATGACATTAATCATCCAAGAGCTCAATGGCCGTGACAGTTGCAATGTCTTTTAAATAAAATCCTTCCTTGATTGCATTCTGGTACAGCTGCACCCGCCACAGAATAAATACAGTCATTCGTCCACTGAGAAATTCATTTTCTTTCTTCCTTGTAGTAGCAGCAATTTTTCTCTTCAAATATAAAACAAAATCTAGCTTTTAAGATAGGGTTCTAAAGCCAGAGTAAGCCTCAATGTTAAATTTATTTACAGTTTTTATTGGAGAAAAGTTATAGTTGGAAGTATAACCAAACATAGGATTTCATCTGTTGAATATTAAGTCTTTAATTTTTCAGATGAAAAATACAACAAAGAGCCTTGCCACCTCCACCCTCAGCCTCGTTATTCTCATATACTTTGTAACATTAAATAATTCTTCAGGATCATTATTATTTATTTCTGTGGCTACATATCAAACCCCAAATTAACAAGATTAATATCAAAAGTTTATACAATACTAGGTAAAATGTCAGTCTGATGCCATAGTAATTAATTAAAAAAATGAGACTACAAATTTGAATCTATTATTATGATCATCATATTTATGATGGTATGAATAAAGTTACTCATTCCAGAATGTTAACAAGATATCTTTCATGTATCATTAAAATAACTTATGTCAAATACTTGGCTAAATTATTGAAGTACTTTCAATATTAATAATTTCATACAAATGTCTAGCAAGAATAACCAGTCAAAATTAATTAATGATCAATTAGGATAGATTATTTCTCTTGGCTCTCAATTGCTTTCCTAATAATCAACTTGCTTTTTTTCTAAAATAGGTCAGTTTGCAATGAGTCTTAGTCATTTCACACTTCTATTTTTTACTAAACCAAAACTGTTTACAGAAATAAGTAATTCTCTTGCAAGTTATTAATCCTTATGGATATTATAAATCATGTTTTCATCCCTTAAATTTGATGTGCTCATTTTCTCTTTAATTATTGTATACTAATGTGGTACTACTGTAGTAATTTTATTAGTTCTACTTCTAATACATTTTGTAAAAATTGATTTGTTCTATAATTAATTATATTTGACTTCACAGTACAAACCTTCCTCTCATTTTTACACTATTGATCAGGAGAAAATTATTTTCAAGGTGTTTAGCTAAAGGTATAAAAGGGTACATTAACAGCTTTCATTTTTTTAATTATTTTGTACCCTGGTTTGGATTTTTGTGACTCTATGTTACACAAATCTCTTATTAATTTAAGCTAAAACCCAAGAGGTTAAGAATTTGACTGTGACTTATCTTTTAGCAAAAGATACATTAGCAAGAATTACCTAGCAAGTTATGGTAAAGAATACAGATCTGAAATGTTGAGTAGGAATTAAATCTTTGAATCTTGGGCAGGTTGAAGAGATGCTGGGTTTCTGACAAAGGTTAAGCTCTTCTATGATTATTATATTTGAGAAAGGTCATTCCCTCTATGTATCCATAGAATTTACCACTTCATTTAGCAATTGCTGAATTATAGATGAATATTAAAATGGAAAAAATGTAAAAATAACTGCAGAATAAAGATAAGCAGAATCACTATCCAGAAAACACAATTCTTGATAGTCCTACTAACCAATTCTTAATGTTAAGCTTATGATTTAACTCAATTGGGGTCAGTTCCTTTCTTACCTACATTACTGGATAGTAGTATATATTTTCCTAATGGCTTTAATTTCATAGCATACATACCTACTCTTAAATTACTTCTATGGACCTTAGTATGCTAACTAAGTGATGTACTTAGGAAAGCATTCCATTTTCCTGTTTTCTATGCCTTCCAAATATTCTTCCTATTTAAAAATGGGTTTGCAGTCTGTTTGCTTAGATACTAACTTAATCCTTTCAGTAGCCCCATGATAAGTATGAATTGGAGATTTTACACATGATAATAACAGCAGCAGTAGCTAATATTTACTTGGTATTTTTGTTCTGTAGTGATGATACTTGGTGCTTTATATGTTATCTTATTAAATCCTCACTGCCTGAGGAAGGTGAACACAGGAGAAGGGAGGAAGAGTCACAAATTAAGTAACTTGCTTAATTCACACAATAAGTGGCCACCTGGTTGGGACTTAAACCAGATCTGTTTGATTTTAGAGCCTACTACACTACCTTTCTACTTGGAATAGAATAGAATAGGATAGAATAGAATAGAATAGAATAGAATAGAATAGAATAGAATAGAATAGAATACAGTATAATAGGAGAGCCTGGATCTGATAGGGTTAGAACCATATGTTTTCTGCTGTTAAAAAAAAAAAAAAGTCAAGACTCTGGTCTCTACCATAGAAACCACTCTCAAACTTGGTAAGATTCAACTGGTTAGGGGAGGTGAAAAGTATGAGGAGAAGCTGGGGCACCTGGGTGGCTTAGTTGGTGAAACATCCCACTCAGTCTCAGCTCAGGTCATCATCTCATGGCTGTAGGATCAAGCCCCGCATCCATGTTAGGATTATCTAGCTCTCTGCCCCTCCCCCTCTCTCCCCCTCTTTCTCTGTCTCTAAAATTAAAAGAAGAAAGAAAGAAAGAAAGAAAGAAAGAAAGAAAGAAAGAAAGAAAGAAAGAGAAAGAAAGAAAAAGAAAGGGAGGAAGAAAGGAAGGGAGGAAGAAAGAAAGAAAGAAAAGTATGAGAAGTTAAGAGAGCTTAGAAACTGTGTGTCCCTGGAAAAGAGACACCCAAGACAGGATGGGGGTCCAAGATAAAGAGGATGTGGCCTCACTCCTAGATAGAGACTGGAGAAGCAGTGAGGCCTCAGAGGAGGAAGATTTGTGAGGTGTCTAGGTAGGTAGATGCCCTGGAAAAAGGCTCCAAAGTTTCCCTTGCCTCTTTGTTGGAACAGAGAAGTGTTCCCACACCCAGGGGAAAAGGTTTTTGACAGCCCTCCCAGAGCCCGGCATAGCTTGGGAGCAGCAGGCAGATCCCTGAACATTTTGAGAGGGGCACTGACATTGCAGAGAGAACTGAACCTGAAAGGACCTTGCAGTGAAGGCACATCTCAGCAGCTAGTGGACCTCCAATTAAGGAGAAAGCAAGGCAGGCGCCGCATCAGCAGATGTCACTGAGGGTAGAAGTTGCTGGCTCCAGGAACCCCTCTCAGAGGCAGTCACACCATACAAGATTGTCACACCAGGGAGAGAACAACGCTCAATTGACAGATCACCACAAAAAGAAATTTTTGAACATATTAGAAATACGTAGACCCTGTCGACATAAACGAAATCTTTAGAAGCTGAAACAAGGACCGCCATTAATCCCCACTGGTCACCCAAGTGTCACCCTACATGGAAGAATTTACTTGATTTCATTCTTTTGTTATTTAATACATGACATCATCAGCCTGAGGATTTTAAATATTCATTTTGCCAGTTTTGTGGGGAGGGAGATGGTTTCTGATAATTCTCTGTTCGTCCATGGCCATCAACCATTCACACTGCGTTTGCCCTGGGTTGTGCTGTGGAGCCTGACCCCTGCGACCCGCATCTCCAGGCTCCTTTGCTACTGGTTTCTGGTTGGTTCAGCCAGTGGGAGGCACTGGCAGTGGTTGAAGGATGGGGGAAGAGAGGGAGGGGTCTGTGTTTCTTCCTCATTCCCTCCTGCTTTGAGTAGTGGCTGTATGTCTTCCCAGGCTTTGCCTCTACTTCAGGGCTCCAGCTGCCATTGTGTTTCAGGGGTATGTATCACTTCCTCTCTTTACCATTTTAGGCACAGAAGCATCAATGGCCTCCCTGGTTCCTGGACCCTAGGTACCTCACCATGCCTTGTTTCCCTTCACTCAGCTCACATCTCAGGGCAGAAGTCCTTCATCAGAAACTTTTGAATCTTCTGAGTTGAATTCTCTTCCCTCCAGGTATCCTGACTGATATATTTAAAATTTTGAGTTCAGTGTCTTGGTGAGAACTAATAGAGATTCAGGCAGGAACTAAAGCTTTCATATGCCACAACCTTAGTAATAGTCTGGGCATATGGTTGTGAATAAACGAGATAGGATTCTTGACCCAACAGGGATTCTAGATGGAATGAATTTTCTAACGTATAAGGCTTCATTTCTCAAGATGTGGTCCTGCCTCAGGTGTACCTGGAATGTTCAAAGCTGATGCCCAAGGCTTCATCAGGTGCCCTGACTTTCTTTCCACATGGACATTGATATTCAAACTTCTTGCTGTAGCACAACCATTTTTTCAAACATAGAAACAACTCAGGACTTGATTAGCATAAAATTGTTTTATTATATATACAAACATTTCTATAATAGTACACTGATTAAAAATAACAATAAACAAAATGTTAATATTGGGTATTATGATTGCAAGTTGCAGTCATAAAGTATTTTAAACATTCACATTTTGGAGGCAGGTTACAAAACGCTGAAAAAACTTGGAATCACACAAACCAGAAATGGAAATTATACTACTTTTCAACCACTCACCTTGTACTCTCAGGGTGTTCTTCATTCAATAAAACAGTGATGGCAGAAGTAACTTTGCTCTTGGCCTTAGAAAAATTGAATTAACGTGCCCACATGTTAACAGATAGATAGATCTCCCTACTGAGATTTTTTTTTTTTTTTTTTTTTTTGGGACAGAGAGAGACAGAGCATAAACGGGGGAGGGGCAGAGAGAGAGGGAGACACAGAATCGGAAACAGGCTCCAGGCTCTGAGCCATCAGCCCAGAGCCTGACGCGGGGCTCGAACCCACGGACCGCGAGATCGTGACCTGGCTGAAGTCGGACGCTTAACCGACTGCGCCACCCAGGCGCCCCAACCTACTGAGATTTTTTTAATGACAGTTTTTAAAAGTAATTGGAGAGGCACCTGGATGACTCAGTCGGTTAAGCATCTGACTTTGGCTCAGGTCATGATCTCACGGTTCATGAGTTTGAGCCCCGCATCAGGGTTCTGCTGTCAGCACACAGCCTGCTTCATATCCTCTGTCCCCTTCTCTGTCTGCCCCTTCCCTGCTCACACTCTCTCTCTCTTCTCTCAAAACTAAATAAAAAATATATATATTAAAAAGACATTATAAATAAATAAATAAATAAACAAACAAACAAACTTGGAAATGTTTAAACAGTGAAATTTGAATCAAGTCTTTCTGGAAGTACTTCTGTAGAAACCCAGGACTGAGGAAGGGCACCACCTGAAAACTACCCTACTGGGCCTTGTGTCAGATTTTGCTCTATTTAAGATAAGAGAGTGACTTAGCGATACTTAAGCTGATCAATTGAGCCAAAAATTTAGATTAAAGCAAATGCACTGTGTTTTTCTCTTGGCAATTCACTTAGTAATTAATAACTTAAATCACTGAGTAAAAAAATTCAGCTGCTAGTACAAGGATAGTGTATGAGGCTAAAACTGTTTTAAAAAGATGTCTATATATACATATATATATATACACATATACATATATATATTAATTTAGTCATGAATGTTTTGGTTTATTTATAATTTTTTTTAATGTTTATTCACTTTTGAAGGAGAGAGAAACAGAGCATGAATGGGGGAGGGTCAGAGAGAGGGGAGACACAGAATCCCAAGCAGGCTCCAGGCTCTGAGCTGTCAGCACAGAGCCTGCCGTGGGGCTCGAACCCACAAACTGTGAGATCATGACCTGAGCTGAGGTCTGTTGCTTAACTGACTGAGCCACCCAGGCGCCCTTATGCTTTTAAATTCTTTGTTATGACACATATTAAACATAATCCTAAGAGAGAGGAGTAATTTCATGAATTCTCATGAACCCATCACTTGGGTCCAACACTATCAAATCATAGTCAATCTTGCTTTATTTAAGTTGCTCCCCTCCTTCCAGCCCCAGCCCTGATTCACTGGAAGCAAATATCAATATACATCTCACTTCTTCTGAAAGTATTTCAGGAGGCTCTCTAAAAGACAAGATCTCTTTCTAGGAACATAACTGCAGTCCCATAATTTAAACAATTCCTTAGTGTCATCAAATATCCAGCCAGTGTGTTCATAGTTCTATTACCATTGCCTAACATTTTTATACTTTTTTGTATGAATCAGGGTCAAAATATGATCCATACATAGCATTTGGTTGATATGCCTCTTAAGTCTCTTCTAATCCTTTTTTTCCTCTTTCTTACTATTTATTTGTAGAAAACTCCAGGTCATTTGATCTTTATAATTTCCCATACTGCAGGCTTTATTGACTTCATGCCCTGTCCCTCTGCCCTCTGAGATTCTTGCAAATTGGTAGTAGGATCTAGAGTAGCAGTTCTCCATCCAGGCGGCTTTGACCCCAGAGGACATTTGTCAATGTCTAGAGACATTTTTGGCTGTCATAGTGAATGGGGTACTACTGGCATCTAAGGGGAAGAGGCCAGGGATGCTGCTAAACATCCTCCAGCACATGGAACAGCCCCTTTCCCCCAACAAGGATTATCTGGCTCACCTGTCAATAGTGCCCAGGTTGAGAAACTCTAGAGGCAAGGTCACATTCAAGTTTGATTTTTATCCCCAACTTTTCTCAGTGTGTCTATTTTTATCATCTTCATCTTTTAGGTACTAATGGTTTGCACTAAATAAATAGTAATTATTTCTAACACATAAGTTGAAATATACCAAAGGTTAAAAAAAATCAGAATGACTTTAGAGAGAGTTCTAAACTACAGTTAGGATTAGCATTCATTTTGGTTCCCTTGTCAGATTATAGTTTTATTCACTAACCTATAGTTACATTCAGAAGAGTTTGATATCTCACTACAATTGTAGTTGGGGTACAAAGCTAATTTTTTTTAGTTTATTTGCTTTTTGAGAGAAAGAAAGAGAGAGCTGGGGAGGGGCAGAGAAAGAGGGAGAGAGAGAATCCTAAGCAGGCTCCACACCATCATCACAGAGCCTGGGGTTCCAACTCAAGAATCATGAGATCATGACCTGAACTAAAGTCAGACGCTTAACTGACGGAGCCACCCTAACACCCCATTCGTTTTTACTTACAATAGTCATTCCAAATTAGTCTAGCTGCCCTGCTGACATGATATCTATTTTCCAGACCCATTATGAAAACTGAGGAAATTTAGTATTTCCTAAATTGTCCAAAATTTTTTGAGAAAATTAATACAAAAGGCAGTAACAATTTTGTTTCCCCTATGTATAGCTATAATTGAATTTGAAAGTAAACAACCCATCTGGTCCTGGCTTTTGAAAAAAATAAAGCAACATCACTTAGAAAAAAAATTGAAAAGAACATCTAATTTACTATGATTCAAGTCTTTAAAAGTTAATCACCAAAAAATGCACTAAAGAAATAAAATTTTCACTGGAAGTAGCCTCGTTTTGCTTTTGGTTGTTTTTTGTTTTGTTTGTTTGTTTGTTTGCATGTGTGAGGAGAAGAAAATTTTTGAGGTCCAATTCTGCCAGTCGTCTGACTTAAGCTTTTATGTTTTTATGCTCTCTGGTCTTTTTCTATAAAAAAAATTGTAAGCAGTGAACAATGGAATGACAGACATTTACAGAATGTGTGGTAGATAAAAGAACACGGTAATCTTAACCTCTGAAAATATTTTTATCTCAGAGATTGAAAACAAGATAAAGATGAAGAAACCCATGAAATACTAACTGATTTTATGTTAAAATTTTACCAAAGCTCTACTTGTGAGATAATGACTCAGCTATCTTCTCAGTGAGTGCATGAGTGGTCTACTTAATACACATGAATGTTTGGGTCATCTGTCTGAAAATATGGATGGCAAACCCATATTCTAAAAAGAAATAACCTTTATAATTTTTTATTTCTTTGGTAATATTGTACTAATTTATAAGAAATTTCTCTTAAATATTTTAAAATTTATAGCAAAAAGATAAAGTTTTAAAATGATATATTGAAATGAAACATGATTGGTTGCAAAGGACAGAAACTGATTCAAAGTAACTTAAATAAATAAACTATTTTTCCTCAGATACTTGAAAATCCCATGGAAAATCAATATGGTGGACCCAACTAGTAGTGGCTCTCTTCCCCCATCCCCCACCCCATACCACTTTTTTCCTTTCCGGAAAGGCCTGTCTCTGTGGAAGTGAGAAAAAACAGATCTGCAAGCTTTCCTTGTAGCTAGAGTTTGGCCTATGACCTAATCCTGGCCAATGAGATATAAGAAGAAGTCAACTGGGAACCCTCATAAAAGAATTTTCTTTCCTGTCTTTAGTCATGGCTGTGTGAGATGTGGTGCTGTAGTGGTTAGATGAAGTGTGGGGCCAAAGCTCTAATTTGGTCTACCAAATCAGTGCTGGAACAATCTACCCATAAATGTTTTGTTATATGAAATGAAATGCTCACATCTAATGGAATGTTTTGTTATTTGCAGCTAAAGCCATTGTAACTGCTACTACTGATTTCTGGTATGGTTAGGTTCAAAAGCTTAAAGGATATTATCAAATCTTTATCTGTTTGTCTCACAACTGTTTTTTCCTCACTGTTGGCTTCATTGTCAAGCTCCAGGTAGTGGCCCCAGGTGGTTAAAACTGATAATCAGTTTTAGCTTAAGGAGAATTTCCTCCAAAAGAGTTCCCAAAGCATCCTAGGATTTAGTGAGATCCATATGGCTTGAGTTCTGTACTCTTCCATGGAACAATTTCTCTAGCCAAAGACATAAAACATAGTGATCAGGTCTCCTGAGACCCCTGGAGCTGAGGTCCATCCTACCCAACCACACATAGAATGAGCTATTTCCCAATATTGCTAACTGAAAAATGGAAATGGATGCTATGTAGACAAAACAGATAAGCAACAAAAAATCCAAATGTTTGGTGCAATAATAAAAATAAATGTTTACATTGCCTAAGTATAGAATGTATAGAGAAAAAGGTAGCCTTAGAAATAAGGAGACTATAATTCTACTGATTGAATCTTTTAAATACATAGATCATTAAGCTCCTAATATATCCTAATATATGACCGTACAGAAAGTCAGACACACCATATCTGTCCTCACAGTCTAATGAAGGAGATAGAGGGAAATCAGTGATTACAAAATAGCAGATGGATGCCGTGTACTGTGTGTCATGGTTTTGCCCAGGAATGTCAGAGGAAGGGTGAGGTGAAGGTTTCCATAAGACTTTCTAAGAGTTCGTAAGATGGCAGCCGAGTTTTAGAAAGTTGAGATGGTGACAACTTCCTGAGCAAAATCAGGAACTTCCTGAACTTCTGTGCTGCCTGTGGTTGATTCCAGGCTATTTCCAACTCTGCTGGTGGCCTTCCACAAGTTTTCTGGCCTCTATGTTTTCTCATCAGTAAATAAGCAGAAAGTGCGTTGAGAAGTAGGGAAAGAGAGGATAGGGGAGGACTTTCCCATGATTCTTTACAGACATAAAATATATGATTAATCTGTCTTGTTACAAATATCTCTGTGGATGTGAAAAAAGCCTAAAAACAGTTTTTAATTTTGATCCATCATGAAATTGACAACTGACCCAGTTTTCTAATTACTGGCAGAAAAAGGCTTTAGTTTAATACTGAGTAACAGATAACCAAAGTCATCATGTTTGGAAAATGTTCCCCTAAAATTAACTGCCTTATAGTTAACAACCCACTTTCTAGGGATACATTTAACTTTTTCTTTCAATGAGTTCACCAACAAAGCTCTTTTTAAAGTTAAAAGCTTATTTGGTGCTTTCCTGAGTTGTTTTGTTTTGTTACTATTCATCTCTTTTTTCTTTTTTTTTTTCTTTTTTCTTGTATTTGGTGTTCATTTGGTGTTCATTTCCTGAGTTGTTTTGTTTTGTCGCTATTCATTTCTTTTTTTTTTCTTTTTTCTTATATATATATATAGAGAGAGAGAGAGACAGAGAGAGACAGAGAGACAGAGAGACAGAGAGACAGAGAGTGTGTGTGCATGCACAAGCTAGGGAGAGGGGCAGAGGGAGACAGATAATCTCAAGCAGGCTCTGACATAGGGCTCGATCCCACAACCCCGGGATCATGACCTGAGGCAAAATCAAGAGTCAGAGGCTCAATCAACTGGGCCACCCAGGTGCCCCAATACTTATTTCTTTTTAGGTTGGAGTTCTCTCAGCCTCCTTTGAGGCTTCAAAGACCCATTCACACACATTTTTCACATGTAATTACTGTGAAAATCTGAATTACTAAACCCCCATTGCACCCCACTGAACAGTATAGTACAGTTCTGAAAATGAAAAGGAGAAAGTAAGGGAACAGAAATTACCTAGGGAGGGTAAAATTGAGAAAAGAAAATTTTTCGTGGGACAGGTCCTATGATAAGAGTGTAAGAAAATCGGAGTCAGATTACTGATCATCCTGAACTTGACACCTATTCTTAAAAAAAAAAAAGGCACCACTTTATTTCTTAATATCTTCTGGTCTTTTGTTTAATAAATACATACTTATTCTCCTTGACTTTTGACTTTATCTATCAAAATAAATCTTCCCCTTTTAAACTTACATAATCCTAAAATGTGTCCTAATGTCCATATTAACTTGAAATGGACCTACATTTATATACATCTTGAACTTCATCTTAGAAAGCATCTTCTCCTACAGAAATGAAGAAGATCCTCAACTCTTTTCCCTCTCCATCTCACTTCTCTAAACCACATCAACAGCAATAGAAAATTCTATCTGTGAAAGCCAACTTCTGAACATGAGAGAGAAGCTAGTAACTGTTAACAAATATCGGAAGATTCCAGACGTGAGGCTTAGCATTTTTAGCGTCCTATATTTCTCACTAGATTCATGAAGTTATATTCAAGAAAGGAAGCACTTATTATGCTTCTGTTATTCTGACATTAGAATAGAAGGACTAGAAATGAGCCTTGAAAATATTTGAAACCGTATAGATCTATCTTGTGACTATAGACCTGTTTATTTCAAAGTTTGACAGCAAATCTGTAAGAAAACAACAATGTCATACATATTCACCTTGTGGTACATTAACTTGAAAAAATTCTTTATGACGAGTAATGAGAGTAACAGAATGCTCTATTTGTTTAAGTAATCAGAAAACTCATTTGGAGGAATAATGGGCTTTTCTCTGTGAGTTTGACATAGAAAACTATGGGAGGGCACACCTAGCTTACCTAAACCATGTCTTCATATTTGCTTTTATTGGAAAGCTTCAACCTTTTGTATATGAACCCAAGTAATTATTTTAGAAAACAGTGTTCTCAGGGAACCTGGGTGGCTCAGTCAGTTAAGCATCCAACTCTTGATTTCAGTTCAGGTCATGATCTCACAGTTTCATGAGTGCAGAACCTGCTTGGAATTCTCTCTCTCTCTCTCTCTCTCTCTCTCTGTCTCTCTCTCAAAATAAATAAATAAATAAATAAATAAATAAATAAATAAATAAATAAACTTAAAAAAAATTAAGACACAGTGTTCTTAGGTTGTATGGAGCTAACTGGATATTCAGCTTGCGGAGCACCCAAGACAGAGAAAAAATACTACAATTTAATATATATTGGGATAAAAGAACTCACCATAATTTCCCACTCTGAACAAAAGGGATCTCCCATCCTCTGAATTCCACACCATTAAGGGAAGTTTTGTTAAGACTGGTCAGTGCATAAATTTTGCTCCAATCAGTTCTTTGCCATTGTTCGAATATGTAGATATTTAACCAAACGGAATGTACGTCCCCCACAAGTGCCCATACATACACATGTGCACCCAGGGAACAAAGCAAGGGGTTGGAGACATTCAACTGAATGGTGCCATCACCTTATTCTATGAGAAGATACACATTGTTTCTCCTCAATGGGGCCATCAATCTGTTTATCATCTTAAGACCAAATGAGTACAAAACACTTTTAGGTTTGTTTTGAAATCCAGTGTTGAAATGGTGATAAAGGCTCGTTTCATCTTACATGAAATTTCAAAAGTAAAGTCCTACTTGCCAAGAGAAAATTGTTTTTATAGAGCACACTATTTCTTTTGAATATTAAATACACAATTATACCTCAGAAGTTGGTTTATCATGCTGTGGTGAGCCTGATTTTCCATTTAACATAAAGGAACAGATGTTCTGTGCACTCTAGGGATGGGGAGAAATCTGCCCTCCTTTTTCTTATCTCCCACCCACAACCCCACTGGCTATTGTCCACATCGTAGATACATCCTCTCTCCAAATTTTGCAATACGGTATTAAGCAGAATGCCACCAATTTCCTGACATTTGATCATCATTTTACTAAAAAACAATTTTAGACTAATAATAGAGGTGATTTGTTCACACAAGTTAGTACAGCCTGGGGAGGGGGGGGGGAAGGGGGGTGGAGTGGAGGCTGAGGGGTAAAGTTTAGAGCCAGAAAACAATTTGTGAGGGTTAAAACAACAATTTGGAACATGTTATTTTGAATCTAATTACATTTCCAATGTCAATCAATGACCAAGGACTAAAATCTTGATTTGGATCAGTAACAAAGAGCATGAGAGTGTATCTTTCAGAAATTCAACTTAAATAATTTTGAAATTATTTCACTAAATGTTTTTTTGCCTGTGCCTTCTAATATATTTCGTTTCAATGTATCTAATAGATTTTGTTTCAGTTTTAACTAATATAGTTTTTAGGGTTTATTGTTGGTTTGCTTCTTAGGAATTTATGTTTAAGACAAAAAGAAGAGTGGTTTGTTTGTTTGGGTCCCAATTTCAACAGATTGGAGTGCAGAGAAGGAGCTACTCACAGGGCAGCCCTGGGAACTGGAGACCGTCAGGGTTCAAGGCAGAGAAGGCCAACAGTTAAGAAGGGTCCCAGAAGTGTCATCCAACTCCGAAGGGGAAGGACCAAGGTCACCAGCACTGTAGATAGGGCAGCGCAAAGATGAGCCAGCGAGGCAATAGTGTCAGTGCCCAGGAAAGTTTCTAGATACTATAATTTTGTTTTTTTTTTTTAATTGGGTGGAACCAAAGATGGTTTTCAATGTTTCAGTTCCCTAAGTAAGAGCCTTGTAGCAGACACTGCCTGTTACCTTCTCAGCAGCATTTTCTTCCCTGCTTAAGTCACACCTGTTCAGTTAGAGAGGGAGATCTCTTGCCGTTAGGAAAGGTAGGCCTCACCTTCAGGCCTAAGGGTGAATAATGAGACTCTAGACCATGTGGTCATTCATTCACCCATTGATTCAATGTGTCGTCAAACACCTACTATGAACCAGGCACAGTCCTAAGCATTAGGCATACAGCAGTGAACAAAACAAAGCTCCTACCCTCAAGGAACTTCTATTCTAGTGGGAGGAGACACAGCTACTAAATACATAAGCAAATACAGTACGTGAAATGGTGGGCTAGGGAGAAAAATTGAGCAAGATGAGATAAGACGTGATAGGTTGAGGTGGAGGATGGTAGCCTCGGTGAAAGGGGAGCGAGTCGTACTGGCATCTGAGGCAGAGACACTGCAAGCGTGGCAGCCCTGAGGAGACATGCTGGATGTCAAAGAACAGCAAAAATGCCAGGGCATTTGGAACAGAATGGGTGAGGGAAAAGACCAGAGAGGGAATATAGCGGTGAAAGTCAGACAGCATAGGGTCAGGTAGACTTTGACTTCTACCCTGAGCACAATGGGGAGTCCACTGGAGGTTTGAGCAGAGGCATCACATGATCTGGGATTTGCTTTTACACAGCTCTCTAGCTGTCTTGATGTCCCCTGATGTCCCTTCTCTAGCTGTGTTGATGGTCAGTGACTCATCTAAAGGGTGTTAAGGAACAACTACTAGGCATCTATTGCCAAATTTTTAATAAGCTAAGCATTATGAGCAGAAAGCCCTTCCCTTTATTTTTTCTGCCTGGAATTTGAATGGGATGCCTAGAAATACAGCGGCTGCCTTACTACCATGAATGAGGAGGTTTCCTGGTAAGGATGGTGGAGCAGAGATATAGAAGGGGCCTGGGTCTTTGGTGACACCACTGATCCTTTATAGTAGCTCATGGCTACCTACCTCCAAACTTTTGTTAGACCTATTTTAATGGGTTATTGTTTCTTGCAATTGAATTCCAAGCTGGAATTGACATTGAAAAAAAGAAAGAATAAAGGAGAGAAAGAAAGAAAGAAAGAAAGAAAGAAAGAAAGAAAGAAAGAAAGAAAGAAAGAAAAAGAGACAACCGTTACACACTTGAAATGACATTTAAGTACCAAAAAGTACCCAAAAAAAAAGTACCAAAAAATGACATTTAAGTACCAAAAAAGAGTGGGAAGAGCATCATCTCAGAATAGGATATAAATTTTTAAATTCAATCACTTTAGCCTTATAAAGAAAATCTAAGAACTGGATTTTAATTCTTCTTTCTTCCCTATGGACCAGTGAAATCTTCATCACAGGCTAAGCTCTAAAGCAAAGGGGCAGAAGAGCTGGACAGCTCAGCAAACCAGGCCCTGAACCAGCCGTGACCTTGTTGCGCACTACCAAGGTTTGGATAACACGTCAAGGTTGGGTGACCACATGTCAAGGTTTGCTAAGGACAATCTTGGTTTATGCTTGCTGCCCCTACATAATTATTAACAGCACCTTCTTTCACCCTAAAAAGTGTCCTGATGTGGATAAACTGTAAAATCACACACATACACACTTACAAGCATGTCCCCACATGCTTTACAGGAGTAAATTAATCAAACCTAAGGAACTACACAGAAAGTATTCTCTGGAAATGGCACCAGGTTTTGTGGAAGAGTTATTTTTAATATATTATTTGTTTGAATTTTGTATCAAGTGTGTGTTTTACTTTCAAAATTAAAAAAGCTTACAACATTTACAGGAGGTACTTACCAAGTTATAAGGGTTCTGAACTTTTTTTCCTATGTAGGAAATAAATCTCAGACAAAAATGTCAGATTCTGTTGGAATCGACATCTGAATGAGACAAAAAGCTAATATTTGAGAATAAATGTCAGTTACTCAGCTCTGAGAGTGTGACCCGTTCACAAAGATGGGATCGTAAGTGCTTGGTTCTCGTGCTGGCTGTGCCGTCATTTCCTCAGTGCCACCTGCCGCCTACCCGAAACGTGCTTCCTAACGCAGTTGTAGTTAGGGATTCAAGACAGAATGGAAACAATTCTGTAACTTTGAACAGTCAGCAAGTGTCTTTGGAATGCCTATGTGTGTTTTGTATGCCTGGTATGCAAAAGGCATTGGGCTGGGCTCTGGGTAATGAAAACCACTCTCTTCCCGCTCTTGTGGAACTTAGTTTAGTAGGAGAGACAGGCAATAAACAAGCAAATACACACTCATATAGAGAATTACAAATTGTGTAAGTGCGGTGAAACAAATGAGAAAAGCACAGTGCTAGAGAACGAATGAATGAATGAACTAACACATTCATTTTTCTGGAATAACAACAATAACAATTAAAAACCTGAGGGGCGCCTGGGTGGCTCAGTCGGTTAAGCGTCCGACTTTGGCTCAGGTCATGATCTCACAGTTCCTGAGTTCGAGCCCCGCATCGGGCTCTGTGCTGACAGCTCAGAGCCTGTAGCCTGTTTCGGATTCTGTGTCTCCCCTCTCTCTGACCCTCCCCCATTCATGCTCTGTCTCTCTCTGTCTCAAAAATAAATAAAAATTAAAAAAAATAAAAAATAAAAAATAATTAAAAAGCGGAAAGTTTTTATTTCTTCCTTCTACAAGAGAAACTAGTATCCAGGGATGGAAAGGAGATAGGATTCCGTCGGGAAAGTCTACTTCTGGTTCCACCACATAATAATACTATGACTGTAAAAGTGACAAACATTCTAAGCCTCATTTTTTGTGTTGACCTTCTTTTGTCATAATGTTGCTGCGAAAAACAAAACAAAATTAATCAATGTAAGTGAGATGCTGGAAAGTACTATTTATTATCTATTCTGTCAACAAACATTTATTGAGTACTGTCTTTGGGATGGGCTTCTGTATTAACAGCATGATATATAAAGCTTCAAGAAAAAAGGCTGTAGTCAAAAATCTCCCTCTGATTCAGGGAGATAGGTAAATATATGTAACTATGTGTGTGTTTGTGTATGTGTTTGACGTTTATTTTTTTTATTTTTAGGGATGCTTTTTAAACAAATGGAGGTAAAAAGCTCACATACAAGATTTATTTTAAAGGCCTTTTCAAAGTTTTACTCATGCGTTACTAGAGACCCGGCTTGATATTGGTCATCATTTACATTATCATAAACAGTGAGAATAAATGTTTGCAATGTGATACTGAGGCTTAATTTTTGTTGTGCCATGTGAATCATCAATTATTAAATAATCATCAGCATAAATTTGTGTGAGAAGCCCATGCACATACGGTCAATTAATTTACAATGAGGAAATCAAGAATGTGTAATGGGGAAAGGACAGCTTCTTCAATAAATGGTGTTGGAAAAGATGAACAGCACATGCAAAAGAATGAAACTAGACTATTGCCTTACACCATACACAAAAATGAACTCAAAACTGGAAGACTTGAATGTAAGACCTGAAGCCATAAAACTCCTAGAAGAAAACACAGGCATAAGGTCCTTGACATGAGTCTTAGTGACGATTTTTTGGATCTGACTGCAAAAGAAAATGCAGAAAAAGCAAAATTAAACAAGCAGAACTACATTAAACTCAAAGGTTTCTTCATAGCAAAGGATATCATCAATGAAATTAAAATTCAATCTACTGAATAGAAGAAGATATTTGCAAATCATATATATGATAAAGCGTTAATATTCAAAACATAGAAAGAATTTATACTACTCCTAGCAGAAAACTAAGAAATTCAATTAAAAATGGGCAGAAGATCTGAGTAGACATTTTTCCAAAGAAGACATACGAGTGGTTAACAGGTACATGAAGAGATGCTCAACATCCTTAATCATCAGGGAAATGCAAATCAAAACCACAGTGAGTTATCACCTCACACCTGTTAAAATGGCTGTTATCAAAAAGACAAGAGATAGCAAGTGTTGGCAAGGGTATGGAGAAAAGGGAACCATCGTGTATTGCTGGCTGGGATTGCAAACTGGTGTAGCCACTATGGAAAACAGTGTGGAGGTTCCTTAAAAAATTAAAAATAGAACTACCATATCCAGCAATTCCACTTTGGGATATTTATTTAAAGAAAAAGAAAATACTAATTCAAAAAGATACACGCACGCCTCTGTTCACTGAAGCATTATTTATAATACCTAAGATATGAAAACAACCTAAGTGTCCATATATGGATGAATGAATAAAGAAGATGTGATATTTATACACAGAGGAATGTATTGTAATACTATTCAGCCATAAAAAATAATGAAATGTTGCCATTTGCGACAATATGGATAGAATTTGAGGGCATTATGCTAAATGAAATAAGTCAGACAAAGAAAAGCAGATACTGTATTACCTTGCTTATAGGTGGATTCTAATAAACAAAACAAACAAATTAAAAAAAAAACAAGATGATAGATACAGAAAACAGATTGGTGGTTGCCAGGATGAGGGAGGGGAGGAGCAAAATGGGTGATGGTGGTGAAAGGGTACAAACTTTCAGCTATAAAATAAATGAGTTCATGGTCATGTAATGTACTGCATAGTGACTATATTTAATAAGACTGTATTGCAGAGTTGAAAGTTGCTAAGAAAGTAGATCTTAAAAGTCCTCATCATAAAGAAAAAAAAAGACAAAATTTTTGTAACTATATACAGTAGACAGATGTTAATTAGACTTCTTGTAATGATCATTTCTTAATGTATACAAATGTCAAATCATTATGTTGTACACCTGAAACTAATGTATGTATGTCAATCATACACCAATAAAAACAAATAAAATAGCAATTTTTAAAAAGAAAAAATACATTTGCGTGAGATATTTTTGTTTCTATTTTATAAATATGAAAACCAATAATTTATATAAACTAAAAAACAAATCACTCTCTGGAATTTTAGTTTGCAGTAACACACTATGATGTTGATGATGCCAGAAAAATGAACTTTTTCTATTATAAAGGGAAAATACTTTCAGTTTAAGTTGTGGGTTATGCAAAGTAAAAGATTTGTGGATGAAGTGAAGGTGATTTTGCCAAAACTGGAGTCTTTAAAGAAGAAAATGTGTTGGAAAGATTGTTCCTACAACTAGATTTTCTCAAGAGTTCAACCAGAGCCCTTGCCTATTTAAATTAAAATTAAAATTAAAATACAAAGTTTAAAATATCTCTTTTGCACCTTTAAAAATGAAGAGTCCATGGTGTTAACTTAGTCATTAAGAGTTACTTGGTTCATAAGTTCTATAATGGGTTTGCCTAAAGAGATTGAATTTTTATCACTCAATTAACGAGATATTTTGATATGTTATCTCTGTACCTGGAGCGGCTCAGAAATTACCGACGTTCACATACCTCTCAAGTGGCCTATTCCTTTTTCAAATCCGTCTCACATTCCTACTTAAGTTTGGTTTAATCTTTATAGAGCAGGCTATGTAAATGCTACCTGAATCATGTAGTACTTAAAAAAAATTCTTGGAACAATTAAGGACATATTCTCAAACAAAATTGAATAAACAACTCAATGAAGTGGGTAACACTTCTTGAAAATTCATTTTGGTAATTTTATAATGATTTAAAAATTTCAGACTGCCTTGTACTCTTATACACATGGCCCTCTCTGCTTAATTGGGACCCAATTATTACTCTTTCTGGATTATTATAGTTCCCTGCATCCTTCCTTTTCTTTCTCTCACAACTCGGCATTTTTCCTCAGCAAGATACTAAATGCTACAACTTTTAACATTTCCCTATTGCTGTCTCTTGTTATGAGTAAGATGGTGACAGAAACCAAAGCCATTTACAGAAAAGAAGCTCATGGATTACTGGTTGATAATTCTATCCTGTCAAGTGGTAACCCCATTCTGAGCAATGACCACACCCATCGCGTTCAACACCTCATCTCCACCTGGTATGGGAGCTGGTACCTGACAAGTGTTCAGTTAAATACTAATTGGATAAATGAACTCATCTTAATCTTTGGTCTTGCTAATATTCATGACACAGACTAATTGTATAATCATGGTAAAATCACTATGATAGGAATAAGAATTTGACTAGCCCATAACTAGATATAATACTGAATAAAATATTTGTTTCTCAGGATATGGCTTTTTATTATTTTATTGAAGTATAACTAACGTACAATGTTATATTAGTTTCAAGCATACAACATATTGATTCAACAATTCCATACATTACTCAGTGTTCACCACGATAAGTGTAATCACAAGACTTGGCTTTTTTTTTTTTTTAATGTTTAGTTTTTGAGGGAGAGAGAGACAGAGTGCGAGTGGGGTAGGGGCAGAGAGAGAGGGAGACACAGAATCCAAAGCAAGCTCCAGGCTCTGTGCTGTCAGCACAGAGCCCGATGTGGGGCTCGAACCCACGATCTGCGAGATCATGACCTGAGCTGAAGTCGGTCACTTAACCGACTGAGCCACCCAGGTGCCCCAAGACTTGGCTTTTTAATTGTAAAGTGAGAATTTCAGATGAGATCACTACCCTGAAAACTTTTTTGTTTGATAGTTTTAGCAATGAAACATTTTTTAAAGATCTCTTAAGTGGAATATGAGTATGTTTTATACAGCTACTAAAGGCAGAGTAAATTTGGTTTGAAACAGAGCCAGAACCTCCCTTTCTTGGCAATTCTGTCCTTGAGTCACCTTTATTGGAACACTAAGGCTCCAGAAAACACAATTTGAAAGCCAATGGACTTAATTGTTTTTAATATTCTACTTTGAAAATTTTATAACCAACATGAAGAGATGCCATAGTGAAGGAAGAACACACAGTTCTCAGGAATCACTGAAATGATGCGCCAGCCCTGCGGCACTGCGTGACATTGTGGTTCAGATTTTTGCCTATGAGATATTCTACTATACTACTATAGTAGATATTCTACTATTCTACTAAATATAGGTGTGCTGACCAGTGACTAGATAATTTAGTTATCTATTGCTATAAAACAAACTTCCCAAAATTGTCTAGGGAAATTTCTGTTTGCTTGATGGTATTCGGCTAGAAAATGTGGGCTGGTCTGGAGGGTCCAAGTCAGCTTCATTCAGGTGTCCTTAGCAGGGATGCATAGGCTGGGAGCCTGGACTCAGTCAACTGGAATGCCTACTCCAACTTTCCCAGCACGACAGACTCAAGGCAGTCTGATTCTTACATGGTGACTCACGGCTCTAAGAAGAATGTTCCAGCAAAGAAGGCTTCCTCGCATGGCCTTTTATGATCCAGACTTCTAAATCACATAACATTCCTTCTGCCATACTCTCTTGGTCAAAACTGTCACAAGCTTTTCAAATTCAAGGGGAAGGGCTGAGCTCCCATCTCTCAATGGGAGTGTCAAAGAATTTGCAGCCATGTCTTAAAACTGCCAAAGCCTTTCTGCTCTTCAGTATCTGTCTTGTTACTGCAGTCGTCAAGGAAAAGTAGGAGTGAGTAGTACATTTCTCTCCACTGTCATAGGAAGAGAATATGGCAAGGGATTCCATGTATCCTTGAAAATTTTATATTGGGATTAAATGTTCCAAACTTCACCAATGACTACTGGGTTTCTTGAGTTCTATGTTCCAGGCAAGCCTCATACCTGTGCTACAGACTGTTTTTGGCAGAATTCTTTGCCATCACTATCATTCTTTACAAACAAGGCTTCTGTAGTTAGGATACACTAAACCACTCAAAAATTGTTTGGATAATGGAAACATGACATATATATTTGGAGGGCTGCTTTTGGAATTGTGACTCAAAGAGTTCTCAGCCTGTAGGTTTTGTTATGCAATTCAAACCATTTGGATTTTTCCCCTCTGCCTCCCAGTAAAACTAGAAACAAATAAGTTGAAACTATAGAATGTACGTTGTCTGGGGAAACATACTGAATGTACTTTTGGACAAGCTCTTTTTAAAAATTGTATTACAACTGCGGAAAGAGAATGTGAAAGTGTTTCGGAAGTGAAATATATTGTTCTTGATAACAATAAATGGACTTGGCTGGGCTTCTTCTACACAAATTAAAGGTAACAGGGAGTATCGTTCCACCACCAAAAATGATTTTCTCTTTTACCTCTGTTAATCCACATGTTGCCTGGAGAATTCCTCCCCTAATGTAGAATATGTAACTCAGAATTTCTAAAGACACATATGGGAAGACAATTTCAGGAATCAAGTTACTTTCATGGAGATTTGCCACAGAATTTTTTCACAAAACCAAATATGAGAGTTTTTCTAGTGTCTTCTCATAAGACCCCCTTGTACTCCTGGGTCTGCAGCCAATAAGAACATAACCATCAAAATGTGTCTTTAAATCATCACAGCGGTCTCTAAAACTACCAGTACAGTTTAAGCCCTTTGTTTAAATTAAGGTAATGGGTCAACTAAGCTTCTTGCTACCCTCCCCTCCCAACCCAGAGAGGTAATAATAATTATCTGCCACTCCTTCCACAGGGAAGGTAACTGTGGTCGGAGCAAGGAGAATTGCCAATGTGACAGACCAGAGAGAGACACCACAAAAGTGAATCCCAAGAAGGAGCACACGATACTATGAGCAAGAGACACAGAAAGAGGAGCTGGGGTGGGGAACAAGACGGAGGGGTTCACCCATGCTGACTGTTGATTATACTGTTTCATATAAGGGTGAGCCTATGTCTGCAAGTGTCCTGGTTAGGAAAATAAAAGAATCTAGCCAACAACTTGGTCATAGTTAACTGAACCTCTATTTGTCAGCCTACCATGATAAAGTGTGGACAAGATTCAACGAAACGGCATACCTAGCAGTGTGTAGCACACAAGGAGTTCTTGATAAATGAGGGCTGTGTTATTAAGTTCCCAAAAAGAAACAGACATTCCTATTGACTGATTTGAGAAGAGGTTTGGAAAGGAGCTCTTTATAAAGGCGTGGGAAGAATGTAGTGAGACTGCAAGCTGGGTATAACAGGACAGTATGACCACCTGAGGCCTAAATTAACAAGAAAAGGACAGTTGTCAGAACCTGAAGACAAAATAGTTGGAGAGGCCTGCCTGACAGGAGCTGTGACTTTCAGGAGAGAGATGAAGCCAGTTTATGAAAATCCCACACGGAGAGAGCTGGGGGAAAATAATCCAACTAGAGCCAAAGAGTTAGGGAGTCCACTGACAACATCCACATGGGTCAGCCACCCCTGCCCCAGGGGCACAATGCAGGCTGCATGAAGAATGGATTTGGAGGGGCAAATAGAAAAGCGACTCAACATAATATTGTTAATTGTTACCATTATTCTTTTTAAATCTCCATTATTCCAGTATCTGGTAACAGAATACCCAATACTTAACACAGTACCTGGAATCTGGATGCTCAATTATAATCTGTTGAATAAATGAATAAAGGAATGAACAAATTCCTACCCATGATTGTTTCAGTTAGGCATTAAGTTGGGTTGGTATTAAAAGAAACCCAACTGCAGTGGCTTAGAAACACAAGAGTTATTTTCTACATTAAAGAAATCTGAAGGCAGACTTGCCAAGATTTCGAAAGAGGTAGTGTTTTTCTGAGTACATTTTTACCTTAAATAAAATCTGCTATTACTAAGGAAACATAGTCAGCATTCTCTTGACCAAACAGATGGACTTCAAACACCACATTTTGAGACCTGAGAAAAGATAGTTATGGAAGAGCCATGTGAGTGATCTTGCCTTATCTGTTTCCTAGGCTGCATTTGAATTAGTCAAATAACTAGTGATTTGAGACAATTTTCTGGATAGTAAAACAGCAACTACAACAACAACAACGATTGATGTATTTTGTGTATGTGTATGTTGTGGTGTGTGTGTGTGGGGGGGGTGTTATCTTCCATTTTTAATTTTCTAAATCCCTCCCCATCTCACCTGTGCAGTTCACAAACCAGTCATTATGCTAAATCAAATCCTAGCTTATCTCCCAAGAAATAGCTCTAAACATGATTCCCAAACATCATTAAACCTAGGGCTCAAATGAATATTTTGTCTTCAAATTAAAGAAGAAGAAGAAGAAGAAGAAGAAGAAGAAGAAGAAGAAGAAGAAGAAGGAAACAAATTCAGGAGAGTACAAAGGATAATACATTAAGTTCTCATGTTCTCTCCAATAATAACAGAAAATTAACATTTAAAAACATTTTCAAAATGAAAATTATAAAACAAAATCCCTCTCTGGGCCAAAGCCAATTGTGTAAGAAAAGTGGAAGGGAATACTAAGGCAGCTGCTCTTGTCCAGGTTCACATTTGGGTCCCTGGGGGACATAGTTTTGCAAGTTTTCCACATACCAACCTGGGAGTAGGCCACATCAATGTCAATTGGGAAGTTCTCTCCATGGTAGATACAGAGAGAACAGAAGTATAGCTTTCCAGAACTCTTCCAGTTCCTGTGCGCCACTGATTGGGCCCAGGGTTTCCTGAACGTGAAGGTGGGGAATGCGGTAGGGGATAGGGGTCAAATATGAAGATTGCTCCACAGAAGTCGGCAGGCCTGGGCAGGATGGTCTTATGGCAGAGGCTGTGGGATCAGACTCAAGTAGAGCCAGAGGCAGGATATGGGGGAGGCCCGGGAAGTCTTGAGCACAAGCAAGTGCTAAGATAAGACCAAGTCAGCCTGGTAGCACCACTCAGCCAGACCCATTAAGAAAGTACAGACAGTAGAGGACAGCAAATGCCAACTTCAGCTGCAGATGCCAGCAAGGAAACCATGACCAGGCAGAAAAGAGAGATCACCCGCAGGAATCCAAGTTCCCCTCACTCCACCCCGGGGAGATGACTTCATTTATGCCTAATCAGAGAATTAGGGTAAGTCTGAGGGAACCAGTCTTCTTACCCAGAGTCACACAAAGATACTATTTAAATCACTTTCATAGGTTGGATGTTAATTGCTTTTTAAAATATGCTTCATTTTTATTTTTATTTTTTAAATTTTATTGATTTATTTTTGAGAGGGATGAGGGGCCGAGAGAGAGAGGGAGACAGAGAAGCCCAAGCAGGCTCCATGCTGTCAGCGCAGAGCCCAACACAGGGCTTGGCTTGATCCCATGAACCATGAGATCAGGACCTGAGCCAAAACCAAGAGTTAAACGCTTAGCCCACTGAGCCACCCAGGTGCCCCAAAACAGGCCTCATTTTTATAACAGTGTAATTTACATGGTCCATAAACTGATACAATTGTATGGAGACTTACAGGAAAAAGACCTGCTTCCCTCCACCCTATTCCTAGTCCCCCAAGAGCACTCCTTCCGAAGTGCATTATTTTAATTGGCTTCTGATATATCTTTCCAGAGTTTATGCTATTACTAGCAAATGTGAATATATAGTCTTAATCTTGTTTTTCATTTTCTTAAACCAAAAGGAACATAACTATTTTTTTCTCATTTAAAATACATCAGTGGTATTTTCATATCTGTATGGTATATAATGTAGTCACTGCTTTTTGGAAAGTCTTCCATTGTAAGGAAGTCTTCCATTGTAAGGATGCTTCATAACTTATTCAACTCTTTCCTTATGGATGGACATAGATAAAATTTTGCTATTACAAACAGTAGTGCAATGAATGACCTTGTAAATATGTCATTTTTGTCTGCACGAGATATATCTTTAACAAAAACCTAGGTAATTGAACTTTAAATGAATATGTAAACTGGATGGAGACATTGTGCCACAGAATACTGGAACATTGCCGAGATGCACCCAGTGATTATCACCTTTTAGGTGATCAAATTAGTTAATGAAGAAATAAAGGAGCCACATATCTTGGTACATCTAAGAATATTGTTAGTAAGTTTGTGACTCTGCTTCATATCCACACATACTTGTAAGCACACATTAAAGATATATACTTGGGCTCATAGTTTATATACTCTTGTAACAGTTGCAAGCTAGGGACCCACTGAGCATAGACCACGTAAAGGGCTTACTGAAATGATTTACAAAGAATGCCGAGGACATTGTCTCGGAAATCTAAGAGCTGGGGTTGGGTTAGGGCACGTCCCGTGTGGAACGAGCTGGAGTAAAGTTCTGTACCCCAAGCAGCTGCCAAGACCTCAGCCCTGGGAGCTGGAGTTTAGTGGCTGCCCTCCATCTCTGTCTTTTTCGCTCTGCTTTCAACCGCTCACTCTCTCAACCACTCTCTCTACTCGTTCTTCATGTCTGCTCCCCCATACTTTCAGCTTCCTACTTCTCACATTGTCTCCTCTAGTGTCCATTTTACCTTATAACCTTTTAACTGAGCCCTCACCCTTATTGCCTCATGATTTTCTGGGGTTTTAGTACAAATTTCAAATTCTGCCCTGCTCATTTTTCCGTCATGTCTGCACAGAGACTGTGTTGTTGGTAAGTTTACTGTTTGGTTACTCCTTGCATCTGTTACTCACTCCTTAGCCAATCAGAGACACTGGAAGGAAGACCACGTGGTCAAACAAGTTCCCCTCCCACTCCCTGCTGTCAGAGGAGAGGGTGGGGCTGTTTCCCTTACCACTGGGTGTGGTCAGGGCGGGCACACTAACATTTCCAATGTCCAGAATCATGGCAGTTTTTTCATGCAATTTAATATCAACTTAATATGTTTATAAATAACTACATAGTTGTCCATTATATGGAAATTCTGAAATTTATTATGAATCCCTATTACTAAGCATTAGAAAATATAGGGAACAAGGGGAAAAGGATGAAATGGTGATGAGCATTGAAGGGAGGTCAAGAAATTGATCAAAACCTGATCAATATTTCCCCCTTACGCATATGTAGAAAGATATGATATTGATGTATTAACTGGTGTGTGTGTGTGTGTGTGTGTGTGTGTGTGTACGCCCCCCCCCCCCCCATGCTCACCCCCACCATCCTCCTTTGCCTCTTGTGACTCTCCTCACCACCACAGGGGCGGCTTCTTGGACGAGATGACAAAAGAGAAAGGAAGAATAAGTAGGCGATTCTCTGTGCTTGAGTATTAAAATAGACCTTTGGAATGATAGCAGAAATAACAGTCTTGAAGGAAAGGTGTTTTGAGTTGCCAGAGCCTGGATTCTGAAGCCTTTAGTACAGAATAATGGTTTCAGAAGAAAATGTTCTCAGTTCAAGACAATGTTCCCATCCTTTCAACCACAGTATCCATAAGAAAGAGGAATCAGAGCACACTTAGACATTTGTTTTCAGGACACCGACCCTGTGCCTTGGTCCCCACTGCTGGGACAGCTCCTCCTGAAGCAAGGAAACGCAGAAGATTCATGGGTTCCCTTTCAGCATCATGATGGGGGAAGCGATGGAGTAGATGTGGGGGAGGGGTCTTGCATAGAGGAGCCTGAGACTTGCTGACATGGTTCTCCAAACCCAGGAGGACTGGGGGAGCAACAGAATGCTTTCCTGAGAGACCACGTATGGACAAAGGCTGTTGATAGAGCCAGATGCAAGTGACTTTGCGGTGAGGAGTAAATAGAAACCACATGTACCCATGACCTGAGGCCAGATAGAAAAGAGTATATTTCAGAGGATGCCATCCAGGACAGAAGAGGACCAGGGACCAGACCTCTTCCATGAGGCTTTGGAATTCCCGACATCCCCTGGATTAGACACAACCACAGGCAGGAGCAGGCTGCATCAGGTATCAAAGTAATAGGACATAAAATAGAAATTAAGTTAGTTGCAAAAAAATGAAATGCATTTTAAAAATTTGCACTTGTGTCCTGACATTCTTACCTGGTACACATATTTTTCATGGATGCAAATATTTGAGCTTTGACAGCCCCTTTATTGCTCATCAAACACTTGGGGGGAAATGTGACTTAAGAATAAACAGTCCTCTGTTTTGTTAAGTGTTTTTACATTTCATTAATAGTTGAACTGGTGTCTGGCTCCGAAGATATTTTGATAAAAATCTCAGAAATGAACACACAATGTTCACATTTTTTGAGGGGTGATTTTTCAGACTGGGCATACTTTAGCAGTGGAACCGTCTCTTCAAACAAAATATGAACAAGCAGCTAAGAGAGATGTTCTGGTGGGAGATCAGAGTCTCCCCTTCCCTCACTGTCCCCTTTTACCCCCAAGGTGGCCCTAGAGATACCCAGTTGTAACCCTGGTAACTTGTGCACAAGCTGGAAGCCAATGCTTGTTCAGGCTGCTTCAGTCCTAATAGCCTCATAAATAAGAAACAAAATGGCGACATCTCACTTAGGTGGCTAGTCCTCAGTCCCCACGTCTGTTAGGTGAACAGGATGGACTAGCTCAATAGTGTAATTATCATTAAATCTCCCAAGTGGCTTTAAGGATGTCTATGCTGGCTCCCCACACCCTCCCCAACTCCCCACTGAGATTAGTCTGAAGTAGGGCACAGAAATCCATATTTTTAAAGCCGCCCCCCTCCCCCAATATGCAGCCTATGTGAGAACCATCAAGGAAGATGATCTTTGAGGACTGCTACCAACAATAAAATTCACATGAATAGGAATTTAGGGAGGAGTACCTTAATTTGACAATCCAGTTAGGACAAGCTCCAGAGGGTAGGAGAGTCTTTTGAGGACTCACAGAAGTAGAAATAATACATTTTCAATTTCAGGGGTGTTAAATCAGACAGTGAAGCAGAACAAATTCTATTCTCTCTTTAAGAAAGCAAGAATTTTTCTCTAGCAAAAACTGTCCTTGAAATAATCGTTTGTCCTTGGCTCCTTGGAAAATCATGGCCTATTGCCAAGTGGTGGGTATAAAAGAAAGACGATTTTGTTCATGTGAATGTCAATATTGCCTTCAGGAGGTAGGAATGTTAAAGACAGTGTTTTAAAATTTTGGAGTCTAGTTACCATATAATTAAACTAAATCTCAGCTAAAATCTTGCCTTCCCTGAGAAGGATATTATCCTATTTTTGTTAAATATTTAAAAATTAACCCATAAGGAAATGAAAATCATCATTTTAGTCTTGCCTCATATTTGTTTAATAATCTCAAATGATTAATTTTCTAATTAAGGAAATGGAATTGATTTTGGAAAGTTATCATGTAGTATTCATGGTTGAAGGGTTCAATATTTCATAATGACATTTAGCCCAGTTTAATAAAAATTCTGCCATTTTCTAAAAAAGCATTCCCAAAATGTGTTCTATTGCTGCTGTAAAAGGTTAATGGAAGGCATACACACAAAATATTTCTATATTAAAAGAAGTTTGGGAAACACAGCCGTGTGTGTGTGTGTGTGTGTGTGTGTGTGTGTGTGTGTATGGGTTTGAATTTCAATACCTTAAAGTTCTTAGAAATGTCCTTCATAATAGGTACTTTCACCTCAAGACTACTTATAAACATAGACAGATTTTTTTTAAGTTGTTATTCCCAGTATCATCTCTGCTCACTCAGAAACCACTACAAGGGGGAACCCACTTCTGATTCTTGTTCTGCAAATGGAAATGTTGACAGATTATGTGGTCATTCTAAGCAGTTCTCTGGGACTCAAGCAGATCACAGTGTAAGTAATTAGGTTCCTATCAGAATTCTGAGAAAGAAGCAGATGAAAAGGCACAATTTGGGGGCAAGTTATTGATTTTCACCCCTTCATCAGGGTAAACTTTGACGTGTGATACAGTAGCTGCACTATAGTATGGTAGTCACTAGCCATATAGGGCTATTTAAATTTGAATACAATTTATTAAAATTACACAGAATTTAAAACCCAGCTCCACTAGCCATATTTTTTTATGTTTATTTTTGAGAGAGAGAGAGGAAAGAGAGAACGAGCATGAGTGGGGTAGGAGGGAGCAGAGAGAGAGGGAGACACAGCATTCGAAGCATGTTCCAGGCTCTGAGCTGTCAGGGTAGATAGAGCCCATTGTGGGGCTGGAACTCACAGACCTTGAGATTGTTACTTCAGCTGAAGTCAGATGCTTAACTGACTGAGCCACCCAGGCACCCCAATACTAGCCATATTTCAGGTGCCCTATAGCCACAAATCAATGTTTCCATCTGCAGTATACAGTCCTAGCAATTGAACCGTAACTCAGGATAGGACTCAGGATAGGAGTTTTGTACTCTCCTATTGGCCTGGGGCCTTCCCCATCCATCTATTCCCAGCACCCTTGTCCTGACAATTGGTTTTCATTTTATATTTCACACGATTTTCTCTCTCCAGGTTCTCTTTTAGTCTCTACTGTGGTTTCAATTATCTATTTAATTTTAATGATTCTGAGAGTTAGCTGAGCTCAGCTGGTGGTTCTTTTCACTTGGCATTAACTAGGATCCCTCCTGTGACTGTGGTCAGCTGGAAGCTGTATGTGACCTGGGGTGTCCAAAATGGCTTTGCCTACAAGACAGGCACCTCAGCTAGGTGGCCAGCATGGCCAGGAGCAGACTGGGTCGTCTCTCTCTCTCTCTTTTAAATTGTGGTTCAACTCTTATTTCATCTGATAAACAAGGGAAGGCAGAAACTTCCAGAGCGCTTAGGGGCTGGCACTAGAACTTGCCCAACGTCGCTTCCTTTACCAGGAGTGAGATGGAAAAAGAAAGAAGCCAAGGTTCTTTTCACTGCCACAGTAAAGAATCGTAGGACAGTGAAACGAAAACAAAGCAGAGCAAAGTGTTATTAAAGTACGCTTCAAGGGAGGAGCAGGTCTCCAAAAGAGACAAAGGCCCCCGAAAGTCCAGGATGTGGGCTTGAGTCACTTTCTTCTTTTGGGTGGGTCCTTGGGTTGCAACATTTGAGTGACAGGCCTGGATTATATAATAATTAACCAACTACGCATGTCCTTTCCCAAGACGTATTCGAAATGCCTGCAGGGGTAGGAAACCGCAACATTATTTCTAGTCTAGAGGCAGAGGTCAGGTAAGGACAAGCGGCTGCTTTCTGCACCAGTGCAACGCGCACCACAAACTTAACTCTTTCGCTGCCAGAATGCTGTAACCACGGACCGGACCGACTGGTAGATGGGTGGAATGGGATGCTCCCTGAGTGGTCCTAGGTTGGGGCTCCCTTTAAGAGTGTCCAAGGTCCATCCTCCTGTCGTTAATGCCTGGCTTCCTGCCTAACACTCCCAATGCATTCTGTAGGTTACAGAAGTCCCAAGATCAACTGGAGGCAAGGGGAAGTAAAACAGTCTTAAGTGCTTGGTGGGAGGGACAGTTATCTTTGCAGACAATCTACTACATTATCTAACCCCCTTTCTGGTCCTCACATAAGAAAGTTCTTGAGGATAAATATAGAACACAACTGTACAATGAATAACAATAGATAAACTTTTACCTTACAGATTTTATACCCAGTAATATATAGTCATAAATAATATTTCCACAGCATCTAGGACCCAGAGGTGGAGTCATTATAAACTGCTGTGGAGGAGGGGTATGGAATGAAGATTTTCCTTCAAACCCCTCTTCCACCTGGTCTCCTAGAGAGTCATGGTGCACATGAGTGTGCTAAAAAATCTGAGCAGTCCTGCAGAAAAGAAGCTGTCTTGCAAAGGCAATTTGGACTTGTCTCTCTTCATATTTACACATCATGAGATGACTTCCCCACTTTGCTTGGAGATGCTTAAAAGAAGTTCTTAAAATGGCCAATTCATAAGTAAAGGAAATATGTGATGCTAAAACCCATTCATAATTTAAGGATGCAACTGAAAAACAATATATTTTATGAATTACATTGTCTGTAGTTAGTAACTTTCAGGATGAGAATTTATGTGTGGAAAGGGATGGGACTCAGGGCACTATAAGCTTGTGGGAATATACATTTAAACAACTTTTTAGACAGCATTTAGACAATATTATCAAAACTTGAAAGGCATATTATTTAAGTCAGCACTTCCACTTAGAGGAATTTTATCCTCATTCCAATTAGTTTTAATTTTTTTATTTAAGTATAATTAACATACAGTGTTATATCAGTTTTAGGTCTGCAATATAATGATTCAGTAAATTTTCTTAAATTTTTTAATGTTTATTTATTTTTGAGAGAGAGAGGGAGTGTGTGTGGGGGAGGGGGGTGGGAGCGAGCAAGGGGCAGAGAGAGGGAGACACAGAATCTGAAGCAGTCTCCAGGCTCCAGGCTCTGGGCTGTCAGCACAGAGCCTGATGCGGGGCTCCAACTCGTGAACCCTGAGATCATGACCTAAGCTGAAGTGACCTAACCGACAGAGCCACCCAGGCGCCCCAGTGATTCAACAATTCTATACGTTTCTCGGTGCTCATCAAGATTAAGTGTATTCTTAATCCCCTTTATGTATTTTTCCATCATCCTCCACCTTCCCTTCTGTATTTAAGAGTACATTTTTATTTTTCTTTGTTTGTTCATTTGCTTTGTTTCTTAAACTCCACATGTGAGTACAATCATATGGTATTTGTCTTTCTCCGACTTATTTTACTTAGCATTATGTCCTCTACGTCCATCCAAATTCCCCTTTTAGCACACTCCCTGTATTTAATGATCTTTTTGTCTCTTGAGAAAAAAGAAATATCGAGTTGTGAGATAAGAACTGTTTGCAAGTAAGTCATATTAGGAGAGGCCATGCTTCCTTCTTAGAACTTCACATGTTTGCCACAAATTGAACATTCAATGATTATAGAGTTTATGGAAAATCTCTTCAAGAAACTAATCCAGCATGCTGTTTAATATAACTTTAACAAATTATCATGTGGGACTTGGGACACCCCAATGATTCCGACCTCAGGAAGGTAATTAGAAGAATGAAAACCTACTTGCCCTTGGAAGGTACCATTCGCCTATGGACAAAACCTTCCATGATCATCTTGGTAAAACATGGTGAGTCCAGATAGCTCAGATATTTGAAAGAATTCTGCTCACCCAAGCAGACTGAAGCCAATGTAGAAATATCTGAATGTTGAATATGTTGCTTTGAGTGGAAAATAAAGATGTTGTATAGTAACTCTTTTTTAACTCACTGTTGAGTCTCTTGGGTCTCTGAAATTTATGTCCCATTACTTATTATAACCAAAATTAGGACTGACTTATAGGGTAATCCTTGATTATAATTCAGTTTAAATTCATGTAAGTATGCACAGATATTGGTACAGGACTGATCATTGCAGTATTGTTAGCAATAAAAAGGGGGAAACAGCTCTAATCAGGATTGGTCGCCTGAATGATATACACCCATAAATGGAATGCCAATGTACGTGACCATTAAAACGAAAATGTAGACGTACATACTTGTATGGAAAGATGTGCAAGTTATGTTAAGTGAAAAAAGAAAGATGCAGAACAGTATGCAAAATATGGGTTCATCGAAGTAAAAAAAATCTATGTGTGTATATTTGAATACAGGCAGAAATTTTCTGCAATGGACTATGTGAGAAATTTAACAATGGTCACCTCTACAAAGGGTTTGGGGGAGTTTTACTTTTAATTATATTTTTCTTAGTATTTGATCTTTTTTAAAACAATACAAGCAAGCATTGCTTTACTAATGTTTATTTATTTATTTTGGGGAGAGAGAGAACATGCGCGGGAGAGTGCACAAGTGGGGGAGGGGCAGAGAGACAGGGATACAGAGAATTTGAAGGGGGCCCCAGGCTCCGAGCTGTCAGCACAGAGCCCGACATGGGGCTTGAACTCAGGAACCATGAGATCATGACCTGAGCCGAAGTTGGATGCTTAACCGACTGAGCCACCCAGGCACCCAAGCATTACTTTTTTAGTTTCTAAAAATGAATTTAACGGCAAAGAAATAAAACAATTAGCAAAGAAAACAAAAAAGAGCATTTTAAAGATAATGTGTCCTAAAGCAATCCCATATGAATGTGGTTAAACGATCATTTTAATCTGAAGCGCGTGCAATTGATGACTTTATTATACAGAAGAAAGAATGTAGAGTTTGGAGCCAAACTAAATCCCAGCTACCCAGCACTTAGAGTTTAGCTTTAGGCAGGTCACTTAAGCTTGCAGAAACTCAGTTTTCACATCTGTCTAATGGATATAATCATACATTCCTTACAATTATGTTGATAGAATACTTGGCATTCTGCTTGCCAGTATTTCCCCAGTTAAGGGTTGCTCCCAGGCTGTAATGTCTTAAAGTCTCAACTCTTGTTTCCACATCTGAAAACAGGAAAAGTTAGTACTTATTATATGGGCTATAAAGAGGTGGGCTCAGGCAATTGGAAAATGATACTTTTAGTATCTCTGCCCTAATGTCCTAAATACTGCTTGGGAGTGGTTTCAAACTCATGAAATAGAGGGAAAATATTAGTTTACATTTCATCCATCACATGGTCAGTCTCCAAAAGCCACATCTAGTTGAATGTCCTCCCAATGGCATTTTCTTCTTATATTGTGTGGCTCACAGCCTTGTTAGCTGATTCCTGTGTTGAAGCTGCTGGCTCACATCCCTGGGCACTGATGACAGCTTACATCTTAGCAAACTTATTTTAGTCAGAAATCTCACCTCAGTCAGATCGTGTGTTTTGTGGGTTTTTTTTAAAATAAATAAACAAAAATTTTCTTATGGGTTTTATTAGTCGGGGTTCTCTAGAGAAATAGGACCAGCAGAATATATATGAATATGTATAAGAGATTTATTATAAGAATTGGCTCATACAGTTATAGAGGCCAAGAACTCCCACAGTCTGCTGCCTGCAAGCTGGAGAAGGAGGGAAGTCAGTGGTGTAATTTAGCCCAAGTCAGAGGCCTGAGAATGAGGGGAGCCAATGGTGTAACTCCCAGTTTGGAGCCAAAGGCTTCAAAACCAGAGGGCCACTGGTGTGAGTTCCAGAGTCGGAAGGTCTAAGGACCAGGAGCTCTGATGTCTGATGGCAGGAAATACGGATGTCCACGCTCAAGAAGGGAGGAGGGACATCATCCATCCTCCTCCTTTTTGTTGTATTTGGGCCTTCAATGGATCAGATGATGCTTGCCCACGTTGGTGCAGGTGGATCTTCTTTACTCAGTCTACTGAATCAAATGCTAATCTCTTCCAGAAACACCCTCACAGATACACTCAGAAATAATGTTTTATCAGCTATCTGGGTAACCCTTAGGCCAGTTAAGTTGACACATAAAATTAACCATTACATGGATTTTTTAGTTTACTCTGAAAATGTTTCCACCCATCCACAAGTATATATACTGGATTTTTTTTCCCAAAATGTTTGTTAGTGTGTGTAGAAATAAAAGGAAAAACTATCTATTAGTGGTTTTTTAAAAAATGCAGGTTTTGTCTATGTTTGCCTAAGGCCTCTTGTCAGAGGCCAGCTCTCCATGTCAAGCAACTTGATTTATTTATCATGTAATAAATCATAGCTTCGCCAATCATGTCTTCATCATACCTTTGTAAGTAGAGGTCTTGATATAAAAATCTTAAAGGAAATATATTTCTCAGTCTTCACGATTTACTCTATGAGAAATTCTATAAAATGTTATAAAATTTAACCCATAAACCCTTTAGTCGGTATATCTAGTAGATATTACCACATCCAACAAATTTAACAATGATTTCTTAATATCATCCAACATATAGCCTGTGTTCCAATGTCCCTGGTGTCTTAAAATATATTTTTTCAATCAGCGTAGAAACAAGATCTGTATATTGCATTTGGCAATATGTCTCTTAAATATATAAAACAATACTTACAGACCTAAAAAGAGGAATATGCAAGTCCACAAGGATAATGAGAAAATTTACATACTTCTTTCACTGAGTGGTAAAACAAGCAGTCAAAAATTCATCCCTGTAGAATGTTGGCGAAAATGTAAATTGGTACACCCGTTATGGAAAACAGTTCCTCGAAAAATTAAAAATAGAGCTACCATATGATCCAACAATCCTTCTCCTGGGTATATATTCAAAGGAAATGAAATCAGTATCTCAAGAGATATCTGTACTCCCATATTTACTGCAGGATTACTCACAATAGCCGAGATATGAAAGCAACCTAAGGTCCATGGATAGATGAATGGATAAAGAGGATTTGATATGTATATACAATGCAATCCTATTCAGCCATGAGAAAGAAAGAAATTCTACCATTTGCAACAATGTGGATGAAACTGGAGGGCATTTTGCTAAGTAAAATAAGCCAGAGAAAGACAAATACTATATGGTATCACTTACAGGTGGAATCTAAAAAATTAAACTCATAGAGACAGAGAAGAAGCTGGTTTCCAGGGACTGGCAGTGGGGAAGAGGGGAGATGTAGGTCAAAGAACACAAACTTTCAGTTATAAGGTGAATGAGTTCCAAATGTCTAATGTATAGCACAGTGACTTTTGTTAGCAATATTGTATTATATACTTGAAATTTGCTGAATAGGTGTCAAGCATTCTTACAAAGAAAGAAAGGAAAAAAGAAAGAAAAAAGGAAAGGAAGGAAGGAAAGATCAAAACACTCATTAAATGTAAAGATTTAAGTAATAGGATTAACAGATTTGACCTGAATGACGTCCATAGCATACATAGAATACTCAGCCCAACAGGGAAAGAATTCACATCTTTCTGGATGTGTGTAGAATAAACCTTTATGCTGGGGCATAAAGCACGTCTCTACAAATTTGACAGGATTGAAAACAGAATATGCTCTTTGATCATGGTGAGATTAAACCAGAAATCAATAATAAAAAAAAAAGAGGAAATTAGAAAATAGCCCAGATTTTTGAAGATTAAGCAAATACATTTACATAAATTATGAGTCAAAAAAGAAGTCACAATGGAACTATCTGAAATGTAATAACATGAAAGAAGAGTTTAGTAAACTTGAGGGGGAAGATTTCTTGAATAGGAAACAAAAAGCACTCATTACAACGGAAGCAATGAAAAATCAAACTACATTAAATTAGAAGTGAAAAGTGTGGCTCGTTTTGGGCCGAGGGTGGGAGTTGGTGACTGGGGAGAAATACAAAGGAAGCTTCTGGCAGGGGTGTGCTGGTAATGTTCTATTTCTTAGTATTCTCTGTGTATTCTGTGTTAATTCATCAAGCCACGCATTATGAGTTATACTCTTTCCTATATATGAAATTTTACAAAAACATTATTGTAAAATGTAACATGTCTAGGAAAAAATCTAACAAAGAAAGCAACGTCTTTAAAGAGAGAAAATTAAAACTAAAGTAAGTAAAAGGTGTAAAGACAACTTAGAGAGCTGTACTATGTTAATAATCAGTTGGAAGATTTACTATGTGCAGATATCAAGGATATTGACAGGTTTATTTAAAAATTGTATTTGGAGTCGGTTAAAGGTCCAAGTTCAGCTCAGGTCATGATCTCACAGTTCGTGGGTTTGAGTCCCGCGTTGGGCTCTGTCCTGAAAGCTCAGAGCCTGGAGCCTGCTTCTGATTCTGTCTCTCTCTCTGTCTCTCTCTCTCTCTCTCTCTCTGCCCCTCCCCTGCTTACAGTCTGCCTCTCTCTCTCTCTCAAAAATAAATAAACGCTAAAAAAATTTTTTAATTGTATTTGGAGAAACATGACCTAAAATGAACCCAGACACTATGTTTTCACTTATTTTTTTAATTGCAGATAAATACACAGAACATAAAATTCTTCATCGTAACAACTTTGACATGTACAGTTCAGAGACATTTGGTACATTTGCATTGCTGACCAGCCATCATCATCACCTATTCCAGAACATTTTCATCACCCCAAAAGGAAATCCCAAACCTATTAAGTAGTTAATCCCTACTCACCTTTCTCCCACCCCACCCCCCAATCCCCCACAAGTGTTAATCTGCTCTCTGTTTCTATAAATTTGCCTATTCTGGGTCTTTAATATAAATGGAAATATAGAGTATGTGTCCTTTTGTGTCTGGCTTATTTCAGTTAACATAATGTTTTTAAGGTTCATCCATGTGGTAGCACGTGACAGGGCTTTCCTTACGGCTGGATAATATCCCATTGTGTAGGATATGCTGCATTTGTCTGTTAGTTTCTGGGTTGCTTCCACTTTTTGGCTATTGTGATAGTGCTGCTGTAGACCCTTTTGCACAAATTCATTTGAAGATCTGTTTTGAGTTCTTTTGGGTATATACCTAGGAGTGGAATCATATGGTAATTTCTGAGTCAGTGATTCTATTTTAACTTATTAAAGACATACCAAGCTATTTCCCACACTGGCTATACCATTTTACATTCCTACTGACAAGGTGTGAGAGCTCCACTCTGGGCACACATGTAGGCTTCTAGATTCCCAGGTGTATGTAGAAGATTTTTGAAACTCTTATTCCTCAAAGTATCTCACTTCCCAGCCTTGCTCTCAGGCTTTTTTTCCCCCCCCAACAAAAGTGACTCAACTTTATTGCAGGGACACTAGGGAAGAGCAGAGCTAGTGAGGGTCTCAGCAGGAACTCCCATCACTGAGCAAGACTGCCAGACCCCAGGTCTGTCTGGAAGGCAGAAAAGGATTAGTGTCCTGCCCTCTTTGGTCCATCTTGGGCCCAGGGGTCCACGCCCTTGCCCTCGCTACTTAGGGCAGAGGTAGGAAACAGCCTTTCCTGTTTTCCCCATGGTCTCCAGCAGAGTGTCTATGCTGTGCTCAGAGTTTATGCAAACCTTGTTGGGCAGGGGAATGTCAGACTCAACTCCTCCCAGCTAGTTGAGCGCCCGACTGACTGCATTAGAGTAACCTTCACAGGTCACGTCCACAGTCGACTCGTGCTTCAGCAGGACTGTGGATGTGGTGGTGGAGGCAGCAGCTGCAATGACGCCTCTGCCAGTTCCAAGCGCAGGTGCGGCTCTCTCCCAGGCTTTGTGGAGTGTCAGTTGTTTGCCTCAACTGATATCCTTAGTGCCAGAAAGTAATAATTCTGCCTGTAAATGTTTTTGAAAAACCCCTCCATGTTGCAGCTTCTTTGCCCTTGAGAGAGTTCCAAGTCAGGCAAAGGAAAGGCAAACTTTTGTCTAGACCTTCAAGAACAACCACAATTCTTTGAGAACGAGGTCAGCTCTGCTCTCTCCATGGGCTGAGTCCTCCAGAGCACCACCGAGCAGGGGAAGTGGGGCAGTTTTACCCCAGGGGCAAGGGTAGGTTAGAAATGCCACAAAGATTTCCTACCAGGTTTCAGTTGCTTTTTCCTGATTAAGTGTTTGCTTGGTTGCTGTAAGCCGTTGACTGCTTTCCAGAGTTCCTATAAAGTTCATTCTGACATTTTTTGTCAGTTTTCAGTGTTTCCGTTGAGGGTCAGGGCCTTGAAGCTCCTTACCGTGCCATTATCCCTGATAGAATACAATAGAAATAGAATCACATGGGGGCTTTCCATAAGTTACGAAGAGTTATTATAAAGCCAGAGTAATGAGAGAGTGTGGTTTTATTTTAGGGTTGGTCCAATTGATCAGTAGAAAAGAAAAGAAAGCGCATAGGTGAGCATTAGTGATATTGTTAATGCTCCACTTTTTAGTTTTGTCAATGGGTGCTGACTCTTAACGTAGAGTCTATTGAATGTATCAGATATTACATAATGAAATGTGTTTACATTCCAACCACTTGGACACTGAGAAATACACTTTTAAATAATCAGTGGATTTCAAAACAAATTATGAACTGTTTAGACAGCAATACAAGGAGACCACTTTACATCAAATCCTATGATGGGCACCTGGGTGGCTCAGTCAGTTAAGCATCCACCTCATGATCTCAGCTCAGGTCTTGATCTCAGGATCATGAGTTCAAGCCCAGCACTGGGCTCTGTGCTGGGCATGGAGACTACTTAAAAACAAAACAAAACAAAACAAAACAAAACAACAACCTATGAGACACTGCTGCAAAAGCCACAGTAAGGAATGAAAGTATAAACCTTAAATAGTTTCATTATTAAAGAAGAAATAACAAAAAAGGAGTAGATTCTTAGCATACATCTTAAGAATATTAAAAAGTTCAGCAAAATTAACAAGAAGCACTAGAAAGATGGGATTTTAAGGTTAGGAAAGAAAAAAATTAATAAATGTAAAGCTAAAAGTTTTTCAAAGGACAAATCTTTCAAAATAGAAAAGATCAATGAAATTAAATTCCTCTTGAGTCTAATTGAGAAAAAATAATGTAGATAAATCAGGTTATGCTCAATTCTAATAAGGAAGCAAACAAGGTACTGTGATGAAAAATTAACTCACTTGAACTAATAATGATAGCATGGTGGGGGGGGGAGGCAGTTTTCCTAATTGAAGGATGAGAAGGACTCAAATGGTTTAGGACATTTGGGGATGGCAATGGGAAGATTTCTAGACTGTTCTCAAGGTTAGATAAGAGCATGGTATGCTGAACTCAGTTTCCATATCCAGGACTCAGTAAACCAGGAGTAGTACACGGGGTAGTACAATGCCCAAGAGAATGAATGATGTTACAGAATCTTTGTTTGCAAATAGCCACAGGTTGGTAATAAGACAGAAAAATAGGAAATACATTTCATTGTTAAGATATATACTATTAAAATATTGTATGTAGATACAACTGGATAATCAAACCCTGGAAAATACCCGAAAACTTATTCCAAAGGGGAAAATTTTTTCTTTATTCCTTGTAAGTTTTCAAATCAGGGAAATTCTACTTGCTTTGCTTATTTCTTCATGCACCTTAACCCCTGTGTTAGTCACTTCCTGTGTGTCCCATCAACTGAGTAGATAAATTGGATCCCCAGCAACCAGGAAGTATATGAATAATTTCTGTGAAGCTCTTACTCACCACACATTAGCAATTTGAATACTAATTAGTGTTTGTAAAGTAGGAGGAGAAATACAAGTGAAGTGGTGGTTGATTTTCATTACCTGATAGTAATGAACATATCATAACATTATTGTAAAGAATAACATCCTACTGTCCTTTAATCTTACCAATTTAAAGAAAATGTCTTTACCTACTCTACACGGAAAGATTTGGAACAGACAAGGATCATTAAAATGTGGCCTTCAAAAGGCATAAAAATAATAGTCAAACCTATACTTCCACTCCTAATATTTTCCTAACTGTCAAACCCGCATATATAAGGACTTATTCAGTAGATTCTGCTAGATGTCCACAACTCAAACATGTTCAAAATGCTAGCCATCATCCTACTCTCAGCTCATCAAGTGCACCACGGAATTCTCCCTCTTGCCCTCCAAATGCACTCTTCCATGTTTTCTATCTTCATATTCAACACAAACATCTACCTGCTTCCCCAATTCAGAAATCTGGGAGTCATCTTATCTCTTCAACTCTTGCCACATCCGTAAAAATTAAATCTCCCTGTCCTGTTGATTCTTTAAGTCCCATATTTTCTCCATCTCTACTGCCACTACTTCAGTTCTACTTCAGTGCAGTTCAGGGGCTCATAACAGCTTTCAGATTCCTGTGATAACCTCTTAATTGTCTCCTGACTCAACTCTTACCCTTATCCAATGTATTTGGTACATATTCGTGCCAAGTGATTCTTATAAAATGTAAATCTCATTGCCTTTCTCCCTGGTTTAAACTTCATCATTGTTCCTACAGTATGTTGGATTATATATAAAATTTTTAGTTTGGTTTCTAATGAACCGACCATTGCCTTCCTCTGATACGTACCTGACACAACAGCCATGCTGAGCTACTCGTATTGACCTACATACCACACTGTTTTATTCCTCCTGGCCTTCTGACATGCTGCTATTCCCTTTGCTTGAAGCACTTTCCCGCTTTCTTCTCCTCTCATGTCTCCAACACTCCCCAAGCCTGGATAAATTGTATCTGACCATCAAGATTCAGTTCCAGCATCACTTTCCCTGGGAATAAAGTGTTCTCGATCTCCCACCTCCAGTAGTCTGAGTTAAATGGCCTTCTTCTTTGCATGTGCACTACCCTGTAGTAAAGACTGGGGATTTTTTTCTGAGGAGGGCTAAATAATTAGTATTTTAGGTTTTGAAAGTATAGGTAGCCCAAATGGTAGACCCTGGAGAAATCCATATCTTCTTTTTCTAAAAGTTTATTTATTTTTGAGGTGGGGGACAGGCAGGAAGAGAGAGGGAGAGACAGAATCCCAAGCAGGCTCTGTGCTGTCAGCACAGAGTTCAACATGGAGCTCAATCTCAATGGTGAAATCATGACCTCCGCCAAAATCAAGAGTCAGACGCTTCACAGGGTGAGCCACCCTGGTGCCCCAAAAAGATCCATGTCTTTTTAAAAAAATTTTAAATGTTTGCTTTCCGGACCTGGCCGAGCAGGAGGCGCCATCATGGGAGTCGACATCCGCCACAATAAGGACCAAAAGGTTCTGCGCAAGGAACCCAAGAGCCAGGACATCTACCTGAGACTGTTGGTCAAGCTGCACCGGTTTCTGGCCAGACGGACGAACTCTACCTTTAACCAAGTTATGTTGAAGAGATTGTTCATGAGTCGCACAAACCAGCCACCTCTGTCCCTTTCCCGGATGATCCGGGAGATGAAGCAGCCTGGCGGGAAAAACAAAACCTCTGTGGTTGCCAGGAGGGTAACCAATGACTTGCGGGTCCAGGAGGTGCCCAAAGTGAAGGTGTGCGCGTGTGCGTGCCGCATGTGAGCAGCCTTGCCGGGAGCTGCATCCTCAAAGCTGGAGACAAGATCCTCACCTTCGACCAGTTGGCCCTGGACCCCCCCAAGGCTGTGGCACCGTCTTGCTCTCTGGTCCGCGCAAGGGCCGAGAGGTGTACAGGCATTTTGGCAAGGCCCCAAGAACCCCACACAGCCACACCAAACCCTACATGCGATCCAAGGGCCGGATCCAAGAGCGCACCAGAGGCCGCAGGGCCAGCTGTGGCTACAAAAACTAACCCCAGACCCTGCGTTGTTATTAAAAAGATTTTCACTGCTTAAAAAATTTTTTAATGTTTATTTGTTTTTGAGAGAGACAGAGAGAGCACAAGTGGGGAGAGGCGGAGAGGGAGAGGGAGATACAGAATCCAAAGCAGGCTCCAGGCTTCAAGCTGTCAGCACAGAGCCTGACGGGGGCTCAAACTCACCAACAGTGAGATCATGACCTGAGCCAAAGTTGGACACTCAACCGAGTGAGCCACTCAGGTGCCCCAAAAAGATCCATGTCCGAAAGCCAGGAACCTGAGAATGTTACCTTATTTGAAAAAACGATCCTTGCAGATGTAATGGATCTTACGATGAGGAAAGCATCCTGAACTAGCTGGGTGAGGCCTAAATTCAATGACAAATATTCTTATAGAAGACACACAGAGAAGACAGGGAGAACAGGAGGAAGCCATGTGACCACAAAGACAGAGATTGGAGCAATGAAGCCAGGAATTAAGCAATGCCAAGAGAAGCTGGATGAGGCAAAAATTGGATTGTTTTCTAGAGTCCCCAGAGGGAGTGTGGCCCTATCAACACCTTGACCCTGGACTTCTGACCTTCACAACTGGGAAAGATTTAATTTTTGCTACTTTAGCCACCCAACTTGTTACAGCTGATGTAGGAACCTGTCTAGGTAGGGAGCTCCACCGTGGCAGCCACAGCCATGAAGCTCTGCCACAGTAGTGTCAAAGCAGTGTGGACAAGATGTGAGCATGTGGGCATAATAGTGTTCTAATAAAAACTTTATTTGCAAAAAGGGATGCTAGGACAGGTTTGACCCACAGGCTGTAGACTGACAACCCACGTTATGAGGTGGTGATCGTCATACCTGATCATCACCCTCTAGAACATACGTGTACTGAAAACAAGGGGTATGTCTTATATCTTAGAATCTATAACTGAAGGGTCTCAAATTCTAAGTCTAATAGTGACCAGGCAGGTAAATTAAAGGAATGAAGTGGCCTGGATGAAACAGTGAAAGTGTCATCTAATGAGGGCAACTTCTACTCAGCTCCTGGCGATTATTGCCATGTAGCCCCCTGCCCCAACTTGGCCAAATAAATAATATCTGGGGTTCAGATTTAGTCTCTGGGCTACAATCTTCCAAGTTAGCACAACCAATGCCTGGCACAGCACACAGTAAATACTTTGTCGAATGAATCAATGTACTCACAAATACCAACTTTCTAACACCAAGTAATGAGGATATTGTAAGTATATTTGTAGGCATATAAATTCAGCATGTGACAGAGACAAAAATATTAATGGTTATAAAATTGTACACTTTAAATATGTGAATTTTATTGTATGTCAATTATACCTCAAGAGAACCGTTTTTAAAAAGAGATAAACTAAGGGCAAGAGTATAAATGGAAAAAAAAGCATTAATGGTACAAACCATAAAAATATAAAAATGAAGTTTCTGTCTCAAATCAAATTCTGAGCTGGCATGGTGGCTCTGCTCACTGAAATGTGGGGACGAGCCTCCCCCCCCTTTTCCTAAGGAGTTGCCTTTGTCCACGTAGGACAAAAGGGCACACTACCACGTGTGTATCCCAAACTGTGGACGGTGGAAGGAGGGAGGCAAGAACAGATCCCTTTTCTTTGAAGATACCACCGGGAAGTTGTCCACAAAATTTCTTCTCACATTCTAAAGGAAAGAAGACCTATACCTCTCTGCAAAGGAGGGTGGACAATGTAGTCTCTACTCTGGGAAGCCATGTCCCAGGTAATGGTTGAGGGTTCTTTCACTATGGAAGAAGGGGAGAATGGATGCTGGGGGACAACAGAAAGTATGTAGTGAAACCATGACATAATTTACATACTGAGAGCAATAGAAAAATCTGGCTTAAAAACTGCAGCAAATCAGACCCGTTTCCCACTGGGACATAATAGGTCATGTCAGGCTAACGCTCTACCGCAACACCTAGAAAAGGCCAAATAAATTCTAAAAATCAGATTTTTAGAAACCTCAGTGAACCATGGGAGCAATAAAAACTGCATTAGTCTTCTCAGGCTTCCATAACAAAATACCTTAGACCTGGCGGCTTAAACAACAGATATTAATTTTCTCACAATTCTAGAGGCTGGAAGTCCAAGATCAGGGTGCCAGTATGATCAGGTTCTGAGAGACATCTCATTCTGTCTTGCAGATAGCTGCTTTTTTGTTGTGTGGTCACATGGCCTTCCCTTGGTGCATGCTCATGAAGAGGGAGAGGAAGAGCAAGCTCCTTGGTGTCTCTGCTTATAAGGGTAAAGTAATCTCATAATGAGGGTCCCACCTTCATGACATCATCTAACACTAATTATCTCCCAAAGCCCCATTTCCAGATACTATCACATTGGGACTTAGGGCTTCAACATATAGATTTTGTGGGGAACAAATCATTTGGTTGATAACAAGGACTATGTGAATAGGATGCATTTATAGAGAGCAAAGAAATTTCCCAGATGACTGCCAGCCACCAGCTCTCCTTTCCTTGGAAGCATTGCTGATCCTGGGTTCAGGATAAAGGTCTGGCTTAGCCAAAAGGAGAGCCTCTGCTCAGGGAAAAGGAAACAAGTAAGCCTTTAAGATCACGGGGGCTTAGCAACAAATTGGAGATGTAGAGAGCCCCAAAGGCACGGGGAATTCTGGGGCTATCTGGACATTTGGGGAGTTAGGCTCCTACAAAGCAAAGCGAAGTCTCCTGCAGTTTCACACACTTGGGAAGGGGGCCTGTCTCAAGCACTTAGCTGGTTTCCACATCATAGATATTTGCTGTACTTTGAACAGGGGTCTTCTTCCAAGGGTGATTCCTGAGGAGGGACCAAACTATGTTCTGTCAGCATGAAATACTCCCAGCAAGAGGAAGGTAAGTATCTCCCTTCTCAAAGAAGAATCTTGGTACTACACTACACCTGCCCCCCCCCCCCACACACAATAGAAGTTAGAAGATTATTGATGAAATCTTTAGAGAACTAACATAAAATGACTTCCAACTTATAACTCTATATTCAGTGAAAATATCTTTTAGCAAGGATGATGAAACAAGCACATTTTCAGACTAACAAAATTAAGGGAATTTGTTGATAGAAGGCATTCCCTAAAGGTAAATTAAAGAAATATCTTCAAGCAGAGAGAAAATGATCCCAAATAGTAACGTGAACATGCAGAAGGGAATGAAGAACACTAGAAAGGGAAACTAAATCAGTAAATACAAATATGAACTCTGCAAAATAATAATCATAACATCACATGAGGTTTGCATTATATGTAGAACAGTAACACAAAGTGAGAGATAGGCAACAGTCAACATTACAATTTGTATTAGTCTATTGTAAGGTAAGAATGTATATCGGATATCTAGGAGAATCAGTATATGAATAGTTAATGACAAAAATTACAAGATAATAGAAGGGATAAGTGGAATAATACTTTTTAAAATGTCTGATTAGTCCTAAAGAGGGAAATAAAATAGAAAAAGAGTAACATAATACAGCTTTAATAGAAAATGAATGGCGTCATGGTATATATAAATTCAACCATGCAAGTAATTACATTAAGTATAAATGAACTAAATACACCAAGGTTTATGGTTGTCAGGTTGGATTAGTCAACAACTATATTTTGCTTAAAGAGTCACACTAAAGATAAAAAGAGACCACAGAACGCAACAGAAGAGTTGACAGCAAAAGAGCAACAACAACAAAAAGCCACGAAAACACTCAATGAAAGGTAGTATATCTGTACTAAAATCAGAGTAGATGTAATGCAAAAAAGCATTACCACAGATAAAGACAGAGATTTCATAATTATAAAAGGGTGAATCCAGCAGGAAGCTATTACAATCCTAAATTTGTATGTACTCTGTAACAGAACTTCAACCATTGAAGCAAAATGGGCAGAATTAAAAGCAGCAATGGACAAATCCGTACTCTTAATGCAAAACTTTAGCATACTTCATTAGCTCATAAAATAGTCTAACAAAAAAAATCTGTAAAAACATACCACAATTGACCAACTTGATCTAACTGGCTTCTATAGAATATTACATCAAACAATGATAGAATGCACCTTCTTTTCAAGTGCAAATAGATCTTTTATTGAAATCATAAAGAAAGTCTCAACGAATTTGAAAACAATTAAAGTCATTGATAGTTTGCTATTTTTCCACAATGGCATCAAAGTAGAAATCAATAATAAAAATATAACTAGAATAATGCCAACTACTTGACAATTCAAACACTTCAACAACAATTAACTTGACAATTTAGGTGAAATGTATAAATCCTTAGAAAAATACAACTTATCAAAACTGTCAGAAGTAGAAAATCTGAATGGTTCAATATCTATTAAAGATGGTCAATCCATTATTTAAAATCTCCCCCAATGAACATTCTAGGCCCACATGGTTTCACTTGTAAATTCTTGAAAAAATTTACGGAGAAGAAATAACACAAGCCTTGCACAAACTCTTCTGGAAAACAGAGAGACAACTGTTTTTCAAATGCAACTTTTATAAGACCAATACAACCACAATTGCAAAACCTGACAAAGGCATTTCATGAAAGGAAGAGTTACAGGTCAGTCTCTCAAATGCCTCTCAAATGATCTGCCTCAGGTCTTTAACAAAATTTTAGACATTTGAATCTAGTGACATATAAATTAAAATTATTCTGGAATTCCAGATTCGTTTAACATTTAAAAATTAACCCACTCATATTGACTAAAAAAAGGAGAAAGTTTATATGACTATTTCAATAGTTACAGAGAAACAATTTGACAAAATTTATCTCTCCCTCATTTATAATATATTAAAAAACAAACAAACAAACAAACAAACTCTGAGCCTGGGTGGCTCAGTCGGTTAAGTGTCTGACTTTGGCTCAGGTCATGATTTCACAGTTCATGGGTGGGTTGGAGCCCACATGGGGCTCTCTCTGCTGTCAGCAGAGAGCCTGCTTCAGATCCTCTGTCTCCCTCTATCTCTGCCCTTCCCCCACCTGCGTACTCTCTTTCTCAAAAATAAATAAACATTAAAAAAAAAAAAACTTCCCAAACTGGGAATAAAAGACAACTTTGTCAAACAAATAAAGAATATTACAAAAAATCAACAGCAAACATCATACCAACAGGTGAAATACTGAAAGCTTTCCTTCTAAGATTGGGAACAAGGCAAGAATGCCAGCTATTACTACTTGTATTCAATATTTTTCTGGAGGTCCTAACCATTGCCATATATTTTAAAAGACATTAGAATTTGAAAGGAAGAAAACAGGCTGTCAGTATTTGTAAACTGCATGGTTATATTCCACGAAAATTCAAAAGAATCCATAAACCATTTGAACTAAGAATTGAAATCTGCAATGTTGTTAGATAAAAGATTATTTAAAAACCATTTGTATTTCTATATGCCACTCACAAGGAGGAAATTATATTTTAAAAGGTATTATTTATAATAGTATCAAAATATAAACTATAGAGGAATAATTCTAACAAAAGATTTGCAATGCCCAAACATTAAAAAGTATAAATATTCTTGAGGGAAACTAAATATATAAACACATTTAGAGATTAACTTTTAGTATTTAAAAAGCTCAATATTGTAAAGATGTTAATTCTTCCCAAAATAATCTATAAATTAACACTATCACAGGGCACCTGGGTGGCTCAGTTGGTTAAGCATCTGACGCTTCATCTGGCTCAGGTCATGATCTCAAAGTTCTTGGGATGGAGCCCTGCATCGGGCTCTGTGCAGACAGTGTGGAGCCTATTTGGGATTCTCTCTCCCTCTCCCTCTGCTCCTCCCCTGTGCTCTCTGTCTCTATCTTTCTCTCAAAATAAATAAATAAACTTCAAAAAAACAAAACAAAACAAAACAAAACCACTATCCCAATTAAAATCCCAGCAGGATTTTTTTTTTTTTTAAGAGAGGCCAACCAGCTGATTCTAAAATTCAGATGGAAATGCACAGGGTCAAAGATATCTAAGGTAACTGAAGAGGAAGAGCAAAGCTGGAAGATTCATTGTATCTGAGAACAAAACCCATCATTAAGCTATAGTAGTGAAGAACTCATGGAATTGACACTAAGTTATATTAAAGTAACCAATGAACTAGATTAGAGAGCCCACACATAAATGGTCACCTGATTCATGACCAAGGCCATAATGCAATGGGTGAAAGAAAAAAATGTTCAATAAATTTTGCTGGATGAATTGGAGATGTGAAAATATATATGTATGGACTCCTTTCTCTACTATTACTCAAAAATTAATTCTAGATGGATCTCAGAATTAAATGTGAAAATTAAATAAAGCTTTTGGAGGAGAGCATAGGAGGACATCTTCATGACCTTGGAGGGGGTGGAGATTTCCTAAGCAAGACACAAAATGCACTAACCATAGAGAAAAATCCCCATATGTATATGTAACAAAGGACTCATATCCAGAACACATGCAAACTTGCATTAATCGTAAGGCAGACAACCCAAGGGTGAAATGAAGGAAAGATATGAACAGATGCTTCACAAGACAATATCAAATATCCAAAAAAAGTGTGAATGAGTGCTTCCACCTAGTTGGCCACTGGCGCTTGGCAACTAAACCACAATGAGGTTATCACTACTGTGAAGCACACAGAGGCCGGCCTAACCAATGCTGCTAGGATTCGGGGTGCTGGTTACCCCAGGGGGGGAAAGGACGAGTACTTGATAGGACTACAAAGGAGTGTTCTGGGGAGAGGGAGTTGCTGTTTCTTGATCTGGATGCTGGTCACATGAGTGTATCTAGTTGTGAGAATTCATAACGATTTACACTTACAATATGAAAAATTACTACCTGTCTATTCATCTCTAATAAAAAGTTTAAACTAATCTAACAACTCATTTTCAGAGAGGAATTACACTAGACAGTAGAGACTGAAAAACACTACTTATTTTCACCTTATAATAGTCATGTTCCAAAGAAGCTGTCTTTTAAAAAAAAAAATGTTCATTTATTTTGAGAGAGAGAGAGAACACACAAGCAGGGCAGGGGCAGAGAGAGAGAGAGAGGGAGAGAGAGAGAATCCTAAGCAGGCTTCATGCTGTCAGTGCAGAACCTGCCTGGGGGCTCGATTTTACGAACCATAAGGTCATGACCTGAGCCAAAATTAAGAGTTGTATGCTTAACTGACTGAGCCACCCAGGCACCCAAGAAGCTGTCTTTTTAAATGACCTTATGATTAGGAGCCACCTAGTAAAATACATCTTTTAGCATAACCTGGGGAATCAGTCCTGTATTGCTGGGGTTGGGAGGGGTGGAGGGAGAGGGCAAGGAGGGAAGCAATCCTTCTTCCTTATAAGAAGTATTTCTATAGCCAGGGCACCTGCATGGCTCCGTCAGTTAAATGTCTGATTTTGGCTCAGGTCATGATCTCACTGTTTGTAAGTTTGAGCCCTACCTTGGGCTCTGTGCTAACAGTTCAGAGCCTGGAGCCTGCTTTGGATTCTGTGTCTCCCTCTCTCTCTGCCCCTCCCCTGCTTGCTTGTGCTCTCTCTCTCTCTCTCTCTCAAAAGTAAACAAGTATTAAAAAATTATTTCCATAGCATATATTTTATTTTCAAGTTCAATTCTCTCTTGCCTATAGTTATAAGTGCTCTCTTTTCCTTCTTTGCTTCTAAAAACAAAATTTTGCCTAAAATTGTAGAATAAAATTGCCTATGTATTCTAGGTCCTAGAAAACAGGCCCTATTTTGACAGAACATCAGTTCCATAATTGATCTGTCACATAATTACATAATTCAATCTCATTATCTAACAATCCCGCTATTTTAACTGTATCTTTTTCTGTATATTTTATTCCATAGCAACATGCTTTCTAGCTCTCCCACAACCATTTCATTTAAGGGCGATGTCTCAAAGGTTTCTCTTCACATAATAAACTACCAAGAAAAAAAAGGGCTTTGGGGCGCCTGGGTGCCTCAGTTGGTTAAGTGTCTGACTTCAGCTCAGGTCATGATCTCGCAGTTTGTGGGTTTCAGCTCCACCTCAGGCCCTGTGCTGACAGCTCAGAGCCTGGGAGCCTGGTTAGGATTCTGGGTCTCCCTCTCTCTCTGCTCCTCCCCCACTCATGCTCTATCTCTCTCTCTTTCCCAAAAATAAATAAACATAAAAAAATTTAAAAAGAAAGAAAAAGGCTTGAAGCATTCAGGCACTGAGAACCTTCTAGCATACTAGTCATTTATTGCACATTCAGCAATTCGTTTTTGAGAGCCCTCAGGGTGCCAGACAACGATGGAGGCACCAGAGATACAATGGAATCATGGGCAAGCATGTTGATTCTGTATTTAGGCAGTTCCGAGTTTGAATCCTAGCTGCTTCTGTGGAAATGATCTGTGTACTTTACCTCTCTATGACTCAGTTTACTCATTTATAAAATAGGGATACCAGTAATGCCTTTCTCCTGGGTTTGTTAGGAAGGTAAAATAGCATATTATGTGAAAATCACTTAGGGCCATCCTTGGCACAGTTGATACACTTGATACTTGTTAGTAAGCACTTGGTAAGCACTTGATACATATGACATGCTATTACCAGAAGAGATGTCAACTGATGATTTTTGCCAAATTGCCTGTTGACAAACTTCACTACCACCATGACTGCCTGCCATGTCTTCTCACCCAGCCACCCAACCCACGTTAGCAAGGAAATGACCAACACATTGGACTAGCAGCCAGGACTGTGGCACTGGAAAGTCCTTAATCCATACCAGCTCCCTGTCCTTTACGAATGAGGACACTAAGCCCAGAGATGTTGCCCAGCTTGAATAGAATCTCACACAACTAATTAGGGGGGGTGAAGTCGGCATTAGCCCTTGGGTCTCCACATTCCTAGTCCAGGCAGTGGGCTGGAAAAACCCACACGCTGGAAGACTGGTGCATTCTCTCCTACTGCTCACGTTTGACCCCACCAAGGGGAACAAGTAAGTCATAATCCTCCTAGGTGGTGGGGGCGCAGGGCACCTTGCGGTAAATTGTCTATTTTTAGCCTCTATATATGGCCTCCTCTCGGCACACTCACTCAGGCTAACCGGCTGCTGTGGGATTTAAGGCACTCTCCACAGTGTTGCTTGGTGGTTGCCATGCCAACAAAATTTAACAGAAATAGAGTTTTCTAGTAGATTATTCTGGCAGAGGCTTTAAAGCCAGATTAGAGCTCCAACTCTGAAGCTTTAATGATGCAAGCAATTAGTGATGGAACATAGTAGGCATGCCTCTATTATAGCTGTTGAAAAACAGAATACATAAATGCAATGAGATGCATTAGGGAGATGCAAATGTAGCAGCAGAGAACTTCTCTGCTACTTACAGTCAATACTTAAAGTCAGTCTGGAGCAAGTTTACTCATATCATCCCTCGATTTTCATAATTACTTGACACACCGTGTGAAATGATTTGTCTGATGGCAAAGGACTGCCTCTGATTTCAGGCCTCTTATTAGCTCTGCAACTCAGGGGCCCAACTGCACACAGATGCTTGTTGCAGACATGGAAAAGGTAACAGGAATCTGATCTGGCGTCCTGCTTTTATCTGGGCAGCTTATTCACAGTTGAGACGGTCTGTGTCTGGTCCTTCTAAAGTCACTTTTTGGCAAATGCAAGCACTGTATTTAATAAAATGCATTTTTCATTTAAAAAGCCTCTGTGTTTCGACAACCCTGTGTTTGAAAGGCTGTCCCTCTGGCCACAATGAGTGAATGCTATTAGATAAAGTGAGGGACAAGGCAGCTCGTAAATCTCTATTCCGTTCCCAGTAAATTCCCACTCCTTTGCGGCAAGGATTCTCTGACAACCCAGCCAGATCGTAGTCTCTTTCCCTTCTCTATGAAATCTGTTTTCCTTATTACTCATTTGGCCTTATTCCCTCCTTCCTCCTTGCCTATTCTTCCATTCTGCCCATTCTCTTTTCCTCTACCCATCCCTCCCTTCTTTCACAATCGCACGGAAAGAGTACAGGCTTTTGGAGTCAAAACAATGCAATTCCTTATTATCTCTGATACTTATCAGTGGTGTGACCTTCAACAACTTTCATTACATCTAGAGTAGCATTTCCCCTTGTGCTACCCATGTCTGTCTTGAATGCTTATTTAGTAGTGGATTGTGTCTCAGACTTTAGTGGACATAAGAGTCACCTGGAGATAGGTGCAGATTCTCAAGACCCACGCCCACAGAGTCCAAGTCAATGGGTCTAAGTCCCAGGCATCTGCATTTTAGCAAGCTTCCCAGACTTCAAGGGCCCTACTTTATGAAACCCACTGGATATGCTCATAAACACTTAGTAGCATGAGACATGTTGTAAATATTCCAAAGTTGGATGCCATATGATCATTATTCATTCAGGAGACATTCATAGAACATCTACTGTGTACCAGGCAAGATACCAGGCCCTGTAGATATGTCCCTTTTAATTCCTCTTACTATGAATTTAACTTGTCCTATATGTATGCCTTGTCCATCCCACTAGATGTAAGTTTCTGAAGGACAGAGTAAAGCAGCATAATGTGGTATAAAAGAACATAAATATTAGAAGACATGAATTCTAATCCTGATTCTATTATTTACTAGCTATATGACTTCAGGCAAGTCATTTTATATCTCAGAACTTTATTTTCTTCTTCAGAAATTGGAAAGGCTATGAGAATAGTGGCTAAAAATAAAAGTCTGGAGTTTGGAGTCCCGGCTCTAATACCCTCTAGGTGTGTGATCTCAGGAAAGTTACTTAACTTTTTTGAGCCTCAGTTTCCCCTTAAGTAGATAAGGAATTCAACATTCATTCCTTCAACAAATAGTTACTGAGCACTTTGTATATGACCAACACCATGGTAGGTACTGAGAATACACTGGAGAGTAATTCAGACGGGGTCCCTGACTCATGTAGCTTATGAGTCAATAGAGGATACAAATATTAAATAGGTAACTATACAAAAAATTCCACTGTGATAAATTCTGTTGTGATAAATTTTACTAGCAGGAGCTAACCCAGCAGGATCAGGGAGGACCTCCCGGGAGAGGGGACACATAAGCAGAGTCCTGAAGGATAAGTAGACATTAGCCTGAGAAGAAGGACCTGAGATGGAAAAACTGGACTCTCAGAGAAGTAAAGGGATGTCAATGCGCTTAAACTGAGTGTACAAGGTTCCCCCTCCCTCACAGGTGTTGGAAAGATAAAATGAGATTATAAAGTGCTCAGCACAAACATAATGATCAGGGAGATAACAAACCTTTTGGTTTGTAGATAATGTATGAAAAGTACTGTGTAAAGGAGAGGTTCTCAAAACTAGTATTCATCAGAATTACCTGTAGGACTTGTTAAACCACAGATTGCTTGCTCCCACTTGGGAATTTCTGATTCAGAATGTTTGGTGTGAGGCACATGATTTGCATTTTGCATTTCTTTTTTATTTATTTATTTAAATGTTGATTTATTTTTGAGAGAGACAGAACATGAACAGGGGAGGGGCAGAGAGAGGGAAACACAGAATCCAAGGCAGGCTCCAGGCTCTGAGCTGTCAGCACAGAGCCTGATGTGGGGCTCAAACTCACGAACCGTTAGATCATGACCTGACTTGAAGCCAGACACCCAACAGACTGAGCCACCCAGGAGCCCCTACATTTTGCATTTCTAACTAGTTACCTCAGGCAGCTCAGGCTGCCATTGGACATGCAAGGACACCCCCTGAGAACAACTGGTGTAAACTAGAAGGTCCCAAATGCCTTCCATCAAAGTTGAATCTCCCACAATGCTCAGCTCTACATCCTGTATAGTACAACCTCTCCACAATTACCTGATACTATTCTGGGCACTTTTAGGGTGACAAAAAGGACCTTGAAAATCCCCATCCTTTTATTTTTACAGGGAAGGAACTCAAGGACCAGAAGCCAGGAAGCTGCCTGAGAAATGGGAGGAGCCTGAACCCTAGAGATTTTTTTTTTTTCTCAAGAGCTACTTTTGGCACATTTTGTTGTGGGGCGCTCACAAGGCAGCCCCTGAGAGAGGCTCACCTGTATTTCCCTCGCATCAGCTAGATGACCAAGATGACTCCGCTTTCGCTTACATGTACATTTATTTCACCCTTACAAATGTTTTACTAAGTGACTCGATTTTGGGGATAAACATATTAAGAGAGTCACCAGATAAATTCAATGCAATATAACCTTTTCCAGAGAGAACGCACCCCAGCACAACCGCCTCTATCACCCTTTAGGTGGAGATGAGTCCACATTCGTTCCCCTTCCCTGTAGGCTCCTCTCTTGTACGTGAAATAGCAGCACTGATTTTATCTGTGTAGGGTTGTAGGTCTGGGTCAGAGAGTGTGCTCATCACCTCGTTTCAACCTCATCACCATATTCAGAGGTAGGTCCTCATTATCTCCATCTCACAGATGAGAAATCCAAGGCACAGAAAAGTTTAACTTGGTGCAGGTCTTAGAAGTCAGGCTTTGAGTCCTAGAATTAGGACTTGAATCATGTCTGACTCCAGAGCGTGGGTTCTTAAATACACTGATGTGATGATTCGTTTGCCCAAAGTAAATAAAGAAACAAAATCTAAGATACTTACTGAGATGTTTACAATGCAAATAAAATCGGCGTGGAAAGCACTAAGTAAGCGCCCAGAACAGAGACACCCTTAGGAGTCAAGAAGATGCATTGAAATAACTCTACAGATGAACAGAATCTCTTTGCGACAAGAAAACTCAGCAGTAACTCTTATCCTGGTTTCACATTTCAAGAATTTGCCTAGGAATACACCAAAACAGGCTTAAAAAAAAAAAAAAAAAGCTGAGTCATCAGGGTCTTTCAGAAGGAAAGAAACCTCTTTAGGTTGGGAAATTTTGGCTCCTGCGGGGAGGGGCGAAGACTGAGTGCCTGGGGACTAAGGGAGGGAGGAGGCGTGTCCACCAGAGATTGGGTGCGGGGGCGGGGGGGCTTCTCGCCTTATTTCTTCACAACCTTTATACTTTACTAGATTTAGTTCTGCCGGTTAACTTAGCACCAGGACGCTCGGCTGGTACCGCTAGAGTAGATTAGGTTATTATTTTGGGACATGCTCGGCCCCGTTTTTTAGGACGAAGAGGTCCTAAAACGAATACCTGGACCTTCCTGCAGGCAGATCCGCGAACATACCCAGCCATGCCTCATCTTCACCCACAGTCTCCCGCTCCCCAGTAACTGTAAAGTGCAAAAAAGCTTGCCAGGGCCTGCAGAAAGCGCAGCGCCTCGGAGCCTGGCACGCTTTTCCCCTTCCCTCCCCCGGGGAGCGATCCCAGCAGCTCCCCGCGTGATGTCAGTGGGATCCTGAGCCCCATCCGCTCCACGGCTGGGGGGCGGGCAGACCGTGCTCCCGCACGCCGGGCAGAGCGCTCCAGGCCTCCCCCGCCCCGGGGTCCCCGGCAGCCGCGCGCGCCGCCCCCGCCGGCCCGCGCCACGCTCCGCCCTGGACGCCGCTGGTCCCGGCGCGGGGGTGCGCGGGGGGTGGGAGCGGGCCCCGGCTCAGCCTGATTTACGGCTCTGCTGAAAACCGCTTCGCTCCCGCAGCAGCAGCACCGGCCGCGGCGGCAGCAGCAGCGGCTGCAGCTGCAGCAACAAGTCGGGTAAGTGGCCGCAGCTGGGCTTCTGCGCCTGCGGCCCGGCCCGCGGGGCGCGGCGGAGGGGGCCGGCGCAACCGTCCCGGGCTGGGGAGGGGGCCTGTCGCCTCCACGCGGCCGGGAGTTGGGCGCGCGGCCCCCACTTGCGGAAACTCGTGCGCGCATGTATCCACTCTGGCGCCTGGGGCCGGCCCGCGGCGGAGCGGGGGCGGGGGGAGCCGGGACCCTCCGTGCAGCGCCTTTGCCAGCTGCCCGGCTCAGGCAGAGGAAATTGGGACTTTTCGGCCAACCCTGTGGACTGGGGTTCCCGCTGGGCCCTTGAAAGCAGGAGTACTCCCAGAGCGCGTGATAACCCGGTTCCCCATTCAGGGATGCCACCCCTTTCCCATTGCCACCTGGAATCCAGACTTCCCTTTCCTGGGCCTTTTGGGCCAGGCTGTGCATCCTGTGTCCACAAAACTGGTCGTTAAACAGCCAGGTGTAGCACAGAAAGAGGTTCCCCTCTCTAGGGGGCCAGAGGCTTATTAACCTGGAGGCTTTGCCTAGCTGGCTGGGGACCATTTGCGCCTCTGCTTTTGAGGAGGTTGAGGGCCCAATAACAACACTTTACAGTGTTGACCCTTAGCTGAGCTTCCTCTCTTGGGGGCCCAATGCTTGTTACATTTAAGCAGAAACCACTCCTGAAGGGAATATGTGTGCCCTGTTTGCAGAGTAGGGTTGCTACCAGTCATCTGTTGCTAGGGCTAAGATAATAAATTCCTTCAAGGAAACAAGAACTCACTAAAGAGTTACGCTGATACCTGCATGGTTCAAACATTGGTCATCTCTAGAGGTTATCCTATGAAAACAGGATCACAGAGAAAAATCCATTGAGCGCATGGTATTTTTATAAAGGCTTGGCCACGGCCATGGCCCCACTTGGATCAAAACATAGCTGATATCTTGAGATCCCAAATGTCAGTAAATCTGGAATATGGGGGACAATGATAACATTTTGGTTTATGTCATCACAACAATAACTAAAGGCAAAATCTCAGGTTGAAAAATTTCCAGCTCATTGTGTGCTTAATGCCACTACGTCTAGCTTGAGTGATATTTTTCCTATGCTTGAAGAAAGATCGCTGAACTTGCATTCTCAGGACAAATGTTGACAACTCATGTGAGTTTTCCTCACGTTTGGAATTCATGCTTATCAGGATTGTATCCATAAAATAGGGCACAGGTTTGCAGTTAGCGGTACTAAATTCAGGAGGGCAGGAAACTTGAATTCCACTTCTGGATCTGTCATTTACCATTTGGCTTTGAATTAATTACTTTACCTCTTTGCTTCAGTTTTCATATCTGCTAAAAGAGAATGTTACCCACCTTTTTTTTCCTTTTTTTTTTTTTTTTTTTTAATCCTGGGTGGGGTTGGCAAACTTTTTTTGTAAAGGTCAAGTAGTAATTTTGGCTTTACCAAAATAGTCTCTGTCTCAACGCCTCACTCACCTTTGTCTTTAGTGCAAAAGCAGCATTAGACAATACAGAAATGAGTGAATGTGGCTGGATTTGGCCCACGGATCACAGGTTTTTATTTTAATATAAGATACTATATGCAAAAGTAATTTGAAGCCAAAAGTTCCTGCCCTCATGGACATGGGTGGCAACAGGCATTTCAGTAGGCATTTTTTAAACAGACATGTAAACTACCTGTTTCATTTGGCCCTGCCCAGGACTTGAAGAGTAATGCAACAGAAGGCTTTTGAGGAAAGCAGATACCCCTGGCAGGAGTCCTTTGAGAATGTTGCTGTGTGCCTGCCATTCCGCTGTCCGAGGTGTGGAGACCATACCAGATTTAGAAGCCTGTCTTCGCTGAGGGCCCATCTGGAATTCAGTCACAGCTACCAGGAAAGAACCCTCTTGACAAAATGCAGCCTCTTTCCATCCCTCAAAGACACAGACCTAGTCACTTCCGCAGAACCCCTGAAACAGGGAAAATTGCAGAGCACTGGCAACGTGGTGAAGCAGAAACCGAGCTATGTTAACTTGTATAGCATTTCACACGAACACTCCAAGGACAGGAAGCCGTTCGAGGTGGTGGCAGAGCGGCCAGTGTCCTACGTGCAGACCTACACCACGGTGGACCTGCATGCGGACTCACTGGAGGGGCCACGGGCCAGTCCCGGCCTGCCCACCTCGGACACCAAGGCCGCTTTCGAGGCTCACGTCAGAGAAAAATTCAACCGGATGGTCGAGGCCGTGGACAGGACCATCGAGAAGAGAATCGATAAACTCACCAAAGAGTTGGCCCAGAAAACTGCCGAACTGCTGGAAGTTCGGGCAGCCTTTGTGCAGCTGACGCAGAAAAAGCAGGAGGTGCAGAGGCGGGAGCGGGCCCTGAACCGACAGGTGGATGTGGCCGTGGAGATGATTGCAGCGCTTAGGCAGCGCCTGACCGAGTCTGAGGAGGAACTGCTCAGGAAGGAAGAGTAAGTGGTGCTGTGCCATCGCTCTAGGCACCTCCCCCCAGCTTACAAGCACATCTAAGGCGAGGTTTGGTTTTTATTACTTGCAGGTACCTTGGCTGCATTTCTCACTGATACAGTTGAACTTGGGAGGCACAAGGCCTTTTGATAGTATATACCCTCTCTGTGTAGAGTCTGCAGCCCAGCAGCAGGAAAGTCAAAATACTTTTAGTTCTTTCTTGCCTTAGAAGCTACAGAACATTTTTAGCGAGAGCAGTAGCACTCTCTCCATGGTGGGATCCAGCACCAGCTGGGGAGTGGGGGGGAGTTGAACGTGAAGGCAGAGAGGGGCCCTAGGGGAGCCAGTCCTCCTTGATAGGCTCCATGCAGTCGAGTCAGGAACAAGAGATGCTGTCTTACTCAAGTGTAAAAATATGCTGTAAATACCAGTGGTTCTGGCTTCTTTGCCATTTTGGATTATCTGCTAGTGTTAATTAACTGCGAATCCATTTAATTATAGTTTTTATTTGGAAGAAGCAGATATTAGGAAACCCAGAGGAAACTTCCTGATACTACTGACTTCCATGACTTAAGTTTGAGAATTTTCTTTTTGTAAAATGGTACGTGATACTAGAGTAGGTCAGGCCTGCTTGCAAAGAGTTGACAAGCTATTACTTTAAAAAACATCATACTTGGGAAAGCATTTCCTTATTAATTATGGCATTCACTCAAACTAGAAAAGCATACATAACAGTGCAGTGTATTTCCCAAATGCGGAGTGTTGGATTGAAATTTAAATGGAGGTTCAGAATTCGTAGAATCAAAGGGCATACAAATTGGCACTCTAAGACAACCTAGAAGGAAGATTTCAAGTAATTTAGATTATATTATAGAGGTGGACTTAATTTCATACTCTCTTTGCCCACTGGCACTCTTCTATCATGCATTGCCTCTTAAAGTGTAGTAATTAAAGCTTCCTTCATTTGGCAAGAGGATAAGAAACCGTGTGTATTAAAGAGATCATCACCCAGTATCACTAAATGCCTACATTTGACCTACAGGGAAAGCCTGCTCTGATCAACTAGAAATTTTTTTAATTACAGAGTGAGGACAGATTTGAGTTAGCCACTGATTTATTTGCTTTTAGGGAAATGATCTCTAACAAAAAGTTTCTCTCTTGGCGTGGGGAGTTTCCTGGTGGGAAGTTAGTGCCAATACCCATTATGGCCACCAGGGTGATTAATACTGCGTCACTGGAAAAATGGCAGATGGGTTCCCCTATGTGCAAAGAAAAGCTTAGAATTACATTTGTGGTATTTCTGTTTGACTGACGAGCAGTGAATTTAAAAGGAAAACAAACTAACTGCACATATTTATTGTCATGTTTTATTTATTAATTACACAAGTCAAAATGAATGTGGGATTTGGGCCGATGGATGGCAGGGAGGATCAGATAGTTAGATCTAGGTTGTTGGCAAGGTTCTAACTTTTATTTTGGGTTGTGGGTTCAAGAGTGCTTTCTTATTAAAAATATGTGGTTAACTGACTTGGTGTAAAGTGGGCCATGCATGGATCAGTTGTAGTAATGTTAATCCAGTGTGGTCACCTGAGGACCAATTGAAAAAGTAATCCATACTTGGAAAAAAAGATTTAACAGGGTGGAAATGCTTGTACTAAAAGTCTCCCTCTTCTCCAAGCATACCCTACTCCTTCCTCCAGAGACAGCCACTGTTTAGCTCCGTGAATGTCCTTCCAGACCTTTCCTGTGTACATACAGCCCTTTGTACTTTATATGCAGAGAGAATTATTTTCCCAAATGGAATCATGGCACATACTGTTCTACCACTTATGTGTGGAGTTTGCTTTTAACATAGTATGTTGTAGGCATCTTTCATGCACTAAATATAGGATTATGTCATTCCTTTTGGCTATTGCATGGTATTCTGTGGTGTGGCTGCTTCATGGCTGATTTCATCAGTTTGCTATTAATGAATACACGGTTTTGTTCCATTTCCCTGGTATTAAAAATAATGCCTCCCTTAACATCCTTGTATGTACATCTCTGTTCACATTTTTGTGAATATATTTGGAGATAGATTATGAATTGGTTTTTAGTAGGTCATTTTGGACTATCAGGAAAAAAAATAACATTAAAAAAACCTTTAAATGAAAATACAGTGCAACTGCCTTACACTCTTAAACATAAAATTAACAAAGTCTTCATTTTTTTTAAGCTTTTATTTGGTCTGTCGTATCAGTTTCTGTATTCAGGCCTCAAATAATCACTCTTTCTGTACATAAAATAGCTCTGAAAGGGTCTTGTTTCCATAAAGGACACTGGAGCTCTTGGTCTGAGAGGGTGACTGTGGCCAGCCCCCTCGGAGTCTATAGTGTTCAGCCTCCCTGATGCCCACCCCTGCCCCCAAAATGGGGATGCAAGCCAGCTGCGCAGCTGCCATACCGCTGAAACTGCGTTAATTTGACTGGATTTGCCTGGCTAGGATGTGTGCCTTCCCTCCTCACCATCCCTCACAGAGCTGTGCCTTCCACCGGAGACGTGACCTTTTAGATATGAGAAGACCCTATTTGGCCGTGAACTAACCAGGAACTGCACTGCCCTGCTAACCCCCTCCGAATGAGCTCTCAAGACTCATTTGTGAGAGGAAGTAGGCGGTTACCGTCCGATTCAAAATCGCCTTAAACTCTGGGGACCCTTCGAGACACAGATGGTGTTTTAAAAAAATGCAAACATCTACATGAGGCTCTCTTGCTAATGGATTTCACATGAGGCTCCTCTGCTTACGGATTTGTTTTCTCAACTTTAAAATCCTCTTTTTTTTTGAACTGAAATAAAAGACTCCAGGGCTGCTTCTGCCCTGCAGCCGTCTGCAGGCTGAACCCCTTGGACTGTGGAAGTCCTGTGTATACTCGATGACAGAGGAGATTGTTTGAATAGGCAGCATCTTACACTCTGGTGCTGGTGAGTCTCATTACACATCTGTAGAGAGGTATCTGTATGTTTCTGGAGTGCACATCCAAAAAGGTGTGCCTTGTCTTCACAAAGTCTCTGCCACTTTAAAAAGTCCTATTGAAAACAGGTACTTCCTTATTCAGGAGTATTCAGAGCTATAGGGTAGCACTGCCCGTAATCAGGTAAATCAATCCCAGCCAACCTTGCTGTAAGGTATCCCTTAACAAGAAAGGATAAACTTGGATACTAGCTGATTCGTGGCCGAGTTGGTCACCCAAAGTTTGGAGGACATCAGTGGAATAACAGTAATCCCAAGTTTTCTTGTACCTCCTTCTGCAGATAAGGCTGGAAAGTCCTAATTGAGTACCCGTGATGTGCCCAGCACTGTGCTAGGTATCTATAGGAATATGAAATTCATGCTCTTTTCCCCTGAGGGGCTAACACTCTTCATGGGAAGAGTAAAACGTATCTGTGAACATGTCCGTGTTCAGACCCAAGGTAGTTTGAACAAATGCTTAAATACAAGCCATGGTTTCAAGTTGATAAACCATTAGAGATAAACCATTTTATGTGGCAAGGCCACACTGGGGAATGAGAAGGAAGGCGAGTATTTGCATCGGTGGCCGGGGTGACCAGGGGAGATCGACATTGAAGGGAATAGCAGGGAGAAGGGAGACTATTGGAGATGGCCCCTGAGGAGATCATGTGATTTTGGAACTAGAAGGTACTCCTCGTCTCCTTCAAGATAACGCCCTCATTTTATAGAGGCAGAATATAAGGACCAGCACCGTGGAATGACTCAACCAAAAATTTAGTGGTGGAGCTGAAATTGAAACCAATATTCCCTGTGTCTCTGCTGAGTGCTTTTTTTCCATTAATTCACTGTCTCAGCCAGACTTTTGAAAATGTGGTATTTGCCCAAAGCGTCAAGACTTATGTAATAATGAAGCTGGCCCATTTTGGAATGAGCTTGCTTCTTTGCTGTTTTGAGAGAGCCGCAATGGTGACATCATGTATTTTTCTGATGAGATTAAAGGAAATGTCAGCTGGCATCAAAGGTGGTGGGATATAGGGAAATGCTAGCGTCATAAGTGTGGTTATGATATTAAACTTCTGGAGCACCAGCCCAGGGCTTTTAACTTGCCACAAGGGCTTTTAACTTGACTCTCTGGATGTCCGAGGCCAGTCCAAATGGAGCATGTGCCCCTGCCAGCCCTTGATTATGGTGAGGGGCCTCTTTGTAATTCTACCTAATTTCCATGCTACTCCCTTGCAAGTTACGATAGATATAATCTTTCCCTTCTTCCTTCATTATTTGCCCTGTTCTCGGCTGGGAGTTGGCCAGAAGACAGACCTTCCACTAAGTGCCTGCTGAATGCCAGGTGCTGTTCTAGGTCATACAGTAGGAAACCAAATGAGTCCAGTTTCTGCTTTCATGGCAGGAAGAGACCAGGAGGTAAAATTACACATTTTGATATGATCAAAGAGGCATACAGGGGTAGCCTGCGCCAGGTAATGTGCATTTAGGTTTCTATCCCAAAGCTGGCTATGGGATGCTGGCCTTTTAAAAGTTTGGGGGTGCCTGGGTGGCTCAGTCGGTTAAGCGTCCGACTTTGGCTCAGGTCATGATCTCACAGTTCGTGGGTTTGAGCCCCACGTCGGGCTCTGTGCTGACAGCTCAGAGCTTGGAGCCTGCTTCGGATTCTGTGTCTCCCCCTCTCTCTGCTCCTCCCCCACTCACGCTCTGTCTCTCTCTCTCTCTCAAAAATAAATAAACATTAAAAAAATGTAAAGGTAAGTTTGACTTGGTAACTTGCTTTGCACAGCTAAACCCTCTTGCCACTTAATTACAACATTCCTATTTTTGATCAGCTAAAGCAGTGAGTAGACAACTTGGTCTCCAGATGGATCCATTGCTAGGAAACAGGCCAGGAAAAATCATGTTACACGTAGGGTTCAGTGGGACAGAAAGGGGTCTGTTTGCTCCACATTTTAATGTGTTTAGATAAATGAGGTCCTCTCTTTCCAGGCTGTTTCCCATGAAGATTTACAAACTAATATAGGAAAAGCTAGATGTCAAACATGCCCTTTTATGGATGGTAAAATTTGGAGACCAAGGAAAATATTCAGTTTTTCTGTGTGTCTCACGTTAGTGCATCTTTTTTCTCTCTCTGGACTGAGGGGCTTAGAATGTAGTGTTGACCTACTTATTACCAATAAGAGTAATTTGACTTACTTAGATAGATCTTAATGAGAACTATATACCTTTTGGTTTAGTCAAAGAAGCCGAAGGAGAAAGATGAGGCAAAGGGTCACCAAAAGTAGGGATGACGTGACTTCAGATGGGCTGTGGGTGCAGATTCCACCCTGTGGGGGGCTCCATGGGGTACATCGGAGCCAACCCTGAGCTCCCAAGGTTGCAGCCAGGCTCCCAGCATTGGAAAGGGGTTGACTCCAGCTTCAGGATTTGCCTCGTGGCTGACATTACGGTCTGTCTGAAGGGCTCTGTGATCAATAGCTGGACTATTTTTAGCTAGAGGTATTTTTACCATTTCACATACCTCCAAAGAGGTTCATAAATCAGTAATGTAAAATGAAATTTAAATAACTTGGTAGGGCTTTGCCTTTGGGAGGAGAATATGATTTTAAAGTGTTGTTTAAGAATAGAAGAGAGGCATCAATTTTAGATCCCACCCTCAGCCTTGTGGGAGGTGCCTGTATTGTGGATTACTTTTTGGTTTTATGCCCCAGTACTTGTTGGGAAAAAGATAAAAAGAAACCTCAGGATCTTTTTGTCAGTTACAGAGTTTCAACTAGAGATGTAGTTTTACATTTTGTGCATTCAGCAGGAATTTTTTGCACCCGTATTGTGTGCTGGGCTCATGTTCGATACTGGGGTAGCACAGCGGAAGGGCAGGCAAGGTCCCTGACCTTACAGATCTCACAGTGGAATGGGACAAATGGCATGACTAACCCTCTCTGTAGTGTGCAGTGTGATAGGGGGCAGCGTTCTGCAGGAGAACACAGCAGGAGAACACAGCAGGTTACCTACCCCACACCTAGGCATGTGTGGGAAAGCTTCCTAACAGGAGAGCCCTGAGGTTAGAAGGCTCCTGAAGAGTGGGGACTAGGGAGACGCAGAGGAAGGGACCCCAGTGGAAGAACAGCATGTTCAGAAATAAGAATCTGGTTCACAGGCTGAATGAAGGGAGTTCCCTGGTGCTGGAGCAGAGAGGGAGGTGCTGTGCATTTATGAGGCCCAGGGGGAGCGTGAGGCTACAGGGTGGCCATGAAAGCTGGACACATAGGGAAATAACTATAAATTATAATACATGATGTGATCAGTGTGTTGCCTCTTATTAACAACGCATGGTTCAATGCCTATGTAAAATTGCAGTGAACACTGTGGTGCATTAATGCACATTTCCCTCTATCGCTACATCTGCTTCTGATGTTTATTTTTGAGAGAGAGACAGAGCATGAGTGGGGGAGGGGCAGAGAAAGGGAGAGACACAGCATCTGCAGCAGGCTCCAGGCTTTGGGCTGTCAGCACAGAGCCCAATGCAGGGCTCGAACTCACAGACTGCAAGATCATGACCTGAGCCAAGTTGGACGCTTAACCAACTGAACCACCCAGGTGCCCTTCTTTACACCTGCTTCTAGAGTGGGTTTGTCACATGATAGTATATCTTTGATTTTTTTGAATTATTTTGCTTTTAACCCACCTCAGAAGTAACTGAGGGGTTCAATCTGAAAAAAAAAATGAAATATTATCTGTGTCTCAGACCTTATGGCCACCCTGTAAATGAATGAGCACATGAGGGAACAAATAGTTTTTCTAAATAAAGCTTTGATAGCACTGAAAGGGCTTTTTCACTCATTGCCTCTTTGTTTCTGAATCTCAGGATACTGACAGATTGCTTAGCTCTGTGAATCATTCTGCAGTAAGCTTCAGGCCAGTTTCTTATCCCGTGCTGATACTTTTTCCTTTAGTATCAAATAGTGATTTAAATAAGCGTATTTTCTGCTGAAGCCTAAAACCTTGTATCCTATCATATTTAACTTTTTTTGAGAGAGAGAGCGAGAGAGAGAGAGAGAGAGAGCACACAGACATGCATGTGTGAGCAGGAGAAGAGCAGGGGGAGAGAGAATCCAAACAGGCTCCCTGCTGCTAGCTCAGAGTCCAGTGGGGAGCTCAATCCCATAAACCGTGAGATCATGACCTAAGACGAAACCAGAGTGGGACGCTCAACAAACTGAGACACCCAGGTGCCCTATATTTAACTTTTTAAAAAATATGTATATGAGAAGCCAGCAATGGGCCTGTAAGTGGCCTAGAGTCTGCTAGTTTCCCTGAAGCTGGTTTGTATCCACAGCTTGACTGGATTTCACTCAGGTTTGCCTTTATCTTCTCTCCCATCTGGCCTTCCAGCCTTCTCACTGTTCTAAGTCACAGGGTTTAAGAACCTAAAATAAAACCACACAAGTCTCTTCTTCTTCTTCTCTCTGATGGCATCATATTATTCTTTTTCTTGGTTATTCCGCTCAGCTTTGTAATTACATATTTATTTTAGTATTTGTTTGCTTCTCCCAGGGCGCCTGGGTGGCTCAATCGGTTAAGCTTTTGACTTCGGCTCAGGTCATGATCTCATGGTTCATGAGTTCAAGCCCCATGTTGGGCTCTGTGCTAATAGCTGAAGCTAATCTGCTTCAGATTTTGTGTCTCCCTTTCTCTCTGCCCCTCCCCTGCTCGTGCTCTCTCTTTCTCAAAAATAAATACACATAAAAAAAAAATTTATAATGTTTGCTTCTCCCACCATATCAAGGGTTAGTATACCACCAGCCTGACCCAGCCTGCTAGCTGTTTTTGAGGAGCTTGTGAGCTAAGAATTTTTAATTTGAAAAAAATTGAAAAGAAATAGAATAATTCATGACATATGGAAATTATATGAAATTCAAACTTCGGTGTCTAAAAATAAAGTTTTATTGTTATACAGTCTTTATGTATTTTTTGTGCTAGGTGGAGTTGAGTAATTGTGACAGAGACCATATGGGCTGCAGAACGTAAAATATTTACTCCCTGGTCCTTTGCAGAAAAATGGGCTGACCCCTGGGTTAGGCAGTAAGCTTTGTGAAGACAGCCATGGGTTCATGAGTGCCTCACCACTAAGCCCGGTACGTGTTAACATTCAATAAATGCTGGTTGAATTACTGAATAGTGAAATAAATAAGTGTATGGTCTGTGACTACATCTTACTAGTGTTCTAGCCCTCGTTGCCCACCCTCACCCGAGTTCTGAGGTTCAGGATCACATGTACAAAGCCTGACAGCACTTCTCAAACTTTTTGACACAACTTCTCCTTATACTGCTAAAAAAAAATATCTGAGGACCTTCAAAAGTTTTTGTTTGTGTGAGTTTTATCTATCAATATTTCCTTTATTAGAACTTAAAACTTACAAATTTAAAAAGACATTATTTAAAAGTAGCAATAAAAAAACCCATTACTGGTTAACATAAATAACATATTTCTATGAAAAACAACTATTTTCCAAAAACAATTTGGCAAAGAGAGCAGCTTGGTTTTATGAGTTTTGCAAATATTTTTAATATCTGGCTTAAATAGAAGGCAGCTGGACCTTGTTCCGTATGCATTTAGTCTGTTGCAAATTTGTTGTTTGGTTGGAGTAGATAAAGGAAATCCATCCTCTTGTGTGTCTGTAGTAAGAAGAGGGAGGGGTACTTTAATAGCTTTTTCAGAGAACAGAGGATATTCTGCTTCGATACTGTGCCATAAGTCAACAATTGGTAGTTTCTTCAAGAATACTTGAGATATGGAACCTGTACTCATATTAGTGCATATTTTGTTCTCCCTTACATTGAAATCCATTGGTCTTCCTTGCACTTAGAATGGATATTTTACTGTTCGGGGTATAATTATTTTAAAAAAAAATTTTAATATTTTTATTTGTTTTTGAGACAGAGAGAGACAGAGTATGAGCAGGGAAGGGGCAGAGAGAGAGCGAGACACAGAATCCGAAGCAGGCTCCAGGCTCTGAGCCTGACGCAGGGCTCGAACTCACAGAGGGTGAGATCATGACCTGAGCCGAAGTCAGACGCTTAACTGACTGAGCCACCCAGGCGCCCCTGGGGTATAATTATTAAAGAGACTACAAACGCAATATAGTTAAGCCTCTTCCTTTTTCATTCAGGAAATTCCCAAGATTCCTTGGGGAAATATGAGGTGTTTCTGGATATTGTTAATCCAGATTGAACAGGATGTGAAAGGGGAATCTGAACTTGTGCACACATGCTATACCATAATTAGCCACTGGGTTTTGTTGCTGTTTCTATCTAAAACAGACACCCAAACATATTCTTGGTATGAGGAACTTTTCCAGCCATTGTCTTGTATAACCTCTGATTTAAAATTAAATCATCAGACTTGTTTTAACTGTCTTTTCTTTTTCTTTGTCTTTCTTTTTTTTAGTTGATGTGAAACATTCATAAACTGAAATTAAGTTGGTATTGGTGCCAGGTTGGTTGAAAAATACAAAGGGTGTTAACTTCTCAGCTTCAGGGCACAAGGTAATTGGGTGAGGGAGAGGTTAGAAAAAGATGCTTCTCTTTTACAACGTAACATAACACTCCAGGATCAACTAGGAGCATTAATGTTAGTTTGCAGGAGTTTTAAATAGAACCAGTAGCAAAACATTACATGATTTAAAAATACAGCTACAGTCAAACTATATTGCACTTAGATTTGTTTTCTTGCTTTTGGGATGTTAATCCTATGGGATTAAGCTGTCAAATATTGCTGTTTTACATTTTAAGCTTTATAGCCTGAGAGCCCCAAAATAGTAAATATGCATAGAAAAAAAAGACTAGAAAAAATATACAAGGATATTGATAGCAGTTACCTCTAGGTGTTGGGATTATGGGTCATTTTTTGTTTCTTCCTTGTCCTTTTAAAATATTCATTACAACAGATATATATTGAACATTATGTTTCATGTATTATATTGAATGATGGGCTTAGAACAGAGAACAAAAAAGCTGATTCGCCCCTTGCTGAGTTAGATCTTCTAATAGGTCAACTTTTATGTTTCCCATAATAAATGTAAAATATTTCTGTAATGAGATAGATATAGTAAATATTATAAACCAAAATGAATTGAAAAAGAATTCACTAGCTCATTCTCTGTGTTTTTCTTTTGGATGGTGGAGAGGGTTGTGGGTTTTGGTTGCTTTCCCTAAAAGTACAGTTTGGAGACTTGTGTCATGATTCAGGTATCCTAAATATCACCTATGAAGTATCTACAGTGGGCTTGACTCTGAACGAATGGGCACCTTAATGTTAGAAAGAGGAAGGAACAGACGTTTCCTGGGCTGTGTTTTCTAGCCATACTTTTGCGCTCCATCTCAGCCATTCCTAGGAGCCGTGATGGATACAGCATGTAGCATGCTGGATGTAGCACCTGAATGGACCTTCTGTTATTTTGCTGCTAGTTAGGGTTACTTAAGAGGCAGATCAAAGCTGAATGAGCCATGGTAGAGCTTGAAAATTGGCTTGTGTCTGTGGTCTGAACAGCTTGGAAAGTGCACATCTTCTGTTCAGGCCTCATACAGAAACATCTGGAAATAAACTTGAAACTTGATGATGGAAGAAAACTCCTTTCCAAAAGGACTCATTTCTTTTATGTGAATATTTCTTAGCTACTGAAAGATAATAGAATTATCGTGGGATTGGGGTTTATATTTGATCCTGGATGGGAAACAAGAAAAAAAGGGGCTACTAAAATAAGCAATTCTTTGATGCATCATGTTAGAACCTGTCTCTTTTCTATTTTTATAAGTATATAATTTCCAAGGTTTTACAGAGACGTTTGACTCTGTAGGAAATGTCAGACAAGTTTCAGTATGACCAAGTGTGACATATTTGTGAGAAAAAAAATCACAACTAATTGTAAAAGTGAGTCACTGACTAGTTGTACAGAATAAAGGAGCTGGAAACCACTACCAGCTCTTTTGTAAAGATCTTCTACAAAACTTCCTGGGCCAGACCTACCTGAAGTTCTACTCTCAAGAAATTATGGCACTGAGTGGAAAGTATAGAGAAGACAATGAATTTCATCAACTGTCTAGAGCAGCTGCATGAGGTTAGATTTTTTATTTATTTATTTATTTATTTTGAGAGCAGAAAGAGAGGGAGAGAGAGAATCCCAAGCAGGGCTCCAACTAATGAACAGATCATGACCTGAGCAGAAATCAAGACTCAGACCCTGAATGGACTGAGCCACCCAGGCACTCTGAGGTTAGATCCTTTTTAGTGGGATTTCTTAACCTAAAATGAAAGAGGCTGGGAGGATGATGATCAGTCTTTAGAATCTTGGTTCTGCATAAGTTGAACATGACCAGAAAAATGAGGGGGCACTCCTTGAAGGTCGAGAGAGATTCTGAAGACCTATAAAGGAAATACTATATCCAACAGGTAGTAAAATTATAGAAATTCATTGCCTCTCGTGGGCGTGGCAGGGCATACAAAGGGAAAGGCTGAAGGGATCTTCATAATTTCTCACTAAGTAAAGCAAATTGGATGGAGTTGTGATAATAAGCACCTGTTGGTCGTGTGTGTGTGTGTGTGTGTGTGTGTGTGTGTGTGTGTGTGTGTGTATTTGTAGAGTTGCTCATGAGAATGGCTACCAAATTGTTACATTGTTTCAGAATAATGGGGTTTCTTTTACATTTCTGATGTGTTTGAGTTTGTATAAAAAACTGATTTATTATAAATCAAAAAAAGTATGGTTTTCATACATGCGTTGGAAATAAGAAGATACAAAGTAGTAATAAGGTTATTAAAATTTTTCTTTGGATGGAACTAGAGTATATTATGCTAAGTGAAATTCATCAGAGAAAGACAAATATCACATGACTTCACTTATATGTGGAATATAAGATACAAAACAGGTGAACATAAGGGAAGGGAAGCAAAAATAATATAAAAACAGGGAGGGGGACAAAACATAAGAAACTCTTAAATACAGAGAACAAACTGAGGGTTGCTGGAGAGATTGTGGGTGGCAGGAGGGGCTAAATGGGCAAGGGGCATTATTAAGGAGGACACTTGTCGGGATGAGCACTGGGTATTATATGTAGGGGATAAATCACTGGAATCTACTCCTGAAAGCATGATTGCACTATATGCTAACTAACTTGAATGTAAATTAAAAAAATTTTTTCTGGATTTGTGAATCACAGTTATGTGGATAACGGAATGTTGTTTTAGGTATTTTCCTCAGCTTTTTAGGGAAGGGCACCCTGCACATTGATTGTCCTGTGTCCTCTAAAATAGCTTTCCCAGCGGTCCTTGCATCTGCCTGGGGATGGCATGTCTTGGACTGTTTCACTTTTAGCTGAAACACACAGTTGGTACAAGGTGACTCATCTTATACACTGAAGTGCTCAGCCTGGCCTTTTGTTTCCTCTCTGTACTCTTTTCTCCCCCCAACAGCTAGACTTTTAAAATGTAAGTCAGAACATTTCTCAAAAGCATCCAGTGGCTTCTGATGTCATTTATAAGAAAATCGAGCGTCCTCATGGTGGCCCCTACTTTGCCTGTCCTCCCCCTTCCTCCCTGTGCTCCAGCCACACAGGCCTCCTTGCTGTACCTCAGTCCTGTCTGCATGTTTCCATCCAAGGCCTGGCTTGCTGTCCCTGGATATCTGCCTGTCTTATTCCTTGCTTCCTTCAGGTATCTGTCCAAATGTATCCCCATCCAGGTCGTCCCTGACTCTGCTTTCTAAAATCTCACTCACACTCTCCCTCCCTCTGTTACTTTCTGTCCCTTTGCGTCCAGTGTCCCTGTTTTCTCCCTAGCACTTACCACCACCCGACATATGTATTGATTTGTATATTTTATAATGACTGTCTCTTTCTACTAAAATGTAATCTCTAAACGTAACCACAGAAACGTAGCATTATCTCTTGTCATGGCCGTGAGCATACTGCCAAGGGCAGTACCTGACGCATAGTAAGCACTCAATAAATATGTGCTGAGTGAATGAATTCCTGTCTCATTTCTCCGCTCTGTGTTCTGACATTTTTGCCTTGCAGAGAAGTTGTTACATTCAACCATTTCCTGGAAGCAGCAGCTGAGAAGGAGGTTCAAGGGAAAGCTCGGCTCCAGGACTTTATTGAGAATCTGCTGCAACGGGTAGAAGTGGCAGAAAAGCAGTTAGAGTACTACCAAAGCCAGCAGGCCGCTGGCCTCTGCCGGGACATTGGTGAGCACATGGTAAGTCACACAGGTCCAGCCACCAAGCTGTGGTCCTTGGATATGGCGAGACTGGGTCCAGGACAGAGGAAGAGGGAGCTGGAGAATGACTTACAGGAACCTTCTAGGCATCATTTGAAAGCCCTGCACCAGCCATGCCTGTGTTACGAAGTGACACCAGGGGATCCAAGATGAGATCTGGGACGCACAGTTGTCTTCAGCCTGCGACTCCACACCAAGATAAACAGGCAGGAATAGTTGTATATTATAGAGTAACAGAGTTGGAAGTGTCCAAGCAGATCATCCGTGTCAACCTGGGCGATCAAGTAGATTGGAAAGTATTGTCCCATTTTGGAGCTCTTCAAGAGAATCTTAAGAAAGCTTTGGCCTTTTTAAGTAATAGTGGGATCTAGCCACGTACCTCTTTTTTCTTTAACAGGAAGGACACCACCTTCCGATAGTCTCTATAGTTGAAACATTCTTTAAGTAGATTTTGAAAAGGTCTTAGAAAATTTCACAAGTGACAGTTCTATAATAGATTTCTGCATACAAGTTTACGTATCGTTTCAGGGACTTAAGAGACCCCCAGAGCCCAGATGAGAACCGTGCATACGGCTGAAGGTCCAGATTCTCCTCAGGGGCTTGATCAAGATTCTCTGGTCTCTTTGGGGGTGGGAGGAGATACAACACCCGTGCTCCAGATGAGGGAGATGGTTGGGCAGATTCGCCCTCCAAACAGTTTTTTTTTCTTATAAGCAACAAAAGCCAAAGAAAGGATTTTCGAAACCCCAGAGTGGTTTACTTATACTATTTTCATGATCTGTTCAACCTTATTTATGCTTACCCCCTTCCCAAAAGATTTAAAAATGATTCTTCACTTCCCTACATGTGGACTGTCCATGTCAGGAGAGGAAAAATAGGAAACATTTATGCTAACCAGAATGTTGGAAAAGTTGCTATTGGCTGATTAAAAAGTTTAGTTTGAGCATTCTGGAAGCCAAGAGTAAAAGGAAACATGTTAAATTAAAAAAGAAGGAATGAGATGAAAAGCAGGTGGAAAAAGAAGGCAAGAGGGAGAGACAGACAACAGGAGAAAAAGGGAGAGAGGAAGGAAGAAGTGAAGAAACCTTCTGCCGTCTTACTGTAATGTACACTCAGCCTTAGAGCAGTAAAACAATGGGGGCTCTAGAAGTTTCCGGTCAGGAACAAAAATAGACTGGAAAGAAGTAAGTTTGTTACTTCTGTGAGATTTCAGTTACTGTAATCAAAGCAGTTGCAGCCATGTGCGTGTTAATTATTTTCCTGTTGGTGTCTGTGGTCTGAGAGGGAGCCTATACTTCCCTCCTCTGTAGAGTCCAGTCATAACTCATTGTGGCTGGAAGGACACACTGAACCCTTTCCTGCCTTTTTCCCATCCTGCCCTCTATCGGGAGGGAGTGCAGCATGAGGTCACGGAGCTCACATGTGAGGTGAAAAGGCCTGGCTTCCAGATCATTAGCTCCCCTCTCCTGACTAAACGAGACCATTTGTCTTCCTGGACCTGTAATTCTTCTATAAAATGAAGCAGTTGGGGGTGCCTGGGTGGCTCAGTCAGTTAAGTGTCCAACTTTGGCTCAGGTCATGATCTCATAGTTCATGGGTTCGAGCCCCATGTTGGGCTCTGTGCTGACAGCTCAGAGCCTTTTGCCTGCTTCAGATTCTGTGTCTTCCTCTCTCTCTGCCTCTCCTCCACTCACATCTGTGTCTATCTGTCTCTGTCTCTCTCAAAAATAAATAAACATTAAAAAAGTTAATAACAAACTAAACTAAAATGAAGCAGTTGGACTAGATGCTCGCTAGGGTCTTGCGCCTCTTAAATTCTCTGATCATCACCTGACTTTGGTGGTTAAGAATTCTAAAATAAAAGTGTAGCATTAACAGCTTGACTATTTAGGCTTATAATTAACCCAGAGCTAAGAAATGTGTAAAATTTTACTATACTAAGCCAAGAGGATCTTAAAGAAAGAGAGAAAACAATGGAAGGCAAGGAGGAAGAGAGGAAACCGAATAGTTCTCTCTCTTACTTGTATTTCTGTGCTCACTTTCCTCTGCTTATTTTTCCACTTTGAAAATTAAACATCTTTTCAAAGGCATTGCTAGTCATTATTTTCATCACAGTGGCACCACATAGTCACAAGTTGGACAGCATCTCCGCGGCTCTAGTCAGCTATGTATATATGAAGTTATGTGCGTGTGTGCCTGCCTGTACACACACAACACACACATATGACACATAAATATGTAGATCTACAGGCACACGTTTGTATGCATACATATATATACAAACACAGCAGGAACTTGATACATAGTTGTGTTTATGCCTTCTGTGTCCTAAACATGGCATGATCTGCCTTCATCAGACTTGATCTACCTAAGGAAGAATTGACTAATGGAAAGAAAGTAAAATGCAGTTAAGATGATAGTGGGGAAGATAGAAGTGAGCACTGACTGTGAGTAGGACATGGTCAGGCCACAGTGAGGTGGACTGTGGGACTCCCGTGGGGAGGACACATCGCCCTGAGAAGACCAAGAATGAGGTGCTTTGTTTCTGAAAGGATTGAGTACTTTCCCTGTTTTCATGGAATTCCTCTCAACTCTGCGTTGGACCATAATGCACCGCATCACAGTTCAGTCTTCGGTCCTTCAGACCGTTTCTCCCTTTTCCTTTCATCTATGTCATCTTAACACTATACATGCACCTGTGAAATTAGGAACAGTGTCTTTGATGTAAGGCACATGCTAAGTCTGGCCTCCCAGGGTTCCTGTGGTTGTTGTACACACACAGAGGAACTTGGATGCTTTTGGCAGGAAAAGCTCTGAATCATAGCTTTATTGACTTACTTGGCCCACCTTAGTGGGTACAAAGGTACAAAGCACTGACCAGCCCAGGCTTCTGGAGCCTCAGCCCCACCCAGGAGAGCTCCTTGCCCCAGTGCACCCTGGGAGGGAGCAGAACATTCTGACTCATTCCCTCCACACCTCAGCTCATGACAGCCTGGCATGCCACCCCAGTTAGTGCCTTTTCTGAAATAATGTTTTCAGCCTCTGTGTTTTCCCCTTAATTCCCTTGAGCATTTGTGTTCCTTTTTCACCTGGCTGATTTCTAAAGATGTAACATGCTTACTCAGATCCTTTGTCTTTATGCTCTGAAAAATGCTGTTGAATTAGACCTAAAGTGACCTAATACCCCATCTGCCAAAAACACACACAGAACTGCCCAAATGGAAGGTCATGAAACAGCTTGGATAATCTTATTTTAAGTGTTGCATTTATTTCCAGTAGGTTGCTAAATTAGGACTAGCCTCCATCCATTTAATACATGTTTATTGGGGACACAGCTCTTTCTGGGTGCTGAGGAAACTGGGTGAATGAGGTAGGTGAGGTTCCTGCTCTCGTGAGGAAGGCGACGGCATCGAAACAAGTAAACATGCAACAAAGATGGTTTCCTGCGGTGACAGCCCCTTTAAAGGAAAAAGTAAGATGATGTGTCTGAGTGGTCCTTTCGGTCAGGAACAGCCCTGCACGGGAGGCCACATTTAGACTGTGACCTGAATAACAGAAGGCAGCTCTGTGCACACTGGGAAGTGGCTTAGAAGGGAACAAGTTTGGCATGTTTGCGTGAGAAGAGTTGAAGTCAGAGATTCAAGAAGGATCCAGATCATGCCGGGGTTTCTGGGTCACATAAGGAGTTTGGACCCATTCTAGAACAGAGAGAAGCCGTTGATTGGATAGTTGTGAGCAGGAGGTGAGCTGTTTTAGCACAATCGCTCTGGCTGCGGGGTGGGGGAACAGATAGGTGCAGGACTGGGAGACAGGTTAGAAGGCTGTTGTGTGGCAGATGGTAGCTTGGTGAGAGCAGAGATGGAGAGAAATGGCAGGTATGGGGTGTATCGTGGGAATAGAATTGACCAAACCAGTTGGCCTTGCTGAAGGATTACTTTTTTAGCAGGTGAGGGAAAGGGAGGAATCAAGAATGAATCTAACGTTTTGGCCCGAACAGTTCAGTTTGCAGTGCTGCTATTTACACCAAGCGGAGGTTGGAGGAGAGCTGGGTGTCCAGTTTCTCTAACCCAAAACAACGCGATACACCATGTTTGAGTTTTAGAAGTACATAGATTGGCTCTCAGTACAAATTTATTTATATTTTTCCAACCTGGAACCTTCCTTAAGGACTCTCTCGATCCCCATCCCCAAACTCGCCTCTTCTTAAACAAAAAGAAGGCAAAATAGTTGGACGGGGAGAAAACAGAGACAGTGAGGTGGGTTAAGGAGGAAGAGCGTTTCTGTCTGCCTGCAGCTGTACGGCCAGAAAGAACAGTGGCCTCTTGTGTTCACAGGGAGGAGAGCATGTGAGGTTCTGTGGGGACTGTGATAACGGCCCTGCCTCCACCCGAGGCCCCATGATCTATAGGATCACTGGAGAAATTCCAGCCCAGCTATGGATTCCACGTAACTTCTGTGTACAAACTGCACACTTTTACACAAACACATACTCTTTGAGAAGGCTGAACCGAGTGAAGTCTTGTTTGGACTTGGAATGTGCTCACGTGGGTTTGAAGCCCAGCTCTAACACTGGTAAAGATTGAGGCTTCAAACCAGCTGCATCACTTTTTGGCCTTGTTTTCTACATCTGTGAAAGGGGGATGCCAATGCTTGTCTCATAAGGTTGTTTTGAGGGTTAATTGTGGTTATGTAGTCCGTATTTTATCCAGTGGGTGATGTACCGACATGCACAAGTTACGGTACCTGTACATATGCGTATGTGTGAGGCTTATGGCTCATCGGCACCCACACTTGTGCATTTCCCTTTATGTAATATGCAGTAAATTCTTTTAATTTCCTGAGGTCCCAGCAGGGTCCATCAGTGACATTCATAGGCACCAAGGTTTTGGTTCTTAAAACGTTTTGGAAGTCAGGGACCTCTTTGAACATTTGATAACATTGTTCGCCTTTTCCTCAGGGAGGGAAGTATGTATGTGTATGTAAACACACACACACAGTTTTACATAAAATCCCAGAGTATTACATATACATATACAACATATCATCAAACTATATGCTTACATACATAGATATAGTAAAGTGAAAAAAATTTGTTATGCCTTAAGAATAATTTTAAAAAGTAGGAGGCGCTTTATTTATTTTAAAGTTTGTTTTTTGAGAGAGACCGAGACAGCGTGAGTAGGGGAGGGGCAGAGAGCGAGAGAGAGAATCCCAAGCAGGCTTTGCACTGCCAGTGCACAGAGCCTGATGCAGAGACTGAACCCACAAATCTGTGAGATCGTGACCTGAGCTGAAATTAAGTCAGATGCCTAACCCATTGAGCCACCCAGGTGCCCCAAAGTAGGTGGCAATTTAGAGGAAGAAAAACCCTACACGTTTTTGTTTGTTTTTACGGTTTACGCATATACTAATGTCTATCCAAGGAGCCGGGCTGAGAAGCCCTTACTGGTGGCTGTGGGGCCACGGCTCATACTGCTGTGGTTCGCAGAAGCTGCCAGCCTGGTGTTTGCCTGAGCCGTCTGTCCTGTCTTCTTTGTATATTGCAGAACCTCACAACCCTCATGCAGGCAAGGTGCCTTTTTCTGTACACATTGATTAATCTCGTGTTGAATCCAGCCAGTGTGAGCAGGGTCAACCATAAAGCTTACTTTTGACTGAATCAGAAGGCAGATGCCAAGAATCCCATCTTGCCCTGCTGGGCACATGACCCTCAAAGGTTTAAGAGAGCTGCTTTCTGGGGTGCTGGGTGGCTGTTGGTTAAGCATCCAACTTCGGCTCAGGTCATGATCTTGCAGCTCGTGGGTTCGAGCTCTGCATCAGGCTCTGTGCTGACAACTCAGAGCCTGAAACTGCTTCAGATTCTGTGCCTCCCTCTCTCTATGCCCCTCCCCTGCTCATGCTCTCTCTCTCTCTCTCTCTCTCTCTCTCTCAAAAGTAAATAAACATTTTTTTAAAAATTAAAGAAAAAGCTGCTTTCTGATTTGCTTCTGACTAAAGCTCAAGCTGCAAACAGATGACCCAGGGTAGTGACCCTGCTATGCTGAACTTAGTTTCTCTGATTATTTGAATACAGTAGGGACTCGTGTGTTGGCCATACTGGGCCCCAACACCAAGATGGCCCTTACTACATATTTTCTTTGTCCTCCTCTTCTTCTGTTTGTCTGCCTGCTGATATGACACCACTACTTTGAGTGAAGGCTACCCCAGGGAGATCAGGAATTGAAGGTTGGGAATACGCTGGGTTTGCCTCTAAAGTGGATGGTGACATCTGGATCACAAAATGATAGTTATCAATTTGCTTGGCAAATGATATTTGAGCCCAACCACAAAAGTGCATATTTTATGGGCAGTGGAAAATAATCTCAGTGATAGATGGCCTCAGGGACAGTTGTGGAGTTGGTCTTCATATGCTCTCACTTTAGAAATGATGTATTTTAGGCAATAAACATTTTATGCCAATTTTCCCTTTAGTTGATACACTGTGACCAACCACAGCTGTGGTAAATTAGCTGCACATGCAGCCTGAATTAATCAGGAAATAATGGCATATCATTCTAGTTTTATAAAACATGTTTCTTCAAATGTTGCTGTATTAGAGGACTCTTCAACGTTTTGAAATTTCTTAGATCTACTGATAATGGCTTCTTGGAAATCTCAGAACCGGGAGCACAGAGGCTCCCAGAGTCAGCTGAGGCTGAACACGAGACGAGACGTTCTCGTTCAGTGCTGGGATAGCAGGTGCCATGGGCCGTGTTACCCATAGCAGTTACTGGCTTCCTTAATGGGAACAATTTCTTAAAAATAGAAGCGAGAAAGATTTTTAAAGTCAGTTCCAATGTTCAAGCGAAGTAATGTTTCTTCTTATTTGTTTTCCTTCAGCTTACAGATATGTCCTCAAATAGGAAACCCAAATGCCTGTATGTATATCTTTTTATACTTGGGCCATTTGATAATGTTTGCATAATGTATTTTCCTGTTACGTTTTATATGGTATCTATATTATAAGTGGACTTAGAAGTCTTAAGTGAAAATGTACCTGCCCGTGTACCTAATTTTGTAAATTGTGGATATGATTTTTAACGATGCTGATAGCCTTATAGCAAATGCCATATGGCAGTATGATAGTATTACTGGAGTACTTTTACAGTATTCTGTAGTGTAACTTTCTCTTATTGAAGTACAGTTATAGTCATAATAGCTCTACAGTGCTATTAATGTGTGTGTGCTACATTAGATATCTATAATATAAACAGATGTGTAAATTTATACTATGATTCATATACTTTGTAATTGCTATGCTACTACTATATACAGTCACTTAAAGAGTCCAGGGCTATGGATTCTGGTCCCAACTTTTCCAGAGACCAGCTGTGTATGTTTTATCCTAGATAGTCACTTAAATTTTCTATGTCTCAGTCTTATTACTGGTGAATAGAGCTAGCAAGATCTCCCTGGGAATTTGACATCATGAGGTCGTTTCGTGAAGGCCAGAGGAATTTTTGAAGGAAAAATACCAATTTATATTTGACTTAACTGGTGGCATTACTGCCACTCTAGCATGCAGGAGTGATTGTGCCAGAGATGGGTTTTTTCTTTAAAGGTTCTAAACAAAATCTTTCTTTCTGCTCATTTCCCTCTGTGCGACCATCTGTAGAAGTCGAGGGCACCCACATTCTGTGTGTAACCACGCTGATCTCAAGATCCATTTTCATCCAAAGGGAAGGAGCTACCTGAAAAAAGCCAAGGATGACAGAGCCAGCATGCAGCCCGCTAAGTCCATTCACGAACAGGCTGAGTCCCCACGAGAACTCTGCAGACCATCGAAGAAAGGGGAGCCTCTGGGGTTTTGCCGAAAAGGCAACATCAGGCCCAAGGTGGCCAAAAAAAAGCCCACAGCAATTGTGAACATCATCTGAAAGGGGGGTGGCCCTGGACCACCATTGCTGGACTTTGTGGAATGTTGTTCTAGGGGCCAACAATAATGCCCTTTTGGGTACATCCCATAGTAAGACACATTGGGAAAAAGAAGGGCATAACATATTTATTTTGTGTCCATACAAGCACCTGGATTAACCAGAATTTGACAAACGGGAATCTCGGGGAACCAGAGTTTTATTATAGGCCCCTTTTAGAAGCAAGAGGCAGATTACAGAAAGAATTGAAAAAAAAAAAAAAGAAAGCAGTTTTATTCCAAAATGTTAGTAAAAGCTCCAACTTGTAAAATAATTAGACCACTCTCCAGTAATTTCTGTACCTGGGGTTCTGTGCAGGGGTGATTAAACCTAGGACCCAAGGCCACACAAACCAAGTATTCTGGTTAATCAAGATTTCAGTGTTTGGGTTGCTTCAGGGACTCGTTCAGTTAGACTTCAGTTCTCATTTCTACTTTGTTCGATTCAGGTTTGTTGTTTCTCTGGAAGCATGTTTATTCAGATTTGGGGGAGCCTCTGCTTTCTTCTTTGGCTGCGTATTCTGCACCCTAAGACCAAGCCACAGCCTCTGTCTTCATAGCCGTTATTATTGCCTGTGGTTGGGGCCGAAAAGCCGATTAAAACTGTAAAACCCTTTGATCAGCATCCGTCACCAGTTCAGGGTCTGAAGGTTGGAATGCCAGCAGATGGCACGTGTAGTGCATTGAGAGCCAGCCTGGGACACTGCTGATGTTACTCAGCCTTTCCCGAGACCTATTTCCTTGGTCGTGTGGGCAGCCTCTGTGAGCTGCAGGCGTGACTTGTCTCCTTGCTGGCCTCACTCTTCACCTCCTGCTGCCTCTGTGCCCTTTGATGACTAAATATACGTCCTTACCTTTCAACCAGGTATTGGAAGTGTTCACTGAACACTGCTTTTTAAAGTAGTTTCTGAAACAAACAGTGCACGTGGGATCCACAGTCTGAGACTGTCCCTCTTCCCTCCCTAAAATAGCCTTTGTTTCCACAAGGAACCATCTGTTAAGAACCTTCTGCTTTATGATTTCCCTCAAGAATGAATTTCCATGTTCCTTTTTTTTTTTTTTTTTAACGTTAACAATATCATCAGGTCTTCTGCAGAGTTTACAAGTGCTGACATCCTTCTGGAAGAAAAGAGTAGTTATGTCCACAAATATATACATATATATATATATAAAACAAAATATATATGTCAAGTATATTAATAATTTATTTTTAAATACTCATGCAAAAGGTGTGTGTTTGTGGTGGGTGGTTTTTAAACTATATACATTAGTTCATGTAAGTTGAATTCTCTTCTTTTAAAAATTAAAATTGTAACCTAATTAACATTAGTAGAATGATTGTTATTACAATAAGCATCAGATTAGCAATGCATTAAAAATAGGTATAAAGCAGTTACTTAAAATTCCAATAAATTGAAAAGTGTAACTTATCATTATACAAACATTTTGAACCTATCATAGTGAAAATGTTGATTTTTGAACCTTCACTTTGACATCTGGCTCACGGGGGTGGGCCATTCGTATGATATACAGGCAACTATCAAGTGGGGAAAAAACATTGCTGTGAAGTGAATATCACTGTTTAGGCTAACACTGTAAAAATTGTAATGTTATAATTATTGTTTATTTGGAGAATTAATCTCCTCCAAAGTTATTTATTATTGGTGTTTATACCATGATTGCACTCTAGCCTTTTACATACTAAAAAACTGACTTGTTGTATTGCATGCCCTTTGTCCCGTAACACGTGTGTGCAATGACAACAACTTGTTTTTAAAGGTAGTATAGCCAGATTTGGTTTTGTTTATTTAATGTGACCTACATTTTCGATTTTTATTTAATATGCCTAGAGGGCATGGCAGCGCTCTTTGACAGTGGTACTCTGTGATCTCCAGAAAGCACCATAATGTCATATCTACTGTATGTACATTACATAAGACAGGTGATTTTAAGATTTATTATATTAAAAAATTCTTTTTAATTCCAACTAAATTCTGACCTTCATACAATGAAATGCATTATAGATGTTGTGCTTCCTTAGAGACATAAATTTGCTGTTGAAACATGGGAGCTGGCTCACTCCAAGGGATATTCCACCTACATACCATGGCCCAAGCCATGTACTGTGTCCAGCTGGGGTCTTATTTTTAAATATATATATTTTTTGTCCACATGGGCAGTCAACCTGCGAGTTGATTTTTGAAGAAATTACCAAAGTTTCTGGGAAAACATGTTCAAGGTTAAACTGAAGAATGGATCTAATTTTTATGATTTGTTTTGTAAGGAAGAAATTTTTCTTTGAACTAGTCTTTCATTCTTTCTTCCCAAAGTTATGGATTCTCAAATGCTAATTTCAGGTTGCTTAGACACTGTTTTCCAGTATTCTGCAGGGTAGATCAGTTGTATGTAAGTTGGAATGTTCTTTTCCCAGAATTGAAAAGAAAAAGTTTTTAGATTACGAAATATTATAATAATAAAGCTATATTTATGACTAATGTGTTGGTATGTTTTGTCTAGTTGAAATGTTTCTGGGGACCCAAGTGTACTGGTCCATTAACAGTGAACAAAATAGTTTTTAGTGAATAAACTGTTCACTGCACATATAATCACCATGATCTTGTACCTATAAGCTTTCTTAAAAACTAAGCTTGATTGTTTTTGTTGATCACAATGCCTATATCAAAAAGTTCTTTTTACGTATGTTCACACTGAGAAGGCCTCACTAAAAGCCCATTTGGTACTTTTCTCCCATCTTCCTCCACACTATGAGTAATTTTCCTACACTCTATTTTTAAACTTGGCAACTCTTAGCAAAAACCATGAACAGATTTCACAGTGTATATCCCAGCTTATATAGGCTATACATCTCAGTCATCGCAAGACCCAAGAGCGATTACAATAGATAACAGAGAGAAGTACTGTATATCATTGGGAGATTACTCAGCCATTTGGTCTTTTAAGAACCATGGAATTAGGAAAATCGAGAGGGTGCCATTTGTTTAGGAGTTGTTAGAGCTTTTAGGGAGATGACCTTAGTCTGTTCTTCTACTTATTCGTGTTAAGGTTGATGGATTCACCAGGTCATAATGTTCTTGAAAAGTAACGGTGACATTCTCCATGATCTCTGGGCAGGAGAAAACATAAATAAATCCCAGTGTTTCGATTCTGCTTAGGCTGGATCCTTGAAAAGTGAATTCCAGAGATGGCGTACATGGAGGGATAAGCACAAACCTTGGAACCATTTCAATATTTAAGTAATGGACAGCTTTAGATTGTAGGATTATTTTTTGTGGATTGAAGGTGGTGAATTTTTTTTTCATTCTTTTCTGTCCATGTTCTGTATCAATAAAATGGACACATCTGAAAAGTTCATTTAAGAACGGGATCTTTAATCTGTAGCACTATAATGTGTTTACTCTGCATTTGTAGCCATTATTCTAAGATATTTCAAGCCATTCCAAAAATGAGTTTTTCTCTTAGAGGAACCTCACAGAGGCGGGCCTGGCTCTCGTACCCACACTGTAAGGGGACACTGGTAAAGTTTGTATATGTAAGGATAGGTGTGTGGGAGGGTGAAGGAGAGCTTTTGGTACCCATGATTGCTATCCCAGAATATCTGAAGTGCTGTCACATGCAAGAATGCTTCTTTTGTGTGGCTTTCAGTCAGTGAAAGTTCTACAAAAGCAGACTTTTAAGTCATTGAACGAAAAATGTCTAAGTGCAACACAGAATAGGTCACCTTGTTGAAAAGTGAGCTCCCTGTCTCTGTGCCACTCTTTCCTTTGTGGTTGATGGGACTCTGCTTTGGGTAAGGAATTGTACTGGATTCTTCAAAGAACATTGAGCCCTGGGATTCTATCATATGTATTGATACTACATTATTGTAAATGTTGGCTGCATCAAACTGAATGTTGATGTGATAAATTGATTTTGGAAATTTTACTTCATTGACTTGGACTTGGTGAAGTTTGCTGTGACATGTTTCCACAGTTAACCTCAGAAGATGCTTTTGAGGTAAGTAGGGATGAGATATCATTTTCTTCTCTTGGCATGTGCAGAAACAGCATCAGGGGACATGGGAGATGTACACTGGCGTTGTTACCTCAGTCAGGACCATGTGACTCTGGGGAAGCATCTCACTTCACTGAATGTGTTTTCAGGGTTTAAAGAGAAAGTATGCTTTTTTTGTTACAACGTGGTTCCTGAATACAAGCCAACTACTTCATCTGATGTTAGTTGCGTCAATAGCAATTCTGTCCAAATTGGGGGGAATTGGCAATATTTGACTTAGTAAGAGATGACGTGTGACTCCAGTATCATACCTTTCTCAAGAATTTTTCAGGTGGTTTTGATGATACTTGACTTTTGCCTTTCTTTTGATAATACTTAAGAATGTGACTTCACCATATTTTACAATGAAGGTGGGGCTTAATAATTGTTGGGAAGAGTTGCCCATGGCCCAAGACCTCCTTCATGACTGAGCGAGAGTGGGATTCAGAATACCATCTTCCTGAATCTCAGCCAGTGCTCTTTTCGCCACATTGCGCCATCTCCTTGACAAGAGTCCCAGAACATGGCCCTAAATGTGTGCATTTGTTGATTGCACGATGGTTACCAGTGTCCTAAAATTCAGTTTAATATTTATTGTTAATGATTGCACCTATTTAATGCAAGTTGTTGTGAGGGGATATAAATATCACCACTTGGCAATCTGTAGATACTCTCCTTATAATAGAGCCACCCTAGGTTGGCAAGGAATTCCTGAGTTTCAGATCTTTCAGAATTTAGGGCACACATTTTTAGACACTTCAAACTTGCAGTTTGCAAACTGATGAGAGGGACACTGCATTTACCTCACTGGATGTATAGAGAAACAACTGGTTATATATCTCAATCCCTGGTCTTTGTTCAAGGCAAGGTGTTCATTTCCCTCACTGTCAAGAATGCACCCTTTTAATTTCATCCCTATTTAAGTCTACCTGTAACTTGACAGCATAGTTGAAATTTCTTATATAATCCTAAACACAGGGCTGGTGGAGGGAACTAGGATTCTTATCGGGTGAGGGGTAACCTATCATAAACACAGAGGTTTGAGGTGACGGGGTGGGTAAGAGCAAATGAGTAGGGATGCAGTAACCAGGATGCAGAACAAAGCCCAGAGCTTGCCTTCGTGCCCTGGCTCTGGCCTCCCTCTCCTATTTCCTCTAGCCCTGCAGTGCTGACTTGCCCCATGCCAGCCACTGACTCCCTTTCAGAGCCTCTTGACAACCTGCTGTCCCCCTACACAGCAGTTATATCCCATTATGCCCTCTGCCTGGAATGCCCTTTTTCTTCTCCACCTGGTTAATTTCTACTTAGCTTTCAGATTGCAGGTCAACTGTCACTGCCCCAAGGCAGCCTCATAACTTTTACAACACCATGTACTTTTGCCCTGTAGGACTAATCCCAGATGCCCCTTTAGACCTAATGGAATGATTCCTTGACTCGCATCTGCTGACTCCACTAGTCTGTCATTCCATGAACAAGAGGCCATGTCTACATCTTTTATCCCCAGTGTGTCCCCAGTGCCAGGTGCAGTACCTGGCACAGAGTGAGTCTTCAGTGAGTGAGTATTTGCAGAGTGTGTGAACATTAGTACCCTCAGATATGTTTTTTTTTAAAGCAAAGAAGAGTGAGAAGGTACATTTTCTCTTAGCTGGGAAGGATCAAAGAGGAAGTGGCATTTAGAGGATGAGTACCATTGGGGGCAGCAGAAGAGAGAAGAGCATTTGTGAGACCAGTGAGCCCTGGGAAACAATGTTATTTCACCTTCTGTGGCCATGTTTGCCTGGCAAAATCACTTGAATTTATACACATACAACAATTCATCCATCCACGCATCCAACCAGCCACTCACCACTATTCACGGGAGACTGTGAATAAGCCAATCACTGTAGTAAGTATAAGAGATATAGGTTGCCTCCTGACCACATATATTTGAGGTAGCTGGTGAAGTGATCTGAACTCAATCAGTCACTGTGGCCTCTGGAATGGTGTCTACATTACCCTGACTGGTCTTAGGGCTTTGTAGTCTTCCAGGACCACAGTACATAAACAGAATCCCAGACCCAGTCAGTCTCTGTCCTGTGACACTGTTTATCTTCTTCATGACATCGATTGCTATCTGAAATTATTTGTTTAATTATTTATTGTCTGTCCCCTACTCCTGCCTCATGGGAGGGCTTTGCCTGTCTGTTTCACTGAATACTGCCAAAATCCTGATTGATGATTTGTTCAATGAACAAATAAATTGATTCTAGAGAGAATCCTTCTCAGGAGATCTGATTTGGAGCAGGGCTAAGTAATATATCTCTCCCTGTTGACTGGGAGGTTACAAAAGAAGAAAAAAGACTTGGGGGAATCCCTCCAGCATGTAGAATAGAGGGAGGAATCTTTGGGGTCCCACATGTGGTCTGAATGTTCTTTCTTAGATGTCAGTAGTTCATCGCTAATGTTGTTCCTCGCTGGATAGCCTAGGCTTCTGCAAGACGGAAACCGAGCTCACAGCTAGGCCTGTGTCCCCAGATGGTAACAAACTCTTCTGAGATTACTCCACAGCAGTGACTCCTAAACATTGGTGGGAATCATAATCACTTGGGGAATTTGGTAAAGATACAAAGTGGTCTAGGACCTATCCTGCTTAAGCAAGCCCTGGCATCTGTGTTCTCTATCAGCTCTCTAACTAATTCTAATACACACCAAAGTTTGAAAACTAGTGCTCTGTATGGCTGCATTTCCCAACGTTTGTTCCAGGAATACTAATTTCTCAGAATGTTAATAGTTAAATAAATAAATAATCAGGTTAAACATGTTACCCTACTGCAGATGGTTCAGAATCATTAAAATGCAAATGTGCATTGTGAATCTCCTAGAGGGGGAAAAAGTATACAAATGCTTCTCAAACTTATCAGACCATGGAACTGTTTAGTTCTAGGGAACATGCATTAACATCTTTTTCGACTGCAAAAATAATGAGTGCTCAGAATATACTTTATTTATTTTATTTTATTATTATTTTTAATATGAAATTTATTGTCAAATTGGTTTCCATACAACACCCAGTGCTCACTTCAACAGGTACTCTCAATGCCCATCACCCACCGTCCTCTCCCTCCCACCCCCCCATCAACCCTCAGTTTATTCTCAGTTTTTAAGAGTCTCTTATGGTTTGGCTCTCTCCCTCTCTAACTTTTTTTTTCCTCCCCCTCCCCCATGGTCTTTTAAGTTTCTCAGGATCCACATAAGAGTGAAAACATATGGTATCTGTCTTTCTCTGTATGACTTATTTCACTTATCATAACACTCTCCAGTTCTATCCACGTTGCTACAAAAGGCCATATTTTTTCTTTCTCATTGCCACATAGTATTCCATTGTGTATATGAATCACAATTTCTTTATCCATTCATCAGTTGATGGACATTTAGGCTCTTTCCATAATTTGGCTATTGTTGAAAGTGCTGCTATAAACATTGGAGTACAAGTGCCCCCATGCATCAGCACTCCTGTATCCCTTGGGTAAATTCCTAGCAGTGCTATTGCTGGGTCTTAGGGTAGATCTATTTTTAATTTTTTGAGGAACCTCCACACTGTTTTCCAGAGCGGCTGCACCAGTTTGCATTCCCACCAACAGTGCAAGAGGGTTCCCGTTTCTCCACATCCTTGCCAGCATCTATAGTCTCCTGATTTGTTCATTTTGGCCACTCTGACTGGCGTGAGGTTGTATCTGAGTGTGGTTTTGATTTTATTTCCCTGATGAAGAGCGATGTTGAGCATCTTCTCATGTGCCTGTTGGCCATCTGGATGTCTTCTTTAGAGAAGTGTTTATTCATGTCTTTTTCCCATTTCTTCACTGGATTATTTGTTTCTTGGGTGTGGAGTTTGGTGAGTTCTTTATAGATTTTGGATACTAGCCCTTTGTCCGATAAGTCATTTGCAAATATCTTTTCCCATTCCGTTGATTGCCTTTTAGTCTTGTTGATTGTTTCCTTTGCAGTGCAGAAGTTTTTTATCTTCATGAGGTCCCAATAGTTCATTTTTGCTTTTAATTACCTTGCCTTTGGGGATGTGTCAAGTAAGAAATTTCTGCAGCTGAGGTCAGAGAGGTTTTTTCCTGATTTCTTCTCTAGGGTTTTGATGGTTTCCTGTCTCACATTCAGGTCCTTTATCCATTTTGAGTTTATTTTTGTGAATGGTGTAAGAAAGTGGTCTAGTTTCATTCTTCTGCCTGTTGCTGTCCAGTTCTCCCAGAACTGTTAAAGAGACTGTCTTTTTTCCATTGGATATTCTTTCCTGCTTTGTCAGAGATTAGTTGGCCATACTTTTGTGGGTCCAATTCTGGAGTCTCTATTCTATTCCATTGGTCTATGTGTCTGTTTTTATGCCAATACCATGCTGTCTTGATTACAGCTTTTATTAGAGGCTAAAGTCTGGGATTGTGATGCCTCCAACTTTGGTCTTCTTCTTCAATATTACTTTGGCTATTCGGGGTCTTTTGTGGTTCCATACAAATTTTAGGATTGTTTGTTCTAGCTTTGAGAAGAATGTTGGTACAATTTTGATTGGGATTGCATTAAATGTGTAGATTGCTTTGAGTAGTATTGACATTTTAACAATATTTATTCTTCCATTCTGTGAACACGGATTGTTTTTCCATTTCTTTATATCTTCTTCAATTTCCTTGATAAGCTTTGTATAGTTTTCAGCATATAGATCTTTTACATCTTTGGTTAGGTTTATTCCTAGGTATTTTATGCTTCTTGGTTTTATTGTGAATGGGATCAGTTTCTTTATTTGTCTTTCTGTTACTTCATTATTAGTGTATAAGATGTAACTGATTTCTGTACAGTAATTTTGTATCCTGAAACTTTGTTGAATTCATGTATCAGTTCTAGCAGACTTTTGGTGGAGTCTATCGAGTTTTCCATGTATAATATTATGTCATATGCAAAAAGTGAAAGCTTGACTTCATCTTTGCCAATTTTGATGCCCAGAATATACTTTAGTAAACACTTCAAAAGTACAATCACTGGGCAACCCCCTGTCTCTTTAGGAGAATTTCAAACCCTCTATCTTAAGACAGCTCGCAATTAACAGCTGGGGTGGCCAATTTTTAGGTTATTTTGAATTTATCTAAAACCTTGCTTCTTGAAATCATCTGTGGACCAGCAGTCTCCAGCATCACTTAGGAATTTGTTAGAAATGCAGAATCCCAGGTCCCTCCCCAGAGTTATTGAATTGGAGTCTGAATTTTAACACAATTCCTAGATGATTCATTTGCACGCATATAGAGAAGTGGTTCTTCATCAGGGGTATATAAATACATGGGGATCCATTTAATATCCGATTACTGGCCCTCTTCTCACCATGTCTTATCAGAATTTCTGATTTACTCTTGTATAAAGAGAGAAGGGGGGAAAGTGCCCAGTTAACAGTCATATGCTCTAGATATTCCCTTCTTTGGCTCAGGTTTTCCAAGGCTGGACTCCTGGCTGAAAGAGTCAGGGATAGTAGTCCTAGATGTTTAGGATATCCAGCAAAAAGCAAACACTTCCTGAAACTTACAGTGTTTCTCAGAAAATAAATTACATAACTTACTTTATTGGATATAATAGAGAAAACACTGGTTGTGATTCAGAGTAATTAGTGCAAAAGTTGCTTGTGATTTTATCATTGTTTATAGGCTTCTTGACACAAGTGAAGCTCAAGGTTATCCAGTCCTATTCTCAAGAGCTTTCACCTCCATCTCTGAAGTAGCCTGCCAGGTGTACCACTCACTGGGTCATCCAGGTAATCCATCCTCTTTTTTCCAGACTTTCCCCAGTTTCTGGCCTTCACTATGTACCTGGATTCTCTCCCTTGCCTTGCCTTTTGGTTTACAGCAGTTTTATCATAATGTGCCTCAGTATGGTTTTCTTTATGTTGCTCATGGTTTATTCTTGAATCTGTGCTAGATATTCATGAATTTGTGCGTTGATATCATTTTTCAAATTGGGAATATTCTTGGGTATTATATCTTCAAATATTATTTCTGCCTCATTTTCCTCTGTCATTCTAGGGATCCATATTATACATATTATACCTTTTCACAGTGTCCCACATATCTCTTGTGCTTTTTCTATTACTTTTCATATCTATTTTCTCTGTGATACAGTTTGGATATTTTCTATTGGTCATTCTTCCAGTTCATTAATTTGTCTTCTGTGTCTAATCTCTACTAAATGCATAATATCACATATATTTTAAAATTCTGATATTTTCATTAGATTCTTTTTTTTGAGATTAAAATTATCTGAAAAATTCCCCGTTTTTAAATGTTATTTTCTCTAAATTCTTGAACATATTAATTACAGTTTTTTGTGTTTTTTTAGAGAAATACAGAGAGAGAGCATGAGTGGGGAGGGGCAGAGAAGGGGAGAGAGAATCTCAAGCAGGCTCCACATTCAGCATAGAGCCTGACATGGGGCTTGATCTCACAGCCCTAAGACCATGACTTACAATCAAGAGTCACATGCTTAACCGACTGAGCCACCCTGGAGCCCCTAATTATAGTTATTTCAAAGTCCTTGTCTACTAACTGCAATATCTATGTCACCTGTGGTTCTATTTTTATTGAATGCTTTTTCTGGTGGTTTTCATAATATGGCCCTGACTCACAGCATGTCTAGAAATTTTTTTTATTGAATGATGGTCATTGTATATAATAATTATATACACTTCCAAATATCTTTTTCTTCCTTCACAGTGGGTTCATCTTAGGCAAATGAAATTGGGACTGATTATCTTAAGCCAGCCAGAGATTGAACTCAGTTGAGACTCACTTTTAGTTTTGGCAAGGTTTAGTATACCTCTGATTTGTTACTGAGCTGTTGTCCGTCAAGGTTTTCAACTAAATGCTTGGTGATGTGTTCACTGGCCTCCCTATTCCTAGCAGGATCTAATCTTTGTCTCTTCAGCATTATGAAACAACAGAAAACTTCTCTCTGATTTTCGGAGATTTTGGTTTACCTTCCAAGTCCTAAAGTCTACTCTTTGTTTTCCCAGCAGAAAAAGTCCATGGGAGAAAAATGTTACTTTGTGTTTCAGAGGTTTTATGTTTAGAGTTTCAATCACCTGCCCTTATAGCCTCAGAAATTAGCAAATGTCTTGAGGGATTGTGTGTTTGAGGTCCCTCAAGCCTTTAATTACATCTCTACAGCCCCCCAAGACCATGAAAATCTCTGCTGGTTTTTCTTTCCCACAGCTATCTGGGAAAATCTCAGACTGCCAATCTCTTAGAATCTGCATATATCCCAAAGGAAAAAGTGACTGCGGGTTGCCAGAGAGCTGAAGTTCTCTCCTCTTGAGAAATTTAGCCATTCTTCCTCTTTAATTCAGCAACCGTCTGATGTTTTTAAACAAGTGAATCTATATGTTACATAGTACTTGTAGCTGTTCTTGAAGGAAGCATTGGTTAGCCGCATTCCACCCAGAATCGAATGTTCTCGTCTTGCGTTTTGGATTGACATTTTGATCACGTGGTTTCTCTGGTTTTTCACTTTGGCTTCATTCTGGTTTCTGTTTCTTGGATTACCCTCCACTCTGGGAAGTGCAAATCTGTCATCCCTCCCCAGCACAGGTCTCCAGCACAGATCAAGTACCTTAGGCTTCCACCTGATTAAATGGAATATTACAAAAAAAAAAAAAAACTATTATGAAACTATAACAGTGTAAGCTGAATGCAGAGTGAGCCAAATGCAAGAAATAACTCTTGGTGAAAGAATGATTATTTGTACTCCAGTACTGTTCTCCTAACAAAAGAAGGGAAAATGTTTTTTCTAGGTATTCATTCTCTGGAGAATTATTTTTATCTGAAATATTCCCATGTTTTCCTAATAGTGAATCTAAAAAACACAAATCTGGTATCTTGAAGAGAGAGCCTGTTACTTCCAATTTCTTGATGATAAAAAATAGAAAATATAATGGATTAAAGATTTTTGAAAAGCTATATATCCTGAAATATTAAGTGACAATTTACAGCTCAAAATAAACTTTTTCTATTCACATATAAATATTATGTGAGAGAGGGAAAGAGAGTGAGAAAAGGAAATTGAGCAGATATGTAATCATTTACCACGAGGTTATTACTGTGATTTGATGTGCTTCTCCAAACAATTATAAAAACCCTTGAAGGCAAGGCCCCTCTGTAGCTCGGTAACCCAGAGAATTTCAGAATTGAGATCTAATGGACCTGTTTTATTCACAAAAGAGTTATTGGAAATAATATTAAAGTATGTATTTCTTTCAAGAGAACCAACCACAAAAAATGTACTTTCTTTGTTTACCAAATGACCACTTACATTGTTCCCCCAAATTTCCAACATTGGTCATCAACTCCTTGAATCTACTTGAGCTAAACACACTTTCTCCTTATTTTGCGTCATTATAATGTTTATTTATACATTATCCAAATGCTGATTATTACTGGGCATCCTGTCTGAAGTGCTTAGAATGGGTGATTTTAGTACTTTGTGCCCTGGTAGTCATTTTTAAACATACCGGTAATGATTCCAGTGGATAAAACATTCAATAGTCTTTCATAAATAGAAACTACCCTAAACATGAACAAAATGTCCATGCTCTTTTTGTTGTTGTTGTTTTGCTAATGTCATGTTTGAGTCAACTAAACTTCTTTTCTACAGACTTTACTTTTGAAAGGTTGGCATGGAAAGTGAGAAAAAATGAAAATCAGCTCATAGTAATAAAAACCTTGGGACCTTTGCTAATAGTTGTCACATCTATTGTAGAGGAAGAAACAATATTTGTCCTCCTACTTTTCTAGGTTATTGACTGTGACATCCCTCCTCCCCATAAAAGACAGATTAACAAGGGGCCTGGCTGTCTCCTTTGATAGAGCACGAGACCCTTAATCTCAGGGCCATGAGTTTGAGCCCCACATTGGGCATGGAGCCTACTTAAATAAAAAAAAAAAAAAGACACATTAACAAGAGAAAAGCTATTTTAATTACATATGCACATATGTATATAGGGGAGTCTCCCGAAGATAAGAGACTCAAAGAAGTGACCAAAAGCAGGAAGCTTTGATACTTTTTAGACAAAGAAACAATAAGTTTGTGAAGAATTGACAAAACAAAGAAGTTTGGGCTAGGGGGCAATAAAATGGTGACTAAGTAACAAGATTTGTCCCAATAGCTTTATTGGCCCTAAATTCTCTCTCTGGTGGTAAGGATGCCTTCCACCCTCCTGGTGCAGAGCGGGTAACTTTCACATGGGACGTTGACAGAGGAGGGTCAGAGTATCATCCTTCTTGCACTGGCTGTTTCTCAGGTACCTTTAATTCAAACTGATCAATATACCAAAGGAGCATATTTTGGGGTGACATCCTTAATCCCTGTGCTATCTAACTCAACCTCGATTAGCTTCATCACCCACAACTCAGACATTGTGGCCTTTTTTCTTGAAGATGGATAGGACTCTAGAGATCATTAGTCTCCTTTCTTTTTTATACTTGGGGATTGATAGTGTGATTTTTTTCCAAGAACCACGTGAGTTAGTAGCAGAGAAAGAACTATAGCCTAAGTCTCTTCGTTTTCTTAAACTTAGGACTCCTTGAAAACAAGTAACAAATATACTTTTGTTTAGAAACTTACTTTCCTTTAGAGTGCACCTCTATTAAAAAAAAAAAGAAAAAACAGCAAACTTAAATCAGAATCCGTATGTACGTTGTGTGTTGTGTGCTACCCTTGCACAAAAAGGGAAAGGGAAAAAATAGGAAATGTGTATTTGTAAAATGAAACAATGGAAAAATAAACTGGAAACTAATAAAAATCAGTTCTCCTTTAAAGGGAGGGAGAGAATTGGAAGGTGACAGGGATACAGCTAAGATTTCTTTGAATTACTTTGTTTTATGATATTGATTTTGGAATCAAGTAAATGTTTTACATAATAAAAACTTTGAAAACAATGACAAAATGCCCAAATAACTAATGGGAAAAAAAAGTAGAATCCAACAGGGTTACAGTCAAGAATGACTTTAAGCCGTCTATCTTCTAGTGGTGATATTTGAATATAACACCAAAAGACTCACCTCTGGTCAGTATTTCTTATGAAAGGAAAGCCAACAGCAAGTGTATGCATCCCGTTTAGATACAGATTATTCCCAAAGATTGCATAATATGTGTTTCGTGACCAATCTCAGGACTGTGTCGTTTTTAAAGATGGTATATACCGGGTCTGATTTAGGCTGTGCAGTCAGATTAATATCAGATCCACTATTTACTACTTTTGTCACCTTGGGCAAATTACTTCTCTAAGCTTACATTTGCATGTATATAAAGTGCACATAGTAATAGTTCTTACCTCAAGGATTTGCTGTGAGGATTAATACAGATAATCCACATAAAGAGTTTAGCACAACCTCAGGTAAATAGTGAGAGCTTAGTAAATTTTAGTAATTATTTAAAGAAACACTACTTCAACAACCAAAAACAAGGGAAAAACAAATAGTCCCATTTTTACATTAAAAGCATGAAGTACATTATATATACAAAAGAGTATGTACGATATATGAACCAATTTTAAAAAAAACTAATAAAATGAACACTCAGGTATCCCTACCTAGCTTAAGATACAGAACATTTGTAAGGAGTTTTCAAGTCTCTGCAAATGATATTCTCTTTAGTTTTGTTAGTTTCAGAAATTTTTAAAAATGCTATTTTACTGTATCATTTGTGATTGTTCTTTTCTTAATATTTCCTTATTTGAGATTCATATGTATTACCTGCATTTCACTCAGTTTCATTGTTGTGAGATCTTCTATGAATGCACTATAATTATTTTTTAAAAATCCATTTTACTGTTGGTGGGTATTTGGCTTGATACCAGTTTTTGCTATAACTACATCAAATGACAAAATAATCCAATTTAGTAACAAGTTTGATGCCCTTTATTCAAGAGAAAACAATCCATAAATTGGGGACATCTGGTGTCTCACAGGGAGTGGAACATTATTTCCCCAGGGGATTTTGGGCAAAAGTGAGTTTTATAGAGCATTAGAAACAGTGATGCAGAAGGAAGGCACAATTGGTTAGGAAGTTGGGGACTCCTTTATGCGGCTAGCTGAAGCTGAGTTGGAGGATGATGATGTGTGTATGTTAGGTTTCCTTGACAGTGAGGTGTTTCTAGTAAATGCAGACTTAGGTTTAGATTTGTGAGGTGGACGGGGGCACTGGGTTGGTCTCCATTTTGTGGGTTCTGTTACATGTATTAACTTTATCACTTACAATGTTGATATGAGCATCCTTATACATTTTCCAGGTGCAAATGCAGAAGAGTTTCTTTAGCACACATCCCTGTGCATAGAATTGCTCCGTTATGAAATGCACATTTAACTTTGCTGGGTAATTATAAACTGATTTCTGAAGCAGTTTACTAATTTTTTTAAAGTTTATTTATTTTGAGAGAGAGAGAGCACAAGCAGGGTAGGGGCAGAGAGAGAGAGAGCAAGCATCCCAAGCAGGTTCCAAGCTGTCAGCATGGAGTTGATGCTGGGGAGCTCCATCCCACAAACTGTGAGATCATGACCTGAGGGGAAATCAAGAGTCTGACACTTGACTGACTGAACCACCTAGGCACCCCATCTCTCTTTCTTTTCAAAATTAACCTGCAGAAGATCTTTATCTTGTCTGCCTTTCTCACAGTTTTTTGTTTGTTTGTTTGTTGTTTTTATTATTTGTGCTTAGATGAGCAGAAGGTCAAAAATGTTAATGTAGTCATTTTTCCATAGTCTTTTCCTTTTACACTTACTATGTTTTTGTTTCTTTTCCTACTCAAGGTCATGGAGATATCCTAATATGTTAATGTTTTACTATTATGATAATTGCTATAGGCTTTAGGAATGTACCTTTTCCAGGCTATTATAGTTCCTTTCAAGTCTTAGTTTGTTAAGGGGTTTTCTTTTTAATTGTGTATAACCACAAATACACATAAATTTGAAGGGATGTTCTCTTTTATACTTAGTGAGATTTATTTTATTCTGTATTTCTGACTTCTTAATGTAGGAAAGTATAGTAGCTTATATTACATTGTTGTAATATTAACTAAACCTGAATTTCTGGATAAGCCATATGTGGTCATTATCTATTATCTTTATAGACTTTATTGCATTTAGGCAGAGATGGATTGGCCTGTACTTTTCCTTTCTAATGCTGACGTTGTATTTGGGTATCAAAGTTAGATTAGGATTTACTATTTTCTGGAGCAGTCTGTGCAAGTTTGAAATCAACTCATAATACATATTTTTTTAGAATGTGTCTGTAAAATCACCTGGTTTTACATTTCTTATTTTTTATTTTTTTATTTTTTTGTTTTGGTGTATTGTGTGTGTGTGAGAAGATTTTAAAGTACTGATTCAATGTTGTATTGGTGATAGGATTATTCAGGTCCTTTATTTATTTCTTAACTTTTGTCAACTTTGGTATGCCTCATTTTCCCCTACTAATTTATCCATCTAATTAAGTTTTCTAGTTTCTTAACTTGCTTGTTTTTTCTTCTCTCTTTCGTCCTTGGTTAGTCTTGCCAGAAGTTGTTTTATTAACCTTTTCAAGGAATAAAGTCTTGTCTTTATTGTTTCTTCCTATTGCTCTTTTTCCTTTTTATATTTCATTAATTTTACTTTTGTTGTGTTTTATCTTCTACTTTATTTGAATTTTTTCTGTTATTGCTTTTCTAACTTCTTGAATGGTAAATTTAGCTCACTGTTTTAGGCTTTCTCCTTTTCTAATACAAGCATTGAAGGCTACAATCTTCCCTTTTAGTACTTCTTTAGCTTTATCCCACAAACTTCCAGTGTGAAATGTTTTTATCATGTTCAATTCTAAGTACTTTCTAATTTGGTTAAGTTTTCTTTTTTGACCCATAAATACTTGAAAGCATATTTTCAAAACTTCCAATTGAAAGGATTTTTCCCCTATTTATCTTTTGCCATCAATTATAAATTTGTTACATACTAATTAGAGCACGAGGTGCTTTGATGCCAGTCCTTTGGATTTGTCGGTGCTAGCGTTATGGCCTATTATATGATCAGTATTTATATGTACTCAAAAATATATACAGTAGAACCCTACAAGTAACTTGTTCTGTGAGTGTTCCGCAAGACATTTCTAATAAATTTTAACTTGATAAACTAGCAATATCTTGCAATACAAGTAGTCTGTGACACCGAATGTCACATGATCACAACTGAGCCAATGGTTCTTCTCTCTCTCTCTCTCTCTCTCTCTCCCCACCCCCCCTTCACTGTGGGATTGTGGGTGATCATCTCCCATGCTCCATGCTTGGATGCTCAGTCTCAGGCTGCAGTGTTTGGCAGAAATCAGTGATTTTTCAGCACTTTGGAAGGTGCCCGCAACTGGTACTAGTGTATTTGTCACTTCAGAGCACCTGTGGACAGCCCCCTGCTTTTCCATATGAAAGTAAGCTCAGGAATGCTTTGCTTCATTCTAGGTCAGGGTGCCTGCAGATATAGACCCTTTGCTGCCTTATTGCCAGTTACATTAAATACAGTATATGACAAGGGCTTATTAATACTGTACTGTAGTCAACATCCATGCAAGTGTATGCAATGGCCCCCATGCAGAAAAAGATTCCATTGAGCCAATAGATGGCAATGATTCCCTTAGTGATAGTGAAAATCATACTTCACAATAACCCTCTTTTCTCTTGACTCCCTCACACCAACCACGAAGGTTTTCAAAGGTAAATGCAGATTAATTTATTTTTCTCTATATTTTGTATTTTCTTTATTTTGTATCATATTATAGTATTGTAATCATTTTTATATGAATATTTTGGGGTTGTGGAATGAATCATTTGAGTTTCCATTATTTCTTATGGGGAAATTTGCTTTGATATACAAGTGCTTTGGATTACAAGCATGTTTCTGGAATGAATTATCCTCGCAAACCAAAGTTTACTGTATATTCTCCTAATGTTGGCTGCAATGATATACCTATATATATCATGTACATATAAAGTAAGCTAACTTAATTGACTATTCATTATATCATCTATTTCCCTACTGAATTTATTTTGCCTTTGTGATCTATTGATTATTGAAAGAAACTGTGCTAAAACCTCTTACTGTAATGTTGTGTGTATCAACTTCACCTATTAGTTCTGTCCATGTCTACCTTATATTTATTTTAGGCTATATTATTAGGTACAAAAAATTTGGCACTTTATGTCTTCCCGAAGAATTGATTCTTTTATTGTTACATAATGGTTCTTCTTATCTCTGTTAAAGTTTTTTTGCATTAACATCAATTTTATCTGATGTTTATAGGACTACAACAGCTAATTTGGGTGGATATTTGCTTGGTTCTCTTTTTATGGTATAACTTTTAGTCTTCCTTGTCCTCCAGTTTTGGATATGTCTTTTGTAACTAACACATAACTGAATTTTTTTCTGGTCTGATTACTTGCTTTTTTATTTTAGAGTTTAATTATGTATAACGATTATGATGATGTATACATCTATATTAATCTCCCTGTCTTCTAATGTAATTTCTATTTGTCTTGCTTTAAAAATTTTCCCTTTTTGCCTTTTATTTTGATTTTTATCTTATTCTTATTTCCTCTTACTTGTTTGGAGGTTGTCCACTCTGTTCCCAATCTGTATTAAATTCAGTTTTCATTTATCTAAACCACTCTATTCTCTCTCATTCATGAAAGAGTTTCATTGCACATTGAATACTAAATTGACAATTCTTTTCTCTCTGCACATTGGAGATATCATTCATTCCATTCTTTTCTTATTTACATTGTTGCTATTCAGAAGTCAATTGTCACTCTAATTTTCCTTCCTTGTGGGTGATCTTTCAATTCTTTCTGGCCATTTTTAAGTTTTGGGGATAGGGTTCTGAAATTTTACAATAAGGGGACTGCTTATGGATTTTCTTATATTGTATACATTTCCAGATTAATTGGGCTTCTTGAATTTGAGACTGGATTCTTCCAACAATTCTGGGAAAATTGCAACAAATGTATTTTCAGGATTGTTTTTCTCTTCTAACTTATCTACTTATGGAAACTTGAGAGATCATGTATTAGTCCTCCTCATTCTCTCCTCTTTCCTTCTTAACTTCTTGACATATTCAATTTCTTTATCTCTCTGAGTTGAATTTTGGATACAGTTTTGGCACTCTCTTCCCATTCAATAACGATTGCTTTAGCTATATCTAATCTGCCATTCCATCCAGCCATGAATTTTCCATCTCAATTCTTATATTTTTAAATTTTTCCACATTTTGTTTTTCTTTTTTTCCAATCATTGCAATTTTTTATAATTTTTTGTTTTGCATTTATATCTTTAAGTTACTGTTTTTGTGTTTATATATTGGTTTGTCTGTTGGTACTCAGCATCATCTTGCCTGTTTTCTTTGTATCCCCATAAAGCAGGGACTAGAAGCCTTGAAACTATTTCCCAGGATTTCCTGCCAATTGAGTCCCAATTTATTTCTGCCAGTGAGAGATACTCATACACAGTTTGGAAGGCAGAGGGAAGCAGGGGCTGTTATTCTTTTTGCAACAGCAGGCACATACGTTAGTTTGGGCAGGTCTGAAATTTTGCAGCAAGTTCCAGATTACCTGCAACCTGTTACTTCAGTGCTGTAGGCAGCTGTGACCACTAGCATCTATATTAGTCAGCATACCCAGGTTATTCTTCAGCAGCAAATTAACCCTGAAATGTAAGTGCTTATCATAAAAAGGATTTTTTTTTTTCATTTGAATACCTGATGTTCACCATGAGTTGACAGGGTACTTTGCTCCACAGTTATTTAGGCATCCAGGCTGATGGAGCCTCCACCATCTTTGTGACTGCACACACCACAGCTTGTATTCTTCTGGATAATCGTGTCACAGAAGTAAGGAGACTAGAGAATTGCATGTGGGATTTTCTCTTTTGTAACGAAGAAATGATGTGCCTAATTTCTTACACTTCAATGACCCCACATAACTGCAAGGAAGCAAGAAATAAAGGAAAGCAAATAGAATACTTGGCAATCTTTTCTGTCTCTGGCAGCTTTTTGAGTTCTTGGCCTGGATTGTAGAAGTAATATCCTGATTCCCTGAAATTTGGCAGTGAACTTGAAAACAAGCCTTCCCTGACTTTCTTCTGTCCCTTCCAGTGGTTTTATAAGAACCTAATTCCCTAATTAGGTTTTATAAAGCGCTTAATCCCTTCTAGAGTGATTTCTGTTTTTCTTACTGAACCCTTATTGAGAAAGCATTTTGTACCAGAAGTGGTTCCAGGAAACAAACTCCCAAAGATGGGAATGTGGCCTACTTAGGTTTAAGGGCATTGATAAGTGGAAGTGGCAGTTCATGACATTCAGTGGCAAAATATGTATTTATCTATTTCATTTATTTTTTACTTGGAATGAAATGTTTATTTGAAAGGAAGTCTTTGAGAAGCCAAGTGGCTGTTACAATTAATTGTTGTGGTAGGAATAATAAAAAGGGCTACTGTAAATTTCAACTGAACTTACAAGCTCATAATTTTAAATTCTTGGCTTTAAATGTAGTTGAAAAATCATAATTATGACTGTCCTAAAAGAGTACATTATCTCTTATAATTATGGTATTAGCATATTTTAAAACTACATTAAAGTTTGGTCCTTCACATTGCTGAATTATAGTGCAAGTGTAGATGTCTTTTACAAAAATTAAAGCATTGCTAGAGACCCTGAGAATTGGAATAGGGAAATTTACATGAGTAAATCCCTCAAATCCCACTAAGCCTTCCTGCTTTTCTGATTTCCCCTTGCTTGACGATTCTATTATGACTTTCCCTTAGGCAATTATTTTGAAAGGGATGCTGATCTTTCTTAAGACCCATCCACCCCACACTGTCTCTAGACTGGTAACCACAGTGAAATCCCCAACATTTTACAGGGGAACAATGACAAAGTCTAACCCATAGGGGATAGCTTAAATGCCATAAGAATTGCATGATGTAGCTGACTTATATTGGCAGAAACTTGGAGAATGTGTGTGGGAATGGATTACAAGTATACTAGACCAGTTAGGAATAGGCCAACATTTTCTGTTGAGGTACTTGCCAGAAATTCTGGACTCATTGTGTTAACTTAAGCAACTTAGAGTAGCTTTATTTAGTTTAGTTTGTTGGTTTAAACTGAAATCAGTGATGACCTACACTAAATGAAGTTGAGTCGCCAGAACATTCTTGATATAATACAGAGGTATGAATGTAAAGGCTTAGGAACATAGAATCTCAGAGTGGATATACCATGTGTGTCCTGCTCCCCACTCATTCACTATATTCTCTCAGAAAGGCCATTGGACGCTTTCATAACCAAGGCAGTGAGAAAAAGAATAAGTATCCTTGGAAAGCTTTACACTAGCTGTCTTCTGCAATTCAGAGATAATGGTGGGAAATGCTATCACTTAAAAAGGCTCTACTCTTTTTTTAATTATTTTTTTACATTTGTTTATTTTTGAGAGACAGAGAGATAGAGCATTAACAGGGAAGGGGCAGAGAGAGAAGGAGACACAGGCTCTGAAGCAGACTCCAGGCTCTGAGCAAGCTGTCAGCACAGAGCCCAACATGGAGCTAGAACCCACGAACTGTGAGATCATGACCTGAGCCAAAGTCAGATGCTCAACCGACTGAGCCACGCAGGCGCTCCAAGGGCTCTACTCTTTAATTGTAATGAGGATGAGGGGATCCTGAAGTGGGAGACACAGAGTGGCAGCACTTAATTTCCAAGAAACAAAGTAGATGTAGTTACTGTAGTGAGTGGTAGAACCGGTACAGTATTCAGAATAATTTTACCCATAGACATCTTGGAGGAGCACCTGATTTATTATGATGTTCCTTGGACTGAAATAGATAGGCAGCCATTTAGTTTGATAACAAGAGGCCTTAGTCATTGACAATTATATTCCTATCCCCTATTTCCGATCTGAGCCACTTCATAGGGCTCTGTGAATGGAGAGAAGTCTAGTTAACTTGATGAAGGAGCCTACAACATTGGCACAATTATGTACTGTAAATCTGTTACCTAGCCTTTGTCAAAGGCTAGGTATGGTCATTTACCAGGATGAATTGGGGTACATAAAGTAAAATACACCAAATTTTCAGAAATTGCTTCTCATTGGTTCTGAGCCAATGCAAATCTGTAAGGACCCCAAATGCTCATATAGTCCATTAGTTAGAGTGGGGACTTTGGAGTTTACGTAGAAAATGGAATATTAACCAAGGTTCATATCACAGCAAAACCATATTGTGTTCATCTCTAGAAGTGTAGTTAAAGTAGATTTAATTCGCTACTGGCCAGACCCCCACATTAACATCCTCACCACTGGAGTAAAGACTTTTTTGATAGGAAAGACCAAGAGGAAGGCTGTGTCTATTATTTGCTTCCCCCAAATAGTAAACAGTAACTAATACTGCCTCCCTGAAGTTACTGCAGGAATCAGTGCCATTATCAAAATCCTGAAAGCTGCAGGGCTATTGATTCATTTCACATCAACATTAACTCATCTGTGTGGTCCATGCAGAACATAGATGAATCTGGAATACTGACAGCAGACTATTGCAATTTCAACTGCAGATATTACAAGTATGGACTCCTTGCTGGAACAAGAGCTGGCACTCAGCTATTGATCTAGATAATGTTTCCCCCCCTCTATTCTTAATAGCAAAAAACATCAAAGGCAGTTTGCTTTTATCTGCGAGGGACAGCAGTATACCTTCATCATTTTCATTCAGAGCTGTATCCACATTCTGGTTTGGGGCAATAATCTAGTCCACAGAGACTAAGATTGTCTGACTATTCTACAGGACGGTGTGTTAGTCCATTTTATGATGACTCACACTGATTGCACCAGGTGAGTACAAAGTAACAAATACTTTAGATGCCTTGGTAAAATGCTTGTATACTGGAAGTGGGAGAAACACCACTTGAAAATTCAAGGCATGTCTTCTTGGTGGAATTTCTAGGGGTTGAGTGGCCTGGGAAATATGATATATCCTAAAATAATGGAAGACAAATTGCTATACTTTTTACCCTTATTACTAGGAAGGTACAACGTTGAATGCATTTCTTTAGATTTTAAAGGCAATATACACCGTGTTTGAATGTACTGCTCTGACCCATTTACCGGGTAATGCCTGTCAGTTGGCCAGTTTTGAATGGACCTAGAGTAAAAGAGTCCCTGTAGCTGGTCCAGACTGCTATGCGTGCTGCTCTGCTATTTGAGCCTTATGACCAGGCAGACTGACAGCCACAGATACTGTATGGAGCTTTGAGAAACCCCGATAAGATAATCACAGTGCAGATCCATAGGATTTTAGGGCAAACTCACGCCCTCATCTGAAAGTTTATTAAATAATTCTTAGTATTCCACTCAGTCCTACGGAATGTTGAATGCTGAAACAGGTTACTGTATGACCATGCAACCTAAGTAGTCCATCATGAGTTAAACCATCCACCAAACCATAAAATTAAGTGTTCACAGAGCACTCCATAATCACAAGAAAAAAGAAAGAGCTATCTATGAGACTGAAACCCAGCACATCTCCTGGCTTCTTAAAGATTTCCCTACTAGTAGTTGTCTGAAGAAGTGAATATTTGGACCCGGTTAATGGATGATTTCATATAGTATGCTGGCACCAGCAAAGAAGGGATTTATTATAATGTTAAATTAATTTGTTGTGAGAACCAGCACATATAATAGATGATGCATAGATGTCAGTCCAGCTCTGCAATTTCCAAACTGTGTTCTGTAGGATGTCACTAAATAAGACACTCCAAACGAATTTCTGGTATAATGAGTTTGAAAACATGTGAATACAAACTTAACCTGCAGGAGCCTTAAAGAAGATAAGATACTAAGATATTTTGTGAATTTCAACATTATCTAAACTTTTTTGACCCTAAAACCTCTCCTTCACAAAGCACTTCACAGGAGTAGTGCTTTTCAGAACCTGCTTTGGTAACTGTTGTTTTCAGTGAATCAGTTTTTGACTGAATATTAGTTTTGATGGCCAGGAATGAAAGTGTTAAATTTTATACTGGCTAGGATATAAGATGTGCTCATCTTGATTATTCTAAATGACTAACATTCTTAGTTCAGAAAGAGATTTTAATAGAAAATCCTTGCTATGAGGGTAATGTAGGTGACACTACCCAAAAAGGAGTGTATAAATCAAATTTAATGATGATTTTTCCATTCTGTAATAGGGATTAGGGTTACAAGGAGATCATAGCTCTGTGAATCCAATTAGGATATAATGAATTTCACTCTTTGAGCTTACAAACCAATTGATTTAGAAAGAGAAATAATTATAATAGTAAGCATGATATATTTGGCACTATGATTACACATTAGTTTATTCAGATTATTGAAATCATTCTTATTTTAAAAATTGAATGTATCTAGTTTTGTACAATGCATTGAAGTTCATGGTGGAGGAAATCACTGTAAACAAGACAAAGGCATGAGGTTAGAAAAAAATAGATCTTATTACAAATGACTGTGTTATTAATGAGCTTTAATAACAGACCATATCAAACATTATTATGTGTAGAGAGAACAAAAGATAATTGATCAGGCCCAGTCTCTGAGAACTGTATTAATTTGAGCAGCCATGACTGAGTGTGCCGGCCCAATGAAATTTAGTATAATTTTGGCCCTATTACCCATCTTTGCTACCAGATTCAACATTTAGTGTTGTTTGTAACGGAGATGAGGTGGTAAGATATATGGGAGTAGATTTTTTCCCCCTGCAGGAACCATATATAGCTGTATTGCATCTAAGACATGATATTGTAGACCAGCTCTTTTCAAACTGGGTTTGGGGAAAGAATTAAATCACAATGCCCTCGGGAATTTATTATATGCAGTGAATTAACTTCTCTCCTATGCATCAAGAACAATGCTAGCTACGTCCCATCCTTGAGACAATTGAGAAAATAGTCCTTCAAATAATTTTCTGTAAGGCTAATTCTCTAGCAGAACCCTGTTTGATAGAGGCCACCCTAGATACTGATTTCCGAACACCAGCCAGCGAGAGCTTAAAATATTTCTGCATGTCGTCCTTACTGATTCTGAGTCAGTGGAACAGGCATGAGGTTCAACAGTCTGTGTTATAAAAATCTCTCTAGGTATTTCTGATGTAACCAAGCCTGGAACCACTGCTCCAGGTAGAGAACACTGGTTGCCAAGATGCCTCACAAAACAAGGGTTTCATAGCCCAAAGTGATCCTTTTGGAAACTCCCAATGATATTAATGTGTTAAAGCATCTCAATCTCCCTAAAGTTAAAAAATAATGATTCAAAATTTTCCAAACTTATTTTTTATGTATGTATGTAGGTAGGTAGGTATTTGAGAGAGGGGAGAGAAAGAGAGCACATGCAAGCTAGGGAGGGGCAGAGAGAGGGAGAGACAGAATCCCAAGCTTGCTCCATGCTCAGCACAGAGCCAGTTGTGGGACTCAACCCCGTGACTCTGGGATCATGATTTGAAGCTGGTATCAAGAGTCAGATGCTCAACTGACTGAGACACCGGGCGCTCCCCAAACTTATTTTAACATGGGAATTTTTTTTGGCTGAATACCTTTAGTCATCTTGTAGAATTTGAGTGCCATAGGAGCACTTTAGGAAATGAGACTCAAGAGAATGGCTGGTGGCACTGGAGAATGTAGAATTTAGTAGGATCTCTCCCAATTAATTTCAACACAACCCTGCCTGCTATATCACATTTAGAAATCCAGTTTTTTGGAGCGTGGAAGTTTTTTTAATTTCAAGAGTCCTTTGTTTTGTAAGCAGTGAACCCTATTGTATTTATTACAATATAAGTTCCAGAAGATCTGAGCTCTAAATGTTTTATTAATTTAACCATAAAATTAAAAGAAAAAAAAGTAAATTTTTCTTTATGCTCAGAGTGGGGATGAACTTTTTAAATCAAACACAAAACCTAGAAGCCATAAAGAGAAGATTGATAAATTTTATTACATAAAATTTAATACTTCTGCATAGCAATCATGTCTAAATATGATACACACATATATGGTAAATATATGGCAATACACCTACAAACATAAATGAGGAAAATATTTGTAACATATATTCCAGGCAAGGGCCAATTTCTTTTTTCTTTTCTCTTAATTCCATTGATGGATGAATGAATGGATAAAGAAGATGTTATATATAGAGAGATACATAGATATATAGATATATATAGGTATATATACTCCACAACCACCATTCAGTCTTCCCTCCTAAACATGCACAGCCCAACATACCAGAATTCTCTTACTTTATAGTTGGTGTATGTTCTTTTATGAGATGGTCAGTCAGAGATGGCCATAAGATAGGACACAGGATAAGTTCAGGAAAACAAACTGTGTTATAGTCACACATCCTGGAGGCAGAAGGCACACCATGCCAGGCAGGGCCACATGAGAAACACCAGATTGTCAGGTGACACAAGACAGGGGCCAGGGGAAAGCCTAGATGGAGCCTTTCTTGGAGTTGCTGCAAGAGAAAAAAGGCAGGGCAGGGTAAACCGTTTAGGATTGGCTGCTGGGAATCATTTCCAAAGGCTGTAAGCCTTGGGGTGGTCTCTAGCTGCCTGGCCCCTGGCGCCTAGGGTGCACTGGCCAGATAGAGGAGAAAGGGCTCTGGATTGGTTACTTTGCATATCAAAGGCATGGTCCCAGTTGGCCGGTGCTGGCTCTAAGAATTGATTTGTCCCAGGACAGTCAGTCTCTCTCCAGCCAGAAAGGTTTTTAAGATGTCAAAACATCATCATACACAGCAAATAAATAGGATTAGCAATAAAGTACTTCTTCCTAGGCTGTCTTCACGACCTAGAATACTTTCTGCCAAACACTCCCTCCCCTTCCTCCACATCTATTATTGAAAGGCTACTTAGCCCGTAAGTCCCAGTTCAAATATCAGTTTCCCCCTGGGAAGTTTTCTGATTTCTCCCAGCAGGAAACACTATTTCCCAGTGTGCTCCCATAATACTTTGTAATTTTCCTTGGTAATTCATGTACTTGCGTTACTTGACGGCATGGTATTAACCCAGAGGAATGCTGACCCCTGCTAATTGCCCTGCGTTTGCTCATGTCCAGTCTGTGAAATGGCACCTGTCCCTCCTTGTTGACACTCTTCTAGATGCTAGAAGGCAGCTCGTGTGTTTGGGATCTTCTTGGTTCTGTTGCTGTAGTAGGTGCCAGTGCCTCTTGTAAAACAGCCTTCAGGGTTGCTGAGAAATAGCCACAGGAGGCTTAAATATATGGGAAAATTCCGTATTCGCTGTATTTGAATATTACAGAGGCGAGTAAGATGAAAAAGTGAGAGGGGTACAGGACTCTGTAGCTTCAACCACAGGTTCCATCTGAGACCATTCCTCACCTGGCTTGCTCCGTAATTGATCCTATATGATTAATTTCCTGCTTCGTCTTTCTGGAGACAGGACCTAGTGGGAAACATGTCAGGACAATGGATATTACAATACTCACTTTTATGTGGCCTCTCCTACCACAGCTCTTCAGCAAGAGTTCTGATAGTACGACTGGTGAGGTTGGAAATATTAGCTTTTTAAAGACTAAGATGGAGATCTCACATCCTGTCTTTCCAGCCCAACAGTAAAGGGGCCATAGAAGGCCCTCGCAGGATTGATGGGGCGAAACTCATCTGACTAACAGCTGCACACCATGTTGCTGATTATGGCTGTCACTCCAGACACCTCATTCTGCAAACGTGTTCTCTTTCAGGGACTCTCCCAGTGGCGTGCTGGTAAACATTAACAGCTCACTTAAGGTGTAGTGTGGGGAAGGCCCTGATTTAGAGCATTTGTTGCCTTCCATAGTGTAAATGCTCACAGCATGGTCAGTTTCAGGCTATCCATGTGCAGTCACTGAACAGGAAGTTGAGAAGAGAGGCTCACTGCGGCCTCTCTAGCAGGTAGGAGCTGGCTGTAACACACTGCGATTCTGTCTCCAACCGGAAATGCCTGTGGTGGCATCTCTAGTTATGGACATTGAGTTGTTTCTGGAAGCATCTCAGTCCCCAGGGAAACCAGTGGATGCACAGAGTGAGAAGGAGTGTGGTTGTCACTGTTGTCTAGGGTATGGTCCAATCTCAGCCTTGACCCATTTGAGAAACCCTGTTTCACAATTTGACATTTGACATTTCGCCCATTTGACAAAATGGGTACTGATTCCTGTTTAGCACCTCACCTCTAGGAATTCAAATTTTTGTTACATAAAAAAGTGAATTGTTATAAGCATATTTGCCATTTAAAGAGATTGTAAGCAATAAACTTCCTTTAGGATTACTGAGTCCTTTTGGTGTTCCCTTCATACATGCTTATTGATGAACTACTCCAAGAAGACTAGATTTTGACCTTTCAAATAAATCAGATGAATAATTTTATCTAATTGTTGGTAACAAGTTGGGGTCAGTTTATTACTCTGGAAATGTGTGTGTGTGTGTTGTGGGGTAGAACTCTCTGGATGCTCATATCTTTGTTTCCCACAGTTCAACTTAATGGGAACATAGTAATATCAGATGTGTCTTAGATCATTCTTCTAACTTATCAGGAAGTTTCAATAATTGGGTTATAATGTCAGGGAAGGAATGCGCTTCTTTCTTATTGATGGGCTTGGGGTTACTGTCTGTCTTTTGCTGATCAGAAACTAAGACAGACTGAATGTACATGTTTGCCTACCACTAGGAGGCATAATTGGAATTGAGGGAAAAAGTTCTGGCTTTCTTGTACTAGCATTGCTTACCGTAGAAGCTACTCAGGTTCACTCTCAGTTTTGGTAGCATGCTTACAATGATGGTGCTGATGCTGACATCAGGTGAGGGCTGACTGGAGCCAACCACCAACTCCCAATGGGCAGGTGGTGGTTACTGAGCAAACTCTCATGAAAATCAGTGACATTTTCCATTGATGGTTTTCTAGTAACAAGAAATAGTCTTTGTAGGAAACTTAGAAAGTACAGAAAAGCATAAAATCATCAGATTTTCATCAAATCTCACAAAGAGTGACAGTGAACATTAAAAATAATAACAATGGGATGATATTATATGTGCGTGACTTATATGAATCTTGTCACTGATATTCTTAATGACACTGTATTATTCTGTCATATGAATTTTACTGATTTTACTACAGCTGATTTTACTCTTACTAGTCTACATCAGCATTACTCTAATGCAACAATAAAGAACATCCTTGTATCTAAATACTGTCTACCTCTTTGATTATATGGTTAAGATGGAATTATAGATGTAAAACCATTAGATCAAAAAGTAAAGACATTAACAAAAATTTTTTTGAGTATAGCTGACACACAATGTTCGTTAGCTTCAGGTGTAATTCACTGTAAATACTGTAACACAGTAATTCAACTTATTTATACGTTATGCTGTGTTCACCACAAGTGCAGCTACCCTCTGTCACCACACAATACCATTATAATATCATTGACTATATTCCCTACGCTCTGCCTTTTATTCTTGTGACTTATTTATTCCATAACTAGAAGCCTGTCTCTCCCACTCTCCTTCACCCATTTTGCCCAGTCCCCACCCTTCTAACCACTGGCAACTACCAGTTTCTTCTTTTTATTTATAGGTCTGATTCTGCACTTTGTTTATTCATTTGTTTTGTTTTTCAGACTCCACATATGAATGAAATCATATGGTATTTGTCTTTCTCAGTCTGACTTATTTCACTTAGCATAATAGCCTCTATTATGCCTCTAAAATGGCACAATCTCATCCTTTTTATGGCTGTATAATATCCCATTGTGTGTGTGTGTGTGTGTGTGTACATGCATGTATGTCACATCTTCCTTATTCACCCATCTATCCGTGGACATTTACACTGCTTCCATATCTTGGCTATTGTAAATAATGCTGCAATAAATATAGGGGTGCATATATTTTTTCAAATTAGTGCTCTCATTTTCTGTGGGTAAATACCCAGTAGTGGAATTATTGGATCATATGGTATTTCTGTGTTTTAATTTTTTAAGAAACCTCCGTGCTATTTTCCACAGCAGCTGTACAAATTTACATTCCCACCAACACTGCATGAGAGTAAGAAGTAAAAACATTTTTAATGTTCTTGTTTAGTAGACCTGACACTACTTTTGAGAAAGGTTTTAAAAGATAGTATTTCCATGAGATTCCCATTTTCCTTAAAAGGGAAGCGTGAGAGCCCTCCTCATTTTAAAATTAACAATACAAATCAAATGGAATGGACTCTTGTGAGGTTTTTACCTTAAGCTTTATCTGCCCTAAACCTAAAATTCTGGAGAAAGGAAACATTAGTTTGGTGACATTTACAAACAATCACCCATCACTCATCACCAAAGTGCAAGCTGCCAGAATAGGAAGGAGAAGGACACTGGCCAAGTTTCTGGGCCTGTGCAAATGCTCACTAACCTGGATAGCTTGTTGGGTGGAATTTCTTTGGTTATTTTTCTTTCTGTTGTAACACTAAGCATAAGGTATCTAACAAACAAGATGTAATATGACAAACAAGGTGTGGCCTCAGGTGTATTCCTGAATGAGTGGCTGTCACACCCATTGTCTAAGGAGGTGGTAATAAGAATTAAGAGTCTAATCCTATCATTTTGCTGCTGTTTTTATTTATCATGGAGGGTGTAATTATAGTGTTTCCCTTTTAAATGGCTCTTAAATGTGTTTGGCCAAAGGGGAAAACCAAAGCAGTTGGTAAAAGTCAAGTGTTTCGCCATCTGTCTCTATCATGTTTCCTTGGTTGCAGGTCCAGGAGCCCTGCCGGGGAGAACTAACTTCTTTTTACAAATAGGCCAAATGTATTGATTTTGGCCAACAGCCTCAGATTTAGAAAAACACAATGGCTTTTCCCTCACCTGCTCTTTCTTACTACTTATGAAATTATTATCAAGTAATAGTGCCAATAGTAAAAACAGTACTGTTCTTGGGTATCCTTCCAGAATTTTCTATGTAGAAACAAAGGTGTATATGTATATGAACACTGAAAAACAAACCCACATGGCGTCATCCTATACACATGCATACTGTCGTTGGTTGACTTACAACATATCCTGAACATCTCTTTATATCAATAAGTAGAGATCTTTTTTTTTTAACAGCAACATAGACTGCATATGTCTCTAATGCAATTTTTTTTAAACCAGTTCCCTACTGATGGATATATCCTATTTTTGATGGTTTCAATCATTGCCACAATGTAGACTCCAGTAATACTTTTGGGAGTATATCTCTGTGATGAGTTTGTAGGTCAAAGGGTATGTGTAACAAAATAATCTTTCAGCGATAAGGACAAAACAAAACAGATCATGAACTTCAGGATATAAGAATGAAGTAAGAATGGGTAATATTTTAAGGAGGATGTCATAAAAAGAATCATCTGATAAATTTTCCATTCTGCCACTGTAAGCAGAGAGGCTAAAGTAGCATTTGTACTTTTTTTGTTATCACTTGCTTTTTTTTTAATGCCCAGTGCAAGCATAGACTCCACTAATAATATTGAGATCCAAAAACAATACTAAAAAAAAAAAAGATTTGATATGGAAAAAAGAATGGGAGACCTGAGGTCATGCTATGGTTGGTCACAACGCCCTGTGATCTTTGACAAATCACCTCTTGGGATTTCAGCTTTCTCATATGTGGAAAGAAAGTGTTGGAAGATCTCTAAACTATCCTTAAAACTACCCTTAAAAATGGTTTTCTGTGTTGTGTCTGCCACATAGGGCTCCTGGGAGTATTGTTCATGAGTGGATGTGCTCCAACCTGGAAGCTACAGTCCTCTGAACAGGGGGTCTGTTGGTGAGTTCAGCCTGTGTCCGTGTTAGCACTGCAAGTATAAGATGTTTTAGGAAAATATTTTTCATGTTTCCTGTATTGTCTTTGTCATTTGGCCCCAGACATGTGCTCATCAGCTCCAGGAGGAATTTGAGCCAGTACTCTACCTGACCCAACCCTCAGAATCTTCCAGAGTAAAGAGCAACCTTACGGACAATAGAATGTTAGTGTCACTGCTCAATAGTTTGAGAACTTTGGTCTTGTCCATCTTGGAGTCTGTTTTCCAGAAAGTATTTCACTGAAATGGGCACTTGGGCATTCACAAATCTAGCACAGAAAGATTGACCATTGATATTTTCTGGGTTCTCTTTCTGAATCTCTCAGTTAAACAAATAATTAATATTTTAAAATTCCTTAAAAAGGCACCATCTTTTTAGGCCACTCTTAAGTAAATTAATACCTCCATATTTTAAATTTAGTCCAATACTGGGTAAAAAGTAAATGCTCACTAAACAATAGCAACTATTAATACTATTACAATGACAGAAGGTGAACAATTTTGCAATAGCCAATTAAAATAAGGTTAAGGATCTGGAAGACTTTCAAATATATCAATAGAACCGAAGAGAATCTAGGTAGAAAAAATATTAGGGTATGACCCAAATAGTATAAAAAATTTCAGTTCCTAGCATATTTTATTATAAGTTTTAAAATTTACAGTGAGCTCTCTCTTAGTAAACACAAAGTAGGCATTTATTTCTATTCACTTGTTTTTTCTTTTCTTTTTTTTTTCCCCACTCACTTTTCATTCATTACAAGGTTTAGCAAATCTATGGATTTGTCCCTGGCAAAACCACTCCATGCTTTGGGTTTCCCCTGAAAGCCCAGATTACCTTGGACATCAAGCCAAAAGGAAGTACAAGTTCACCCCAGATGTGATATGTTCCAATAGGACCTACTGCTTGGTATCTCTTAAGTTCAGCTTGGGTGTCTTTGATGAATGATAAAAATTGAGCATTAAGGAAAAGTCAAGGATAACTCAAATAGAACCAATAAGTTACTTAAGAGTTTAATGATCTTTTGGAGGTCCCTGGAATTTGAGTTCCTGAAATGAATTCCCTCAGACACTAGACAGATGACTCACCAACTTTGGCCATCAAGACAGGCTGAGTCATCTGGAGTCAGCTGAATCACCTGCTTTCAGCTGTGTTTTATAAGAATTGATGCTGGCTGGATATTTATGTCTCTCTGATTGCAAGTATTAAGCATTGAAATATATGGAGAATATGATGTCCTTCTTCGGAAAAACCACACACATTGCTCATGCACAGATGGACTGCATTAGTGAAAGCAGATTAGTAATTGTTTTTATTTCCTGATGATGAAAACACTTCCCTGAACACCTACCTCACTGGATTCTTCACACACCAGATAAACCAAGTGATACTTGATGAGGTTCCAGATTAGGATGTAAGAGACTGATGGCCAACTCCACAGAGCCATAAGACTAGTCCAGAGAACATGTGCGTTGTCATTTGCAGAGCTTGTTTTTAAAGTCTGGATGCTAATTTGGACTGCACACACACTATGAGTAGAGAGTTTTTAAAATAAAGATGTTTCACAATCAGAGAATATTGAAAGAAGTCAGCTAACATTTTCATTGGAAATACTGAGGAAGCATTTGTATGTGCTCAGTTCTCATGTTGCATATGTTTTTTTTTTAAGGGGGATGAGGATTTAGTGGAGGTCAGGTGGCATAAGAACAAGAATCAGGTCAAGGAACATGAAGATTCTTGAGTCATGTGACCCAGATGAACATCCAAAACACATCCAGGTTGTGTTAGATTGGTGTTTCCCAAGCTTGCTTGAGTATGAGGATCACCTGGGGCACTTGTTAAAGAAATCACTTGCCTCACCCAAGCCTACTGAGTCCCAATCAACAGAGTGAGGCCTGAGAATTGACCTTTTAACCAGCATCTTGAGTGATCCTTTTGTAGGGGTGCCTGGGTGGCTCAGTTGGCTGAGCGTCCGACCTCAGCTCAGGTCATGAACTCACTGATTGTGAGTTCAAGCCCTGTGCTGGGCTCTGTGCTGACAGCTCAGAGCCTGGATCCTGTGTCTCCTCTCTCTGTTGCTCCCCTGCTTTCTCTCTTTCTCTCTCTCAAAAACAAATAAAGATTCAGAACAAAAAAAGTACAGAAATCACTTGCCTCACCCAAGCCTCCTGAGTCCAAATCAACAGGGTGAGGCCTGAGAATTGACTTTTTTAACCAGCATCCTGAGTGATTCTTTTGTTCAGACAAGTTTGGGAAACATTGTATTAGATGATCAGTAAGATATCTTTCAACTCTAAGATTGCTCAAATGATCCTTCAAAATACCAACCCTTTTTCCCCCCTCCCTCCAAATTGGGGAGGTAAGAATTAAATGATAACAAATCAAGTTAGCTTGTGTGTGGAAAAATATTGGTGGGGCTGGTCTGCCACCAGATTATAATATATATGAAGATTGTCTTGGGGACACTCAACCTTAGCTACTCAAGGGTTCTGTGTTGTTCCTGCTCTAAATTAATACCTCTTCTCAGGAAGGACTTGAACAATTTATTCACTCTGGAATTTAAAAAGCTTAAGAGCCTTCTTGAATTTTCTCTCTGGCATATTAACAAGATCTGAAATCAACAGAATGAAAGCATCAAGAATGTCAATAAGTGGGGCAAGCACCAAAATCAGGCAGGGACCTCACTCAGAAAACTGTGCTGAGCTGGTTCAACACGAAGCAGGAGAGTCTGCACCAGTTCAAGGATGGTATAATAGGACATTAGTCATCCAAGCAAAGAAATGTACCAGAAATCAGAACAAAGTCAGTGTCACCATTACAGAGCACAAACTCTGGATATCTTCTTTGAGCAACTTTAATCTCTTCTCACAAACCCATCTGCTGACAAGAGACATTGGAGCAAACGTGTTTTGAAGAGCAAAAATTCAAAAATCATAAATTCATTCTTTCATGTGTTCACTACTATTCCTTGAGGAAATTCATCTATTGATGTATTCAACGTTATTTATTGAGTCCTCCCATGCACCAGGCACTTTCTAGGTCCTTTGAATATAGTAGTGAATAAGGTGCGTTCCTGAGTGCATTCTAGAAGATGTTCTGGAGGTTATATTCTAGAAGGTGAAGGGGATCAGAATATGCTACCCTAAAATATGCGACTTTGGCATAAATATTATTTTGAGCTGAATTAAGAAACAGCAGATGCTGGTAAAAGCTCTTTGTCCCCCGCCCATCTGTCTAAAGGCAGGGCACACAATTCCCTTCGTGAAGATGTCCCCTCTCTGCTCTCCTGTATCAGGAGGATAAAAACAGCCTGGGCACTGGCCCAGAGGACCTACAAAAACACACCTTTCTAAAATAATCCTTATTTTCCATTCATTTCCCTCATATATCTACCTTCTCACCATTTACGGACCATCAGAGCCTTAAACCCCTTTTTCCTTTGTTTGGTCGGTATTCCACAAATGTATTGCTCTTTGTTAAAATGGTATCTAAGCCCCTGGTCTAACCATTTCTTTGGGATTTTCACTTCATTTATTCAGGCCTTTCATATGCATGTGAAATAACCCTTTTTCTCCTGTTAATCTGTCTTTTGTCAATTTAATTTTCACGACCCCTTGCACGGAGGTAAGAACAAAGAGGAAGGACCATTAGATGGGACTTGCCCTACCCCCAGGTAAGTTTGTGTCTCCGTGTCTGGTGGGTGGAATAATGGAGGTCCAGGGAAGACAGAGGATCTACCCAGAAAATGGTGAGGGTAGGGGCCAGGTTTCCTAGTGTTCAGAGGTAACTTTTTTCTGATGAACTTAACCTTCTGAATGTTGGTTCCCAATGAAGAGGTTTTATTATTGCCTCATAGGTGCCCTTATGTATTTCTGAGTCCTTTTGTATGGATTACTTGTGGGGTTTAAGTGCAGGAGCAGTGTAAGGCTCTCCAACCTCAGGGCTGTGAAATCTTCGTAACCCATTTTCAAAAGATTAAAGGATAACAATGAGTAAGAAATACCAAGGTTCTATAGAACCAAAGACTTATAATAACCTCACCTGACAAAGACAATGGTAAAACACTTTGTTCCCAATTAAGGGGGATCTGGAATGGTTTGATTGCCAGAAATCAACTGGTCCCAGTTGGGATCCATTCTGTTGACTAGCTTGGAAATTATTTTTACCATGGATCTTTACAGCCACATTTCCCTCTAGACTCCTGGTAATGCTTGAATCCTTCCACTGCAAGAAAACAATGAAATCTTTTCTTCTAAAACATATTGACTCTGTCTAATTGGGTTTGTTTCCCATATGTCAAGAGGATGAATGGCATGTTCAAATATGATGCGATCTGAAGTATTTGACAAAAGATTGGTTGTATGAAAATGACTTTTTGGCATTAGTACAAGATAAGTCACCCATTCTAATGGGCCTGTGGCATTTTGTGCTCTTTCTTTGATGATAGGATTTTACACCTGAAGCTGATGGAAATTATCACCTCTTTGGTGTTTGGTTTTCTATACTGTAATACTTTAAGACTGTAATTTTCCTTTCTTTATCAACCTAACTGATGCACTAGTCTGAACATCTTTGTAAGGTTCACTTATATACATATATAGGGACCACCGCCATCTGGTGTATTAGAGAAGATACTACAATTAGCATGTTACTTGCAAACCTACCAGGCAAGCAGCCAATTTCCAGACCATAGGAATTTTCTTCTAGACACATGGGAAAGTTCCAATGGCCACACAAATTTAATAGAATAAAATATTGTTTAACTGGTACTAAAGTAACTAAAATCCTTAATTAAATTATTTTCTTGATGATTGAAAAGAAGGCATAAAGCACCATACTTTGCATTTAGGAAAAATGAAAGCAACTATCAAGAAAATAAGTAATAACTGAGATTTGGTTAAATTTAAAAATTCTCAAATATGTCTAGATTATCAATAATAGCAGATGAAAAATGTAACATTAAGAATAATAATTTTGATGCCCTATAAGACTTTAGTTGTCAATTAGGTTCACTTCTTCTTTTTTTCTTTTTCTTTTTTTTTTTTTTAATTTTGAGAGAGAGCTAGGGGAGAGAAGCAGAGGGAGAAAGAGAGAGAGAATCCCAAGTGAGCTCTGCAGTGAGTGTGGAGTTCAAAACCACGACCCTGGGATCATGACCTGAGCCGAAATCAAGTCAGACACTCAACCAACTGAGCCACCAAGGGGCCCCAGATTCACTGCTTCTTAAGGTAAAATGATTTTCATCAGTTTTTTAGTCAGTGGAGATAAATATTCCCTGAAGTTGTTTGAATCCTGCCTAGCACCCTTGATTCCCAATGTCTTGCACTAACTAGGTTCTTACTTGTTGAATGGTACCAATTAACTGAAAAATTGCTAAAAGGATAGCTGTTTGGAAACCAGTAAGATCTAGTCCTCCAATTGGCAGCCTTGGGTCAGGAATTCAATATATCTGAGCAGACTGGTCTGTCAAATGGTGAAAATAATAGTGTCTATTTCATAGGTTGGTTAGGAAGGTTATATGCTAAGTTCAATGCATGGTACAAAATTGATGCTTGAAAAAATGTTCCTAGTAAACACACACACACACACACACACACACACACACACACACACACACCAAGCATTTCAAACAAGTCCTACAAAGAGGATGACATTCTCTCTTTAAATTCTCTTATAAACTCACTCTAACCTCTCTCTAGCTAAGAGGGAGAGTCAATAACAAATTGAAATGTATATTTGAAAAAATATGTTCTTTGTTCTGATAATACTTTCAGAATTAGTGATCATTTGGGATGGTTTATTTTTAAAAGCCTTCCTCAATCTATACCCATAGATACAAATATAGGTTTCTGTGGGTGTTTTGGGGGCTAGTATTGGGTGGAATCAGAGAAATGCTGAATTCAGTTAAGTAACTGGCTGTTTTGGAAATAATGATTTGTAAGTAGCAGTTTGTCTAAATTTTCTTCTAACACATAGTTTTCTAAAATTC